>NW_025814850.1:600000-1200000 GCF_022079265.1 Lynx rufus | reverse complement strand
CCGGCCCTGCAGTCCTGGCCCCCTCGGCCGACCCAGCACGGCTGCCAGGTCCGTGAGGCCGGAGGCCCCGCCTGGCTCGTGGAAGGCCGGTCCTCCAACACGTAGCCTGGTACCTGGCAGGAGACCAGTGGAAGAAATGCTTTCAAAGAGCCCGTTAGCCCAGTTAAGCCTCTTCACAGATACAGAAACCGAGGAACCTAGAAAGTCTGTAGCTTCTCCCAAAGCAGACAGCTAGTCAGCGCTGGGGCCAAGGCTGACCTCAATCTGGCTAGCTGCAAAAGCTATGCTCAGAACCACTGCACTCCAGGCTTCCAGCTCAAGGCTTCCAAAGAAAGATACCTAGAGGCATTGGGGCAGGACGCAGACATACAGGCAGCACCTGGCAACATTCACCTTTAATTGTTACAAGTTCCAGTGTTTGCCCTGGCCGCAGTGAGCCGAAGGTTTCACAGACACTGTGGGCAAGAGTAGGCACAAAATGCCAGAGGGGCCTGCTCCCCTCTGAGTCGCATCCTCAGCGATGGCCAAACACCAGCAAGCTGGGTAGACTTCCTGTGTCCACCAGGCCCAGCCTTGCCCTTCCCAGTCTGGTTCAGAGTCTCTAGGCCCAAGCTAGGACGAGCACCCAGGCCCCCATTCCTCCTCACCGCTGAATCTCTGGGCAGCTCCAGGGCCACTGTGGCCCCACAGAGAACACATTGTCAGCCATGGGCCTTACGGTGTCTGGGAGATGCGCTTCTGCAAGAGAGCCCAAGCTTTCTCCACCTTTGGGCAGGACAGAGTGTCAGGAGGAAGAGACGACAGAGTCAGGCAGGCACCCACTGGAGACTCCTTCCCTACAACCCAGCCCTTTCCTGGGCACCAACCTGGCATTGCGTAACATGCGGTTCCCATAGGGTGCTCAGCACCACGTGGCTCTGGTCCACGAGCTGTTGCCCACTCATCTGGCTCTGCAACCGGCTCTGAGCTGCAGCTTCACTCAGGCCATCCCTCTCCACAATGCGTCGTATAGCCTGGGCACAGAGGAGGCATCGGTCAGCCCACTGGCTCAGAGCGGGCTGCGGTGTGCAGTGGGGATGGGGTGAGAGACGGGTCCAGATACCTCAGTCTCAGGGATGACAACGGTCCACACCTCATGCACCATGTTCTGCCAGCCGGCTTCAAGCAGCAGGGCGGCATCAATCACGCACACATGTTTTCCTGCGGGGAGACCCCAGTCACTGCCAGCAGCACACTGCCACTTGCCACCAGAGAGCCGGTGAAGCCTAGTCCCAAGGAAGTGGAGGGTCTGGCTTGGGGTGAGGAAGCTCCTAGGAGGAGAATCTGCTTAATGTCCCCCTTGGCTGCTCCCATCAACCCTCCAACTCACCCTCAGCCACAGCCTGGTTCATCTCCTCTCGAGCCAGTTTTGCGATAATTGGCCACACAATATCCGTGAGTATCTTCAGCTGCTTCTGAGGAGGGGAACAGAGGAAGCAGGCGATTTACCTTCCCTTGGAGATGGAGCCAGCCCGAGAGAGGAGGTGGTGGGGAACAGATGAGTGGAAACGCACTCTGAACCAGACCAGAAAGGTCCGTTCGGTCCCAACCTCTGGTTCTAGTAGCAGCTGAGGAGTCCTTGGAGAGAAGCGTGCTTACCTTGTTCCCAAACACCCGGCTGCCTAGGACCTTCCTGTTGATAATGCCATCTTTATGGAGAATATCTGGACGAGAGACACAGGACTGGGCAAGGAGGCCAGGCCATCCCCTCACTTTTCAGGCCACTTCTAGCCCTCCCCAGGCATTACCTGCTCCAAAGGCTTCCACAACAGGCTGGTAGGCAGGACCCCCTGGGGCGTAGGCCCGATGGCCCAGGTGGTCACTGTCGATGACAAACGCCCCCAGGCCCTTAAGCCGCTGAGCTACTGAGCTCTTCCCAGAGCCACTGATGCCCGTCAGTCCAATCACGTAGAGCTGTGTGGGGAGTTCGGGCCTCTTCTGGAGGTAGAGGAGAGGGAACCCCAGTTACTAGGGTCTTCAGACTCATGCTTGAGACTGAAATCTTCAGTCTACTCTCCAGCATTTCCAGCCCACCCAAGCAGAGGAGAGAGAGGACAGGCGTACATATGGAGGCCGAAGCAGCTTTCCCAGCATTCGTTGGCGGAAGGTGGAGGAACTGACTTTGTCCTCTTCATTGTCTGTATGGTTTGGGTCCTTCAGCAGCTGGATCTGGTACAAGGCAAGCTCCTCCAGACCCTGAGGTTAAAGAGGAGGGGTGAGGAGAGGGAACGAGGGGCAGGAGGACAATGACATCTGAGCTGCCCCCTTATCCTCCCCAGAGGTAGAGCCTGCCTCCAAGGGCAAGCTGGGAAACAGTTCCTTCTCGCCTCTTCCTCACCACCCCAAGTCCTCTCTTCCCTCCTCTAGGGTCACGATACTTCCAACAGCCCCCTACATGGCCTTCCCCAGCCCCATCCACTCCCTCTGCCAGTCTCCCTCAGGGGTTACATTCTCAAGACGGAAGCGGTTGACGGCCATCCCCCCACGATAGGTCTCCTCGCTGACCACCAGGAACTCCAAGGAGGGGTTAGAGCCAGCGGGCCCATAGGGATCCAGCAGGGGGGTGATATCAAAAGTCAAGGAGGGCTTGATGTCCACCAGGAACTCACTCAGATGTTCCACGCGTTCTGTGTAGGGTTGGAGCAGCTCAGGGAGCAATTTGCCTGGGGAAGGAGCCCAGTGAGATCTTTTTACTGGGGAGGAAAGGTATAGTCAAGTTTGGGGAAGACTATCCCTAAGCATCCAATCTCCAGAGGGGGGTGGGTGGCAGGAAGAAAGGGCTAAGCTGGGAAGTGCTGTATGTCAGGGGAGCAGTGAAGAGGGGGCAGCCAGCAAGCACGACAGTCATGGCAGGGGCTGGCATGTGTCCAGAAACGAGCAGTGCCAGGGAGCATCAGAGTCAGATGGAGAATTCCAAGAACCACCCCAACCACGAGTCTCCTCTTGCTGTAGCTCTAACACACTACCTACAACCCACAACCCACTCATCCATTTACTCCCAGGGTCTCAATCTTTAGGGTTCGTGACCCGGAGAACTTCTCAAAAGTACAGATTTCCTTAGTTCCACATTTGGGGAAACTCTGATTTGAGTGGTGAGTAGATTACACACGGAGAAAGCTGCACTTGTTCGTTTAGCATAGTTTCCTTAACACCCACTGGGTGCCAGGTGCTGTTACATACGGGAGGGGTGGGAAGTAAAGGATGCCCCCCCCTTCCTCAGTCTTGGCACTGGGGGCAAGGTTAAGGAGTTTTGAGGGTCCTCCCCTGCTCTACTCCAGAGTATCTCTCACTCACTCTTCAAAAGGTCTTTGTCCGCTACTCCCACCACAAGCTGCTCCTGGGCCAGGATGCACGCGACACTGAGCAACACCTTGTGGGCATTGTGCAGGCGGTCAAACGTGCCACCCACAGCCCCACGGTGGTAGCCACGCACTGGCTGCTTTGGAGACCTGGCCACGGGAGAGGCTGGCCTGATGGTGGAGGGTAAGGGGACATCCAGGGACTCCACAGACAGCTCTCCGGGCCCATAATCGGGGTATAGCAGCACCGAAGCCAGCTGGGGACAACAACTGTAGCAGCTGGTGGCATAACGCTCTAGCTGTTGTTTGACCGGGTTGTACTGGCTCCCATCCAGTGTCTGGAAGTCAGTCAGCACCACTTCCGGTGGGTGGGCCAGGTTCTGGACTGAGCTGGGAAGGGGAGGGAGAAAGGCGCTCTTGGCTCCTATATTGGTCAGCAGAACTCTGACATCCAGGTGCCTGTGGACATCGGCGCCAGCGTAGAGGTGCGTGATGAAATCCAGGACCTCAAACGTGGCCTGCACGAGGCTGGACTGGGGCTGGGCCGGGCCCCCCAGGCTCATGCCCGGCTGCAGGTGTACGTAGAGCGTGTGATTCACCAGCCGGGCCGCCGAGGTCAGGATGGGGGCCAGGCGAGGGGCCAGGGAGGCGAGCGGCGTCGTCAGCACCAGGAGGCCCGACCGGAATACGGCCATGCTGCCCAGGCCTGCGGACAGCCAGGAAGACGAGGCGTGGGTGACCGAGGGGTTATGTGGCTGAGGCCGAAGGCAGTCCGGGGCCGTGGGCCCAGGAGAGGGGACCTGGCGCAGGGACGGGGTCTCAGTGCTGATCCAGAGGAACCCGGGGGAGGGCACGGGGCCTCGGGGCTATGCGCTAAGCCCCGGTTTCCACATCTCTCAGACGGAGCGGTGAAGCTGCTGAACTGAATCCAAATCCTGAGCAGGGAAACTGGACAAAAGCCCCTGAGTCATAGGGTTGGGAATCCAGAAATCCTGGGCCCTGCTGCCAGGCTGTACCAGGGTCTTAAAGGAATCAAAGGAGGACTCTAGAGGGAAACACGCAGGCTCTGAGCGGTCTTCTACTTACTGAGACCTCTGGGCTTAGGTTCCGCTAGGGCCGCCGCGCAGCCTTACCTGGCTGCGACCCGGAAACAGTAGTTCAGCGCCTGAGGCCCCGAGCTACGGAACGGCAGAAAGGCCAAAGTATTTACTAGGTTCGGGAACCTCGCGAGATTTTGTAAGGAGTAGGGCGTGTCCTGTTGAGGAGGTGGGGCGGAGCTCGGAGGCTGGGGAAGCAGGTGAAGCTATTTATTTCCAGATCTCAACAATTCCCAGGTCAGTTGGTGGAGGGCGAGGCGGACCTGAAAGCCGATTTCACGGATGCCCTTTTGACCCTGACAGCAGAGAATGGCTTCAGCCTGGTTACCCAGGAGATAGCGGCGAAGGCAGAACACACACCTGAGTTTCCTCTTAGTAAGTTATAGGACATAGCACCTGGGTGGCTCAGTCGGTTGAGCGTGGGACTCTTGATTTTGGCTCAGGTCATGATCTCACGGTTTGTGAGTTCAAGCCCCGCATCTGGATCCGTGCTGACAGTGTGGATGGAGCCTGCTTGGGATTCTCTTTCTCCCTCTCTCTCTCTCTCTCTCTGTCCTTTCCTCTCTCTCTCTCTCTCTCTCTCTCTCAAAATAAATATAAACATTAAAAGAAATAAATTACAGGGACGGAGGTGGGAGCCCCAGGACTCAGAGTCCCTGGAACCCTCCTGGTGCCCATCCACTCCAAGGATTCTCTTGTGGGAAGCCACAGGACAACTCTGTCCAAGTCCCCATTTCACAGTTGGGGAAACTGAGGCCCTCTATGTTCCAAGGACATACGAGGAAGTAATGACAGAGGCCTGGATGGCTCCGTGGGATGCTCTCCACACCACTCAGAACCAGTTTGAGGGAGGGAGGAGGAGGAGAGTTCTGCATGGCAGCTGGGTAGAGTTGCCAGAGGATGGTCTTCAGACAGGAGAGAAGGGGAGGAAGGAGGGAGACCTAGTGTCAAGGGTTTACTGTGAGGCCAATAGGGCTGGAAAGGCTGCAGTCGGTAGTCTCCGTGCAAAGAGGAAACCAGGTTGCCGTCAGGAAATATTTCAAGTAAATTGTTCACAGAGATCTCAAGAGGGAGGGAAACCAATCTCCCAAGATTCCAGTATCGTGCTGTGGTTTATTTCCCCAAACTAAGCAAATGCTCATTTTCATAGTTATGTGGAGTTTTAAAAATTTTTTAAGTTTACTTATTTATTTATTTTTTTTTTTGGAAGCGCGAGAGAGCACCAGCGAGGGAGAGGCAGAAAGGGAGAGGGAGAGAGAGGGAATTCGAGGCAGGCTCTGAGCTGTCAGCTCGAAGCCCCACATGTGGGCTCGAACCCAGGTACCATGAGATCATGACCTGAGCCGAAATCAAGATTCCGACACTTAACTGACTGAGCCACCCAGGTGCCCCCTTTTTTGTATTCTTAAAGAGGTGTCCCAAGGGGCACCTGGCTGGCTTAACTGGTGGAGCATGCGACCCTTGATCTGAGGGTTGTAAGTTAGAATCCCCACGTTGGGTGTAGAGATTACTTAAAAATAAAATCTTAAAAAAGAAAATAAAATCAATAGAGCCGTCCCAAAGGTGTATAAGCCTCTGGCCCCACAGAGCCTGGATCTGCCCCTGGAGTCAAGGATTGGAAGAGTTATAGAGCCACAAAGGCGTTGAAGCCAGCTTCAGACAGGAGACAACTTAGGTTGGATTTTAAAGAGAGGACCCCACATGAAGAAGCAAACTGCAGCCTCTCAGGAAATGCCCTGAAACACCTGGGCACAATCTCACAGAGTCACTGTTGGAGATGTGAGTGCCAGCTGACCCTCAAGCTGGCCCTGGGCAATTGAAGGCTGTCCTTAGTATACACTATTCCCACAGCAGTAGCTTTGAGAGAGCAATGTGTCGTCGAGACCATCTGGATGGTATATGTGGCAGAACCTATTTAAGGCCTCTACATAAACTATTAAGATTCTGGTGGGCAAGTGCAGAGACCCACTTGTCTTGTAGTCGCCCAGGACAAGTCTCATATGTCAGTTCCCTTGCTAATTAAAACCCCCACCTCCCAATCTGGAGTGCTCTGCCTCTTTCTTTGGTCTCTCCTTGGCCTCTGTGTATGGGAGCCAGTTTCAGATTTCACCCAGGGAACTTGTAGGTTGTGAACCAACAGTCACTTTTATTCAGTAAATGTGGATTTAGTGCCTCCCATGATCAGGAATGGTTCTAGGTATAAGGGATCAACCAGTGAACAAAACAAACCAACGAGCTGCCCTGGAGCTTAAGTTCCTATGTGTCTTGGGATAGGGTGGTGAAAGTTATAGATAAATGTGTAACAATAAAGTCAGCAGGTCAATAAATAAATCTCTGACACATCCAGTGGTGATAAGCGCTATGAAGAAAAATGAAACAGGGTAAGGGAACTATAACTGGCGTGGGAGGGGGGGGTAGGGAATGCTACTTTAGATAAGGTCGTCCAGGGAAAGACCTGAAGGAAGAGAAGAATCAGAGATTAGGGAAACTGTACCAGATAGAAGGAATAGCCAGTTCAAAGGCCCTGGGGCAGAAAGCCAGTAGGGCTGAATCAGATGATGGTAAGTGATGAAAGATAGGGTCAGAAAGGAGGTGGGGGCCAGATCAAAGAATGTGTTGGAGGTCTTGGAGAAAAGCCTCTGATTTTACTTAGAAAGCCACAGGAGGTGTTTTAAGCACAGACATGGAATAACTTTCATTTTTAAAAGATCATTCTGGCTGTTCTGTGGAAATTTTACTTGGTGGGCATGGGTCGCATCAAGGCAACCAGTTAGGAAACCGCTGCAATAATCCAGGTGCGGTGATGGTAGACCAGAGTGCATAGACCGGAGTGATTTCCAGAGTATTCCAAAATACCTTCCAGTCTTTGAAGACTGAAGGTATTTGCTGATGCGTTGGTTGAGGGATGGGCAAGAAGGAAGAGTGAAGTTGTCGGGTACTGAAGTGGGGAAGACTGGGGCAGGAGCAGTGGGAGATCTGGAAATCAGAACTTGCGTTTGGACACATCAAGTTTATTAGGATCAAGTGGAGCTGTTGAGTAGGAAGTTGATGTGTGTCTGGAATTTGGGGAAGCAATACAGTTGGAGATATTGGAGACTTTGGTGAGGCTCATGGGTGCATAAACAGTCCTTGAAGTCATGGGACTGCAGGAGACTATTAAGAGTATGAATGTGGGGCGCCTGGGTGGCTCAGTTAGGCGTCTGACTTTGGCTTAGGTCATGATCTAGTGGTCTGTGAGCTCGAGCCCCACATCGGGCTCTGTGCTGACAGCTCAGAGCCTGGAGCCTGCTTCGGATTCTGTGTCTTCCTCTCACTCTCTCTCTCTCCCCCTCAAAAATAAATAAATAAACATTAAAAAAAAAAAAAGTATGAATGTAATTGAGACACCTGGCTGGCTCGGTTGGTGGAGTGTGTGATTCCTGATCTTGAGGTTGAGGGTTCAAGCCCCACGTTGGGTACAGAGATTACTTAAAAATAAAATCTTTGGGGCACCTGGGTGGCTCAGTTGGTTAAGTGTCTGACTCTCTATTTCGGCTCAGGTCGTGATCTCACGGTTCCTGAAATCAAGCCCCGATCTCCAAGTCGGGCTGTGTGCTGATAGCAAGGAGCCTGCTTGAGATTCTCTCTCTCTGCCCCTCCCTTGCTCACAGGCTCGCTCGCTCTCTCTCTCAAAATAAACATTAAAAAAAATTAAATTTAATTTAAAAAATAAAATCTTTAAAAACAGATTATGAATGTAAATTCATGGAGGGGGTCACACTTTGCCTTTCTCATCATTGCATCCCCACCCCAGGGTGCGACCTTGTGAGTGTATGCATACACACACACACACACACACACACTCACTCACACTGGGGTGCAAAGGAACAGACTGGGGGACAAGAGCTGGGCTCTGAGAGCAGGTCTCAGAGATTCATGCCATCTTGGCCCTCTCCCCTTCCAGTGGCCTTTCTGGATCCTGAAGGGACAGCAGAACCATATGGGCCAGCAGGGCAGGGAGACAGCAGGGATGAGCTGGCTGAGGCCCCCTGTCCCAGGAGTAGCCAGCAGTCCAACGCCCAGAGTGGATGGCTACCTGGAGGTAGTAGCAGGTTCAGATGCTGTACCTCCTTCCCCTCCCCCCAGGTTCCAAACAACCCCCCAGCAGTTTCCCCTCTATTCTGGCTTCCCAAGATCTCTGTAGCCATGGCCCTGCCCATTCCAAGTAGTCATTTCCCTCCCTCTCCTCCATCTCTTAGGCACCCCTACCCCTGTCCTCTACCCGCACCCTCCTCATCTAGTACCCTCCCTGTTCACCCCTTCTTCAGCACACTACTTCTCAGGAAGTTAGCAGGAAATTGACCCCACAACCCTGCAAGCCCTTTCTCTGGCTTCTGCCCCTGGCTTCAGGAAGGAGGATAGCCCATTGGGCAGGCCAGCCTGCCCTGGAGCCTTAGCTGAACCTCCTGGTGAGTGGCAGCTTCTGGGCTGGTGGTGATCCCTCCAGCTGAGTTCTGTCTAGGGCAGGGGACACGGAGGAGGACGTGTGGAGCTGTAGCCTTATAACTCACTTGGCCTGTTTCTTCTCTACACATCGGGCTTCTACACACGAACACATAATAGTAACACCACTAAGAGTAGCGGTAATAGCGGTGCCTGCTATTAAAACCTCCTTCCCAGCACTTCCAGGAATTATCTCAAGCCTTCATACAACCCATAACATAGGTCTTATACCCATTTTACAGTTAAGAGAACAGACTCAGGATAACGCCCTTGCCTGAAGTCTCCTGACTAGTGGGGGCCAAATCACAAAAGGACTCTCCTCCTTCCCAGGTCCGCCTCACTCTTGCTACAGACACCCTGCGGGAATCCAGGAATCACACTCGACCTTGCCCCTCGGTGGGCTAGCTCCTTCCTCTTTCTGGGCCTCGCTTTCCGCGTTGGTATAACCCGGGCTAGCCACGGTCTTTCCAGATCACCCACTCGCTGCACGCGCCGCCTGTCGCACACGTCCCCCCCACCCCCCCCCCCACCAGAACCGCGCGCCCCTGGGGTCGCAAAGGAGGGCGCGGCAGACAGCGGCGGGCCAAGCCTTTATTGCGGGGCGGCGGGAGGAGCGCCGAGCGCGGGGCCGCCCAGGTCGGCAGCGGACTCCTCGGCGGGCTCTTCGGCGAACACCGCGCGGTGCATGGCGGCGACGTAGCTGCGGCCGCTGGGATCGGTGAGACGCATGCGCACCAGGGGCAGGAAGCGCTCCGTGCTGAAGTAGCGCAGCGCGGGGCGCGGGGCGCGCAGCGCGGCGAGGAAGACCTGGGGCGGCGGGAGGAGGCGCTTGGCCGGGGCTGGCCGCCAACCCCCACGCGCCGTCCGTGCTCCCAGGGCCGCGCCCGGCGCCTACCTCGGTCACCTCCTCCGGGTCCTGCGCCGCCTCGTGGAAGATCCGCTCCAAATGGCGCTGGTAGCGGGAGAAGAGGTCGCGGGTCTCGGCGTCCGCGCCGTCCAGCGCTCCGCCCGGGCCGCCCTCCAGCTTCTCCTGGAAGGCGGTGCGCACCGGGCCGCACTCGATGAGGCTCACGCTGCGGGCATTGAGCGGCGGGTGGGCGGGGGCGCAGTAAAGCAGCCGGACTAGGCGGGCGGGGCGGGCGGGAAGGGGTCTGCGCGTGGGCCTCGGGAGCGTTTGAAAAGCGGCTTACAGCGGGAAAGGCCCCCCAGAGTGTGAGGGAGACGTGTGTCAGAATTCTAACCTGGCAGGCTCCCTTCGGCTGTGTGACCTTGGGCCAGTCACCTAACCTCTTTGGGCCTCCGTTTCCCAGCTGGGTGGCAGAAGTGAGATAACGAGTGCCAAGTGCCCAGTACTGCGCCTGGCACACAACAAATGTGAGCCGCAGTGGAGAGGGACCGCGTGAGAGTGGCTCCAACAGGTCAGGGTCCTGGGGTTCCCAAAGTTAGGGTTCAGAGGGCTCTGGGGGTGGGGCGGTGACTCACTGGACCCCGAAGGGCGGCAGCAGAACCGCCAAACTCTCGCATAGACCTTCGATCGCAAACTTGCTGGCGCAGTAAACGGCGTTGAATGGCAGCCCTTCCAGGGGAGATGAAGCTTTTGGAGGCGCCCGGAGCCCACTGTAGCCCCTGGCACTGTCACCAGGCCCCACCCCTCCCGCTGGCCCTGCCCCATTCCACGCACCCATCAAGCCACCCATGCTCCCCGTCACCAATACGCGTCCCGAGCGGCGGCGCTTCATGTCCGGCAGGAAGGCCTGCAGTGTCCGCACCGTCCCTGCCACGTTCACGTCCAGCACAGACCCGACGGCGCCAGCCTCCTGCACCTCCAGCGGCCCGAGCAGGCCCCGACCCGCATTACACACTGCGGGAAGAGACGCCGAACCCCACCTGCCTCGCCTTCCTCAGACCCAGCCGGTCCCCTTGAATTCCCGGGGCCTCAGGACATTTTGGTTTGGACATAGGGTGGGGAAGGCTCCTGCATACGTGCTGCGGGGAGGCTCACCCAGCACGTCCACGCGGCCCTCGGTCACGCGTGCCCGGGCAGCGGCCACGGAATCTGCGTCCCTCACATCCAGCTGCAACATCTCCAGGGAGCCAGGAGGGCACCCTCGGGACTGGGCCGCCTCCCGCAGCGGGCCCTGCGCCCTCAGGTCCCGCAGCGTGGCATACACTGGAGGTTCAGGGAGAAGACAAGGATCTGAATTCCCTGCTTACCCCTACCTGGGTCTCCTTGGGCTAGCGACTGCTCCTTTCTGTCCCAGCCCCTCATATACCTTTGAATCTCCGGGAGGGGTCGGATGCCAGACGCAGAGCCAGGTGCAGGCCGATGCCGGAGGAGCAGCCCGTGATGAGCACCACAGTGCGGTCCATGGGGAGAGGAGCTCGGAGGGGCGCCGGGAATGCAAGGCTTGGGTCTCTGAGCTCGAGAGCCCCTGCTCTGACCCGCCTAGGGCATGCCCACCCCTTGTTGTGTCTCCAGCATAATCTCAAGGCTGAGCCCTCCCGCCAGTCTGGGGCCTGCTCTCCCCACCCTTTATCTTGGTCAAAGCAGAGCTGAGGCCACTCCTGGGCATACCCCTTCTTCAGCTACTGGCCAGAGGGAGGACAAAGTTTGCAAGCAGATGTGGGCTCGCCTGTGGGCACTGAGTGCCCTGGGCACCCTTCCCCTGTGTGTGCCTCTGTCCCATAGGGACAACGATAGGTTCCAAAGTTTGCTGCTGAGGGTGTGAAAGTATATATTTTGGGGAGGGCATTATCAGTTCCAAGGTCAGGTGTCAGTATTATGTACAGGGAGGCTGAGGCAAGGGGGCAGAGGGAAATGGCATCCACACCAGTGTCCATGCTGTAGCCGGGAGTCCTCCCAGCCATCTCAGTAGTGACGTTTGGACAGATAGGCCCAGGCGATTCACCAGTTTATTAAGTCGTATTAAAACAGTACTTTGATCCCAAATTTGGAGTGGGGGAGGAGAGCAGCTCACCTCCCTCTGCAGTTCCCAGGCTTGGTCCCCCAGCGGGCCTTGAGTTCCTCTGCCCAGGCCTGGGGCCCTCCTGTGATGCTTGTCTAGCTCCAGGCCCTGGGAACCTGCCCAGGCCCGGAATTCAGGAAGAACGCCGCCCAGGGGGTGGTTAATCGGTCACAAGGAGCCAGCCACCAACCGGGGGTAATATCTGAGGAAGAGCTTTTTGGCCAGGTCCACAGTGTCACCGTGGGGCTGGCTAGGATACCTTTGTGTGCTGAGGACAAAGGTCTGCTCCAGCTGGAAGGCATTCTGGTCAAACTGGTGCTGTTGGAAGGGAACGCCTCGGACCAGGCTCTCCACCAGCATCTCCATGAAGAGCCGCCAGCGCGGGGTATAGTAGTCAGCCACCAGCCCCGCCAGCTGCTTGTTCGCGTAGTCCAGGATATTGCCCTCGGGCCCCCACAGGGTCAGCTGGTAGCGGCTGTTCTGCTCATAGAAATGGGCCTCGGCCTCACTGACGGCCGCCGCCCGGGCCTGCTCCAGCCAACTGCCCAGCAGGAAGCGGCTGTCACTAGCCAGCACCTTGTCCAGCGAGGGCAGAAGCTCGTAGACCAGGATGCCCGCCGCCCTCAGCAGGGGAACCAGCTCCTTGTTCAGGTAGGCCGTCCTCGCCTCCCCATAGTATAAGCTGACCAGCTCCTGGGCCGCCTGGCGAGTGACGTCCAGCAGGTCGTAGCGGAAGGTGGGGCTAGTGGCCAGGCTGGGGGTGGTTGTTAGCAGCAGCCGCCAGGCCTCAAACACATCTGATCGATTGTACCAGACAGTGGTAGTCATCTTCAGGGACGGCCTCCTGACCAGGGGGCTGCGATTGTGCCCACTGCAGGCCTCACCAGAGCAGTTGTAGACGCTCCTGAGAAGTAGCCTCCAGGCGGCCTCCGTATTTCCGTGGGAGACCCCATAGCGACGGGCCGCAAAACCAGTCACCCAGGCCTCCAAATCTGCCACTGGGTCCTTCCGCCAGCCCAGCTCTGCCATCAGGGCATAGACCACTTCGTTCTGGCCAATACCCTCCGGGGCCATGCCTGTACCTACCATGGTGGAATTGGGGAAGAGGCGGGCAGCGGCAGGACCTCGGTTCACGGCCTCCAGGGCCCCGAACAGACCGTGGTTGCCCCCAAAGTTATGCAGCATGCACCAAATAAAGGGCTGGCCCTGGAAGGAGGCTGTACGGATGTACACAGGCTGGCTCTCAGCAAACAGGTCCAGAACCAAGAGGCGGCCACGGGGTACGGCCCCCAGCACGGCGCTCACCTGGGCAGGCCCCCAGAACTGGGGCTGGTGCTGGAAAAGCCAACCTTGGAGCAGCCACACGGCGTCAGGGTCCACTGTGGTTGGGGCAGGGGTGGAGAGACAGAGAAGAGGGCTGATGAGAGGAGACGGGGCAGGGGAACATTCACCCCATTCTACAGATGAGGAAACAGGTCCAGAGAAGTTAAATGACTCTATCACGGGACACTCTTTCCCGTCACCCCCAGCCCACGGGGCACAGCATCCCACACAGCCTTCCCATCTAGAAGCTCCTCCTCCCAGCTAGAAGCTCCAGGCCAGTGTTGTCCAGCTTTATGAAGCATCAGAATTACCCAGAAGGCTGGCTAAAACGGATTCCTGGGCCCAAGCGCAAGTCATTCTGATTCAGGAGAATCTGCAGACCTGACAGGCTCTGGGGTGATGCTGATGCCGCCAGTCCTGGATCACGCTTGGAGCAGGCGCTCACTCTCAAGGAAGCCGGAGCCAACGGGTTCCCTTCCTGGCTGACACACGGCCCACCCAGCCCTACCCACCCCGGCCATTCCCGACCTGGCCCCTCTCTGCCCCACCCCTGCAAGTGGCAGGAAGGAGCGCTGGGTTCACATCTGTGCCCCAGGACGAGCATCCACCGGCTTTGAACACATCCCCTAACCTCTGGCCCGTGTTACCTACCTCAGCTCGGAGGCAGAGGCCAAACAGAACGTTTTCAATGGCCAGCACTTAGTGACTTTACTCTGGGCCAGGCATCATTCTACTTACGAGGGAGCCTCATTTTACAGACGAGGCAACTGAGGCACTGACAGGGAGGACGTGGCAGTGCCAGGGCTGGAGCAGGCTGTCTGGCTCCAGAGCTCACCTCTCCACCACAGTGTGATTAAATGAGATGGTGTGTGTGTGCACAAGTACTTGGTAGACCATCGGGTGATGTGAGTCAATGCGACGGTGTTGTTCCCAGTCTCTTTTCCCACCCCACCGAGCTGTGCCACGCCTCCCCTTCCCACCTCCCCCTGGCACCGAACCTGTGACCATGGCCTGGTAGACAGAGGCTGTGGCTGAGGCAAGGTAGGAGGGCTCCGAGGAGGGGGGCTGCATCTCGTTGAAAGTGTCGGCCCCGTAGATGTGGTCCGTGCCAAACTCTTTGGTCAGTTCCCGCAGGAAGAGGCTCCCAATAATAGGGAATAGAGGATCTTCCGGAGCCAGGAGGAAGGAGCAGGAGTAGGAGCAGTTGAAGTGTCCCCAGCTGCCCAGCTGGGTGACATTGACCTGAGGGAACACCCTAGTGGCGGGGGGCAATCCAGACATTTACCGGAGGCTGATGTGGTATACGCGGCCAGCTCACTAGCTTCTCTGCAGTTCCTGGAACCCATCCCAGTTTCTCCTGCCTCTGTGCCTTTGCACATGCTGTGCCTTGTGGCCGGAGTCCTTTCCTCCTCCCTCCCTGCTTATCTAGCTGGTTATTCCTTTGAGTTTCACCTCATCTGGAAAAGCTTCTGCTGTCTCTCCCCCTCCCACGGGCTGAAACAAGCAACATTCAGCTTTTCAAGATCTGGCCCAGTGCTGAGCCCTGGCTTCCCCGCAGAGGCGGCCCAGACAGAGAAGTGGGCCCATGTGTATTCCCGCCCTTATCCCTGCCCTGTCTCCCCCTGTCAACCTGTCACCCAGCAGGAGCAGAGCGCAGCGCGCGCCTTTGTCGCTGCATCCCCAGGACCCAGCACTGAGCCTTGTCTGACAGATGTCTTCTGACTGTATGAATGAGGATCTGGCCACCCAGGCGGGAGGTGAAGGGGTGGCCAGTAAGGCCAGCAGCATGCACTAAGCCCTGTGACAGTCGTGGGAACCAGGTTGTCATGGGCATGAAGGAGGTGGTAACCAATGCTGGGGGTCCCAGCAAAGCTACCTGAAGGAGGGGAGGTCTCAGCTGGACCTTGAGGAATTTTCCAGTCACAGCAGGGGAAGAGTCAGTAGCACAGAGAAGCAGAAAGGACAGAGAAGACTGGCGCACCCCAAGTGTCACTAAATAAGAGGTGCCACTTGCGAAGACTGTGCCGAGCCACATATACTTTACAAGTAAGGAAACGGAGGCACAGAGCAGTCATGTAATCTGAGTCCAAGTTCATGTTGCTAGTCGGTAGCAGAGCCAGGAATCAAGCCCACGCCTACATCCAGAACTTCAGTTTTTATTTTAATTACGTCTTGCAGGGAAGAAGACATTTCCTCTCTGAGCCGAGCAGGGGGTGGGGGGAGGAACCTTACCTGGTGATAGCCTTGGGGACATGTCCTGCAAATGCAGGTAACACTGGGGTCATGCCGAAGGAGCGCATCCGGTCCAGGATCTGATGCTGGGGACAATGGAGGGGGAGCTGGTAGGCATGGCCCTGAGGGCGTAGGTCCTCACTCCCCCAGGGCACACAGAGTTCCCCTCAAGGCCCAGTTAAGAGCCCTGAGGCTGGCCAAATACCACCCTCCTGGGCCCATGACTCTCTAGCACTTTCCAATTCTGCCCCCTTTCGTTCTCCGTCCTTTTACCTGTAGGTAAAGCTGTTTGAGGTGCCAGGAGGGGGGCAGGGGGCCACCCCAGGTGTGCAGGTTGCCCATGCGCCCCCAGGCCAGGAAGGCAGGGCCAGTGAAGTACTCATCGATCTCTGACTGGGTCAGGCCCAAGGCCAGGTACACCTGAGGAGGAGGGTGATCCCCACACATGAGTACACATAGATACATTCGTCTCCATTCATCGATTCATTCATTTCACAAACATTCATCTCTTCTCTGTGCTGAGCCCTGGAGTTACTAAGACAAAATGTGACCCTTGGCAGGAGCCCAGAGTCCAAGAGAAACAGACCCGTGAACAGGTGAGTTTACTAATCTGTCAGCCTTGTTGCCAGGGTGAGGTGAGGCACAAAGGGGCTCTCCCCAAAATGGGGAAGGGGCCTTAGAAGGCCTCATGGAACGAGGCTGGCTAGAGTGATGGGTGAGACCAGCTCCACAGGGGCCGAAATGGGGCCCAGTGCAGCCAGAGCCCTCAGGGCCCAGGCCCAGAAGCGCCCAGGCTGGGGACAGCCCGAAGGGGACAGGAGCTCCTGAGTGTGACAGCAGCAGGTCTCCGCCAGATTTGCACCTCAGAAAGGACGCGGCTGGAACTCAGGAGCCAGGAGTCCTGTTCAGAGGCTCTTGTGGGGAAGAGGGTCATTCATTCTTGCGTGACTGGGGCCACGAATAAGGATAAAGAGCGCTCTGTGTTTTGGCTCAGAATAGAAGCCTGTTTCCAGAGGGCTGGGGCCACCGTGCACGCCACAGACACTTCTGAAGCCTTTAGTCTGGGTACCAGACGCTGTGCTGTGGGGGAGGCAGGGACACAGGGGGAAGGAGGATGTGGTGGGCACGCACCCGCTGCCAGATGGCCTCCTGGCCGCTCCAGGCCAGTGCCAGGTTGATGCCATTCAGTGCCATCCAGTCCAGCTCCTTCTCCCAGCGGGCCCAGTCCCACCACACGAAGGAGTAGCTGTGCGTGCACACATTCTGGTAATAGCGGTACCTGTGGGCAGGGGCATGAGCCGCGGCATGTCCCTGGGGGCAGCGGGGATGTCCCCCACCCCCCCACCCCAGATCTAGCCCAGAGGGGAGGGGTCCCAAATGTAACCCCTCTCCTGCTTCACTCCAGGACCCACCCCAGGTGGAGTTGAGACTCAGTACTGAGGCAGGAGGGAAGGGAGACTCAGGTGACAAGGTGACCAAAGTAAAGCCATTTTGGTTTTAGGCTGACCCTTAATCTAAAAGTCAGCAGGTCATAAAAAGAGTCACAAGACCCCACTCCCTCGGGCAGTAAAAACCACAAAGGCTGGACATTCTTAAAACTGCTCCTTATGGGTAAATCCACAACCCAATCACAACCCTGAAACAATGGAAAAGCTAACCAGCCAATGTAAAGGTTAAAGCCAAAGTGAGAAGCCTCTCCCTATACGGATAGCTAATTTAAAAAAACTTATAAATCCCTTCGTTAGAAGCAAAGGGGTGTGTGTCATCCCCCTCCTCTGGGAGGAGAGATCCCTACTTTGTGAAGTAGCACCTTTCTTACTTCTAGACTTCCTAAGTCTTTGTCCCTTTCTCTAAACGGCTCGCTCTTGAATCTTCCTCCCCAAAAGCCAAGAACTTTCTTGGCCAGGGTCCTGAGACCCTGCAATTTGGGGCCTCGGACTGTGGGCATCAGTACGGGAGCTTCCTACGTGTCCCCGACCTGTAGCCAGGCAGGTATCTGGGAGAGCACAGCTGACCCTTCTAGAGCCCCCTTCTGCACCGTGTTTAAGTGCTCTATGGCAACACCGGTCCCTATCCTGGAATGGGGGGGCGGGTCTCTCTCCCCACAGTCTAAAGGGGAGACAGATGAGTGAACACACGGCCTCCCTGCGGTGGGACAAGCTCCAGAACGGAGGCTGCGAGGGGGTGGATACCATTCCTCTGTGGTGCATCTTCCAACGGAAGGTGGGGAGGGAAATGACTAGCGTTTTCTGATCACTAATTATGCACCACAAATTCTACCCCCGTCACCGTGCAAATCCTCACAACTAACACTGCGCGGTAGAGGTCATTACTTCCACTTTTCAGATGAGCCAGCCGAGGCTCTGAGAGGCTAAGTGACTTGCTCAAGGACACACACGGCTTTGAGAGGCAGAGCCTCTGGGATCTGAAGCCAGAGCTGTGCCACCCTAAGGCCGGCGCTACGTTCAGTCTCGGTCGCTGCGGTAGCGACCGGGAGAGCGCGGGGTGGGGCGGGGACTCAGCGAGGGGCGGCGCCCCGGGACGGGAGGCAGGTGCCGGCAACCGCGGGGGGCGGGCGTGGAGCCCAGCGGGCGGGCGGGCCCCGTACCTGTTGGGCGTGGCCTCGGTCAGCTCCTCGGGCACGGCGGGCAGCGGCTCGGGCAGGCGCAGCTGAGAGCCCGACCAGGCCACGTGGCAGCCGCAGAAGTCGCGCAGGTAGCGGTGCAGCCCCGCGGCAGCGGCCACGCCGGTGGAGCCGACCACCCGCACTCGCGCCCCGGCGCCGCCGCCGCTCAGGCGGTAGGTGTCCAGGCCGGACTCGGCCGCCAGGGCGCGCTCCACCGACACCGAGAAGGCGGCCGCCCGCCCGGGCCCCAGCAGCCGGGCCAGCAGCGCCCGTACGGCCGCCGCCTCCCGGGCCTCGTCCCCGGCCGAGCCCCCCGCGGCGGCCAGGAGCAGGAAGCCCAGGACCCCAGCCACAGCGGCCCCCATGGTCTGGCGGTCTCAGGCTGGCTGCGGCCCCACCGGGCATCCATTGGGACTCAAGGCTAGGGGCGGGACGACCCGCCGTCCAATCAGCTGCGGGCCTCAGGCCACGTGGCACAGAAGTTAGTGCACCGGGAAGCTCGGGAGAGACCGCGCTTCCGGGTCCCGGACCAGCTCCCGGAGGGTGTCTTCTGACCGCACGTGGTGCGGGAGCGCGTGATCCCACTGTCATGAAAAGTCCGGGATGTGATCCGCTGCCCTTCACGAGCGCCAAGGCGCCGTTGAATCTGAAGGGCTTTCGCATGCAATTCACTGTCCTTCCGTCCAGGCAACTGTCCACAACAGATATTTTTATGTGGGGTTTTATTTTGTAGCAGGCATTGCCACCCTTCTCTGGGGGAGACCTAGAAACCAAACACTCACATAAATAAAGATCTCAATTATAGTTGTGAGGCTGTGAGGAAATACAAAGGTACCCGACTTAACGCTTCCACACTTGATCTTAGCCAAAAGGCTGAGAAGCGATTAAGCCTAAAGCTTCTAAAAGGAAGTGACATTTAATATGAATTAAATTGGAAATGACTAGGAAAAGAGAAGAGAGAATTCTGGGCAGAGAACGTGTAAATAGGAAGACTGTGGAAGGGTAAAGAAAGCTGGGCAGAATTGAGGAACTAACTAAAAATTTCGGAAGTTGAAGAAGTGGGTCATGTGAGTCTGGTCTGGCTGTGGTGGGGCAGGGCCTGGTGGGTGAGTTAGGGGCTCTCCATTTGATCCTTAAAGGGTAGCCGCAGCAGGACAGGTCAGGAGTTACCTTCATTTTACATATTGGGAAACTGAAGCCAGAGAAAGGATGTGACTCGGACAAGCTCAGTAACCGGTAGGAGAGCATGTCCAGGACTAGAACCCAGACCTCCTAACTCCCAGGCTGGCGTTCTTGCCACTGTTCCCAGATGATGCAACTTTTCAGGCTGCCTGCCTGGGCAGGATGGGGTTAGGCGGGGCTATGTGGTGGCAGGTAGAGATGGGGCCTTTAGGAGGCCCCCACTTTCTGAGAGGATTCTGGGTCCTTTTGGAGGCAGATGTAAGTTTTTCCAGATTGTCAGGCGGGAGTGAAGCTGCTTAGAGAAAGGGGAGGGGTCAGAGGAGAGTTGCCAGCCCAGAGAGAGAATCCAGAGTCTGGACCAGAAGAGAACATGGGAGTCCACTGAGCTTGCCCTTTTCCTCTGCCACCTGCCTGGGCACAGGCACAAGCTGCAGTCCCCCTGCCTTGTTCCCAGCTCAGCCAGCAGCCTCTGCAGGAGGTGCAGCCCTGCTCCCAGTCACTTCCTGGTGTCAGGAGGTTCTCACCCTATCCCAGGGAGCAGCTCCAACACCAGCCCAGAGAGATGTGCCCTCATGGGGCCCTAGCCTATAGCCACCCAGGCCCCTCTCCACTACCCTCCAGAACCCACCCCCGCCATTCTCCCTCCAAACATTCCTTGCTCTGGATAAGACTTGTCAGACTCTCCTCCAGCATTTCTAGATCTTAGGGAACACAAGCGTTGGGGGAGCTGGGCTGCAGATCGTCAGGATTCAGCGTGCCTCTCTGTGGGGTCTGGGTCCACCTCTCTGTGGGGTCTGGCGGGGGTTGCTGGCAATGGCCAAAGATGAGGGACACCGTCCACATTCAAAGCCTGAGCTCATGGGTGCTGGGCAGGAGCCTCACTGATTACAGTGGACATGTCACACTGTCTCTTTGCTCATCTTCCCCACCAGGCTGGGAACTCTTTGAGGACAGCAGGGGGCTGGATGAAGAAACTACGCTACATCGACTGGATGAAATATCAAGCATTTGCTTGAAAAAAAAAAAAAAAGGATGAGGAAAATGTGTGGTGTTGATTCAGGATGTTCTGCAAACTATACGTATATAGTTCTATATATAGTTTAATTACAGTGGGTATAGCAAACTCCCATTTGTGTTTTATTTTATTGTTATTTTTTAAACTTTTTTTCAATGTCTATTTTTGAGAAAGTGATCACAAGCGAGGGAGGGGCGGGGGGGGACAGAGGATCTGAAACGGGCTCTGTGCTGATAGCAGAGAGCCCAATGTGGGGGCTCTAACCCATGAACTGCAAGATCATGATCTGAGCCGAAGTTGGACATTAACTGACTGAGCCACCCAGGTGCCCCGTCAACATTTTTGTTTTGTTTAAAAAAAATTCTTTTTACATTATTTTTGAGAGAGAGAGAGAGAGAGAGCAAGTTGGGGAGGGGCAGAGAGAGATGGAGACACAGAATCCAAAGCAGGATCCAGGGTCTGAGCTGTCAGCTCAGAGCCTAACACCGGACTTGAACCCAGGAACTGTCAGGTTATGACCTGAGCCGAAGTCGGATGCTTAACCGACTGAGCTACCCAGGCACCCCGACTTTTTTTTTTAATGTTTATTTATTTATTTTGAGAGAGAGAGAGAAAGTGTGCAAGTGTGAGCGGGGAAGGGGCAGAGGGAGGAGAGAGAGAGAATCCCAAGCAGGCTCCACACGGCCAGTGCAGAGCCCCACATGGGGCTCGATCCCACAGTGAGACCCCAGCCCAAACCAAGAGTCTGATGCTAAACTGACCGAGCCACCCAGGCACCCCTATTTTTCCCAACTTTTAGAATCTGAAGGGCAGCTTGATGGCTCAGTTGGTTAAGCATCTGACTTTGGCTCAGGTCAGGATCTCATGGTTTGTGGGTTCGAGCCCCACATCGGGCTCTGTGTTGACAGCTCAGAGCCTGGAGCCTGCTTCGGATTCCGTGTCTCCCTCTCTCTTTCTGCCCAACCGTGCTCACAATCTCTGTCTCTCAAAAACAGATATTAAAACAAACAAACAAACCCAACTGTTTATTTTCTGTCAGCCTTATTTCTTTTTGTTTGCCTTTGTGGAACAGTAGCTCAAGACCACTCCGTGGGTTGTTCCTATCCATTCAGTGGCCTGAGCAGTGGGAGCCGCAGACCAGTCTTCGGTGGTGACTGGGCACCCCAGTCTTGGGCAGGGAACTGCTGAGTGGGCCCAGAGCGCACCAGCACGCCTGCGGACCAGTCTGCGACTTCCGGTGGAGTAGCCGTGAACCCAGGAGCTGGAGCCGTCCGTTTACCCCAAAAGTCCTCCTTGGTCACAGCCTTTTCATCAGTGGCCTGCGCTTGCTTTTCCATGTCTTCACGATCTCTGTAGAAGTAGAGACCAAGCATGACGTGGCTCTGGGGAGGCTTCCCGGATCTGGATGGGGAAGGTTCCAGAGCGAAGCGGCCAGCAACAGGGGTGGCCCCTGCAGCACACTTCAGCACGGCTCGCTGGTCAGGACTACTGGACGATGTGACACTGACGCCAGCTGGGTTTTCAATGGCAACAACGGCATGAGCTGCCAGTGGAAGTTTCTCTCCCAGGTTCTCTTCGGATTTACGATGGAGATACCATTCATCCCCTTTCCTTTTGTAGATGTACCGGAAGTCAGGGTGGGTGCCACCTAAGCGGGCTCCTGTTGCAAGAAATTTGAGGACATCCTCCTCCTTCATTTGCGGGGCATAAAGGGCTCCGGACATTGTGAAATTTCCCTTTAAGTTACGACAGGAGCGCAAAACAATGCCCGTAGGGACCCCTCCCTGGGTGTCCCGGAAAGCTCCCATTTGTGCTTTAAAAAAACGAAAAGGGCGCCTGGGTGGCTCAGTCGGTTAAGCATTCAACTCTTGATCTCGGCTCAAGTCATGATCTCACGGTTTGTGGGTTCGAGCCCTGTATCGGGCTCTGCACTGACAGTGCGGAACTTGCTTGGGATTCTCCCTCTCTGCCCCTCCCCGCACTTGTACTCCTTCTCTCAAAATAAAATTTTAATAGGTCATGTAAACAGTGGTTGCTGTGGGTGGGGCACTGGGACTCTCAGGGCGGGAGGAGGACTTTTGTAACAGGGCCTTTTGTACTGTCTGATCATTTTCCCATGACACATTTTATTTTTCAATTACTGTGCGTGGAACAAGTGAGCTGGGCTCTCCGCTCTCCATCTGTCTCCTCTTTTGTTCTTAGCCAGCCTGACCTTCTGCCTATGCACCCCAGAATACCTCCAGGGTCGCTTATCCCTTTCTGCCTAGCTGTCACAGCCCGCAGGATCCCACCTACCTTCCGAGTGAGGAGGAATGGGTCCTTCCTTATCTCGCCACCAGGGGACAGCCCACACCCAGGACATGCCTGGGGAGCTGGGAGAGCAGGCAGGTCATTGAGAATCTGAGTGGAGCTCCGATGTCCCTTCCACACAGGGTTCCTGGGGGCAGAAAGAGGCACAGTCCCAGTGAAGGACAGGACGGGGAGTAGGATCCTGAAAATGGCGATGGCATTGTCCCCTAGCGCTATAACACCAAGCTGGCCCATAGCCACTCTCTCCCACACTTGTTCCATGACCTCAAGATGAGGAGAATTCCCTGAACAAAGCACAGGCTCACTCAGCAGAGGTCTGGGGTCCAGGGATTCCACAAGAAGGGGAGCAGCATACAGGGCATGTCCCTTAAAAACAGAAGCAATGGATCCATCCTGCTTCCCACCAGTACCTGAGGGCTCCTGGGATTTCCCACCCCCTCCATGGCCCAGGTCCTGGTCAGTCCATCTTTAGCTGGCTGGGCTGGAGGCGGCGCAAGACCAGGAGACCCCAGCAGTTCCGCTCAGCCAATGACCTGCCAGCTCAGGTCTTTTCCGCCTGGGCAAGGGACGAATTTCTCCCTGGGGAAGCCCTAGGTCTCCCGCCCCCTGCCCCATTTTATTGATATATACCAGAAAGTTTACCAATTTAAAGCGTGCAAATCAATGAGTTTTTTTTTTTTTTATTAAAAAAATTTTTTTTCCAACGTTTTTATTTATTTTTGGGACAGAGAGAGACAGAGCATGAACGGGGGAGGGGCAGAGAGAGAGGGAGACACAGAATCGGAAACAGGCTCCAGGCTCCGAGCCATCAGCCCAGAGCCCGACGCGGGGCTCGAACTCACGGACCGCGAGATCGTGACCTGGCTGAAGTCGGACGCCCAACTGACTGCGCCACCCAGGCCGCCCCGAGTTTTTTTTTTTAAAGCAACTTCACAGTTGTGCAACCATCGCTATTGTCTAATTTTACATTGTTATCATTCCCCACAAGAAAACCTGCACCCTTTAGCTGTCACTCCCATTTTGATCCTGCCCCAGCCCCATCCAGAGCCAGTCCTAGGCCAGCCCATCCACTGTCTGGTCTCTACACTTTCCCATTCTGGACATTTCACACAAACGAAATCACCCAATATGTGGTCTTGTGTCTGGCTTCTCAGCATAACGCTCTTGAGGTTCATCCGTGCTGCAGCCCGTGTCAGTTCTCCGTTCCTTTCACTGTGGAAGAGCACCTTTTGTATGGACGCACCACTTTCTGTTCGTCCATTCACCAGCTGACGGACATCTGGGTTGTTTCCATCTTGGAGGAATGAACGGTGCCACGATGCACACTTGTGCCCGAGTTTGAGCACATTCTTTTTTTTTCCATTTTTCTTGGCTGGAGATGTAGAAACCGAGTTGCTGGGTCGTAGGTTAATTCTATGTTTAACATTTTGAGGAACCGCCAGACCGCTTTCCGAAGGAGCTGCACCATTTGCACTTGTAACTGTCCCTTCCTTGTTACCGCCTTTCATGGCAGGTTTGATGTGGCAGATCCCCTTGTGGTTGACCCGTGGTTCCCTAATGATGCCGAGTGTCATTCCCCGGGCTCATTGCTTACTCGTGTTTTTCTTCCTAGAAATGCCTTTTCGAATCCTTTCATTTTTTAAATCAAGGAGTATTTTTTTACCTTTTATTTTGTAAGATTTTATTTTAAATTTATTTATGTTGAGAGATAGAGAGCGCAAGTGGGGGAGGCGCAGAAGAGAGGGGGAATCCCAAGCAGGCTCCTCGCTGTCAGCGCAGAGCCTGATGCGCAAACTCTCGAATCTGCGAGATCATGACCTGAGCCAAAATCACCCAAATCAAGAGTCGGATGCTTAACTAAGCCACCCAGGCGCCCCTAAGATTTTATTTTTAAGTAATCTCTACACCCAACGTGGGGCTGGAACTCATGACTCCGAGATCAAGAGTCGCATGCTCTTCCCACTGAGTCAGCCAGGGGCCCCTAATTTTTTTTTTAAACCTTTTAAATGAAGGTATTTGTCTTTTTGACTGAATTGTAATTCTAGATACACATCCTTTATTAGATAGGACTTACAGTTTCTCCCAGCGTGAGGGTTGTCGGGGTTCTGTCCCTTAAAGCACAAAAGCTTGTCAGACCAAAGCCCATATCTTCTTTTTATCTGTTTGCTTTCGGGGTCTACTAAAAATCATCGCCTAACTTATGGTCATGAAGACATTTTCCTTTAATCTCCCCTAGGAATTTTAGTTTTAACCCTTACATTTAGGTCTATGACCCACTTTGAGTTAACCTACATACGTAGTGCGAGGGCTCCAGGCCAAAGTTGTTCTTTTGCACGTGGATACCCAGTTGTACAAACACTTGTTGCAGACCGTTCTTTCCACACTGTATTGTCTTGGCCCCTGTGTGGAAAATTGATCGGCCATAAACAGGGCTGATTTCTGGACTCTGAATTCAATTCTATGCCATTGATTCCAAATATCTATTCTTAGTAAGCCTCCCTTTTGAGTCAGTAATAGAGCAGAGGCTAAAAAACTCATCCTGGACTGTTCGCACAAGGAGCCAGCGGGGGGTGATGCACCCAAGAGCCTATTCTGGGGCAGGTGGCCTTTCGGGGAAGAGAGGGTTCGAAGATGGGGGTGGGGGAGATAAGGAACACGAAAGGGTGTTCCTGCCCCTGCTCACCCCTCCTGGGGCAGCAGTTGTCGGCCCGCTGTCCACGTTCCCGTGCAGCCCTGTCCTGGAGGCCCCAGGAGGCATGGAGAGGGAGGGCGAGCGAGAATGTGGGTGCCTTACATCGCAGTTAGGAGGGAGCCAGCACCCTCCCAGCCCACCCCGCCTGCTGGCTCTTCAGCTGCCTGCCTGCCTCTGCACCTCACATTCGCCCGCTGCCTGGAGGAACACGACGCTGAGCTTCCACTCACACCAAGGCCAAGGGCATCAGGGCTCAAGATAGCCAGGCTACTGAGTCCTGGAAAGCACACTTGGAGTAGAGGGAGAGGAGGGCGGGCAGATGTCCAGGCTCCCCCTTCCCCCGCTGTCTGGGTGGGTAGTGTGGGAAAGGGGGGGTGAGGATGATCCCCTCAAGTCCCTTCCCCACCGAAGGCAGGATCTGCAAAGCTGCTGGGATCGAGGGGGGGGGAACGCGCCTGGGAAACCTGAGAGGTGACAATTTCACAAACGGCCCGGCCGGGCCACTGCAGCTGTGGCCTCTGATCACAGGAAAGCAGACACGCTGGAGGAGGGGCAGGGGCGTGCAACACGGGGCACAGGGACAGACAGCCTCCCTGGTAGAGTCAAACACACTTTATTCAGCACGGGAACGTGTGAACAGAAGGGCCTCCGGCAGGGTTCCGGACAAAGAGCTCTGAGGCAAACCCTGCTGTAAACAGAGCAAAGGGCATCATGTAAACCACCAGCCCGGAGGGGAGGGAATCTGCACAAAGTCGGGGCAGGTCACACTGGCCAGCACATGGTGAAGTGGGGGTGGGTGACCCATGCCCAGGAGAGTCGTGAGCAGCTCTAAGTAACTCAGAAAAGCCAGGGTAGGAGGAGGGCAGGGGCCTGGCCAATTCAGGGGATTATCTCGACCACTGAGGGCCACGGGGTTCGATTTGGCTGAAGCAGCCCGGGCTGCTGTGCCAACACATGATTACAAGGCCCTGAGAGCCACAGCCTGGCATGGGGGGGACAGGAGAGGTGGCCCTTGGGGGTGCTCACCATCAGCCCACAGGGCAGGGCTCTCACAACCAGGTGTACTGTGGCCCTGGCGGTCGCCTCCAATCAGCAAACTGTAAATGGCACTGACCTTCCCTGCCCAGGACCCCACTCCCTTGACTTGGGACCCCAGTGGAAGTGGGGAGGGGCAGTGGAGGGCAGAGCAAGGCAGGTCCGTAGGCAGAACCACCTCTGATGACTACAGTCTTGCCCTCGAGACTCACGATTAGGGGTGGGGAAAGGTTGTGGGGTCTGCACCCAGAAATAGTCTCTGTCTGAACCGTGTGCCCGGAGGGCATGCTTGTGGCAGGGCCCGCACTTGGCCTGAGAAGCAGCAGCCAACCACAGCAGGCAGCCAGGACCTCTGTTTGGGTCACTCCCTGCTGTGCTGTTACACCGGGTACAAACAGGAGCAGGGGGAAGGAGGGGATTCTGGGAAAGAGGAGGAGAGGGTGCGGGTTAGGGAGGTAGTGTTGGGTATACCCTGGGACTCTTGGGAGTGACAGGGAGAAGCCATGCACGACGGCACAGCTGGGTCCAGCTAAATTCCCGATTAACAACTGCTCTGAAGGCCAGAGGGATAGGCAGAGAACAGAAGTGCCCTCTTCCTGGACCCGCCCCTGCTAACCCAAGAGTGGGGTATGTTCAAGAGCACCCCTACCCCCAACCAGTGACTAGAGTGGCAGGAACAGGAGGCTCAAAGTCTGAGTGTGGATGTGAAAGGTGCTTCTTCCATGGGCTTTGGGCTCACACGTAAAATGCAAACTTGCTCACCACCAGGGGACAGAGGAGAGGCAGAGGCTGGGAGGGCGAGGCCGGTGCCCAGTAGGTGTGAGTGACAGCCAGAGCCCAGCTTCTCTCTAGAAAATCACTATACTACACAGGAAGTTGGTGGCGGTGGGGGACCCAGGGAGGGCTGGATCTATCTAAATGACTCACAGATGGGAGGGTGGCTGGGATGACACAAATGCCCCCATACCCAGGGATCACAACCGACAGGCGAGAGGAGCAGAGCTAACAGCTGTGGAGGGACGGGGGGCGGGGGGGGGGTGGCCTGTGGTACACAGCCCTCCATGGGGCTCACTCGTCAAACTTCCCTTCCCGAATGTGCTCAAAGGAGAAGGGTAGGAACTTGAAACCGGTTCCGCTGTAGAATTTATTCTGGAACTCGACCCTGGGGAAAGGGAAAAAGAAAGTCGTCATTCCACAAAATCCTTTTGGGATTTCACAGTTGGGCTAGAAAGATGCTCTGATGCTCCTCCCCTCATTCTCCTAGCTGAGCTCAGCCTTCGGCCGCCCACCAAGCCCTGGCCCCCGCCCGCTTCCCACCGTGCACACAGGCCCCACTTCTGCAGCCAGGGCCTGCCCCAAACCTGCCCTGGGCGAGAGTGCAGAACATCTCCACACTGGTTTGTCCTCAATTCTTGCTCTTTCCTACTGAGCAAGAGTGTTTCTGCAAAACTCTGTCTAGCCATGTGCTAAATGATTGGCTTGGGTCTCTAACGACAACGAAGAAGTGTCCCCTAAACACCCCCTTCCTTGGCAGGGGCTCCCAGTAGACCTCTCTGAGAAGCCCCTGGGCGGCAGGAGCTCTGGCAAGCACCCTTGTTTGTTTCTTTTCTTGCTGGAGGAAGGAGAAGGGAGGGTTGCGAGTAAACGCTGGGCGATGGGCGCTTTAGAGGAGGAAATTCCCAGGAAAGGGGGGGGGGGGGAATCAGGAGGGGAAGTCTTCTCCAAGCAATGGCCAAAATATTCTCCAACTACAAAAACATCTGAGAATGAATTCTTCTCCCAGGGGCTGAAAGGAAAAGCAGAGCTTCACCTCCCTTCCCAGGCAGCTCAGGATCCATCCCCAATGGTCTCCCTGGGGCCCCTTCAAACTCTGAGGGGCAGGAAGACCGCGCTCCCGGCAGCAGAGCCAGGCTCAGCCCGTGCTTCCCCCTGCACACTCCCTGGATGGCTGCCCAGCAACCAAATCACCACCAAATATGGGCAGAAAAATGCATGATTCAGAGGACAAAAAAGCCAAGGAGAGCTGCCCTGAGGAATAGTTTCCACTCAGTGCAGTGTGCCCCTGGGGGCACCAGAGCCCCCACAAGGACAGGCAGAGCTGGGGGCGGGGGCGGGCTTCAGGCAAGGGCTCTGGTGCAGGGCAGGGCTTCATCCTGCCTCCAAACCAGGGGTGGGGGTAGGGGTGGGGTGCCTGCACGTTGTAAGGGCTGTCTGCAAGCAGAGGTCCTCAGAGGCCCCGTCAGCCCTGGGGTGCTGGCTGAGAACACTGGAGCTGCCAGCTCCACCCCCTGGGGACAAGAGGTGAATAGAATTTTCTGCGTGGGTGTAAGAACAGGCAGCCTTCTCCTCCCAGCCCCACATTCCACAGGCTGGGCCCAGGTCCCCAAGCCTCCTGGACTCTGGAGAGTTCCCTGGGCCAAGCCCCTCAGGGAAAAAGGATCTGGGGGAGGGGGCTTCAAACTGAAGTCAGTCCCAGGATTCCCGGCAAGAGCGATTCCAAACCAGGATCTGGACTCGTCCCCATATCCTAACACCCAGAGAAGTCCTACGAGCTACAGCCACTCAGGCCTCTGTTGTGGGAATTAGGTCGGTTCCCACTTCTCACCCGCTGCTGCTGGGCCCAAATGCTTCAAATGCTTCGTGCTGGGTAGGCTGTTTGCATATGGGAAGGGCATTTCTGAACAGCTAAAAACAGCCTCACATCCCATTTGCATTCAACAATATGTAGCCAGATGGTGGGTAAGTCACCTTAGGGTCTATGAGGAGATCCCCTGGCTGGCTAATCACACAAACAATTCAAATTCCAAACTGGCCGAATGAAGTAGAAGCGTCAAAAATTTTCAGATGCCCATGGGATCACCATCCTTCTCTTGCCATTCCTCTGTGCGCCTCATCTATCCATGGGGCCCAGTGGGTAGGAAGGGGGGCACGTGTCCAGGGCCATCTTGGGCATCTCGGGGTCAGCTTGACATCACCTCCCTGCTCAGCCTCGCTCACCCCATCCTCCCAGAACAAAGCTGGAAAGCAATCTCCCTGTCGGGCTCCCCGCCCTCTTCTCCCTCCCAACCAGGGAAATGTGTGCTTCCTGAGAAAGTACAAACACAAAGTTCTTTGCGCTGGGGCCCACAGGGCCTTGCTGGCTGTCCTGCAGGTCCCTCCTATTTTAAGGGCCTGTTATACTACTCAGGGAGCCTCCAGGGCCCCAAGTCACTGAAACGTACCTCTAGAATTCCACAGTTGGGAGGAGGGCCTCAGGAAGTCGGAAGGGTTTCTGTGTCACCCCTTCCAGCTCCAGGACCTGGCAAAGGCCACCCAGTGACCCAGAAGGGTAAGTGGGAGTCCACAGAGCATTCATTCCTGCTATGTAACAGGAAACCTTGTTTCCTTGAGTGAGGGAAGGAGAAAGGAGTCCTGGGCCTCCTCCCTTTCCTGGCAGGGTTGTGGCTGAAAGGAAGCAGTTTTAGAAAGAGGATTCTGGGCTGAGCCGCTTCACTGGCCCTTTCTGCCACTCTCTGAGTAGTCCGGGGCCTGGCACACATATCTGTCTGATGGCCCAAATGTCAAGGCAATAATGGCAGCCAGGAACTCTACTTCAGGCGTTCCTACTTCTCCTGGGCCAGCCATTCCTGCAACCATCCCATGGTGTCCTGCTGTGGCCCCACTACATTCCTTACAGCAATTTGGTCCCCATTTTCCTTTGGCCTTCAACCAATCTGTGAGTGTGCAAGTGTGCACATCTATACATATGTGGAATTTGCTAGATAAGAAGGGATTAGGTTCCTGAAGGTAGGCCATGGAGCAACAGTCTTTCTACTAAAGTCAGTTTGGTGTCCACAGTTGCAACTACAAATCATATTCCCTACCTTTGCCTTTTCTGAGAAAGAAAAGACAGCTAATTATAGTAGGCAAAAATAGACGTGTAACACAGAAGGCAACAGAATTTGGTTGGTAAAGTAACCTGTTCACTAATGTTTTCAAATATATCACCCACCACCTAAGGACCCTACATGAATCTCACTAGTGAGATTCTGTTTGTTACCAAAGCAGATGTTGTTTTTCTTGTCCTCACTGAAGACATCCAAACCTGTAAGATGGGTAGCCCTTACATCAGAATCAGGAAACCCCAGCTGACAACCAGGAGTAAAGTGACAGGCTGGAAGATGCCCAGGCCAGACACCAGGAAAAATAGCAGCAATGTCCCTGCAGCCACTTGCAGCAGGACCAGCTGTCCCGTCTCACAAGATGGCCACAACTCAGAATTCCTGCAGTCCTGGTGGACTAGAAGACCTGGGAATCCTTGCAGCACATCCTCATTTGGCCAGAAGGGGGAGCATGAGCACCCGGGTCACTCACCCCCCCTCACTAAGGGCGATTCTCCAAATAAGCTTCCAACGATGGGATTCTGAAAGCTCTATAAAGGAGTTTTGCTGTTTGGTTTTTTTCCTCCTCTATGCGATCCTTCCACTACCCAAACAAACAAACCTACAAGTTTGTTGATGAGCCTGTTCTTGAAAACTACAGGCATTCAGATGTGCCTCCCCCTGGGGTGTCCCCTCTCTCTCAACAGACTTAATGCAGTTTCTTTAGAAGGGACCACAGCCAAGATGCCCTCCCCACAGGGCACCCCACTTTTAAGCAGGGTGGCTGTGACCCGCACTTGAACACCAGTTTACGATGTGTCTGGGCACAGTGACAGTCGCTTGGTATATGCATTAATTTCATAATTATCATGGCAACCATGTTACATGGATGCCCTCCTCTCTGCATATGAGAGAAACTGAAGTTCAGGGAGGTAAGTGCTCTCTCTCCTCAGGGTCACCCAGCCAGATCCAGCAGAGCTGGAATTCAAACCCAGTGGCGCCTAATTCTGAATGAAGTCTGCTCTCTTGTCACTCATCAGGTCTTTGGGCTCACTGGTGAGGACATGAGAAGACACCGTCACCTGAAGGCCACAGGTGAGCCCGAGGAAGAAATAATCCTTCTGGCAACAAAACATGACCTCCCAAGCTGCCTCAGCTCACTCTGGAAAGTAGCCCCAAGCTCAGGTGACCTTCCTCGCCCTGGGGTATGCTCAGCTCGCTGCTTAGACGGTTCTGACCCAGCACCTTGACTGCTCCCCAGCCCGCCCAGGGAGGAGGCAACAGCCTCCCCACTTGGGCTGGAATTCAGGTGGGGTAGTGACTGGCCCCTCAAGCCCAGGGCTCAGGAGACAGAGAAGTGACCGGGAAAGGAAGGAAGAAACAGTGAGTCACCACAGGCTGGTTACACAGACATTCCCTCATACCGAGCAGCTGAGGAAGTGTGCTGGGGAGAGAACGCTGATAAGCTGAGAACAGGGTAGCGTGCCAGCAGCCTGAGCCACACAGCGCTCCTAACCTCCTGGTTGGACAGTAAATAAACAACAGCTGGGTGGGGAGGAGGGCGGCAAGGAGGAGGAAAGCCAGCCAGAGAAAGAATATTGACCGACGTAGCAGGACGGGTTCTTTAAAAGGAGCTTTTGAGAGAAGGGTAAGTCCCAGCTACGGCCTGTCCTTACATGCCTCCCAGTCCCCTCTGTCATTTACAACAGCAAACAGGGATTTTTTAGGGGGCTCAGCATAACCAAGTCAGGAGAAAAGTCAAAGAAAAGGGGGTTGGGGAAGACGATCCTTGGGTTCAGGTTTAGAAAACTGATGTCACGAAACCTTCCACGCCCTGTCTGAGCTTGAGATCACTAGCACCACACAGACCGTCTCGTCTACGGGTCCTAATGTAGGGCCAGTGAGTTTGTGACCCCCTAAATGGGTAAAACTGCTGTGGGGGATGTTTTTCTAGGGAGAGGGTCCAGAGCTTCCAGAGCTTAGGGTAGGGAAGCCAGATAAAGTACCGGATGCCTAGTTTTTAACACGAATATGTCCCATATCCATGTCCCAATGCAAATTCATTGTGTATCTGAAACTCAAACTTAACTGGGTGTCCTGGAATTTTATTCACTAAATCTGGCAACGCTAACTTGAGGTCACAGGGTCACTGCCTGGACCAGACGCCAGCTCTCCTACTCCCTGGGGCTGAGCTGGCTCTCTCTGTGCAGAGCCATTAAGAGCCACAAACTACATTAAAGAAAACAAACAAATCCCAAACCTGCCCTTGTGAAGGTGCTGCTTCAGTGAACTGAGCTCCACATTATGGAACCAGGAATCCCCCTACCTATGTCAACTGCTAGGGGTCTGCCCCAAAGACACTGGCACAATGACAGAACGAGGGGGACAAAACTGGGGTACAGTGTGCTCTAGCACTTTCCTGGACTGCGAATCTACTCCAGAGTTGCTTGCATCGCTCTGAAGACAGGAGAAAGTTTATGCCAAAGGGGAAAAAAAAAACAACACACAACCAAACCAACCAACAACCTTAGTCTTTTAAGCCATACTCAAGAGCAGTGAAGAATGCTAAAGGGAGAAGGAATCTGACAACATCCACCAGAGAATTGTCCCTTGGGGGGCTCTGAAAGGTGAGCTGTGCTTTTGTGGGGACACTTCCTGATGCTCACTCCTGACACAGGCCATCGGGCAGAATGATGTGAATGAAAGCAGACACTTCCTAGCGTCTCTGGATTCTGTACAAGAGTAAAGCCACCCTCAGTGCAGCCAAGGACACGTCCGCAGCCCCCGAACTCGCTGTTCCTCACCAGTGTAACCGCAGCGCGTGGAGGAAGGCCGAGAGGCCCTCCATGATCAGGAGGATGGCCACGGTCAGGGTGGCAAAGGCGGCGAAAATGAAGAACAGCGCCAAACCTCCTGCCAAGCTCTTCACGCTGAGGCCGATGTGGATCACCATGGTCCAAAGCACCTCAGACAGCTCTGGGGAATGGGGAGAGACAGGACATCCGGTTCAGTTTGGCAAGAGGTGCTGCGGGCCTTGCATTCTGCTCCGTCATCCCTCTCCTGAAGTGTCTGCGGCACCGTGGCTTCCTGCAATCTGGGCAGGACCACCGTGCATAGCTAAGTCTGGCAAAAGTGCTGGTCCTCCCATCTGGACATCTTTCTCCTGGGACTCAGGAGTCTGAATAATTCCAGCGCCTTTATGTTATTTCCACTCTATTTAAGCTCCGCATCTGAGAGAGTGCCCAGAGAAGGGGAAAACCTAATTTTCAATCTGGGAGAAACACACTCACGTGCATGAGCGAGGCTGAGGGCCCAGAGCCGCAGGTAAGAGGCGGTGTTGGAGATGCAGCCCAGGCAGTACTCGATGGTGTGGATGGCCTGGTGGACCATGGTGTCCCCAAAGTCAAACTGTTCGTGGGAGAAAAACCAGAGAGAAGATATAAGGCTGGGAGGGGATGTGCAGAAAGGACGTGATGGTCACCTGGCACTTTGGGCCTGGGCCCGAGCACTAACAGTTACACGGAACAGGAATCCCAGCATAGAATTCAGGTGGTGTCTTCAGCCGTCCCCAGAAATCCTGCTTGGCTTAGCTCCCCAACTGGATACCCCATTTCCCTTAATACGCTACATTTTAATGACCTACATCTTAATGAGATTCTTCTCTTTACCTCGCTAGGCTATAAGCCCAAGGGTGGAATGTATGCCGAGTTAAGAGCACTCAGAGAAATGGACTGTCTGGACCCAGGACTCTTAGGGCCCTGCTGCTGGGCCTGCTCCAGCCAACTTCCTCTTTATGGCGCCCGAGTGAAGTGCTTTACTCTAACTGAGCCATGAGAGCAGAACGGCCTCTTCCCAGGCTACACTTCAGCCACCGGCCAACAGGCCAGGAGCTGCTGAGGCAAGACTAAGCCTCCACAGCCACTTCACTCATTATTCCGATAACCTATTGGGAACAAGATAACCTCCTTTTTCTTTTGCCACTTCTGAAAAGATTACACAGGGAAATTCTGGCAAAAGTTTCACAAAATCCTACAGTTGACTGAGACCAAACATAACATCTATTGTTTTTTCGTATTTGTTTTTCTCACGCTCCCTTTCTCCCAGCTTTCCTTTCAACATCAAAAATTGTTTCCAGAGTGGGGCACCTGGGTGGCTCAGTCGATTGAGCGTCCGACTTCAGCTCAGGTCATGATCTTACGTTTCTTGAGTTTGAGCCCTGAGTCGGGCTCTGTGCTGACAGCTCAGAGCCTGGAGCCTGCTTTGTATTCTGTGTGTGTGTGTGTGTGTGTCTCTCTCTCTGCCCCGACCCCACTCACGCTCTCTCTCTCTCAAAAATAAATAAATGTTAAAAATAAATAAATAGGGGCGCCTGAGTGGCGCAGTCGGTTAAGCGTCCGACTTCAGCCAGGTCACGATCTCGCGGTCCGTGAGTTCGAGCCCCGCGTCAGGCTCTGGGCTGATGGCTCAGAGCCTGGAGCCTGTTTCCGATTCTGTGTCTCCCTCTCTCTCTGCCCCTCCCCCGTTCATGCTCTGTCTCTCTCTGTCCCAAAAATAAATAAACATTGAAAAAAAAAATTTTTTTTTAAATAAATAAATAAATAAATAAATAAATAAAAACTGTTTCCAGAGTAAAGGGGTAGGGGTAGAAGAACAAGCTTTCAGGAGTTCATTTGTAGGTCCGCTCCAAGCACAGCCAGGGAAGAATTACTGGTATGCTCTAGAAGCATCAGGCATACTTCAGGCCTCTCCTGCGGCCAGGTGGAGCTATCAGTAGCCGCCAGAGAGCAGGAGGCGGGCTCTTCCCATGCTCCTCCCACACAGCCCAGCCTAGAACCCCAGAAGCACAGGGCCTCCCCTTGCCTTCAGGTCAGAGTCTATTTTTTACCAATTTCTTTCAAGACTCACATGACTCCACTCCCAAAGGACACCAGAAACGTCTTGGGAAATTGCAGGACGAGAGGAGGAGCGCTGGCTGGTAAAGTGCTAACAGCCCAGGCCCTCAGGGGTGTGGTCAGTGGGGAGAGAGGCCAGCTCCAACACACCACCTTTGGGCGACTACCTCAGTTTCCCTCACCTCTGACCATCTACACTGAGTATTTCTGGGCTTTTCTTCTGCAGTAGGTTCTTCAAGCCTCCTAGTTACTCTGAAAACTAAGATAATCCTAGTTACCTCAATCCCAACAGCGCCGCTAAGAGCTCTCCCACCACTGTTGGCCATCACCCAGAACCCATGCTCAGAGGAAGGAAGGGTCCTGGCTCCGAGGGGCACTGGTGTCTGCTCCTAAGAGCTCTACGAAAGTAGGGACTGCCGGGCTTCCTCAGAGCCAGCCCCTTGTCAGCAGTTTTACTCTACCCGGAGTTCTTCCCACAAGAATGGAGAACGTGGAGAAAGCCTCTCTTCTAGACCATGGGCAAGTTTTCATTTCTATACAATGAGGGACAATGATGCTGAGGTGAGGATTTAGTGAGACATCAGCCAGGCACTTAGGAGCCTATCACTGCCTCATGAGTCAGCGGTGACTGAGGAGCAATCGCCGTAGACTCCCTGTCTACACTCCACTCCACCTGCAGGGCCCATCCACTACTCCTCTCCTGCGCCCTGCCCTCCACCCTCTCTGCCCTGCACACCTGACCTTCCTGGCACCCCCTCCCTTGCCTCCCAGTTGTGAGGTCTAACAGACCTTCTGTGTCCTGACTGAACCTCTGCAGTCTCTGCCACCGTCGTCTTTTCCGCCTCCCTCTCAAGACACTCGCCTCCCCTCAGTTTTCCTCCTATCCCCTGGGTGTTCCTTGGTTCTTCCCTAAATGCTGGAGGGTCAGCCTCAGCTCTTACACCTTTCCTGCAGCGCTGCCACTCAGGGCTTTGACGGCCGTCCTTAGGACTCCCAAATGGACGCCTTCATCTCCGTGTTGCCCATTTCCAACTGGCTGTGACATATCTCTTCCTAGTGCCACCCAGATTGATTAACTGCTCTCCTCTGACCCCACCACGACTTCTACTCCACGTCCCACGTTTGATGGAGTGTCACCACCAGGGCCCCAGGCACCCAAGCCTGGAAGTCCATCTTGAATCCTCACTCACTCTCACTGCCTACACTCATTAAGGCCCTGGGACCTGTAGCTCTTTCTTCCTTAATCTCATTATTGGTCCGTCCCTTTCCAACTCCCTGCAAACGCCTCACTTCACTGGAGGCTTCCCAATTGTTTCATGACTGCTATCAGACTAGCTGGTCTCCATGCCTCCAGACTGTGACCCCTCCCCAATCCACTACCTCCCATAACACCCCCATTAGAGCCACGCACATGTGTTGTGACACTTCCGGCTTCACGGTCCCCTGACGGCTCCTTGTTATCCAAACACTTTACTGCGGCTTGTTTCTGCAACCTCCAGGCTCACCTCTCACTGGTCTCCAACTCCTGGCCCTAAGCTCCAGCCAAGCTATGAACTTGCTTATCCCCCAAATGTGATGGGTCCGCAGGCCCGTGTCTTTAAGATAACTATACACACCGATGGGTCTGCATTCCCATCATCCTCCCAAAGAGACTCCTGCTTGACCAGACTAAGCTTAGCAACAATTTCCTTAGGGAATCATTTCCTGGTCTCCTCTTCTCCACTCCCACCCCAGCACCTGTCAGGTGCCCTCTTTCTGTGTTCCCACAGCATCCTGGGCACACCTCAGTCACACCACCTGTCACCCAGACTGTTTCCTCAATTTGTCTGGGAGTTCCTTGAGGGCAAGGACTATGTTTTTCTTCTCGCAGTTTCTGTATACCAAACAGAGTGCTTGACACATAGAGGGTGAATGAATGAATGGGTGGGATAAAAGAATGAACAGATGGATGGGTGGGCAGGATGAATGAACAGATGGATGGGCGGGTGCGTGGGTGTGGGGATGGATGGGTGGGATGAATACACCTGGTGAGATGACACAATAGGGAGAGGGGCGACTGACCCCTGCTGAATGGTTACAGCCTTTAAAGATTTCCCAGACAATCAACTAGCCTGGCCCTGCTTTGCAACTGGACTGAGTGCTCCCCAGGGAGAGGGGTTGCTGCTTTTAGCAGGCAGGAATAATGGCCTCCATGGGGCAAATGGGTTTTCACAGCCAAGCAAAAAGGGGAAGTTCTAGAAGAACTTCCAGGCTGGATTAAGAAAAAAAAAAAAAAGGTTTGAAATCTTTAGGTTAGATAATTCTAACCCGATCTAAATCTGGCTGTGGAGAACTAGACTGCCCATGTGCCTGATAAAATGTCATCATTATTTAGGAAGCCATGGGAAGCTGAACCCCTGAGGGAGCTGAGGGGCCAGAGACTCGGGAGGCCAAATCACAGTCCATCTGGTGTGGATGTCCAACACCCCTGGGGAATGGCTACAAATGAGGACTGTTCTGACAATGACCATGGCATTGGGTGCTCAACTAGGAAGGCACTTAGAAGAGCAGTATTGCCGGAGGTTGTGTTACTAGGAGAGGGCTGGGCTCCTCACTATCATGGAACACACTCCCAGCCAGCCCTTCCAGGCAGCTCCACCATTGACTGTGAACAGATGAGCAGTCCAAAGGAACCAGAGGCTCCTGGAGGCCAGCAAAAGAGGCTCTCCAGCCTTCAGGAAGATCGAGCACTGCCTGGTTTTTTTTGTTTTGTTTTATTTTTATTTTTTTATTTTTTCCACAGAATCAGCAAAGGTTTTCCCATTCCCATCCCACTGCCCCTTTAGAGGACCAGGAGAGCCAGGAAAGGGAAGGGCTCATGGGTCTAGATATTTTAGAGAAAAGTTTTGGGGGAAGATGCAAACAGTGCAGCAAGGCCTTTAAAACACCCAATTCAAAATGTGTGTATTGCTAAATGAATTACTGCCGAGCTCAAAGGCCTTCTACTCCAAATGTGGCCTGAATAGCCAACTTTGATTCTATTACCTGGTATTAATATGAACTCCTTTCATGCAGTTGGGATTGTTTTTTCTGGGATGTATCGGAGAGGCAAAGCCTCCTCTTGAAAGCTGTCTCCCTCCCACCTGGGTCATAGTGGAGGTACAACTGACCCCAAGCGAGGGCCCAGCAATTCTCACTTCAAGCATCATCAAGCTGATGAGGACAGTAGGAAGAGGGTGGCTGCATCTCAGACAGGGAGGAAGGGTGAGCTTTACTCACAAGCTCTCAGAGGAGCAAGGAGGAAACAGCTACTCCCAGCAGCAGAGCGACCATACCATACATAACATCACAGGACAGGAAGGCAAAGACCAATGGGATTTGACCCCCAAGGGGGTCACTTCAAGAATGCCAATGCAGACATTACTTGTAGCTCCTTTCAAAGCCATTCTCAGAGGTATTAGATCAGCAAAGTCAACGAAACAAAGACAGAGGTGACCGACATGAGATGCAGTTAATGGAGACGGATGTTCTCAGAACACAGGTTCACGGACTGGTTAGAAATGGCCAGTGAGATGCAGGACACACAGGTGTCACGTGTGGCCCCAGGGTTGCGGCAGGGTCAGCAGAGTGATCACAAGGATGGGAAGAGAAGCCCCAGATAAACATGAAGGCAAAGCCAGCTTGTTTCTTACCACTTCGTCCTCGGTAGGCTTGAAAACACAAATTTACACTTAGTGGGAAGCCATGCCACACAAGGTCACGAGTCATAAGCACAAGGTTACTGACTGTTTCTCGGGGAAGACCGGTAATGTTAAATGGGTCTAACGTGCTGGAGGCAGACATGCTCAGCATACAGAGAGCAAAACCAGCAGGATTTAGAGCATGAAGATACATATTTTTTTAAAGGCACCCCAACCCTTGCAATTCCTTTTTACAAATGTCATACACACAGTGGAAGTGGTTAGACTGAAAAGTTCAGTCACGTGGGTCCTCAACTCCTATTCTATTTGCTTGAAAAAGAACATAACAAGGGGGAAAAAAGAATATAACAAATAGATGACATTCACAAGTTCACAGGTTCTGTGGCATGAGGGGTCAAGGCAAGCAGACCGGATTTTTAAAAAGCAGCTTGGAGGTGGTGGTTTAAGGAAAAGTCTAATTTGACCTTACTGCTTTTCACCCTCCCTGTAAAAAGTAGGCAAATAACATTTTTCAAAAGCTCAAATAATGTATCTGCCACAGAGAGCAGATTCATGGGACAAGACTTTAAAAGGACCAGCGATTACAGTTCCAACTGGAACCATTCCTGGAAGGGGCAAGGGATGAAGAGGCTGCCCTAAAGGGCCTGTGTTTCTGGTAATAAGACCTGGGAAGCCGGGGCCTCCGCTGCCCTCGGTCCCCAGGAGCACAGTTAGTAATTGAGATTTGCGCGCAGAATACTGCAGGCAACTCGGAATTCAAGTTCGGACCATGAAGCAAAACTGCTATGGGCGCTGCCGGTGACACCTAGAGTTCAGAGCAGGCCCACTGGAAAAAGCTGTGGTGCCCTAAGAGGCCCAGAAGGCAGGCTGATCATTAGTATTAGTATTTTCATTTTCTAAGAAGACTGTAGGGAGGCCTCCTATGCACATAAGCCTAGGGCTGACCCACAGTAGAAGGAGAGGAAGCCCACGCCACTGGATCTTACCTCTTCTGCGTCCTCTGAATGGGTGGAGAGCTGGTCATGCTGAATAATCTCAGCATCCTCCTCTGTCGGTCCGTTGCCCACCCTGATCCCACCAAAGTTGAGAGTTCCCTACACAGATGAACAGAAAGAGTAGAATTTGCCTGGGCTTTAATGTGACATTCTGTGAGTGGGAAAGGGTGATGGTTAGTACATACAAACCTCAGAAAAGCATATATTCTAACAACAAAATCAAAACCCGCTGATCCAACAGCCAAGTAAAAACAAACCACTGTTCCCACCCCAACCAGCGCCGCCCCAGCCCCAGCCCCAACTACATTTACCACCTCATTCTGATCAGAGGAAACATGCAGCCTGCTGCACCAAGACTCACCAACCTGGCCTTGGTCAACACTAACTGAGATGACTGCTTGAATGAAAAGCTTAACCTGAACGGACTCTTGCAATGAGCGTAGCTCTATCTGTGAAGTTGTCAGTGGTCTAAGTTTTTCTAGAACTAAAGATCAGACTTTCTAAGAGGGAGTGGAGCCAAATGACATGGTGACCATAACTTGGTCTGATAAACTTTCAACTGGAACCCAAGAGTTCCAGCAACTTCTCCCAGAAGCATACTGGGTTTCTGCCCAGGAACAAAGGACTTCCTAGATGAGGGAAGGGAGAAATCTATATGGACATCAGCTTGCGGCCAGAGAATACTGAGGTCAAAAAAAAAAAAAAAAAGGAATGAAAAAGTCCCCTTTCCTTCAATGGAGGATTCTGGAGTGTTACAACAACTCTCTTCCAGGCATGTGGGCAAATGCCAAATGGGTGTTTGCTTCCAGTTTCCCAGGCATAGTGTTCAGCGGGCTCTCCAGAACCAGAATTTCTAAGTCAACCTGACTTGGAAAAGCTTGGGCTTACTGAGACAAAAGGACTCTTTGAGTACAAAACCAGGCAGAACTGGGGTTAAGTCAGACAAATACCATTGAGTGCTAACCCGCCAGAGTGAACAGGAGCTAAAGAAACAGGTCCTGGGCCCACTTCTTATGGTTTCTGATCAGGGACCCCAAACGAGGCAAGAGTTCAAAAACTTTTCTCCTGCAAATCGGCCTTCTGGGCAGCAGCACAATGTGCCAACAGGTTTGCTCCACTGCCCGGAGGTCCCTACTCGCAGCTTCACCTTTTGGTGTGCAGCTTTTACTACAGCTGACTGACCACCAGAACTCAGTGCTTGGGCAAATTCTCCTTCTCCTTGAAGCAGGGCTTCTTCCGTGCTGGTCAGGGAGCCAGCTGCATCAGAATCACCTTGAAATTAAATAGAGATTCTCAAATACTACCCCCGGAAATTGTATACTTAGTAGATCTGGGGTGGGGCCCAGAAAATCTATATTTTAAAAAATATTTCCCCACGTACAAACTGTATAAGCATTTTTTATTGTCTACCTTGAAAATTCAAGCACAAAAAAAATGCACATACCCTTTGAGACCCCACCACTGGGAACATCTATGTTTATGAAATTTTATCAAGATATGTGGACAAGGATGTTCCCTGCATTTGTATTTATAATAGCAGAGAATTGGGAACAACCAACACATCCATCAATGACAGTGATTACACAATTTTAGCATATCCAACAGAATGTTCTATGGAATACTAGACAACTATAAAAAAGAGTGAAACACTGTGCCGACAGCTCAGAGCCTGGAGCCTGCCTCAGATTCTGTGTCTCCCTCTCTCTCTGCCCCTTCCCCATTCATGCTGTCTCTCTCTGTCTCTCAAAAATGAATAAACGTTAAAAACAAAAAAATTAAAAAAAAAAAGAGTGAAACAATCTCCCAGGATACACTAAAAATTTTTAAACTTAATAAATCAAGGGGCAAAAGAGTGCTACAGTTTAAAACACAATTCCTAGTATGTTTTAAACGTGTATACATACACATGTACAAATACATATACATATTTATATCAATAGATGATAGCAATATGCTGATATATGCAGAAAAATATTGGAGGCAAAATTCCCCTGCCTTTGAGTAGGAGAAGGAGTCCAGGGACAGGGGCACTTTCACTTTCAGTACTATTTGCATTTTCTAACCTATTGCTTTAATTTTACTTTTTAATGTCAGTGGAGGATTGTCTGGGTCATGGAACTGTGGACTATCTTTATTACTTCTTCTGTTTTAATACTCTAAGAAACAAACGTAAAGGTCACCAGGTGATTCTGATGTGTACTCAGATTCGGGAAGCACTGAGACCCTGGGCACCTCCAGGTCATGCAAACATTACACCTGACAGACCTCAGCAGGTGGACTGGAAGTACAAAAAGGGCACTGGTGACAGGAGAGGACCCCAGCATATCCTGGCACGGGTTACAGGGTTGAGGCAGGCTTCAGGCTTTAAGGATCCTAAAGCAGAAGGTCATTTCTGAAGCTTTTCCCAACCAGCAGAGTGAGGGGCAGACAGGGTAAACCTCTCAGCCAGACACTAGCAAGTGTCCTTTCAGGACACAGGACATGAAAATTACAGGAAGAGGGGATGAGACATACACATCAGCAGAAAAAAGAAAACATTAAACCATGATACACTGCTTACAGACAACCCAAAGGACAAAGAACAGAACAAACACAGATCAGTGATTGTCTCCTCAGCCCTTAGGGTCAAGAATCCAGAGTCCTTGTGAAATGATCATCTTGAAGCTTTCATGAGGCTCAATAGAACCAGACGTTTCACGGAAAAACCAGTGGGCTAAGAAGACTCTATGAAGGTGCAGGTTTCCAGACGGGGGACGTTTCACTTGGACAATATCGTAGAAGAGGGTAACAGAGTTAAAAGCACCAAAACGGATGCATCAGAAGCACATCCTAAATATGCTAAGACTAACAGAAAGAAGGGCACGTGGAAAGAATGTCAATAAATGGATAGTATGTGGTTTGTGAACTTAAAACATTTCTCAAAGGAGAGAGTAAATCCGTTTGAAAATAATTTTAAACGGTAACATTAAACTATCTTCTGATCCAAAATATCAGCCCTTTTAGATTAGTTCTAGAAGAATTACATCAGTTTTCTAGGTTTAAAATGATCAGAAACACCTAATGAAGGAAAGAGCTATCCATCTAAATATTTCATTTTCTTATAAAGGAGTATGATGCCACTAGATTATAAGAGTACATGTGTGATTACTGCTGGTGAGATTTTTAAAATCTTACTGATTACCTAGAATACACCGGGCTAAGTTGATATTAGCACATTAAAACAGTTTGGTTAAGAGATGTTTTTCAGGAAAAATATTGAAATACTTAACATTCAAAGTGCTGTTGCTGGATCATGAGTTAGTATTTGAAGAAGGAAAGTCGAAACAGATGACTTTGGTTATTGTACCAGATGCAGAAGACACACGAGACACATGGCGGAGTGGAGGTCTCAATGGAACAGCTGAGGACATGAGGGCTTCTGAGTCTCTCGCAAAAAAGTAGACATGTATAAGCTCTGACTGGCAGGAGAGTAAGTCATAGCTAAAATGGACCAAATGTCCAAGCATCACTCCGAAGCAGAAGTTTAAAGAGCAGGGAGATTTATTCAAGAATCACAGAAATGTTCTTGCTCCATGCAGAAAAAGCATCTAATACGTGGTCACAAAATACATCCCATTAAGATGATGGGATTCTGAGAGGGTACAACAGCCACTTTCCTCCCATAGACATGACTGTACTTACAAATTTGAATAGAAACTTAGTAGACCAATGATAAAGATGATATTAGAATCTACTCGTAAGAGGTGGAAGTCTTTTCTATCATTGTCCCAATGAGATAAAAGGATGGACTTCCCAAGAGCACACATGTCCCATGCTCTCCATATAACTGAAAAGAATTCTGCTGCACTGTTTGCCACCTCTTTACACAAAATGTGATGGTTTGTCAGTTTTAATTCACTCACTGTTGCAGCCGCTGCTGCCTCTAGTCCCTGCTGGCTCGGGGTTGGGCTGACTGGGGCCTCCACAGGCTGCCCTTCCTGATAGTGAATGGAAGAGAAGAGGAAGGGAGAAAGAAACAAAAGAGGGCGGGAGTGAGGCGGGGAGACGAATGGAGGGTACATGGAAGGATGAAGATGGTCAGAAAAGGGAGAAGGAGGGTCTTGTAACTCAGCTGCTCTCCAACAGGAATAATAATCTAACAGCCGTATGAGAGTCATGCAATAAGATCTTTTGGGTTTTATTAGGCAGTGTAATAAGTAAACATTATTGCATAGCCAGAAATGAAAATTTGGGGTGTGTGTGTGTGTTTGTGTGTGTGTATGTGTGTATAGAATTCATAAGCACACATACATTGAGTAAACACAAGTTTATGTGTGGCATTTAAAAAAAAAAATCTTTTTCCCAGATGTCTCAATTGGTGAAAGTATCATGGTCTCATTTTAAACGAAAATGTCTCAGCGTCAGCCCTGTGGTTGCCCAGGCAAACCACATGAGTGGGTTCACCCACCTGTAGCTCCTGCAGCCCTGATTTGGCTGAGGTTGCATCTAAGCAGGCCCAGACCTGGATTTTGCTGAGCACAGCATGAGCAAAGCATGACCAAGAAAGGCAGAAACTTATGACTTGTTTCCTGTACCTAAGCTACTCAAAGCTGAATCCAGATGTTCGAGCAGCAAACACATGGGTTTAAAAAAAATTTTTTTTTTCATCAGGTCCAATGCACATGCTGGGATATGACACAAGTGCGTTTTAAGAGGATGTAGTCTTATGCACAATTCATTATATCTGATGAGGAATTGCCTTGCTCTCAAGGGGAAAAAAAATCTAGTATCTTTCAGCAACAAAAATACACCCACCAAATGCTTCCTCCTCAAATATTGATGGCGAAGGACCAGTGGTTTAAATAGTAGCATCCAAGGTACACACAGTAGCGCGACCACTACCAGGAAACACTGAATTCCTTTCTACAAAGTAAGGATAAGGCACATCACATTAATCAAACATGCAGTTTCCAACTCTAGCACAAATTTCCCCCAAACAGTATTTTCTTACTGATCTATGAATGACAACATCCAGTTTCTCAAACTAATTAGCAGATATTGTGGCAAAGCCCAAGAATTATCTGATAGGATGCTAAGGAGGATGGGCTGAATTTAGGTCTGAAGGTATGGGCTGAACACCAACACCACAGAAAGAGATTTTTAAAGGCTTTTTCAGATATCTGGCTTCCTGGGGCACCTGGGTGGCTCAGTCAGTTGAGTATCTGACTTTGGCTCAGGTCATGATCTCACAGTTCATGAGTTCAAGCCCCGCATCAGGCTCTCTGATGTCAGCACAGAGCCTGCTTTGATCCTCTGTCCCCCTCTCTCTGAGCCTCCCCCACTTGTGCATGCATGTGCTCTCTCTCTCAAAACTAAACAAACATTAAAAAAGAAAAGAAGAGAAATATCTGGCTTCCTGATTGAGGGAACCACCTAAGCCAGTCTACCTCTGGGTTGACTCACCTGTCCAGAATAAAGCATCGCATTACTAGAGTCACCGTAGGAAAAGAGAAACATGTTTATGAAATGAATCAGAAGGCTTGGCGCCTTCTCAGATGTATGAGCATCATAGGCTGTCCACTTGTAAAATATGAGGATAACCAAGTAGCCAAACAAAGAGGTCATGAAGATTATTTCAGGAATAAATCCGAAGTAGATATTCAGGGGTTTCTTGAAATAGCTAAAAAGAGAGAAAAAAAATGTTAAAGGCAAACAGACCCAGGGACGCCTGGTGGCTCAGTCGGTGGATCATGCGGCTCTTGATCTCAAGGTCGTCCGTTCAAGTTTCACATTGGATATAGAGCTTACTTTTAAAAAAATTAAAATTAAAAACAAAACAGTGAACAGACCCAGGGTCACCCCCAGACCAAATGGAGTACTCACTAGATCTCCTACCTACACTTCCCTCAATTCTGTCTTTATCACTTTAAGAAGCAACAGCCAGATGCACTGAAGGCAACGGAGAGAAGCAGGATTAATTGTGACTTCTAAATTTTTGGACCTTGGACAGTTCCAGTACCACCCCCCCCCCCACCCCCACCCCCCACCACCAAACTTTTCCCATCAGAAAGAGACTGGAAAATATAGTACCTTCTGGGACCATAGTTTATAATTTTATGTGAGTTACACATCAAGAGAAAAAAAAAATACCTCACTCATTTTGATGAAAATGACATAAAGTTTTTCAAAGAGCTTTACTACAATTGTAAATTGTTAAGGGACTAATGCTAATTAAGCCTCATTTAAGAATATGAGATTTTTATAAAAAGCACCTCTTTAATGTAGAATAGGGTTCTGAGTTAATAATCCCTCTCCAAAGATGTCATGATTTCTTTAGGCGAAAGCATTATCTAAATTATGTGTGTTCCTGAGACAGAAATACAGCAACTCACGTATGGTTGAAGAGACTCAGGCTGACTCCAAACATCATGTGAATGATGCCAAGGATAACAGACATCTTCATTTTAAAGGAGTTGAGAAAGGTCAGTTTATTGGTAGCAATGTTCCAGATCTATCACAATCCAAGGAAACAAAAAAGCATTATAAAGAGTTCATGAATGGGACATTATTATGCACCAATATTAAAAAAATTTTTAGTATTTACTTACTTTGAGACAGAGAGAGTGAGTGTGTGCACACATGTGCATACAAGCAGGGGAGGGGCAGAGAGAAGGAGTGGCAGAATCCCAAGCAGGCTCCACACCATCAGCTCAGAGCCCAATGTGGGGCTCAAACTTACAAACCCTGAGATCATGACCTGAGCCAAGATCAAGAGTTGGACGCTTAACCAACTGCACCACCCATGTGCCCCTCACCAATTTTTTATTTTTTTAGTTTTTTAATTAAAATTTTTTTAACATTTATTCATTTTTGAGAGACAGAGAGAGAGAGAGAGACCGCACGTGCGTGCACATGAGTGGGGGAGGGGCAGACAGAGAGGGAGACAGAATCTGAAGCAGCACCAGGCTCTGAGCTGTCAGCACAGAGCCCGACACGAGGCTTGAACTCACAGAGGGAGAGATCATGAACTGAGCTGAAGTCGGTTGCTTAACCAACTGAGCCACCCAGGAGCCACCCAATTTTTTTTTTTTAAAGTAAGCTTTATGCCCAAAGTGGGACTTGAAATCATGATCAAGAAAGAGTCATGTGCTCTAACACCTGAGCCAGCCAGGAGCCCTTATTTACCTATTTGAAAGCTTTTTTTAATTATGAAAATTCTAAGCATAGACTTAAGTAGAGAGTATAACAAATTCCCATTTACCTATGATCCAGCTTGCATACTTTTTTTTTTTTTTTTGAGAGAGAGAGAGAGCACACGCTAGTGGAGAAGAGGGGCAGAGGGAGAGAAACATAATCTCAAGTAGGCTCCACACTCAATGCAGAGCCCAACCTAGGGCTTAATCTCATGATCCTGGGATCATGGGACCCAAGCTGAAATCAAGAGTCAGATGCTCAACTGACTGAGCCACCCAGGTGCCCCCCTGAAAAATTACTACTGGCTCAAGGTCAATCTTATTTCATCACACAACCTACTCCCCACTTCCCTATTATTTGGAAGCCAAGTTCAGATATCATATAATTTTAACTGTAAATACTTCAGTACATATCTCTAAAAGGTAAGCACTCGTTTTTATTTTACTTAAAAAAAAATTTTTAATGTTTATTTTTGAGAGAGAGACAGAGCATGAGAGGGTGAGGTACAGAGAGAGAGAGAGGGACAGAGACACAGAATCTGAAGCAGGCTCCAGGCTCCAAGCTGTCAGCACAGAGCCCAACGTGGGGCTTGAACTCACAAACCACAAGATCACGACCTGAGCAAAGTCGGATGCTTAACCAACTGAGCCACCCAGGTGCCCCGGTAAGCACTCATTATCAAAACATAACCACAATGCTGTTATCACCCCCAAAAACATTAACAATGATTCTTTAATACCATGAAACACACACTCAGTATTTAAATTTCCCTGATTGTGCCCCAATTTTTAAAAATAATTCATTTATTCAAAAGTAGGGTACAGATCAGGTCTCTACATTGATTACTGACACAGCTCTTAAATCTCTAATCTATAAATTCTCCTTTCAGCTCTCCTTTTTAATTCCTTACAAAATATTTTAAAAAGTTGGAACATTTATTTTGTAGATGTTTCCCCGGTCTGTGTTTTACTGATCACGTACCCTTAATGCTGTCATTCCATCTATTTTTAAATATTAGTTGCCTTAAGCTTTGTCACCTAAGGGCCTGGACATCTGTAATATTTTCCCGCAGTTCTCTGCCTCTACTTGGCCATCAAATCACATTTCCTAAATCACTGACTCTGATGCAGTCACTTCCCTGTGCCCAAACCTACCTCACACCCCCACTGTCTTCTCTACGATAAAGTGTGAACTCAGTAACCTGATAAGCCAGACCTTCCACCAGCAAGCCTGGCGTTTTTTCTGAACTGGCCTCCTTGCAAGGAGCTTATCCTCGGTGACTTCTAATCTCAAAACATGTGGCTGGTTCTCTCTCCAGCCCATTTTCCCTGAAATTCAGTTCTACGGCTCCAATTGCCTGATGGACATTTCACCTGTGTATCCCACAGGCACATCAAACTCAACACCTACCCTTAAGTGTCAAATGAGATGTACGTAAAACAACATCAACAACAACGAAACACTCTGTTAACTACAGAACCCTATATAAATGTTACCTAATATTTTTATTAGACTCTAAGCTACTTGAGGCCAGGAGCTACATCTTACAATTCTGTGTTTCCCCCAGCAAGCACTATGCCTGCAGACAAGGATTCAATAAACATTTGTTAAATGCATGTGTGAAATGTTATCCAACCTTTCCAAGCCTTGGTTTTCTTATCTGCATGATAGGGATAGCAGTATTTCCCTGATAGAATTGTTTGAGGGGAGAGCCCTAGTGTCTGTAAACTGATGAATGGGTAAAGAAGATGTGGTATATATAAAATGGAGTATTACTGAGCCATCAAAAAGAATGGAAGCTTGCCATCTGCCATGACATGGCTGGAGCCAGAGAGTATTATGCTAAGTGAAGTAAGTCAGAAAGACAAATATTAGATGATTTCACTTGTATGTGGAATTTAGGAAACAAAACTGATGAACATATGGGAAGGGAAGAAAAAAAGAGAGAGGGAAGCAAATTGTAAGAGCCTCTTAAAGACAGAATAAACTGAAGGTTGATGGAGGGAGGTGGGTGGGGGATGGGCTAGACTGTGATGCGTATTAAAGAGGGCACTTGTTGGGGTGAGCACTGGGTGTTGTAGGTAAGCGATGAATCCTTAAATTCTACTCCTAAACTAATATCACACTACATGTTAACTAACTAGAATTTAATAAAAATTTGGAAGGGAAAAAAAAAGAACCGTTGGAGGGGAAATCAGATATGCTAAGTAAGGGCAGAGTTCAGTGCTTGGCCCACAGTAAGCATTTCTGTAACATCTGCTCTTATAATAATAAAAATAAATAACTTTGTATTTCCCCACCTATATGCTTTTGTACACACTTCTCACCTATACCAATCTGAAACATTTTTTAAAGGCCAAGTTAATACCCATTTTTTATAAGAAACCTTGATCTTTCTGACCCATAATGATGTGTTTTTCCTCTGGAATGCTGTACTCCTTAAATCATTCTTAAATCTCCCCCCACCCCCCCTTTTAAGCACACAATACAAAAGATTTGATCACACTTTATTTGCCTAAGTATTTTTTTTTTAATTCTGGGATAAGTTTTTTAAGTATATAAAGATAAGAATGGAAATCTAAAACCCATAGGAAAAGACTATTTCTGCTTTGTTAAAATACCTGCTAAACTAAGTTAAACAGAAATAAATTGGGAAGGAGTCTTGAAAATCAATCTTCCCAGGGTCAAAATTATTAGCCATCTCTGAAATAAGTAGTGCAGGAAAAATTATTTGGGTCCCCAAGGCACTTGGGTCTCTTATGGTTTGGAAGTACTCTGGACAAATACACAAAAGACTTTCCAAAAACATGTCAACTGAAGGGGCGCCTGGGGGGCTCAGTAGGTTATGTGTCCGACTCTCGATTTCGGCTCAGGCAATGATCTCACCATTCGTGGGATTGAGCCCCTGCACTGACAATGCAGAGCCTGCTTGGGATTCTCTCTCTCCTTCTGTTTCTGTCCCTCTCCTGCTTGCATGTGTGTGCTCTGTCTCTCTCAAAATAAACAAATAAACTTAAAAAAAAAAAAACAACCTTCAGCTGAAAACCAAATAACCATTTATCTTCAACTTAATTCTCTCACTTCAAGGTTACAGTTTCAAACTCTGGTGTTAGACATATAGGAAAGAAGTGCTCTTACTGGATCAATGCCAAAAGGGTATGGTCCACCAAAAACTCCAGGGACAGCTGGATTCAACTGTAGAACAGGGTTCCCCCGAAGTGTCTCATCCCTACCATGTTAGAAGAAAAGTTCCATTTGTTTTTATCAGAGCGGGAAACTGCTAGGGTCCAAAAACTGGTCCTAAAAGAAACTACTACAACTGTCTTGTCTCTTCAATAAAAGAGGAGGGACTAGCATCTGAGAATGAGAAGGGATCAGCAATAACAAAAGAACACAACAAACAAATACACCTACATAACCAAGCAGGGAATTTGGGGAATCTGCTTTTAATTTACAAAAAGAATCAATGTGCCTACATTTATAGTCTCAGTTTCTTGAGAGTACTGAAAGAATCACAAAACACTTCCCAGGCTGGGGCATAAATAAGAGGGGACACTACATTCTTCTGAAACTGAGACACTGTCAGCCACTTCTGAAAGAAGTAGAAGTTTACCACTTGTCTGGAAGATCAGAGCTGAACAGGAAAGGAAAAAGCTTTGACTTTCGTCTTCTTTGCAACTTACGTCCAATTATACAAAGAGAACATTGGCCGTACGCTCCAGGATGACCCGAAGATATTAAGAGACTTGGAAAAGCAATCATTGTAGATGAGGCCAGTGTAGATGGAAAACACACCCATCAGTAGAATAATGTACCGGCCACTGAACACTGTGCTAAACATCTGGAAAGCAGAAGAAAGAGGTCAATGAAATGTACTCTCGGTGGCTCATGTTGTGACAATATTGAGAATATACTAGACCTTTCTTCTCACACTACTTTACCCCACCCTGGGTCAGAGAGCTTAACGTAAAGGTCAAAATACAATGCTAACAAGAAATTACTTTCACAGCACATGGCCGCTTCAGTGTTAAAATGAATATAACTTCTCTATTCTTGACATGGCCTCTGTAACTTCTCTATAACTTCACGAATAAAAGACTTCCAGATCATAATTTTATAGTGACTGCTTGAGGAATTACAAAGTGTCAGTCCGACGCAGATTTGACAAACATTACCTCATTCTCGTTCTTCTGGGAGAGAAGCCGGCTCTCCCTTAACACCATCCATACAGCAAAGAGGGTCATCAAAATGCCATGGCCAAAGTCCCCAAACATCACAGCAAACAGGAAAGGGAAAGTGATGATGGTATATGGAGCTATAAAGAAACCAAAGGAAGAAAAAGACAAAGTACAGACAACTGTGCCCACCACCAAAAGATCACATTCCTCACCGTACTCTAAGATCTGTACAAGGGGACTTACTCCCAAGCTGTTGGTCAGATGGACTCTCAGGGAAAACCTTCCATGACAGGACCTCACAAAGCAGCTCTGATGGCATCTAGGCCTACTGCTAGCATTTTAAACAAAGGACACAGGAAATGCAAGTTTTGTCCCTAGCCCTGGCAACAGTGTAATTTGTTCTTGGATTCCTTTTCTCTAACTCCTGGGACACTGCTCCTTTGACAGGCCAGCTTTCTTCTCTTGTGCAGCAACCATTTCCCAGCTGAATAAAGCTCTCAGGTACGTGGGAGAAAGCCTGGAACCCAGAGCAAAGTCAGTCCTGTAGAAGACTCCAGCTAAAAACGAATTCCCAGACTCTTGATTTAATAATTAACTCTCCTGGCTTTGCTTTGTGCAATCTGCTTTGTGTCTAAAATGGTCAGTAATTGCTATATTTTCTCTGTCTAACCTGGTATAGGGAAGCCTTTTAAAAACATCAGATATCTTAGAAAAAACTTAAAGTACTTCCTGCAAATGGTGTGCTAGAGAAAGTCAGGTGTTTCATAGTTGTGAGGGCACACAAAAGAATCCAATCCGCTGAGCTCATTCCTATAAAACCACCTCTTAAAAGAGTGCCACCCAGCAACAAACCTCCCTCTCTGTGTCAAAGTGGGCACGTCTTTACAGGAATGACACTAGAGCTGAGATCTTGACAACACTGTTAGTTTTAAGCCAGTTATTCAAGAACATTTGAAGGGAAGCATTAGAAGAAATAACAAACAAAAAAATCAAACCTCTAGAAGATTCAAGGTCTTTTTACCTGGGTTTATCTCTCTGTAAGTCCCGATTCCGTAAGCATCTACTATGTTCTGAAAGCCGTATGTGAACTTGTTCGTTTTGTTATAGGTTGGGGGAGTCTGATTTGTTTGCATCCTGTTCAAGATAGAGGGCACAGTGGAGCCACTGTGTTCCTGGGAAACATTGAGCACACATAGCAAAATTAGATCATCCTGACCATGAACATATTCATCAAAACTCCTCAAGCTGTACATATAAAATACGTGCATTTTATTCTATGTGAGTTGTTTCTCAATCTTCCCATCTTTGGGAGAAACCGGAACTAGGTATAAAATTTACAATGAAAAATTTATATTAAGTCTTGGGAAGAATATCCTTACTGTGAAAAAAATTCAGTTCTAAAATGTGTAACCAAAGAAAATATGGCACTTCCTTGTCTGAAGACAATCATTTGCCTTTCTGAGATTATCGCTGTTCTCTCCTCCTTTTATGGAGAAAGCAGCGAATGTTTTCAAACTCTAACTACTAAGCGGGACTGCCAGAGGTATCCCTCAGAAGTGGTCTGCTGGACAGAAAGAATGGATCAGGAAACAGACATTGTGGTCATGAGCTACCCTGAAGAATCACGGGTATACGACTAAGTCATTTCATCTTTTTTGAACTGCAGTTTCCACATTCGGAAAACCAAGATGTACAAAATGTATGGTTAGGATATAAGAGGAGTACAAGGTGAGTATAGTCAAGAACTCTGAAAGTAAAAATGCCGCAAAAATGTAATTAATTCATGTTATTGTTGATGGGAACCTCTTTTCCTGGCTGCATGGTTAGTGGTGCGGGACTCACCGTGCCCCTTCTGAGTGCAAACTGGATGGAGTCGAGGTCGGTGACAGGGCACCAGACCTCGGCGATCAGGCACTTCTGGGTCACGTCTATGTTGCACAGATTCAGGGTGTGGTAGATGGCCTTCATCTTCCGCACCTTGATGAACCAGACACGGATGTTCTTAGCAGCCGCCTGCAGAACCCTCTGGCGGTGGTCCTCTGTTTGATTCAGAACCTTTTGGGAGAAGGGAACAAGGAGAGATCCTTCTACATACAGAACCAGTCTTAGATCTCAGCATATAAATGGGAAAGAGGCACAGCTTTCTGAGAAGGGTTGCTAGGGATCTATTCTTCTTCAGACTAGAATGGCTTTTTTTGGGCACCTGAGTGACTCAGTCAGTTGAGCGTCAGACTTCAGCTCAGGTCATGATCTTGCGGTTTGTGGGTTCGAGCCCCACGTCAGGCTCTGTGCTCACAGCTCAGAGCCTAGAGCGCTTCAGATTCTGTCTCCCTCTCTCTCTGCTCCTCCCCTGCTTGTGCTCTGTCTCCCTCTCTCTCAAAAAATGAAGAAACATTAAAAAAAAAATAGAATGGCTTTTTTGGGGGGTAAATTATAAGAACTTACAGTTTTAGTTACTAATATTTATTTTCTGTTAGCTTCAATCTGAAGAGAAACCTGAGAAAATTGTTTTTAGCTCTTCTATATTTTATCTTCCCACCAAGTCCACAGCACAATATAGGTCATTGGCTTTTACCTGGATCATTAAAGAGCAATGGCTTTCCATATGGAGTCTCAAACTCAAAGAAGTCAGCATCATCATAGGCCTGGGAGTTGATAAAATCCATACTTAAGAACAGTAAGCTGCAGAATCCCCTGAACATAAGCCAGCATCAGGGAATGATGGGAAAGAGGCAGGGCTGAGCACCGTTGTCTACCTATGCCAGAAGAGACTCCATGCCAGGGAACAAGAGACAGGAGACACTGTGGGGTCAGGAGGACTCATGGCCTTAGAGGGGATTTAGACAGCCACATACCACTGTTATCATGGGGCAGATGAGGCTTTGCCTTTCTGTCAGGCTTCTTGGGGGAAGGGGAGGGAAACATTTTCAGTGCTGATCCTTTGGAAATCAGTACAGGTTTTCCTCAGAGTGATCACGCTGCCGAAACCGAAACCACGGTAGAAGAAAGGGAAGGGACACTTTACATTCCACTGCCTTGGTAATCACCATTTAAGATTTCAATAGCAGAAGAGGGGCTAAGCCAAAGGGCGAGTAACCCATCACTCACACTTCTGTATGGAAACTGACCTTAAATCTCCACATTTCTTTACAGAGGAAAAAGTTATGCACTAGCCATGTTAGCACAAGGCTCCATCATACTCGGCTCATCAAGTCAATTCAGAAAAAAGTAGTAACTACTTTCTGAAGGGCAGTAGGTGGGGACTTCCATACAGGTTTCTAAAAAACCTGCAGGCTAGAGAAACTCTTATATCACTTAAGAATAAAGGAACAAAGTTATTTTCTCTCCTTCTGGCTGCTGACAATTTTACAATTACCATTCAAACTTCTGGAAGAATGCAAGACAAACGTGTAAGCAATGCCCTATTTGCTTTTCTCTTTCCCCATCCCCCACACCCACGTCTTACTCCTTGACAGTCAATCCCTTTTTAAAGTTTCAGTTCATATAGCTGGGTACTTTAAAGATCAAATTCTGGCCACATTGCCAATGCCTTTTAAAAATCTATCCATGAGTCTAGGAGGGGATAAGACAGGCCTAGAACCCAGAACATACTAATTGGCCCACCAGCCACCAGCAGCTCTAGAAACTTTCGTCCCTTGGTTAAAGAGGTGAGTGCTTCTCAAAGGAGCCAGCAATAGGTCAAGATGGTGGGTCATACACTATGGAAGTTGGAGGGAAAAAGGACAAAGGGAGTTGAGATGGGAGTTACAGCATCTCTGGTGATTCTGCCTCCACTGGAAAGAACGGTCTTTGGGATTAAGTACAGAGGGCGCCCCTTATCTGTAGGGGACACCATCCAAGACCCCCAGTGGGTGCCTGGAACGGTGAAGAGTACCTAACTCTATAGATAGTATGTTTTTTCTTATACACACATACCCATGATGAAATTTAATTTATAAATTAGGCAATTATATTAGGCAATTGACAATAACTAATAATAAAAGTGTAACAACATGCTATAATAAAAGTCCTGTAAATGTGATATCTCTACATATCTTCCTGTACTGTACTCACCCTTTTTCTTATGAGGATATGAGAGGAAAAGATGCCTCATGAGCATGAGGAGATGAAGTACGGGGAGTGGTGTTAGGTGTGTGACCAGCATTAGGCTACTACTGACCTTCTGATGTCATCAGAAGGAGGATCATCTGTTTCTGAATCACAGTTGATTTGGGTAACTGAAATCTCAGAAAGCAAACTCGTGGGTGGCAGGGGGACAACTGTATGTTTTAATGTTTCAAGAGGGCAATCATCACAGTCTTTCAACAGAAAACAAAGCTCTAACTGGCCACCCTTTCCTTCCACGTATGCATCAATCATGACTCCTTCCTTAGGACTTTGTGACAATGGAGTGGCATAAGCCAACTGGTGATGTGGTAAAAATCTAGCGCAGTCTCTTCTTGGGTACTAGAGTTATACTAGGACCCTTTGCCTAGACTGTGTGATTAAGATCTAAGGTGACCAGAAGGATACACACCAAGCTGTCAAGAGCAGCTGCCTCTGGAGGGGGAGTGTGTGTGACAGCGGAATGGACTTTATGCATACTTCTTTATTACTTGATTTTTTTCTTAACTAAGCATACTTTTTTTAATTGTAAAAATACCTCAAACTCATGAAGAAGGAAATTGAATACACTAAGCAACAACAATTTCGGATGGATAGCATTCCTGCCGCGTTTAAGGATGATTAATGCTATTTTTAACAGTCATTCCCTGAAACTTCCCAACTCCCAAGGGCACAAGTTACCCATGGAAATTTCTTTTTTTTTGGTGTCTTGGCTGCTGTAGGTGCCTAACAAACTGTTAGTGTTTCAAGGAAGGAGAATGGTTTTCTATTATAGTATTTCTGATGAGGGAGCATAAAGCAAGCTGACAGGCCGCCAACACCCTCCCCCCAACTCCTAGATGGGATATGTGTGATATTCCTCCAGCACTCCTGGCTGCCCAAGAACAAAGGAAAGCAGAAAACTAAGGTTAACTGATAGAGATCATAGTCCTGCAGGACCTAAGTCTCCATCACCCTTCCACAGTGATGTGGGAAACAAAGGCAGAAGGAAATGGCAGATAGAACTCAATTTCCTTATAACCTGTAGCCCATTGACAAATACTTGAGGCTGGCAGAATAAAATGTTTCTCCAGGAATTCCTTACTGTCTTAATATTAATGCTTTGCTAAAGGGAAGAACCACCTTAGCTTGACAATAGCTAGGCCTCCACTATCCTGGGAGTCTTCTGTAGCATATGAAAATCTCACTGGAAACTTCCCCTGGACTTTACCTCCTCCAACCCCATAGTATATAACCAGTCTCTCCTCATGGTCCCTGGGCAGCTCTTCCTGCCCATGGGTCCTGTCCCCGTGCTTCAGTAAAATCACCTTTTTGCACCAAAGACACCTTCAAGAATTCTTTCTTGGTTGTCGGCTCCAGACCCCATGAACCCCACTATCACCCCAAAAAAACCCTCATCATTTTACACACACCAAAATGCCCTCCAGCCCTCTGTTACCATTTGAAGATCATCAATCCTGGTATTAACTCCAGAAGCCATTTCCTTCCTCTCCTGTGGTGTCTCAGGACAGGGATAGAGTGAGGCCCGGAACCTGGAACATACAGACACAACCTGACAAACATCGAAGTTTCTTAACCTATCCAATTTAAATAACCTCAGAAAGTAATCTTAATGTACTAGAAGGACCAAAACAGGATTAGTTCAGAGTGGTGCCCTGATCATGAATAACTAGGAAGTGTCCTATAGATAGAGCAGTAACATTTGAACAATCTCAACATTCTCTGCAGCTACTAAATTTCCTTAGATTAAAATTATAAAACTCAGTAATACAAATCATATTATAAGTTACTAGAGAAAAATGGCATGGAAAAGAGATCTCATGGGCAGAATTTCAGAAAAGTTTACAGGCGCAATACCTATGGCACACTGCTGGGTACACAAACCCATTGTCCTAGAACAATGCAGCATTTATAAACCATGAGTCCTAATTACTTTCTTTCCAAAGAAAGGAAATTGTGGTTTTGACAGTACTTTTAAAAATGAACTGAGACCATTTCTAATTATTTAAAATAGCCCTAACATTATTAGAAGATATATGTATTGCATTAAGGTAGACTAAAAGGGCTATTGTTTCATTATTCTGTATCCTAAGGCTTAACAGTCAAGGCATTCTGATTGCACCCTCAGGGAGGCACATTTCTCTTACCCTTCACAGATTTTCTTGACTCTGTTTTTCAGCTGATCGCCTTGGAAGAAAATGATGAATACAGATTTGTGCACGTAGTCACCCTGGGCCCCAAACCAGAAACAGAGAATTTAGACTTCTACTCTGGAAGAATATTTTTTGAATAACCTACTTTCTTGGTGATATAGGAATGGGAGTCCTTTAAGGATACGGCAACCCTGCACTCGAACTATTATCCTCCATCTATTTCTTAAGCTCCACTATAAGAACATTTGTCCTATAATCCGTAATGCACAAAAAGCTTTCTGTATTTGTTTTTAAACTCAACCGTGAGCTGAACACAGATGCTCAGATGATTCTCCTCGTAGCACAATATAGCCCTTATTACCAATTCAACTTCAAACCTTATACTACCTGAGTAAGTACGGAAGAGAGGAGAGGAAGCCATTCCTGCTTATTCCCATGCTTAGAAATTCCCAGATAAAGGGGACTGAGTAACTCTAAGGAACAGAGGTGGGAAGAATGTTGATGTAGAATCTCATGCTTCATGCTAAGTTTGATCTAAGGAGCAGGGAGGAAGGCAATCTATTCCAAATACCAAGTTTACACGCAAAGTCTGATGCAAGGACTGCAGGGAAAGATCAGAAAAATAAGCTTAACTGGGTGTTAACTAGTATTGTCTCTAGTTGCCTGTATTTCTCATATTCCTAGAGTTTTTATAATAAAAAGCAAACAGACTTCAGAAGGATAAAAGGAGATGTGGCGTGAAGACAATGATGCTACGTGTCTTAAATTCCTTCATTCTCCAGGAATAAACTGGAGCGCATTCTTTGTGCAGCTGCTCTGCTGTAGCTAGCCAGACCCCCTTTCCTCAATTTGTTGATAATAGTGTTTCTGTTGCCCAGAAACTTGGCTGAAGATTCCTGAGAACAGTTCCATAGGAGGTGTGACTGCAGACTGCAATGTCTCCACAAGCCAAGCACAGGCTTCAGTGAGTCTGTAAAACTGCTCCTCTGGGGGGCTCGTTGTACCCTAAGTGCCACCACCCTCCTGTTTAGGAGGATAAAAGGATGAAAGCCTCAGATTTTCAGCTGCCCGACCCACCCACTCTGAGGAGTCACAAATTCAATCTCTCTTCTTAGGTGGGACAAAGAATGGTAATCTAAGAAAATCCAAAAGATCATTTTCTTTTTTTTAAAAAATTTTTTTTTTCAACGTTTATTTATTTATTTTTGGGACAGAGAGAGACAGAGCATGAACGGGGGAGGGGCAGAGAGAGAGGGAGACACAGAATCGGAAACAGGCTCCAGGCTCTGAGCCATCAGCCCAGAGCCTGATGCGGGGCTCGAACTCCCGGACCGCGAGATCGTGACCTGGCTGAAGTCGGACGCTTAACCGACTGCGCCACCCAGGCGCCCCCAAAAGATCATTTTCAACAGACAAACCAAGCCCAGGCTTCTAAATAATACCGATACAAAAGGGAAGTAAATTTTTTTTTTTTTTTTTTTTTTGCAATACATTTAATCTTCCTTGCTTGTGATCCTTGACATCAGGACTCACGATACTTAGTGTAGGCTGATGTTAAGAACTCTGGCCCGTTATGTCAAATGCCAAGAGACTCAGCCATTCCTACTCTGCAAAGCACTGGGTGGGGAAGATTATTCTACCTTGTACAATATATTATCCTTAAATTAAGTTTCTAAATCTCCCAACAAACAAGTAGACAAAAAAACCTTACCAACTAAAAATTTTATCAACTTATCGAGCTCACAGTTGAGGAACTCTCTCCTTATATGGATATTACCAAACTTGGAACCAGATATCTTGCTTTAATTTTCATAAAGTTGATTTTCTTTTGGTCTCAGATAAGTAACAGAAAGCATATAAAGCTGAGGTTTGGGGCGCCTGGGTGGCTCAGTCGGTTAAGCGTCCGACTTCAGCTCGGGTCATGATCTCACAGTTCATGAGTTCAAGCCCTGCGTCGGGCTCTGTGCTAACAGCTCAGAGCCTAGAGTCTGCTTTGGATTCTGTGTCTCTCTCTCTCTCTCTCTGCCTTTCCCCTGTTCATGCTCTGTCTCTCTCTGTCTCAAAAATAAATAAAAACATAAAAATTTTTTTTTTTTAAATAAAGCTGAGGTTTAAGATAACTGGAAAAAAACACATTTATAATCCAAATAATACCTACACAAGTGGGGCTTGAAAATGTCCAGGCACATGTCAGTATACATCATCTGTACACACACGATGGGAGTTAAGAGGAAAAGAGCAGTATTTCAAATGTGCAAGTCAAAGCAGGAGTAAACATAAGGGCTCCTCTGTGGGAGTGTCAGATTCAGGTGGTACCATGCAGTGTCACTGCTCTGGGCTCCCTTTACAAGACCTACTCCACGGGACACAATTTCCTAGTCTTACAGTCACAGGATCCTCCAGGGGGTTCTCGATTTCAGCCTGTCGCAGGAACACATTCCCCCGGCACACCCGCCAAAGCATGCGCTCAAAAGTAGGGATGCGCTCCCGGTTAATCACACCAGCCACGAAGCTGTGGGGAGAAGAGGCAGATGGGGAACTCGATTCCATGCCACGGGACAGAGGGCTTTAAGACAAAGAAGGGAAGCGAGAGGAGAGGGGCACGGACGACAAACACAAGGCTATGCAATGTTACGCCAAAAGGGCTCCCAAAGTCTTATTCCCGGACCCCAGGATAGGGTTGACAGGACAAATCAGGAACTGAATCCAAGTGACTTAGAAACACCTCAAGAGGCTCAGAAGAGAACACATCCTGGAAGCAAGTGAACGGGCCAGCCTCACCACTCTTGAACAGCAACAATGAACATGACCGCTGCTCCCCGTCCCCCCCAAAAATGAACTGACCCCACTGACATATGGAGGCTTGCAGTAGTACTTACCCAAGTCTTAACGGTGTGCCCCTTCCCATCTCACTCGGCTCCAAGAGGGACGAGGACTCTTCCAACAAGTCTGGATCCGCCATCTGCTGATGATGCAATTCAGCCTGAATTCACAAATCAATTAATATCTAATGAAAATAGTTAGTGGCATGCAGGGAACGAGGAACCGGGAGATAAGTTCAGAAAATAAAGACAAGGGAAAAAAAAAAAAACCACCAAAAGAGAAGACAGCCACAAAAAGAAGACAAGAATAGGGGAAGAAAACAAAGAAAAGAAACAAGAGGTAAAGAAAGCTTTGTAGCCCCAGTAAAGGCATCTGGGGAAATGGTTTTTGAAATAAGGAATAAAGAAAAAACACTAAATAATGATGACATGTATAAATCTGTTACTTAGGTGGAAACCATTTTTCCTCTGTTTCCCTGAATAAGCCATGAAAGTACCAGGAAATACCTTTGCATACGGATGGAAGCTGCAACGTTTCTTCATTTTCAGCAAGACCAAAGCAGCTCTGAAGATACTCTCAACATCAAATTTCCAGGTAGCTACAAACTAAAATTTTCCCTGTGTGAGAATGTGAAAGATGGAGACTCTCTTTCCAAGGAGAAAAGCAAGGCACCGCCACTGTCCTGAGCACAGTGTGGACTGGAGAAAGGCGGAAGGGGCGTCTCCACGAGACTGGGTTTTCCATGCTCTTCAAAATTCAGAACACGAAAACTTTCAGCATGGCCACTGTAAAAAAAATGCTCCAAGCCATGGGCTTTAAAGAGTATTTCTTTCGGGGTGCCTGGGTGGCTCAGTTGGACGAATGTCTGACTCTTGATTTCAGCTCAAGTCATGATCCCAGAGAGGAGGGATCAAGCTCCGTGTCGGGCTCCATGAGTGTGGAGCCTGCTTAAGATCCTCTCTCTCCCTTTGCCCCTCTCCCCTAGTATTTCTTTCTCCAAAAGAAGCAGCAGCATATTGGCTGGGCAGGCCTGGCCTTGACTGCATCAATAAAGGGAAGAAAAAGTGAAAACCTATCTGAATGCCTTCATTTCTAACCACGAATCTAGGAATATTAAAAAGTTCATGTTAGGCTATATTGTTTAAGGGTCACTGAGAACATAGCTGAAGCCAGGAATCTAAATCAAGTGAGAAAAAGTAACCAATCATAAGCCAATATAGAACATGTGGGCTAATTTAATTGTTTAGATTTAAAATGATTTCCACCATGACAGTTTATACAATGAAATGAAGGAGGAGAGGGACCTTCTCAGATGGAGGTCTATACTTCCTAGACTCTCTCTACCCACCACATTCTAACACCTTTTATTCTTACCAATCAGGAAGGTCTGAGAAGCTCTCTAAAAAATAAAGGCCAATCAACTTCTCTACCGCCTGATCTCCTCAACTTTAATATCCACGCGCTACTTGTTTGACCAAAGACAAGAACTATGCCAGAAAAATCTTGCTTTTCAAAAGCAGAACTAAACAAAAAAATCAGGAGAATTTTTCTCTATCATCTTCATTCCAAACATTCTATTCCTGTTAACCCTGCGATCAAAAAATTGATCACGGGAACCTCACTTGGTAAGTCGTAGGAAAGGTAAAGTTAAGGGGGGTGGGGGAGGGCTTTAGGATTGAGTATAAATAAACCTGAATATAAACCAAATGATTAGGTTGAGAACCTAAAAAAGAGAAAGCAATTTTCTGGGGAAGTGAAATCTAAAAGTTGATGCAGGATCAACATTCAACTCCCCACCCCCTTCAAAAAAAAGAAAGAAAGAAAAGGTAGGGCGGGCTTTGAGTATGCCAGAGGACAGAGAAATATTGTCATGATATACGAAAAAGTTTAAGATGAGATAATGGGGGCACAGGTTTCCACTTGCTCTCAAGTGGAAATTTAGGGGGCTTTTTTTGTTTCTGCCTAATATCACATCGGCTTATTGCAAGCCACAGGCAACTTATTTTAAGGATCTAGACGACTACCTCATTTCAACTGGTTCTTGGGATGTCCCTTGGCGAAAAACAGTGAAACTGACTGCTACACACAAGACTCCGGCCTACTTCCCTACGCGGCTCACAAGGCCTGGCTAAAGTAAACCCAGAAGATCAGACTCAGTGCAAGCCTATGTGCTCTAAAGGGGACAACCGCTCTAACAGCAAAAAGTGCTGAGCAACTAGACTCCTCTGAAAACTGCATCTGGGGACTCTGGGCACAAAAAGGACCCAGCGGAATTAAAATTAAATGGAAACTTGTGATGATATTCTAATTAATAATCTCACCACTTCATACTTAAGAATCCTAAATCTTAGAGAGGGGAGTAAAAAAAATTTTTTTAATAAAATAATTGGGCCTCATGGGGAACTAGGAGGACCAGACCGCTCACTGAGGGCCTTTAAAACAATCTCTAAAACCACACTGTGGGGTACCTAAATCCTATTCTGGGCTCCCTAATAACAATAACAACACTGCCAACGTGCCTTTAAATGACTTGCTATGCTCTCTGGTTTACCCTTTCCCCCAGTCAGAACACTGAAACCATGCCCTGAAAGAGGAAGTGGCAGAATTTCTGAGGCTCCCTGTCTACACTGAAATAGAAGTAGCACATCCGGATCCAGCTGCATTAATTACCAAGAGCAAACACTCTTACTTCCATCTCCAGTGAGAGAGAAATCGCATTTCATCACTTCCGGTATTCACCCAAGCCCCAAAGGAGAAGGCAGATGGGAAAGAAAAGTAAAGAAGAGCAGATGGATGGAAGACTCAGGAGGAAAGGAAAGCAGGAACCTGCATGCCATTAACCATTACTTTTCCAGTCTTCTTTACGTTCTCATGGGCTAGGGTGCTTATGGTAAAAGATGCAGAGAGCACTCTTCAGCTCTCACAGTTCTTCATAAGCAAGAAGACTGAGAAAAGGATAATCATTAACAAGTCATTTTAATTGCTCTGGATGAGAAATGGCTAAGTTGAATTTGTAATCATCTTAAATCATAAGAATATCGAATTTACGCTTACTCTTCCCCTTCTAGATGCCTTGCCAATCATGACCGCTATGCCTAAAGACGGAAAGAACCCTTTCCCGATTTGGCCATTTTCTGCTAACTCATTATTATAAATTATTGATCATGTTCACCAATTATATAAAAAAGAAGGACTCAAAACTGGTTGTATTTTAGGCCGTTTGCAAACTGTGATTTCAGGCATGGAAGACAATCTCACGCAAAAAGAGCCATTTCTGAGATTTGAGGGTCCCATGTTTCTTTTTCTTTTGCATTATTTAACGTGCGCACTCACATGCCCAGATGCACTTACTCTGTGAGGTCTTATCACCTGCCATGGCAGCGACAGCTGAGACTGGTGCTTGGCAATAGCAGGGCAGGCACCATTGAGAGGGACCTGGCTGAACCTCTGAGCCAGTGGCAGGAGCAGGCAAGGCACTGACCGTGCATTCAGAGAGGAAAGGCCGAGTGGCTCTTGCCAGAAACCTCCCTACACTACGGTGAGGGTGTAGGAACAAGAGGGGTTGAGGACAAGAGCAGTCAAAGAACCTCTTACAGCCCAGGACTTGGGCTCAAAAGTACTCAGACATTAAAAAAAAAGAAAGAAAATAAATGTTTTGCAAATGTTTTGCGTGAATAAAGGGAAAACAACCCACCATGGATTGACTGGGCATGAAGGTCGTAAAGACTTCCAGCCTGCCTTCTCAGCATGGGGGTTTCATGTTTAGACTTATTACTCACAAAGAACTTATGATTTTAACACTTTGGTTATCTTTCCAAGTAATTTCTCTTATTTTGTTTTAATATTTTGTTTTTAATAACATTAATAGTTCAAGTAACAGGGCACCTCGGTGGCTCAGTTGGTTAAGCGTCCAAATGTTCCTCAGGTCGCAATCTCAAGGTTTGTGAGTTCGAGCCCAGCATCAGGCTCTCTGATGTCAGTGCGGAGCCCGCTTCGGATCCTCTGTCTCCCTCTCTCTGCCCCTCCCCCACTCGTGTGCATGTGCGCACACTCTCTCTCAAAAAAGAAATAAACATTAAAAAAAAACAGTTCAAGTAACTATTGCTCATAAGGGAGTCCATCTGTCAGTCTTTATTCAGAATTTCTCCAGAATGAACTAGACAAAGAAGCCTATTCTATTCCTTAAACTCAGGAGGTTAAGAAAGACATTGTCATACATTTCAGCAACATCCCAGCAATAAACTAAGACTATATCAAAAGGGAAAGGGGGGGGCAAAAGAATTAAGCCCCAAATGATGTTAAAAGTACCTGAGCTTTGATTCTGCGGCCAGTTCAAATTGGATCTGTGAGAGAGCAGCTTGGACGCATTTAGGAAAGCACACATCTGTGAGCCTATGGAGACACTGTGCCCTGGGATGTTTTCTGATATGACTAAGTGATACATTCCTTGAGCACAGGGGCCATGCCTTACTCATCTTGTGCCTCACGAAGAGTAGGTGCTCACTAAATGCTCAGTGAATTAGTGAATATAAATACACTGATGTTTAGGCAATGAGCAACTAGAATTCCAGATTATCTGTTCATTAAAACCATGAGACATAAGTGGCCATGCCTGTTGCAAAAGACCTGAAACACTTGGAAAGAGTTAATCACACTGTCCCACAACCTCTAATTCGATGATATCAGGGACTGGTGAAAGAAGTCCTCATCAGTCTCAAAATTCTCAACTCAGTGAGCAAGCCGAATATTCACACCAAACCTCTCTTGACATATAGCCAGATTCTGATTCTTGGGATGACCAGGCAATTAAGTTCATATGAGCTTTTGCCCCTTTCCCCAATAGATTTTTTTTAATTAGCATGGCTTCTCTGAGTCCATCTTTAGTTATTGAGGAATGTATCACATCTTTGGCTGACGTTCTCCAGCCCAGGGGTTCACAAACCACTGTCCCTCAGAGTCACCTCGTGAAAACAGACTGCTGGGCCCCACCCTCAGAGTTTCTGATTCACCAAGTCTGAAATCTGGAGTGGGGACTAATGATGTGCATCCTGACAAGTTCCCAGGTGAGGCTCATGCTGCTGGTTAGAGAGCCCCTGCTCCAGTCCTTAAAAGACCGATATTAAAAATGGAACTGAGAATACATCAGATGCTAACTAAAATGGGCCCTCTTTTTTTAAAAAGCTTTGCCAATTTTTTTGTTGTTGTTGAGCAAAGAATATAAAGAACTTTATGGAAGGCACACTAAAGAGTCGCTGGAACAGTAGCAAAAGTGTCTGATATTGCTAATCTGGTGGCAAAGACACCTTACTGTAAAAAAAGAGAATTCTCGATACCTTAGGCCATCAACAAAGCCAAGTCCAGGCTCAAAGCTAAGACTCCTCTCCACATTTAATGAGGAGAAGGAATCCTTCTCAAAGTCTTGCTCTAAAGCCTTTCTGTGGGCTCACCTCAGCAAACTGTCATCTGTCATCATCACCTACATTTTTAACCTAGAAACTGACTTAACATTTTTCCCTATAAGGTAGTGTGACTGAGTTTCCATGAAAATCCAGGAATTTCAAAATAGGCATCCTACCAGTTCTATTTCCATAGAACATAACGAGAAACTCTTGAAAAATTAAAGTGTGACTTGTGCTATGTGGATTGTTACAAATGTACTCATGGTAGATAAGCAAACATGGAGAATAAGATAAAAATAAAAATTTGATGATAAAAGTTTTGGAGGTTAAGCCTTTGTTATAATTTCATGTATGACTGAATGTTTCTTGTTGCTTCAACTTTTACCTTAAGCATTTACTTACCTCAAAATATAATGACAAAATTTCAACTATAATATATACAACTACTTTCGGGTTCCTTTCCCCATCTTGTGATGAAAAATTGCAGAAAATGCAAAAGCATACAAAACCATGACTGGCTGTGTACTGCATGAGAAATGGAACATAATCTGACATTCCTTCAACTAAAACAGTGCGAAAATGGTATTGCTTTCAAACTAGCAAATTAAAATAATTTTTGGAATAACAGCATGGCCCACTTGTGCAGGTATAATATCAGCTGCTCAAATACTAAAAGAAACAATAGTCTGACCTCATCGAAAAACTGCTGAGTTTTGCGAAGTATAAATTTTAATTCAGTCAGTTCCAGGAAGTTTCTCTTCAGAGCTTCCTGGTTTGTGTTGATTTCCTTCAGTTCATTTTCAATCTTTTCAAAATTGGCCTACAGAAAAAAAAAGTAAATAAATAAATAAAATCAAACTATTAACTCAAACTAAGCTCAATATGCTTGATGTGAAAGACGGACGAATTCATCCATCCCACAGAACTCTTGGCCACCCTGATGGTTCAAACGTAATTTTATATCTACCCAGCAAATGTGTGATTTTACCAGGGCAACTTTCTTTATGAAATTTTTTTGCTTAACATCATCTGTCTTTATCTATAGGTTCTATTACACAGTTGAATTTCTCAGGGGACTCTGGATGGAAAAAAATAAATACTGAAAACTCTACTGGTTATTCATTTAGTCTATGAGATGAATAAATTACTAGATAAGTTGGTGTTAATCCAATAAGGTTTCGATAAGGCAGTAAACATTTATTTGGTGGCATGTGATACTGTTCAAGATAGTGCTCTATAGTAAGTTTTCACAAGATATTTACAAGCAAGAGACAATGTGGACAAGGACAGCAAGAATTCCTCTACTGTCCACCCACACAGGAAAATAATTTCTGCAGTTAAGTAGAAAGAAACTTCTGGCTTCCTCAGAAGAATTGTTTACCTCTAAGTCAATCATGTCCCGGGGGAAGGGCACCTCTGGGTTTTCACCAGTGTCCATAATTGGGATATTAGCTTTTCTTATTTCTTTCTCAACAAATCCTAAAATGACAGAAGCAAAGTATTCATGTATAGCATAGGCCTGGAATTGCCAGTATTTGAGAAAAAAAATAAGACCCCAAACCTGGCTAAAAAGAGCTTCATTCCCAGAAAGATACTCTTATATAAAAGAAGCAGAACATGTAAATCCTTTTTTTCTCCACGTTCCTCTTCCTCCACTGCACACTCTATAACAACCGCAGCTACCCCAGAGAGGATCATCAACCCACTACTGTCTTCCTTTCCTCTTTTGATCTTAAAACTGGACCTCATCTGCTTCAGTTCTCCACCCTGTGCAACTACTGCCCCAGAGTATGATGGTTCTGCTTGTAGATACTGTTGTAGAACAGAGTTACAGAACAGGGTGATTCAATAGAATATTTGACATTTAGCAAACTCGTGAGACAACTCCAGATCAAAAGGGTTTCATTAAACTTGAAAAACAATCAGATCAGTTTTAACAACACAAAAACCCAAAAAGCACGACACGGAATAAGGTCCCAAAATACCAGAAGAGAAAAGTGACAACTAGCAACTTTTTTAGCGCAGGGACCAAATTCACCAATCAGCTAACTAAAAGCGGGCATATTATAGTAGTGAGATCACGGGTTTCAGAGCCAGAGAGAACAACCTGGATTCAAATACTGGTTCCAGTACAACTGCTTATGTTCCCGGGCAAGTCACTTAACCTCTCTGATCTTTGGTTTCCCCGTTTATTTATTTATTTAATACTTATTTTTTAAGTAATCTCTACACCCCATGTGGGGCTCAAACTCACCACCCTGAGATCAAGAGTCAGATGCTCTACTGACTGAGCCAACCAGGCATCCTGGCTTCCTAATTTATTAAATGAGGTAATACCCAACTGAAGGAATATTGTGAGGAATGAATGAAATAAAGTTTATGCACTCCCCAACTCTCAACAGTACCCTGATAAATGTGTTAGTTTCTTCCTTCATAAAAAGCTCAAATTAAAAGGTGGTTATATTGATATCTAAAATAGATGGTGGGCGCCTGGGTGGCTCAGTCCGTGGAATGTGCGACTCCTGATCTCAGGGTTGTGGGTTTAAGCCCACACTGCTTAAAAATAAAATCTTTAAAAATTATAATAAATAAATAATATTTTTAAATTAAAAAACATATAAAACAAAATAAAAATAAAATAAAAATAGTGGTCTGAGTCCTGTCTCTCAGAATTCTATAATGCAATAGCTATAGCAGTAGCTGTAAAACCCTTCCCATAAAAAATAACCAATGTGTTCAGCTTGCAATCTTGTCATCTCAAAGTTTCCATTAAGCACCACCTAGCCCCAATACCATAAAATCCACTTGTACATGAGAAATTCATCTTAATATCAAGATCCCAAGACTATTCCTCCTTTCTTTTTCTCTTGTAGTATTTTCTCGTTTTGTTAAGAGGACTAGCATCTCTAATTTAAGACAAATGACTCATTATAGGAACATCATACAGGACCAAAATGCACATACGAAGCTTTCGATCCATTTCTTCACATCTTCTAACTTCATTCACAAATTTCCGCTGGAAAACATTCACATCTGGATTTAACTGCAAAATAAGAACACAATACCAAATATTTAAAACAAATTTTTTTAAGGTTTATTTATCTTTGAGAGAGAGAGAGAGAGAGAGAGAGAGAGAGCCCGCGCACATGCACACTAGCGGGGGAGGGGCAGAGAGAGAGGGAGACATAATCTGAAGAAGGCTTCAGGCTCTGAGCTGTCAGCACAGAGCCAAATGTGGGGCTCAAACTCACAAACTGTGAGATCATGCCCTGAGCCTAAGTGGGACACTTAACCAACTGAGCTACCCAGGTGCTCCCCAAATATTTAAATACTGCATCTATTTCCTCTGTGTCACAAGCAACACATTCTGCAAAGTAAAACCTAATTTTGTGTCAGTGTATGATGCAATCATACGATGCAAAAATGGTCTACTGTCCTATATAACCTGCTTCAGGGCCAATCACACCAACTGAAGATAAAAACCCCTCTCTCACTGTGGCATGACATTATTGGAATGGAGGCAAATTAGACAAAGCACCAAGGTACAAGATGGTCCTCCCAGGCCAAAGTCTCAGTGAGCTCCCCCAGCCAAAAACTTGAGCAATGATGTATACCAGAAGCTCTGCCCAGTTTTCCTTCTCTTCCTCCCAATCAGAAGAGACAAAAGGCAAACATCTTTTATTCTTCTGTCCCAGGATCTTCACTTCCTACCAGACAGGCTGGTTTATTCATTCACACATCACAAGTAATTTTCAAAGCAATGTGACAGATATTCTGGGAAACACAAACAAGGTCCTACTTACTAAGAAGCCTGAAATCTAGTAAAGAAAAAAAATACACACAACCAACAAGAGCATGTGATAAATTCCATAAAAGTAATACCAATAAAGAACTATAGCTACTCACTCAATATTTATGGAGCACCATATATACACTACTGTATTAGGCACTGTTATAAGTACAAAAGGATATGTCCAAGCTTTGAGGAGCTATCAGATCCATGGACGAGACAGACACAAACTAATAAATGCAATTTGTTGTGATAAATGCTACTTTAAAAAAGTAAATATTGTTGTCAGTTTCTTATACAATTAAACATATCCCTAGGTACATCACAACTAAGCATTCCACTACTAGATATTTGTTTAAGAGAAATGAAAACATGTCTACAGAGACTCGTACAAGAATGTTTACAGCATGGCACAAGAACACACACTCAGATCAATGGAACAGAATAACCCAGAAATGGACCCACAACGTATGGCCAACCAATCTTTGACAAAGCAGGAAAGAATATCCGATTGAATAGACAGTATCTTCACGAAGTGGTGCTGGGAAAACTGGACAGCGACATGCAGAAGAATGAACCTGGACCACTTTCTTACACGATACACAAAAATAAACTCAAAATGGATGAAAGACCTAAATGTAAGACAGGAAGCCATCAAAATCCTTGAGGAGAAAGCAGGCAAAAATCTCTTTCATCTTGGCCACAGAAACTTCTTATTCAACATGTCTCTGGAGGTAAGGGAAACAAAAAGCAAAAATGAACTACTGGGACTTCATCAAAATAAAAAGGTCCTGCACAGCGAAGGAAACAATCAGGAAAACTAAAAGGCAACCGACAGAATGGGAGAAGACATTTGCAAATGACGTATCAGATAAAGGGTTAGTCTCCAAAATCTATAAAGAAGTTATCAAACTCAACACCCAAAAAACACATAATCCAGTGAAGAAATGGGCAAAAGACATGAATAGACATTTCTCCAAAGAAGACATCCAGATGGTCAAACAACACATGAAAAAATGCTCAACATCACTCATCATCAGGGAAATACAAATCAAAACCACCATGAGATACCACCTCACACCTATCAGAATGACTAACATTAACAACTCGGGCAACAACAGATGTTGGCAAGGATGCAGAGAAAGAGGATGTCTTTTGCATTGTTGGTGGGAATGCAAACTGGTGCAGCCACTCTGGAAAACAGTATGGAGGTTCCTCAAAAAATTAAAAATAGAACTACCCTACGACCCAGCAATTGCACTACTAGGCATTTATCCATGGGATACAGGTGTGCTGTTTCGAAGAGACACATGCACCCCCATGTTTATAGCAGCACTATCAACAATAGCCAAAGTATGGAAAGAGCCCAAACGTCCATCGATGGATGAATGGATAAAGAAGAGGTGGTATGTATGTACAATGGAGTATTACTCGGCAATCAAAAAGAATGAAATCTTGCCGTTTGCAACTACGTGGATGGACCTGGAGGGTATTATGCTAAGTGAAATTAGTCAGAGAAAGACAAGTATCATATGACTTCACTCATATGAAGACTTTAAGAGACAAAACAGATGAACGTAAGGGAAGGGATACAAAAATAATATAAAAACAGGGAGGGAGACGAAACATAAGAGACTCATAAATATGGAGAACAAACAGGATTACTGGAGGCGTTGTGGGAGGGGGGATAGGCTAAATGGGTAAGGGGCATTAAGGAATCTATTCCTGAAATCATTGTTGCACTATATGTTAACTAATTTGGATGTAAATTAAAAAAAAAAATGTTTACAGCAGCTTTATTTATAATAGTCCTAAATGGCAATGTTCCAAATATCCAACAACAGGAGAACAGATGAAGACATTGTAGTGTATTGGAATACTACTCAGCAATAAAAAAAAGAAGCAATTACAGACATACATAAAAACAGATACATCTCTTGGGGTGCCTGGGTGGCTCAGTTGGTTAAGTGTCCGACTTTGGCTCAAGTCATGATCTCGCAGTTCGTGAGCTCTAGCCCCACGTCAGGCTCTGTGCTGATGGCTTGGAGCCTGGAGCCTGCTTTGGATTCTGTGTCTCCCTCTCTCTGCCCCTCCCCACTAGTGCTCTATCTCTCAAAAATAAATTTAAAAAACATTTTAAAAAATGAAAAAAAAACAGATAAATCTCAACAATAGGTTGAGTGAACAAAGTCAGACATAAGACTTTGCAATGTATGATTCCATTTACATAAAGTTCAAAACTAATCTATGATTGTAGAAATCAAAAAAGGGGTTACCTACAGGGGGTGGAGAATGACCAGAAGCAGGCACATAAGATATCTTTCTGGGCTGATGGAAATATTCTATATCTTGACTGGAGTAGTAGTTGCAAAGGTATAAAAATTTACCAAAATCATCAAATTGTACTCTTAAGGTCTATGCATTTCACTGAATATAAATTTTACACCCATAAAAAAAAGTGGGAGAAAGAAAGAAAAAGAAAAGAATAAAAGAAAGAAAGAAATGAACATATGTAGGAGTAACTATGAGAAAAAATGGGTAACTAAGCGGAATAAATGTACAAAGGAAACACCAGAGCTGGGACTTCGGGAGATACGACAGAATTCACCAAGCAGAAACAGGCAGAATGAAGCAGAAAGACTTTGACAAGTGACTCAGAGACATAAAAAAAAATCATATATTCAGAGAAGGGGAAAAATTATTCCACAGGCAGAATGGAATCAAATAATCTGATTTTTAAAAAATACTTCTTAAAAATTTACTTTTTTGAAGACTAACACTGTGCATGAAGAATAAATTGTAAGAGAGACAGACTGATGATAGAGAAACTATTAAGGACATTACTTGTATTATTATATTAACATTAGACAGAGGAAATCTAAAGCAAAAAACATTAGTAGAGTAAGAGAATCATTACAAAATGGTAATAAGAACAATTCCCAGGAAGATGCAATAATCCTAAACTTAGATATTTCTAATAAAACGTTTTTTTCACTGAGCAGGCAGTATCTTGGCCTTTCGTTCAGAAATTTCTACTTCAATAAATATGACACTGAAGTTAAAGTAACCACAAGACTGATAACTTTACTGGTTTCATTATCTGGAGGCAAAGTTCAACGGCAGCCAGTTTCAGGTAAGGCACCCCAAAACATATGGGCAAGGAAGGCATCCTCAAAATACTTCCAACAAAAATTAATAGAACCACAAGGAGACACTGACAAATCTATGTATAGGAAATTTTAAATACAATTTTAAATTATTGATATATTAAGTCAACCAAATATATACATATATTTTAATTTGAGAGACAAAGCACTAGCAGGGGAGAAAGAGGCAGAGGGAGAGAGAGAGAATCTTAAGCAGGCTCTATGCTGACTGAGGAGCCTGACCTGGGGCTCGAGCCCACCACCCTGGGATCATGACCTGAACCAAAACCAAGAGTCAGACGCTTAACCGACTGAGCCACCCAGGTGCCTTAAGTCTACCAAATATTAATAAGGATAGAGAAAATGTGAACAACCTAATAAATGAGTTTAATCTAATATATATATATATATATATATATACACATATATATACATATATATATACACACACACACATATGTATATATGTATATACATATATATGTATAATGTGTGTGTGTATATATATATTTAGAAAGAGACATATTTTTTCTATCCCAGCATTCAAAGTTCTCTCTTTTTTAAAAAGTTTATTTATTTTGAGAGAGAGAGAGAGAAAGAGAGAGAGACAGTGGGGGAGGGGCAGAGAAAGAGGGAGAGAGAATCCCAAGCAAGCTCTGCATTCTCAGCACAGGGCCCAACTCAGGATCAGTCTCACAAACTGTGAGATCATGACCTGAGCCAAGATCAAGAGTCAGAGGCTTAACCGACAGCCACCCAGGCACCTCTACAGTTCTCTTTTTAAGAACTCAAAGAATTCATTATGAAGGGGTGCCTGAGTGGCTCAATGGGTTAAGTGTCCAATTCTTGGTTTTGGCTCGGGTCATGATCTCACAGTTCATGAGTTTGAGCCCTGCACAGAGGTCAGTGCTGGCAGTGCAGAACCTGCTTGGGATTCTTTCTCTCTCTCTCTCTCTCTCTCCCCACCCCCCCCATGCTTGCTCTCACACTCTCTCAAAATAAATAAACTTAAAAAAAAAAAAAAAGAATTCTTTATGAAAATTGACCACAAAATAGGTCATACAGCAAATCTCAGTAAAGAATTGATATTGGGGTACCTGGGTGGTTCAGTCGATTGAGCATCCAGCTCTTGATTTTGGCTCAGGCCACGATCTCTTGATCATGGGATAGAGCCCTGCACTGGGCGGGGAGCCTGCTTGAGATTCTCTCTCTCCCTTTCCCTCTACCCCTCTCCTGCTTCTGCTCTCTCTCAAAAAAAAAAAAAAAAAAAAAAAAAGGAAAGAAAGAAAAATAGAAAAGAATTGGCACTATACAATGTTCTATGATAATGCAATTAAGTTAGAAGGAAACAATCAGCAAAACTAAAAACGGTATGGGAAAAGATATTTGCAAATGACATATCAGATAAAGGGTTAGTCTCCAAAATCTATAAAGAAGTTATCAAACTCAACACCCAAAAAACACATAATCCAGTGAGGAAATGGGCAAAAGACACGAATAGACATTTCTCCAAAGAAGACATCCAGATGATCAAACAACACATGAAAAAATGCTCAACGACACTCATCATCAGGGACATACAAATCAAAACCACAATGAGATACCACCTCACACCTGTCAGAATGGCTAACACTAACAACTCAGACAACAACAGATGTTGGCAAGGATGAGGAGAAAGAGGATCTCTTTTGCACTGCTGGTGGGAATGCAAACTGGTGCAGCCACTCTGGAAAACAGTATGGAAGTTCCTCAAAAAATTAAAAATAGAACTACCCTATGACCCAGCAATTGCACTACTAGGTATTTATCCAAGGGATACAGGTGTGCTGTTTCAAAGAGGCACATGCACCCCCATGTTTTAACAGCTCTATCGACAATAACTGAAGTATGGAAAGAACCCAAATGTCCACCGATGGATGAATGGATAAAGAAGATGTGGTATACATACACAATGGAGTATTACTCTGCAGTCAAAAAGAATGAAATCTTGCCATTTGCAACTATGTGGGTGGAACTAGAGGGTATTATGCTAAGCAAAATTAGTCAGAGAAAGACAAATATCACATGACTTCACTCATATGAAGAATTTAAGATACAAAACAGATAAACATAAGGGAAAGGAAGCAAAAATAATAAACATAGAACAAACAGAGGGTTACTGGAGGGGTTTTGGGAGGGGGGCATTAAGGAATCTACTTCTGAAATCGTTGCACTATATGCTAACTTGGCCGTAAATTAAAAAATAAATAAATTAAAAGAAATAAACAAAACAATTTTCTAGAAAAATATAATTTACCAAGACTGACAAGGAAAAAACAACAGAATAAGCCTATAATCAGTAAAGAAATTTCAACAGTTAAAATATATCCATCTAAAAAATATCAGGCCTAGGGGCGCCTGGCTGGTAGTGGAGCGTGGGACTCTTGACCTTGGGGTCATGAGTTCAAGCCCCACAAGGAGCATAGAGCTTACTTTAAAAATAAGAAAAATAATAAATAAATAATAAAGAAGTAAAAACGTCAGGCCTAGAAGGTGTAAAGATAGTTTGTACTAATCTTTTAAAGACTAGATAAACCCAAATCTTTAGAAAACTATTCCAGAGGCAAAATGAAGGAACGCTCCTCAACTAACAAATAAGACCGGCCAGTATAAGCTTGACACAGGGTGAGAATAGTTTGACAAAGGACAATTACAAGCCGGTATCACTTATCAATACAGTAGTCTCTCCCTTCTTATTTCCAGTTTTAGTTACCTGCAGTCAACTGTGGTCCAGAACCAAGTGATCCTCCTTCTGACATATAGTCAGAAAGTCAACAGTAACCTAACGCTACATGACAACCCCTATGTCATTCATCTCACTTCATCTCGTCACATTGGCATCTCATCATCTCACATCCTCACAAGAAGGGTGAGTACAGTAGAAAAAGATATTTTCAGAGAGACCACATTCACATAACTTTCATTACAGTATAGTTACAATTGTTCTATTTTATTATTGTTGTTAATCTCTTACTGTGCCTAATTGATAAATTAAAGTTTATCATGTATATTTGTATAGTAAAAAACAACACACACACACACACACACACACACACACACACAGTTTAGTACTATCTGTGGTTTCAGGCACCCACGGTGGGTCTTGGAACGTATCCTCCATAGATAAGGAGGGGGACTACTGTGTAAGAGAAAAAAATCCTAATACAATATTAGGAAACCGAATCCCCAAATTCTTTTGAAATACACCTCATGAGCGAGTTGACTTTACACAGGCTTGCAAGGATGATTTTACATTAAAAAAAAAAAAAACAAACAAAAAAACCCAACAACTATACGATTGCCCAATAAGCATATGAAAAGATGCTTTACATAATTGGCCATGAGGGAAATGCAAATCAAAACCACTGTGAGGGGCGCCTGGGTGGCGCAGTCGGTTGAGCGTCCGACTTCAGCCAGGTCACGATCTCGCGGTCCGGGAGTTCGAGCCCCACATCAGGCTGATGGCTCAGAGCCTGGAGCATGTTTCCGATTCTGTGTCTCCCTCTCTCTCTGCCCCTCCCCCGCTCATGCTCTGTCTCTCTCTGTCCCAAAAATAAATAAACGTTGAAAAAAAAAAAAAAAAATTTAAAAAAAAAAAAAAAAAAAAAAAAAAAAAAACAAAACCACTGTGAGATACCACTTCATAGCCATTAAGATGGTTATCATAAAAATTTTTTAAATGAAAAATAACAAGTGACAGTGAGGATGTGAAGAAATTGGAACCCTCATATGTTGCTGCTGGGAACGAAAATGGTGTGGCTGCTGTAAAAAGCAGTCTCCTGGAGGTTCCTCAGAAAACTAAACATAGAATTAACATATGATCCAGCAATTCCACCCATAAGTACACATCCAAAAGAAATAAGCAATCAAACAAATACTTGTACACAAATGCTTACAGCAGCATTACTGACAACAGTCAAAAAATGGAAACAACCCCAATATGTTCAAGTGATGAATGAATAAAGAAAAGGCGGTATATGCATACAATGGAATATCATTCAGCCATAAAAAGGAACAAAGTCCTAATACATGCTACAATCTTGATGAATCCTGAAAACAATATGCTAAGTGGAAGAATCACGACACAAAAGGCAACATATTGTATGATTCCAATTACGTATGACGTCCAGAACTGGAGAATCCATAGAGACAGAGATAGATTAGATGGTTGGCCAGGGCTAGGGGAAGGGAGGATGAGGAGTGACTGCTAATGGGTACAGGGCTTTTTTGGGGGGTGATGAAATATTCTGGTTAGATAGTGGTGATGATTGCACAACCCTGTGAATACACTAAAAACCAATGAATTGTACATTGTAAAATGGTGACTTTTTTTTTTTTTTTTTTTTGCCTATCTCAATTAAAAAGATCATAGGCAGCAGAGTCAGTCTGGGGGGGACAGCAGTGCCCAGGTGGCTCAGTTGGTTGAGTGTCCGACTCTTGATTTCAGCTCAGGTCATGATCTCACAGTTTGTGGGCTTGAGCCCCATATCAGGCTCCACACTGACAGGGCAGAGCCTGCTTCAGATTCTCTCTCTCCCTCGCTCTCTGCCCCTCTCCCAACTTGTGTGCCCCCCCCCCACAAATAAGTAAATAAACTTAAGAAAAAGTAGTTTGGGGGTATAGATCTGTGTGTCTTGGGTAGATATTTTCATCTGTGGCCTGGGGTACTAGTCTATAATATGAGAATGGCAAGTTCCACTATTCAAAAGTAGGTTCTACTTCTCAGAGTTGCTGCGAGGAATGCCTAAAATAATAATGTAAAATGTTCAATATGGCAACAAAAAAATGCAAACTATCATTGTGACTGTGTTAAACGGCAAGGGATTAAAGAGTAGAGAAGCATGTCAAAGAGAAGAGTGGATGGGGGGACAGATGAGTCACACAAGATTTTGAACAAGATGAGCGAGGAAAATGTCCCACTCAATCGTCTCTAAAACCCAGAGTGGTGGTATGTTTTGCAGAGAAGATAGGCAACAGCTCTATCTTATACTGAAACCACCCACTTTAAGATGTTGCCCATTTTCAAATGAAAAATAGATACAATAAAGAAAGTTAAAGATACATGCTGAAGCATGGATGAACCTTGAAAACATGCTAAATGAAAGAAGTCAGTCACAAAAGGCTACATATTATAGGATTCTACTGACATGAAATGTTCACAATAAGCAAATTCACAGAAACAGTAGATTAGTGGTTTCCAGGGGGTAGAAGTGGAGGAGGGGGATTGGGACGAAAACAGGCAGTGAGTGTTAATGGCGACAGAATTTCTTGTCAGGGTAATGAAAGTTCTAAAACTGACTGTGGTGATGGTTGTAGAACTCTGTGAATATACCAAAAATCACTGAATTATACACTTTGGATGGACAAATTATATCTCAGTAAAGCTGTTTAAAAAAGACAGTAGGAAAAAAAATCTGGATATGTAATTTACCAAATTAATAGATTAACGGAAAAAAACATGATAACCTCAACAAATGAAGAAAAAGGCATTCAATAAAATTTTGCAATCATTTGTGGCAATAACTTTTGAAAATCAGAAATTCAAAGGAATCTGAATAATTTAATAGAATTTTCCAAAAACTTAAGAGTAAACATCTTATTTAAATTGTGAAATAATAGGGCACCTGGAGGACTCAGTCAGTTAAGCATTGACTCCTGATCTCAGCTCAGGCCTTGATCTCGGGGTCATGAGTTCAAGCCCCAAGTGGGCTCTGTGCTGGGTGTGCAGCCTACTTGAAAATAACAAATAAATAAATAAATAAATAAATAAATAAAATTGTGAAATATTGGGGTACCTGGCTGGCTCAGTTGCAAGAGCATGCAACTCTTGATCTTGGGGTCATTGAGTTCAACCCCACATTGAATGTAAAGATTATAGAAAGAAAGAAAGAAAGAAAGAAAGAAACAAACAAACAAACAAACAAACTTAGATTCCCCTTAAAGTCAGGAGCATAGACAAGAATGCCATGTGACACATACATAGCCTTACTTCTTATTAACAAAAACCCCAGGGGCACCTGGGTGGCTCAGTCAGATAAGCATTTGACTCGGTTTTGGCTCAGGTCACGATCTCACAGTTCATGGGATCAAGCCCCACATCAGGCTCCGCATTGAAAATGTAGAATCTGCTTGGGATTCTCTCTCTTCTTCCCTCTGCCCCTCCCTCCCTCTCTCTCTCTCAAAATAAATAAATAAACTTAAAAAATGTTCATTTAAGGCAGTTACTGCTCAGCTGAAAAGCCTCTTTTCCCAGACTCCCTTACAGCTAGACTATGCCATAATTCTGGTCAACAAAAATTAGGAAACTCTTCTGAGGATTTCTAAGAAAGTTGTTTTTTGTTTTTTGTTTTTTTTTTCTCCTGATAGAAGTACTTCTCCTTTCTCCCTGCACTTCCTTCTTCTTGCCTAGAATATGCATGCAATGCCTGGAGCTTTGGTGGTCCTCTACGAGGACAAAAGCCAAATGCTCCAGGATGGCCAAAAAGAAATATAGGATGATCTTAGGACACTGGTGATAGTGTGAAGCTGGGCCTCATGTTACATGAGAAAGTACACCCCTATCACTTGGGTTTTCAGTTACATATAGCTGAACACAATCCTAACCAGTATTAGTTTGCCGTTACTCTCCTTCTGCCTGTTAGTAAAGGTCTTAAGGTACACGGCAAAATAAGAAGAAAAAGAATAAGGACTTGAAAGGAAGAAACAGCTTACTCTTCAATAGTGCAGTAAAAAAGATTATATCAAACGTAGCAAAATGTTAACAAGTGGTGAATCGACTGCAGAGTATTCAGCTTTGAAATTTTTAAAAATAAAAATTTAGGGAAAAAATACTAATAAGCAAAAAAGAACAATTAATTTTACGTGTGACCACATATACCATAAACAAAGAGAAAAGACAGGGGTGCCTGGGCAGTTCAGTCAGTTAAGCACCTGACTTCAGCTCAGGTCATGATCTCACGGTCCGTGAGTTCGAACCCTGTGTTAGGCTCTGCGCTGACAGCTCAGGGCCTGGAGCCTGCTTCAGATTCTGTGTCTCCCTCTCTCTCTGCCCCTCCCCCACTCACTCTGTTTCTCAAAAATGAATAAATGTTAAAAAAAATTTTTTTTTTAAACAAAGGGAAAAGACAAGGCAAATTATCAGTAAAGGATTAGTAAAAGATTAGCTTCCAAAAATACATGAAGAACTTTTACATATTCTGTAAGTGAGCAAAAGGTAAGCAACCCAATAGAAAAACAAGCAGATGATATGGTTAAGACATTCATGGGGATGAAACCCATTATGTCCAATAACCAGATAAAAAGATACTGAGTGTACTAATCAAGAAAATTCAAATTAAAACAACAAAAATACAGCACTTCACAACACCTAACAGTTAAAGAGGCACAGGATGCTCAGCAATGCCCCTCTTAGTTATAATCTCCAGAGCAGCAACAAGTCCGTGAAATCAATACTCTTTACACAGTGACACTAAAACATCATTTGCCTTTTTCATCCTCACTCATGAATATTCAGTGAAGTTTTCCAGAGGCTCATGGTATACATCACAGCCAGATGACTGCAGAAGCAGATAGGAGAATCCAGCTGCCTTCTATTAATTCAGGCATTAAAGAAATTTTCAAAAATATAAAAGCAAAGCAATTCTTTTATTTTGGAAAATATAATTATTTTTTAAAAAAATACTACTTATGATAACGCATATCAGGTTTATTATTGTGAGTTTTTAAATACGTATTTTAAACATATCTTCATTTTAATTTCCAATACAATAAATATTGACAGCTATAACTCATAAAAGCTCTTTAGAATCCTCAATCATGTTTTCAGAGTGTAAAGAGGACCTTAGACCAAAAATTTTGAGAACCACTGCCCTGGAGAAACTATCACACATGTATACCGGGAGACATATACAAGAATCTTCCTTGCAACACTGTAATAACAAAGAACTGCAATTACTTAAATGTTCATCAGAAGGAAAAAATTATAAACTGTATATATTCTTACAATAACTATATAGCAATTTTAAGAAATGAACTAATGCTACCTGTAACAGGTGGTCAAATCTCACAAATAATGAATTTCAAAAGCACAGTGCTGAAAGATACATACAATATGCCAAGCATACAGTTTTAAAACATGCAAAATCATACTAGTATATGTTATTATTTAGCAATACACACATATGTAGCAAGAGTAAAAAATAAAAATACATGGGAATGATAAAAGCAAAACATGGCTGGCTCAAACATGGCTGGCTCAGTCGGTAGAGCATGTGACTCTCAGTCTTGGGATCATGAGTTCAAGCCCCATGTTGGGCATAGACTTACTTAAAAAAAAAAAAAAAAAAGGCAAAAATCATTGCAGAGGTTACCTGTGGGGAGGTGGGGAGAGAAATAGCATGCAGGAAGACTACACGGGAGCCTTCAATTACATGAATGTTTATCTCTTAAGTAGACAGTAGAAATGGAGGTATTCATTATGTTATTCCCTATAATTTTTTGTCTGATTGCAATACATCATAAGTAAAATTTAAGAATGCTGAAGAGAGGGGCACAGGGGTGGCTCAGTCGGTTAAACATCCAACTCTGGATTTCAGCTCAGGTCATGATCTCACGGTTCATGAGTTTGAGCCCCATGTCAGGCTCTGCGCTGAAAGCCTGGGATTCTCTCTCTCCCACACACTCTGCCCCTCCCACCCTCTCTCTCCCTCAAAAAAAAAAAAAAAAAAAAATGCTGAATAGATACAATGGGTGTTAGGAAGGGGGAGACACTGTAGGACCAACTTCCTTTGGTTTCAAATTAAGGGTGACTTAGGTTTGATTTAGGTCTCAAATCTAGAAAACTGGAAGACTATCAATACATTAGCTCAAACTTAGGAAGTCAGGATGAAGAAATAGTTTGGGAGAAGGTAAGGTGCTGGGATTTAGACAGGCTACCATGAGAAGTAGAAATGACAAAATTCTTAGAGAGTTGTAAATTTACGGATGGTGTTTGAGAACTGTCAGGGCCAGAGACATAGATTTGGGGCTCAACGAATAAGATGGAAGATTTGAGAATAGATGAGGTCATCAAAAAAGGTGGTAAAGGAAGATGTGGCTATGGACAAGCTTCTCCAGACAGAGCAGAGGAGAGAGCTTGAGGAATAATGACACAGAAAGCCAAGATGGAGAAGATAAGAGAGGTTAGTGGAAGATAACAGTGAGCCCTCAGAATGGTAAGAAAAGGAATCAGAATCAGGTAGGAGAACATTCAAAGAGGGAAGGCATAAGAAGGTTCAAAGATAATAAAAAATATACTATGTCACTGGACTATATTTGTGTAATTTCAGTGTGCCAATTCCAGGAAGCCAATATTGATTAATCCCACCCCTTTCTGACCACTCCTCTCTCACCTATTCATTCCAACAAATGCTGACAGTATCCTGTATGTGGACACAAAGGATACAATGATTGTCTTCAGCATCCTAAGATGACAGTAGAAGACAGAGACTAATCAACTACTAACACTAGTGAATGTAAAACCACAACTACTGTGAATGTTATCAGTGAAAGTACATGGAGCTTTGAGATGCGTAATTAGGGAACTGTTAACTCCTCTTTCCTTTCAACAGGGTATGTTGTGCCTTCTTCAGCAGACTGCAAGCCCCTTAGGGCATACTTTTTTATACTCTTAGACTGCTGATTTTCTTTAGATATCTTCCCTAAGTGCTCAGCATAATGCTTCAAAATAATGGATATTTAGTATATACTTACTTATATATCTGTACGTTGATGCATCAGATTTTGTAATAAACATGTCCTACTGTATGGAAGAGCTATGACATTTTTTAAATAACCTGCCACAGGTGTTAAAGAGGCCAAAAGCAATGTGCAAGCCTTGGTGTGTCCTCTACCCACATCCCAATCAATTACCTTGAGATTGTATAGGATTATTTGCAAAGGGGGAACTAGTAAAATCATGGAAATTTTGGCACAAACATTCTCACCTCTAGAGAGACAACTCGAAATGCACACTCTACCAACAGTAAGCCAGTGCTATAATGTTATTTTTGCAAATAAAACCCAACATTCATCATAAGGCAATTAGCCATGACAAGAAAAAACAGAGTTTAGCGGTATTCAACAAGCAGCCCCACAACTACTTACATCACGAAACTGAACCTTTCCCAGTTCTCCTAATTCACTGACGCAACAATAAGCAGCTTCTGATTGTAGAAAAAGCTGGGCCAGTGTCATCTCCTCACTCCGGAAAAGCTCCCCCATGGTGGCAGAAAGTGCCAGTCAATGGAGTGTATGGATTTCTTTCCAACCTAAAGCAAAAAGAGAAAACCGCATGACCTCAGATATTACCAAGAGGGCTCAGAGCAAACAACACCGCAGTAAAGCTCTTTTGTTTTGCATTCCATATCTTCTACCCCTTGCAGACAGATTTTTAACATCCTGCTTAGAAAGATGGAAAGGAGAAATTGCAAAAGACTGTTACTAAATCCTCTCCTGCAGATGAAAAGTCACTTCCTTTGCAGTCAACACCAGGATCAAATGACAATACTTTGGGGCATCTCAATACATAAGAATGTATCCAGGTTAAAAACAGGAACTGGGATTCCCAAACAGCTCTTTAAATACCCTGGACAGGGTATTATGACTCAGTGGCGTTCACACTACACAACCTGTTTTTGGTTTGTGTCAGGAAACAAACAGAAGAGACCTAGATTACCCTCTCATAAAGGATGTCTCCCTTGAAATTAGTTTTCTACCCTCTACTGCCCATTTCTAACTCTCAGAGTCCCAGCACTACCCTAGAGCTAAGGCTACCTTAAAGGGTTTAACCTTCCAACTTCTCAGAAAACACCATTTTCTCCCTAAGGAATCTAAACACATCAGCATTATCTAAAAAAAAAAAAAGAGAGAGAGAGAGAGGGGCGCCTGGCTGGTTCAGTGGGTACAGCACGTGACGCTTGATCTCAGGGTCATGAGTTCAAGCCCCAGGTTGGGTGTGGAGCCTACTTAAAAAAAAAAAAAAAAAAAGCCAGCTTGCATATTAAGCTGGATTTCAAGTCCAGCATGCCAGGAGTACATTGATAATGACAAAGCAGTTTTTATCAAGCCACAGAGTATAAACTGGCCACCTCCTTAGCTTTCCGTTTCTTATCCCCATCCTTCAAGATTAATTACATTCTTCCATCTGTTAAAGCTTCTCATACATAAGCCAATAAAGATTTCTTTTAGGGCTGTCTTATCCTCGCCCGGTATGAAAGACAATGGCGCTATCAGTGGTCCTGAAACTGCAATTATTTGTTCGCAATCAGCTATTGTAAGGCACAGACTGCACAGTATCTAAACTCAGCACACCATACAGTATTTTTAGTATCACGAAGGCATCCATAATGATAGGTGAAACTGGCATCAAAAAAGAGCTACTCTGCAAGGCTGGAAGACATTTTGAGAAATCTGAATGACAAAACCTTTGTGCATTTGATGTTCAAGGCACACAATAACACACTCATATATAAGCAAGGATTTCTCAAGAGATTACGTAGCTTGACTTTAAAATCGTCTATACCTGAGTCACTCAAAACAGCTGTTATCAACCCTCCCACATCTTCCCCCAAACAAGGAGAGATTCCGCAGCCTCTAAAGCCGGTAAAATTATGCCTGATCAGCATAGTTCAGGGGCTGCCAATAATGACAGCCTCCAGAGTTGCCTCCCTGCTTCTGTTCTTTAATGATTACAAGTCTCCCGAGAACATCTCTATCCCACTGGAGCCAAACAGAAAACCAGGCCAAAGCGATTCAGGGGTGGGACGATGTCACAAAACAAAATATGAAGAAACAGTAATTCTGCACAAGATGAATACAAATAAAGCGCCCGGCGCCTGCCTCATTATTGTCATCCAGTCCTCGTCTCCTACGAGGTACTCAAATTCACCTGCTTCATTTCCTGTCTACCCAGTGAGAAAGCAGGAATTCTCTGAGCCCAGGCACACCTACCTCCAGAAGTGACGATTAAAAGGGGGGAACCCTCAAATGGGGAGCCCCTTTAAGAAGCCCCCCAAATTCTTCTGCCTACCCAATAACCTTCAGTTCCTCCGCCTCCACCTTAAATGGGGGGGAGGGATCAGGGCCTCCAAAGAGGAGCGAACCTCCAATTCCTCTGCCCACAAGAGGGGCGCCCAAAGAGGGGTGAACCCCATTTCCTCTCAAAGACCTAAGATCCCTGCTAATTCCTTTGACAAGTGAGGAGGCTGTTAGAACGATTTCCTGTGCCCTTCCGGGGCCGCTCCCTGCCGCGCTGTACCTACATCCCCGGCTCACCTTCAGCCGCGGGCCGGGCCGCAGCCAAAGCAGCCGCCCCAGACCAAGCCCGCAGCCTCCGCGGCTCGGGACAGCTGCGCTCGACGTGCGTGCGTCCGCAAAGCCCTGCCCCCGCGTAGCGGCTGGCTCCGCCCCCACGATGACCTCATTGCAGTCAGCCAATGGGGTGGAGCCTCGGCCGGCTGCCGCAGTGCAGAGTCGCGGGGGCGCGGGCAAGACCCAGGGTGCTGACGCCATATTGTGCGCGCGGCCGTGGCACCCGGTCCTGCGGGGCGGGGGTTCCAGTGGGGCCTGCTGGTGTGGGCGCTGGAGGCCCTGAGTCCCCGCGCCCTTCAGAATCCCTTCTCCCTAATACTTACCCTGGAGGCGAGACTGCCTGCTTTTTTTTCTTTTCATATCCGAAGAATTCACAGCTTTTTTTCGACAGAAGAAACATAAAGGAAGGGGAGAAATCATTATGAAATGACCAGAGACCTGGAGAGGAGCTTAAAAGCGCTTACAGTCCAGGCTCCTCTACATACACACGCACCCTTTACCCTTAATTTATAGAAGAGAACATTTAAGCCCCGGAGTGAGCAACACCTTGCTCAAGGTGCCAGATCCGTTGTAGAGCCTTGAACAGGGGCTCTTTCACCTAAGTGTGGAAAAGCCCTTTTTAGGAAAATGCTTGGTTCAGCCCCTCCAGCAAGCGTTCAGGCTCTATTTTCCTCCAGTTAGTGGGAAAATCCCCATAAGACCATGTGTTGTGACAGTAAATTTTTATCTTCTTCGGCAAGATTCCTGCGGGCCCATTTGACCACTGAAGGGTTTTCTATTCCTCAAAAACCTTAGAATAACTTGAAGTTTGTTTGTTTGTTTTAAACGCAAAAGTGGTGCTACCTACTCTTTATAAAAAACGCCTTTCTCAATACTGATATCCCTAAGGAGGAGTAGGGATCCCAAATCATTTGTAGTAACCAGAGCTCCATCAGGAAAAACTTGGAAAACCGGTTATTCAGTCTCTGTGGGTGGTGGAACCCTACTGATGAAGAAGTGAAGAAGATACTTCGGATAAAAACCTAATGCTGATAATTTTGTCCACTTGGCACAGACCTCATCAATCCTGCTTTACCAGCCTAAAACTAATAATGAAGGGCAAAAATGGACGTTTTATTTGAATTTTCTATCTCATATTGTGAGTGAAGATATAACTCGACTCCTTTACGATTTAGTTGAGAAGTAGCACCTTGGAGAGGTGATCTTCAGTATGGTCCTCAATGTGATCTTCCTGTGATCTTCAACGTCCCCTAGCTGTCTCAACTTTCCCGGCAAGGCAGATAGAGACTCACACTTGAAAGCCTGCCAAGTTTTAGAATACTATTACACAATGACTATCATTTCCTTTTTATGAGACTCAAAAAAAGCACCCCCCCCCTTTTTTTTTTAAAACCTCAGAGTCAGGTGCTTGCTAACCACAAATTTTTCATACTCCACCTTTAAGACAGGCTTTCATCTGGACTCACCTCAATCCCCTTGAACTCTCTTTTTTCTCATGGTTTCCTTGAAAGTATATCCTCTCAAGTCCCTTTTCTGGCTTCTGTCATCTCCTGCCATCAATCTTTCTCCAGTGTTCTATTCCCTCCATGCTCTCTACCTTGGCACTCCTGCTTCTTGTCAGGTGTAAATGTCTATGTGTGGAACTCATACCTATTTTTCCATCCACCTCCCTTCTCCTAGGCTCAGAGATGGAATTTCAAGCCGCCTGAATAATGCCATTCAGGCAACAGATGCTTGCTGAAGGCCGAACCCATGGCGAATGTGGTGCCAGCTGCTGGGGAAAGGAAAAATGGAACAGACACACTTCCTATCCTAGAGGAGCTCACAGTTCAGTGAGAAAGAAAGTTCCAGTAATTACAGGAGAGAGATGAGTGCAATGATTCATACTTATTATGTGACAAGCATACTTTTTTTTGAAACAAAATTTTAATGTTTATTTATTTTTGAGAGAGAACAAGGGGGGGGGGTGGAGAGAAAGGGACAGAGGATTCAAAGTGGGCTCTGAGCTGACAGCAGCGAGCCTGATGTGGGGCTCAAACTCACAAATCGTGAGCCGAAGTCGGACGCTTAACCTACTGAGCCACCCAGGTGCCCCTGCCATTTCATACTTATAGCATTAGGACTCTCTAAGCCCCAGTTTCCTCTTCTGTAAAATGGGGTTAATAATAATACTTACATCACATGGTTATTGTGAGGAATAAAAGGAAGTTAGTGCACACTTAGCCCTCAGTCTGCATTCAAAAACTGTTAATTATCATCGCCATTACCTTACTGTCGTTGAGATACAAAATACCGTATAATGGACCTGAGAATCTCAGAAAAGATTACATTGAGGAGGTGACATGACAGCAGAGTTTCAAAGGATCAGAACTCTCACTGAATAAAAAACTGGCCCTTTCCCTGAGATCATTAATCCTACTGATGGCATTATTGTTTTCCTGGCTACCCAGGTTCCAAGCTTAAGCCTTCTCTAATTCCATTCTTTCTCTTTCTCTCCACATTTAGCCAGTTGCTATGTCATGCTAATTGTGTGTCCTGCATTTGTTTCTTGCCTTTACCCACTTACCCTTTTTATTTTCTTTGCTGATATCCTAGTAGAGTAGGTCCGTTAGCCTCTTTCAGATAACTAAAGCAGGAGCCAATGGGAAGCAGCATGGTGTAGTGTCACAGAGCACAGGCTTTTGTACCAGCCTGACCTAGGCTTGTATCTCAGTTCCTCTATTTATTCCATCTAATATCAAATTTAAGAGAAATAAACCTCAGCTCTAACGATTACAAGGTGTGTGAACTTGAGCAATTTGGTTCTTGAGCTTCATTTTCCTCGTTGAAATTCTCATGGACTTGTCTGTGTCTCTTTTAGAAAACACAGTACTTTCTACCTGGCTTTTTTTTTTTCTATCACCAAACTATAAATTCCTTTTCTCCCCTAGCATTGGGCCTACTCATTCAATAGTAAGTACTATTTCTTGAATGAATGAATGAATGTGAATGACCCTGAAAGAAATGGGGGCCTCCTAATAGAAATCTACTATCAACAAACAAACACAGGTATCAGACAAAAAAGAATATGATCACCCCCTGCCTCTTTTCTTTATCCCCTTTATTTTATGGATTTCATTACCGGTGGGGAGGAGAGCTTGTAACAGATTCTTCTATTTTTATAACAGAGATATGAGGGACAGCTGGGAAAGGTTCAGAGCAGAAGCTAGAAATCAGAAAAGGTGTGAGGAGTCAGTGCCAACTTTGCAGGATCAAGTTCAGCACAATAGTGCTAATGTTTGTATTCCATTTACAGTTCTCAAAGTTATTCTACATCAGAGCATACCTATGAGGTATAACACTCTTTAAGTTCCATGATGAAGAATACTTTTAAAAATAGCTTTCAGTCATCAAAAATCCATCATTTCTTCAGCAAACATCTACTAAGTGCTTGCTATATACTGGGCATAATGCTGGAAGCTGGAAATGCAAAAATGAGCAAGGAGCCCACAGTCCATCAGAGGAGTCAGACAAACAACTAACTGTAATGTAACATATGTAATATAGCAGAGATTAGAACAAAAGGTTATGGAAACCCAGAGAAGAGAGGTACCATTTGGCCCTATTGGCCGGCCCTAGAGAAGGCTTTAAGAAGACATGACATTCAAGATGGGCATCGAAGGATAGTAGAATTTTGTTCAGAAGAGGAGACAAAGGCTAATGAAATAGAAGAGAAGTACTAATATTAGACCAAAATCAGATTTTATTTTCATCATAGTAGGCAAATACACCAACTTAGCCCAAAAATGAAAGAAATACTTTGATCCAGAATAATCAAGCATTTATGTTGATTTTATCTCTGATTACCTGTATGCTTCTGGAGGAAAGAAAGAAGATGAAAGGATCTTCTGGGTTGTGCTCGTCTTTCTGTTGAACAAGTACAGCGTATGTCCAACAAGATCAAATATAAAATGCTGTTGATCACACATCCATGGAAAATATGAGCAATTCTAAATGAAGCTTAGCAAGTAATGCAGTTCTGGGTGTCTTAAACTGAGCTGCCTAGCATTTTTGAAAATGTTTCAATAAAATCTACAAAAATTAGATCTTCACTACCAAGACAAAGCAGACAACAGAGGCAGTGATCTTGCAGAGTCTCAAAAATCTACAAGAATCTATAGTGGAATGATTAAAATAAATGTTTTTCTTTTTTTCCTTTTATTTTTTAGTTTGAATGAATGCATCACAATTGTCCAAAGTCCCAGTAGTGAAAGGTCAGCTCATGTTTGTTCATCCAACTTAAATTCCTAGATGGGGCTTACAGGAGAGTATTAAAGTTAAGCCAAGTGTTTTGAAATACATATTTACTCAGTGTCCCTCCTTTCCATATGCTTCCTGTATTAGTTTCCTAGGGCTGCTGTACAAATTAGCACAAACTGAGTGGTTTATTTTTTTTTTTAATTTTTTTTTCAACGTTTATTTATTTTTGGGACAGAGAGAGACAGAGCATGAACGGGGGAGGGGCAGAGAGAGAGGGAGACACAGAGTCGGAAACAGGCTCCAGGCTCTGAGCCATCAGCCCAGAGCCCGACGCGGGGCTCGAACTCACGGACCGCGAGATCGTGACCTGGCTGAAGTCGGACGCTTAACCGACTGCGCCACCCAGGCGCCCCAAACTGAGTGGTTTAAATAACAGAAATTTATTCTCTCACAGTCCTGGAGACTGGAAGGCTGAAACCATGATATTTCTGAAGGCTCTAGAGAAGAATCCTTCATTCTCTCTTCCTAGTTTGTAGTCATTGCCTGCCATCCTCAGCAGTCCTTGACTTGTAGGTGCATCCCTACTGTTGTTCCCTCTATCTTCACACGGCATTCTGCTCTGTGTGTCAGTATCTAGATTCAAATCCCCCCCCTTTTTTTTTGAGAAACAGAGCGCGAGTGGGAGAGAGGGGCAGAGGGAGAGAGTGAATCCCAAGCAGGCTCCATGCTCAGCAGGGACCCAGACACTGGGCTGGATTCCATGACCCTGGGATCATGACCTGAGCTGAAATCAAGAGCCTGATGCTCAATTGACCGAGCCACCCAGGCACCTCTAAATTTCTCTCTTCTTATGATACCAGCTATTGGATCAGGGTCCACCTTAATCCTCTACGACCTCATTGTAACTTGATTATATCTGCAAACACGCTCTTTCCAAATAAGGTCACATTCACAGATTCTGAGTGAACATGAGTTTTGGGGGATTACAATTCAACCTAGTACACTTTGCTTACCAATCTTGGGAAGAAAATTTTCGTCTGTGTAATTTTCCAACTCTTCACCTGCAAGTAGTTGGCAGCAAACAGGAAAATTGTGATTTAAAATTTTACTTTCTGGGAATGCAAGCTGGTGGGGCCACTCTGGAAAACAGTATGGAGATTCCTCAAAAAACTAAAAATACGACCCAGCAATTGCACTACTAGGTATTTATCCAAGGGATACAGGTGTGTTGTTTCGAAGGGACACATGCACCCCCATTTTTATAACAGCACTATCAACAACAGCCAAAGTATGGAAAGAGCCCGAATGTCCATCGATGGATGAATGGATAAAGAAGGTGTGGTATATATATACAATGGAGTATTACTCGGCAATCGAAAAGAATGAAATCTTGCCATTTGCAACTACATAGATGGAACTGGAGACTACTATGCTAAGTGAAATTAGTCAGTCAGAGAAAGACAAATACCATAGGACTTCACTCATATGAGGACTTTAGGAGACAAAACAGATGAACATAAGGGAAGGGAAACAAAAATAATACAAAAACAGGGAAAGGGACAAAGCATAAGAGACTTATAAATATGGAGAACAAACAGAGGGTTACTGGAGGGGTTGTGGGAGGGGGGATAGGCTAAATGGGTAAGGGGCATTAAGGAATCTACTCCTGAAATCATTGTTGCACTCTATGCTAACTAATTTGGATGTAAATTTAAAAAAATAATAAATAAATAAAATTAAAAATTAAAAAAAATGTTTACTTTCATGGGGCACTTGGGTGGCTCAGTTGGTTAAGCATCCGACTGCAGCTCAGGACATGATCTCGTGGTTCATGAGTTCGAGCCCCTCATTGGGCTCCTTGCTGGCAGCGCAGATCCTGCTTCGGATTCTAGCTCTCTCCTCTCTCTCTGCTTCTCCTCTGCTTGCACTTTCTCTCTCTCAAAATAAATAAATAAAAACTTTAAAAATAAAAAAAAAGGAATTTGAGTTGTTTAAAAACATAAAATAAAATTTTACTTTCGCTTGTCTGCATCCTCTGAGATGTTGCTCAGTTTAATGATGGTTTTGTGTCTAGTAAAATGATTTTTTGTCTTTCCCTTTTGTGTAAAAATGAACTCTAGTTCTTTTTTTTTTTAAATTTTTTAGCATTTATTCATTTTTGAGAGAGAGAGAGACACAGAGTGCAAGCAGGGGAGGGGCAGAGAGAGAGGGAGACAGAATCCCAAGCAGGCTCCAGGCTCTGAGCTGTCAGCATAGAACCAGATGCAAGACTTGAACTTATTAACTGTGAGATCATGACCTGAGCCGAAGCCGGACGATTAACTGACTGAGCCACCCAGGCACCCCAAAATGAACTCTAGTTCTTAAACTATTCTGCCATGGAACTCATTTTAAACCAATTCTATGTATGTATGTATGTATGTATGTATTTAAAGTAAGCTCTGTGCCCAACATGGGGCTTATGACCCCAAGATCAAGAGTTGCATGCTTCGTCGACCGAGTCAGCCAGGCGCCCCAGGAACTGATTTTAGTGTTGAATGAGAGAATTCCCCTGCCACAACCTTTAGATGACTTATAATCTACCTTTGACCATCATTCTTGAAATACTGATTAGCAGTGTGTTTCCATAGAAGTGGTCCCTTTTGCCGTTTCACCCTTTGTTCCCCAAAATAACACGCTGCTTCTGCTTTCAAAGCCTCTCAATGTTTAAGATAAAAGTCTTTTGGTAAAAAGTAAAAATCCCTTCATAATAGATTTTGAGGCTTCCTTTGAAGCTCAAAGAAATGTCTGCTTCCTTTAGCTCTGCTAGTGATTACATCCACAAGGAGATATGAATGAGCCTGAGGCATGTGACATTTTATGTAACCCTCAAGACTCTTGTGACCAACACATGGGGCAAGGAACCTCTTAACTTTGAAAGTTAAAAATGTCATGGAAAAAAGCTCTTGATGAAATGAAATTTACAGAGAAAGACAAATACCATATAATTTCACTATATGTGGAATCTAAAAAACAAACAAATAAACAATTGAAAAGCAGAAACAGAACCATAAATACAGAGAACTGATGGCTTCCAGAGAAGACAGGGGTGGGGAGAATGCACGACAATGAGTGAAGGGGAGTAAGAGACAGAAGATTCCAGTTATAGAATAAATAAGTCATGAGAATAAAAGGTACAGCATAGGGAATATAGGCAATGATATTATAATAGCATTTTTGTGACAGATGGTAGCTACACTTTGGTGAGCAGAGCATAACATATAGAGTTGTTGAATCACTATGTTGTACACCTGAAACTAATGCAACATTGTGTCAACTATTCTTCATTTTAAAAAATTGGGGGCAGGGGGATGGTGCATGGATGTTTCAGTTGGTTTAGCGTCTGACTTGGCCTCAGGTCATGATCTCGCAGTTCATGGGTTCCAGCTCTTCGTTGGGCTCTGTGCTGACAGCTCAGAGCCTGGAGCCTGCAGTCTGCTTCGGATTCTGTGTCTACCTCTCTCTATATGCCCCTCCCCGACTCATGCTCTCTCTCTCTCTCTCTCTCTCTCTCTCTCTCTCTGTCTCTCTCTCAAAAATGAATAAACGCTAAAAAAATTTTTTTTTAATTCAGAAAACTTGAGATGGCAAGAAATGAAAGGATTGATTGACATAGGGCAGAGAAGACCCTCTGTGACATCAGGCCTGAAATATTTGCCAGAGAAACAAGAAACTGGTTCAAGGAGATTTCTGAAGTAGAGAATCTGGCAAATGTTTCTGTATTGGGTTTCTAGTAACTTGGAAAAAGAAGGCGAGATCTGGAATGAAGAAATGCATTGGAAAATTCCAGTAGAAAGGATCTGGTTGGATCAGTGGTCAAGGGATGTATTTAACTTGAACGGTCATATTGCCCACTTAGTGCTTGACATTCAATATATAGTTAATAATTTTTTTAAGTAAACCCTACACCCAGCATGGGGCTCGAACTCAATGATCCCAAGATCAAGAGCTGCATGCTCTACCGAATGAGCCAGCCAGGCACCCCTACTTAATAAATATTTTTGAAAGAAAGAAAATAAAATTGGGAATGCACTTTCTTAACTTGTGACAAACTGATGTAGGTTTTTTGTATTTGTGATCACATCCTTATTTAAGGCTGGAGATTTGTTATGCTTTACAGTTGAGTTGTTTTGTTTTATATAGCAGTTTACCAGGTTTGTGTGGTATTTTAAGGAGGGAGTTGTGGGAAAGGGAGCCTGCAGGACATTTTTAGGGAGAATGTACAAGGGCATAATCTGCAGAGAAGAAAACTTTTCTTAGGAGAAGGAGAAAGAGGTTCCCAAAAGGGAACCTTCAGTTGGATATTGCCTTGAGCCCTATTTGTTTTTAAATTTTTTAATGTTTTATTTTATTTTTAAAGGAGAGAGAGAGAGAGAGAGAGAGAGAGAGAGAGAGAGAGAGACAGAATGCAGGCGGGGGAGGGGCAGAGAAACAGGGAGAAACAGAATCTGAAGCAGGCTCCAGGCTCTGAGCTGTCAGCACAGAGCCTGATGCGAGGCTCGAACTCACGAACCGTGAGATATGACCTTTGCTTGGAGGTTTCGAGATTATGAATACAGGTGAACAACTATTTCTATTAAAAAATAAAATATACTTGGGGGGTATTTGGCTGGCTCAATTGGTGGAGCATGCAACTCTTGATCTTGGGGTTGTGAGTTCAAGCCTACACATTGGGTGTAGAAATTACTGAAATATAAAATTTTTTAAAAATACACGTGTGCACACGAATACACACACACACACACACACACACACACACGCTTTGGAACCTTAAAATTTTCTGACAATATGTATAGCTATTGACAACAAGAGACTTGAGTAAAAACCTGTGAGGTAAGTGGATTTTATTTCATTATTATCTGTTTTAGTCTCTCCAACCAACGTGAGGCTCAAACTCATGATGTGGAAATTAAGAATTGTGTGTTCTACCAACTAAGCCAGCCAAGCACCCCAAGGTGAGTGAATTTTAGAAGCTTTCTAGTCTTTAAATGTTTGGTAGATTTCTTCACTAAAACCACTTGGACCTGGAGATTTCCTTTTTTAATTAAATTATATTATATTTTAAATTATAAATTAAATTTCTTTAATAGTTCTAGAGCTATCCAAACTATTTGCTATTGGGTAAGTTGTGGTAATTGGTGCTTTTCAAGACATTGAAATGTGGAATGTTTATTTAGTCTCAAAATATCACCCTACAAAATAACTTACGTATGACAAAGAGGAAAAGAATAACTTCACACAGGAAAAGTCCGATAGACACCACCTCACCACTGATCAAGGTTAACATCTCTAGCAATGGTCAAATCAAAACCATGTATCACCTGATTGAAGACGATGAGAACACAGCATTCCTCTGGTGCTATTCCTGCCCAAGATAAATATCCTAAATCCATCATGAGGAGACATCAGACAAGCCCAAATCAAGCAACATTCTACATAATAACTGTCTGGTAATCTTCAGAAAGGTCAAAAGGTCAAAGTTATGAAAGTCAAGGGAAAAATGAGGAACTGTGCCCCTAATTGAAGGAGACTGAGGAGATGTGACAACAACATTCCAAGTGTGATCTCAGATTGGATCATTGAGCTATAAAGAACATTATTGGGACAAATGATGAAATCTGATAGGCTGCTGAGAATCAGATGGTGAAATGTATCAAAGTTAATTGCCTGATTTTGATGGTTGTACTCTGGTTATGTATCAGAATGCAGAAAATGCATACTAAGGTATTTGGGTGATTAAGACATCAAGTTGTCAACTTATTCTCAAATGGGTCAAAAAAAATTTTTTTTGTACTTAAAAAAAACCTTTCTGTAAATTTTAAATAATTTAAAAATTTTGTAAATGAAACTTTTTTCTGGATAGCCTCTTGTCATTTTGATCACTCTTTTACTCTAGAACTCCTAAACATTGATGGATAGATCTCATATACATTTGTATTGGATATCATCTACTTATTTGGGAATCTTTCTACTTCTTGCATGTTTATTTCCTCAATGAGATTATTGGTTTTTTTTTTATTTTTTTAATGTTTATTTACTTTTGAGAGTGAGAGACAGAGTGTGAGCAGGGGAGGGGCAGAGAGACACAGAAACAGAATTGGAAGCAGATTCCAGGTTCTGAGCTGTCAGCACAGAGCCCGATGCGGGGCTTGAACTCACGAACTGTGAGATTGTGACTCAAGCCAAAGTTGGACGCTTAACTGAGTGAGCCACCCAGGTGCCCCTCAGTGAGATTATTAAACCCCCAAAGGACATATATTATGCTTCTATTTCCTTTGCATACCCTTATAGTATCACATAGCTGCTCTTAATAACCACTTGAAAATGCTAAATGTTTTGGAACACGAATTATCTGAATGGTTGAATTGCTTCTTTCAATATAAGCCCATTGAAAAACTTTAAGTCATCTCTCTTAAGTCATATGATGGATCCAGGAACCAAATCTGTGCTGACTGCTCTTTCACACCAATCAGTGACCTGTGGGATTCATGGAAATATGTGTCTTGGAAAAATGAGTCACTCCACCAACGCACAGCTGGACTCTCACACCCAGAGCACAATGAAAATGTGGAAATCTGAGTGAAACACAAGGAATCTATGTCGGAACAAGAGTTCACATTCTTCCTGCTCTGTTACATTGTGAAATGGAAACATGGTTTCCTGGGAAAAGGGCCAGATTTCACAAATTAAATGGCTTTGCTTAAATGTGCACAGCTGCTAAACACTTACCGTACTTATTGAGTGTCTTGTTTTGAAGATCTGCTCTTGATTCCAACTGGAAAGTTGAAAGGAAGGAGTCGGGGAGGTCTTCTTGTGTGCCACAGAATGGGTTTAACAGAAAGTTGTCTTGAATACCATCAGTTCTTGACTGGTTCAAGTGCATGATAGGGAAAATTGTTATGCACATTTTTTGCCACCAATGATATGTCAACTTTGCATATGCACATGCAACTCTGACATGTCCCTTTACATATATGAACACATTTCATCCTCAAAACAGCCTTCATATTTTTTATTATGGGAAAGTTCAAATGTAGGCAAAAGTAGAGAGAGTAATATAATGAGTCTCTATGCACCTATCACCTTGCTTGAACAATGATTAACACATAGCCAACCTGCTTGCATCTGTATGCTTATCCACTCCCCTCGGACTTATTTTGAATCATATCCTAGATGAAATATCATTTCAACTGTAAATAACTCAGTATGTATCTCTTAATTCTAAAGATTATTTTTATTTTTATTTATTTATTTTAAAGTAATCTCTACATCCAACATGGGGCTCAAACCCACAACCCTCAAATCAAAAGTCTCATACTCCACTGACTGAGCCAACCAGGCACTCCCAAGGATTATTTTTAAAGTATAACCATAATGCCAGTATCACACTTTAAAATTTATTAATAATTCCTTGATGTCAGCAAATATCAATATTCAAATTCCCCCAACTGTCTCATAAACCTTTTTGTTTTGTTTTGTTTTGCCTACAATGTTTGATTGAATCGGGATCTACATAAGATCCATACATTGTAATTGGTTGACTGGCTTTTCTTTTTTTTTTTCCCCCCTTTTTAAGTAAACTCTTTACCCAACATGGGCTTAGGTGTTGTTAGACTGATACAACAATTATAGAGTTCCCCATTCATTTCCATGTCAGAGTTTTAGCAGGCATTAATGATCATTATCTAGATCGTTATTTTACTAGAGGTTACAAAATGGTGACATTTCATTGCTCCAGCTTCATTTATGAGCTGAAATTATTCTATAAATAAGTTCTTTTTTTTTTTTTTAATGTAAGCTCTACACCCAACATGGGGCTTGAACTCATGACCCCAAGAGCAAGAATTGCATGCTCTACTGACTGAGCCACTACTAAGAATTTTCCCTCACCAAATATTTGGTTACTCTGAGGTACAATTCAAACAGAAAAGGCAGGATAAATGCTTATTTCTCTTTATTTCAAGTTTTTAGTAGAATAATTAGTTGGTTCTCTAGTATTTTCCAAGGTGACTCCCAAGGAGTTTTTTGTTTGTTTAGCATCATTATGATCTCATGAATTTAAACATATTTGATGTGCATTACCTGAAACCAAACAACTGGAAAACTAAATTAACAATGCTTTTCTTTTTTTTTTTTTAAACTTTTTTTTTTTTTTTTTTAATTTTTTTTTCAACGTTTTTTATTTATTTTTGGGACAGAGAGAGACAGAGCATGAACGGGGGAGGGGCAGAGAGAGAGGGAGACACAGAATCGGAAACAGGCTCCAGGCTCCGAGCCATCAGCCCAGAGCCTGACGCGGGGCTCGAACTCCCGGACCGCGAGATCGTGACCTGGCTGAAGTCGGACGCTTAACCGACTGCGCCACCCAGGCGCCCCATAAACTTTTTAAAATGTTTTTTAAATTTATTTTTGAGACAGAGAGAGACAGAGCATGAGCAGGGGAGGGGCAGAGAGAGAGGGAGACACAGAATCCAAAGCAGGCTCCAGGCTCTGAGCTGTCAGCACAGAGCCCGACGTGGGGCTTGAACTCACGGACTGCGAGACCATGACCTGAGCTGAAGTCGGATGCTCAACTGACTGAGCCACCCAGGCACCCCAACAATGTTTTTCTATGCATACTTTGCTACTTATATAAAGAATGAGATCAATTACAAATATATAAACCAACATAAAGAATTTCTTCTTATTTATTTTGAGAGAGAGAGAGTACGGGGGAGGGGCAGAGAGAGGGAGAGAAAGAATCCCAAGTAGGCTCTGCAACGTCAGTGTGGAGCTTGATCTGGAGCTTGAACTCATGAACTGTGAGATCCTGATCTGAGCTGAAATCAAGACTCGGACTCATGGGAATGCAAGCTGGTGCAGCCACTCTGGAAAACAGTATGGAGGTTCCTCAAAAAACTAAAAATAGAACTACCCTACGACCCAGCAATTGCACTACTAGGTATTTATCCAAGGGATAAGGGTGTGCTGTTTCAAAGGGACACATGCACCCCCATTTTTATAGCAGCACTATCAACAACAGCCAAAGTATGGAAAGAGCCCAAATGTCCATCGATGGATGAATGGATAAAGAAGATGTGGTGTGTGTACACACACACACACACACACACACACACACACACACACACACAATGGAGTATTACTCGGCAATCAAAAAGAATGAAATCTTGCCATTTGCAACTACGTGGATGGACCTGGAGGGTATTATGCTAAGTGAAATTAGTCAGAGAAAGACAAATATCATATGACTTCACTCATATGAGGACTTTAAGAGACAAAACAGATGAACATAAGGGAAGGGAAATAAAAATAATATAGAAACAGGAGGGGGAGACAGCATTAGAGACTCATAAATATGGAGAACAAACAGAGGGTTATGGGAGGGGGTGTGGGAGGGGGGATGGGCTAAATGGGTAAGGGGCATTAAGAGATCTACTCCTAAAGTCATTATTGTACTATATGCTAACTAATTTGGATGTAAATAAAAAAAAGAAAATTAAAAAAAAAAAGAAAATATCAGCTTCCCTCAAAGCTATGTCAGGATGTCTACTAAAGATTTCATGGGACAATATCCAGACGCTAACTCATAGGTATCATGAAAATAAAAAATGATTTCATTTCCACTAGAGATGGGCTTAAACAGTTCAATTATCTTAGAAAACTATTCCATCAAAACGTTCGAAGATGAAAATAAGACCTGGTGTTAAAATCTATGGTTACCATTAAAGGGTAATTAAAATATTATCCAGGGATTCAGCAAGTATTTCAGGATAAGGATGCTTAAATCTTCTCGATCAATCCATTTTTAGATGTGCTTCCAGGTCTATATTCCTTTTTATATATTCAATAAATAATTTTTAAGAAAAAAAAAGACTCAGACTCGTAACCGACTAAGCCAGCCAGGCGCCCTCTGAATTGTACACTTTAAATAGGTGAATTATGCAGTGTGAATTGTATCTCAATAAAGCTGGTTTTTTGTTTTGTTTTGTTTTTACTTTTTCTTGGAGCAGTTTAAAAACTGTGTTTTTTAAAGAAAAAAATGAAAGGAAGAAAAAATAGCAAATGGGACAAGACACAAGTTAATGAACAAAATCTCACAAGGGTCAGGAGGGAGAGTTGCAAGGACAAACTGGTCAGTGGTGCTAAATGCTGCAGGGTTCAAATAAAATTAGAAAAGGAGAGGTAATAGGTAGAATATGGAGTTCATTAGTGACTTTTAAGTGCTCTTGTAGTAGAGAGGAAGCCATACTTTTGGATAAATAGCAAAAGTTTAAGAACTGAATTGGGAGTGAGGGATCTGTAGCAGCAGTTCTAGAAAACACTGAAATTTCAACAGTAGAAAACAGACGGACCCAAACTTGAGGAGACAGGAAGGTAAAACCAATTAAGACTGCAGTTTTTGTTTGTTTGTGTGTTTTTGTTTTTTATTTTTAGGATAAGAGACCAGTGCATGATGAAGGCAGAGAAGGAGGAGAGGTTTTAGGGCATTTCCATTAATTTATTTTCTTGATGTTTATTAGGCCGCATCACTGCTTCCTTGAGACTAAAAACTCTCCCCCCACAGCAAATTTGCCATGTCCTTTCAATGGTTTCTCGCACTAAACTATGCATAAATTAGCACTTAAAAATAATTTTGACTGTTTTCTGGCTCAGGAAAGCTACCCTATACATTAATGTTTGAAGGAGAAGAAAGGAAGGAATTTTTGAGGCAGAGAAATACACAAATACTATAGGCATTTTTTGTTTATGTCGGAGGGACAAGAATAGTGCCTATAAATCCCGGGAGAAAAACATCGCTGCTGTCTGTGGCAGCTGCGAGCCAGCTCCTGAAGACACATTCATCCCAACCACTTATTATTAACAAAACATACTGTCTACCCAGGATCGCTCCCAGGAGGGATCCAAAACTGAATGGAACATACTGCACACTGTGTCCCTCACACCTTACTGGATCTCCCTAAGTATATACTCATAAGACCTATGGCAGCACCACAGTAAGAGATGAACAATGCCTGGTTATCTCTCGCCCCAGCCCCACACTTTCACAATAAGCATAGTTGCTGCAGGGTGAGGTGGGGAGGGTGTACCCTTTCTCCTTTCCACCTATAGACTCTCCCCTCTGTGAACCTCTCCCCCCTCTCCCAGAAAGTGGTGGCAATACTCCTTGAACTGCTGGAGCATTTTCCACTTTGTATAAGAAATTATTTATGCATATATCGCCCTTGTTACACTTTGAGCTTCTCAACAGGAAGGACTGGGCTTTATTAAATCTCCTTAAAGTCCCCAGTCTGGTAGCTGGCTCATGTGAAGTAGTCACACTTTCTGAACAAATGAATGGATGGAGGAATATGACAGAGCTCTGTGAGATTACAGTGGCTGACGTGGTTGTTATGCCCGTGTTCTTTTTCTGGGCCAAAGGGTTGTTTGTTTCCATCTCTCCATCCCTTTTACAGACTGCCTCAGCAGCTGAAAGTACACAATGGAACAGCATGCCTTTCAGCAAGTAGAGACAGCAGTGGAAAATGCAAAGCATCAACCCTGAATGCAAGCGATGGCATACTGAACACAATTGCAAATGAAGAGAAAGTGATTATTTTCACTGAAATGGAGTGAAGCCCTCTGGTAAGGCTCTTCTTGGGCTCCATTTCTTGGGATCAGGATTGATAAAGCCAATGCAAGAAGGCTCAGCACGCCCCCTGTTGGATTTAGCTGACATCTAGTAGGAAGAAGAGCAGAGAAACTTGTTGATGCACACGTTTCTTGGAGGTAGGAATGCAGGGGTAGGGCCCTTTCTGCAAAATTCTCTGTTAAGGCGTCAGATGAGTCAGAGATGTATTCACTGGACTATCCCGGGACATAATTTGACTCATCCACAAACACTGACATTCCTTTTTGAAGAACAGAAATATTTTCCTAATGTGAAAGCCAGAATGGCATGGACTTAATTCCTTTTACCAAGCATACAACCACAAAATCAACCACTAAAACTCCTCTTCAGTGTCTCCCTCATCTGCTGTGAGGTTTAAATCGTAATGTCTGAATCTTCTTTGATACAGAATTGGCGAAATTAGTACATCCATACATTGGAAAACAAGTCAGTTCTACACGCTACATGGAACAATCTTCCAGGTATGTTATTAACTGAAAAAAGCAAAGTGCTGAGCATACATATGTAGCAGTATATTTAACGTGTTTTTTTTTTATTTATTTATTTTTGGGACAGAGAGAGACAGAGCATGAACGGGGGAGGGGCAGAGAGAGAGGGAGACACAGCATCGGAAACAGGCTCCAGGCTCCGAGCCATCAGCCCAGAGCCTGACGCGGGGCTCGAACTCACGGAGCGCGAGATCGTGACCTGGCTGAAGTCGGACGCTTAACCGACTGCGCCACCCAGGCGCCCCTGTAGCAGTATATTTAAATATGTATTTCTATAGAAGGTTCCACAAGAAAATAGTAACAGTTTGTCTCTTGGGAGAGAAATTAGTTGTGCAGACAAGAGTAGAAAGAAAAGTTCTTTTCACTCCATTTCTTTGTGTCCTATTCAAAATCTGTATCTTGTATGTCACCTGTGAAAATAATCTAACCAATTAAAAAAAAATAAGAAACTGGGCCACTAGGCTGGCTCAGTCGGAAGAGCATGTAACTCGGGGTTGTGAGTTCAAGTCCCACTTTGGGGGGTAGAGATTACTTTAAAAAAATAAGAACCTTATGAAGGGCTATAAGGTTTTCTACTGTCACTCTTCTTTTTTCTAGAAGTCTTATCAATCCTCAACAGAAGCAACTTAAACTGCTATAATACATTTTCTCTTAAATTCTAAAATAAGTTGGTAATCTGTCAGTTCTTGCAGATATATATCTGCTAGTCATTGGGGCTATCTTGGACTGTCCCAGATACACTGAACTCTTCAGCTCCTTTCTGGCTTGGTGGGTTCTCTGAATGGATTGTTGTGGTCTAAGGCCCCCACTGGGCAGTTTTTCACTCTTCCTAATGATAATGCATGCCAGACCAGAAGTGACCTTTTGCCAAGGCCATCATCTATCCAGCTGGGGAAACCCAAGCTTGGTTTCCTAACCAGGGAAAAGGTTTGTAGCTTTTCTGGGGGAAAGAGGGCTGGTGTCACTCCAGGGAACTCATGGTCCAGTGCTGTGCTGGAGAGCAAAATGGGGGAGCACGGGCAGCCTCTTTTTCTCTAGACTTCTGAGTCCTCCTTGGTTCTGGTCCTTGGTACCCATCATGGTTGAAAATATATCTGTAGTCAATACTCAGGACTGCGTGCTCAAAACCAGCATGCATGGGTGGCCATGTCTGCCTATCCCTGTCTCAAAGAAAGGTAGAGTGTTAAGGTAGAAAAAGCAAGAGAGGAGTCCAGGGGCCTGATTAGAGCACCAAGCAAAAAGCCAAGGCTAACCTGTGGGTACTTCTGGCAAGTCACTTGCCCTCTCTAGGCCCTCGTGTTCCTGTCTGTCAAATGAGGAGGTGGGATTTGATGATCTCTCTTATTGCTAAGGGCCAGTCTCTGGGATCAGAGAGGTAGATAAACTCCTAGGTCCTGCTCTCTGAAGTTAATGTCAGCTAGGCCTCTGGCAGGGAGAAACACAGGAAAAGGTGATTATTTTTAATATTTGTTTATTTGGGGGAGGGGAGGCAGAGAGAGCAGGACAGAGGATCCAAAGCAGGCTCCCAGCTGACAGCAGAGAGACAAATGCAAAGCTCAAATCCATAAACCATGAGATCATGACCCGAGCCAAGGTCCCATGCTCAACCCACTGAGCCACCCAGGTGCCCCGGAAAAGTGGTTTTTAAAGAGAGTGAGAGGTTGGTAGAAGGCTTTACTTCCTCTTTTACTGTCCATCTCACTCCTACTCTGTTAGCATATTTCTAAGAGAAACATAGAGGAACTTCACAGCCCCTCACCACCTGATCTAAGTTCTCCCTTCCCCAAACCACCCCTCAAGCTTTTATTATTATTATTTTTTAAGATTTTATTTTTAGGTAATTCCTACACCCAAAGTGGGTCTTGAACTCACAATCCCAAGATCAAGAGTCCCATGCTTTACTGACTGAGCCAGCCAGACACCCCAGAACCCTTCAAACTTTTAGAACACTGGGTGGCAACTTGGTCGTGGGGGAGGTATTGGCACCTTGGAAAATACTGTGAAAGCCATGGATTTTTTTCCCTCTCAAAAACTGTGCACAGGCAAATACGATATTCTCCACACGATTTTAGGATCTCAAGTTCTATTTGACTCTCCGCTCTAGAACTTCAAAGGCTGAGGTGGGTTTGTGGGTAAGCAAAAAAAAAAAAAAAAAAAAAAAAAAGAAAAAAAAAAAGAAAAGAAAAAAAAGCGGGAGGGAAAAGGAGAGGCCCACTCTAGGACCTGTTTCCCTTTCCAGCTCACATTCCTCCGCCCCAGTCCCGCTGCGCGGCCTCCGCTGGCAGCCGAAGCCCTAGTCTCCGCTCCAACTATTCCAACCATCCTGGGAAGGGTGGGGCGCTCGGCTCTTGGGTCCCCCTCGGTCGCCCCCCTTCCCCACCATCGGTCTCCCCTTCTGCCCCGGTCCCTCCCTTTCTGGGGTGGGGCCAGCCAATGGGCGACGAGATTCCGGGGTTTGGCCCGGGAGCCCGGGAGCTCACCGATTCCCCGCCCCACAGTTCTGGCCACCGTCCCGGTGCGCACGGACGTGGCTCGAGTTTCCTCGGCTCTCCGCTCTTTCTCGCTTTTCCCCCTCCCGCTCTTCTTCCTCTCCTGGGCTCGGGCTCCAGCTCCAGCTCCACCCGGCCGGCCCCGCACGGCTCCGGGTAGTCATGGAGGACACCCAGCTCCATATCATCGAGCAGCCGCTTCCCGGGTACCCCGAAGTCGGGGACCCGGGGTCCTCCCCTACGGGGGCGCCAGCGGCCGAGGAGCCGTCAGGGGCCGGCTCCGAGGAGCTGATCAAGTCAGACCAGGTGAACGGCGTGCTGGTGCTGAGCCTTCTGGACAAAATCATTGGCGCCGTCGACCAGATCCAGCTGACCCAAGCCCAGTTGGAGGAACGGCAGGCGGAGATGGAGGGCGCCGTGCAGAGCATCCAGGGCGAGTTGAGCAAGCTGGGCAAGGCACACGCCACCACCAGCAACACCGTGAGCAAGTTGCTGGAGAAGGTGCGCAAGGTCAGCGTCAACGTGAAGACCGTGCGCGGCAGCCTGGAGCGCCAGGCAGGCCAGATCAAGAAGCTGGAGGTCAACGAGGCGGAACTGCTTCGGCGCCGCAACTTTAAAGTCATGATCTACCAGGTGAGCTGGCGGGAAGGACCGCGCCCGGCCCAGCGTCTCCAGGGCTTGGGGTGGGGGGACCTGCCCGCGGTGCTGCGCTCCCGCCAGCCTGGCCTGGCCCGGAGGACCCACCCTCCTTCCGACGAGCGCCGCTAGAGAGGGGTGGGGTGGGTGGCGGATTTCTGTGGAGCGCGGTGGGGCGCGCTGTGCACCCCGTGCCTGATCACCTAACCCCCTCCTTCGGGTGACAAACTCGCAACCGAGTTAGGGGGCTGGACTCGGGGACGCTCCCCATCACAGACCGCTCCCAGCTCGGCTCTGTCAAGTCTACCTACTTGGCGGAGGTTTTGGGAAAAGCCAGGGGTCCCTGGCGGCCGGTGGGCCCGCTGTAAACGGACACTGGCGGCGCGGCCCGGGTTTGGGGCCTCCGGCGCTGTTCGCCCGATATAGCGGGTGATTCAGGGCTCAGGCACGCACCGGCGGGGGCTGCGCCAGGCGAGGGACGCGACCGCCAGCACACGCCCCCGGACCCCGCGCCCTCGCGTGGGCCTCGGCTACCGCCGCGTCCCCTCGCTGCGATCTGGCCCTGGCCCTCCCGGCACTTTCAGGACCTTGAGGATGCTGGCAGCGCGCCCGAACCCTTTGCCGGATGGAAGCAGGCGCGAGGGGAGGGGGAGCGGGGTGCGTTGTGAGAAGTGCAAGAGGGCCCCGGCCGGTCCCGCAATCTAGGCGCGGAGAATCACGCCGCTTGCCTCCCTGACCGCGTAGCAGCAGGCAGACGTGCGGGAGGAGGCTGGCGCGCCCCAGGCCCCGCCCAGGCCGCTTGTTGCTTCCTATGCACCTCTCCTGGTTTCTCCCGCCCTGTTAAAAAAAATTTTTTTTTTTTAATCATAACCCCAAATAAACCTGGAAATCTCAGTGTTGCTGGTCCTCTCCGCTTATCTCTCCCCGATCCCATTAGAAGTGGGTCTGAGCTAAGGGCTTGGTGATCTTTGGTGGGGTGGGAATGTGCCCAGTGTCGCCTGCTCGGCTTCCTGCAGGCCTGGTTGCTGTTCCCACCCCAAGGAGGTGAGACCAAGGGGGTGAAGGGGTTAGTCTATGCTCTCTCTGCCCCTTCCTCTCCCTACAGAAGGAATGTAAGGAAAAGGAAGGCTAGATTTCCCACACCCCCTAGGAGAGAAAACCTGTCAGGGATCTGTGGTTTCACTGACTGCACCAGGGCCTGGTCGACCAGGTTCTGAGTAAACCTACCTCTGGGATTCAGTGAGGTCCTTGCCTTGGTCTCTCTAGGAGGAGCTAAGAGAGATGCAGTGTTTGAGACCAGTAGACACAGGGAGAACGGCGAACTGGCACCTGAGGAGGTGGTGTTGGGACAGAGACAGAAGTGGTGCTCTCCCCCTCCTTCCAATGCCCAGGGACTCCTCCCAAGTGGCTCAAGAAGTGAGCCCCCCCCCCCCCCCATATAGCACCATCTGGTAGAAAATGTTTGTCTAGAGCTGTTTCCACTTACTCTAACTGCTCCAAGGAATGTGTGTGTGAAAGATTCTTAAAAGAGATCGGATTAGCACGGTGGGGGGGGGGGGCACTAAGGAAAGAACACCCAGGGGTCCGGGACAGCCAGCCAGCTCTTTTCTCCAGAGCCTTGTGTGCTAGAAGGTTGCCACGAAGGGCTTGGATAGGTTACCCTCCTCACTCTAAATATCCCAGACCACAGAACCTGGAAAAGTTCTCAGCCTTGAGGTATACCTGTCAAAGGTTGAGATGCTGAGAGAAGGGCGGGTACTGAGGAGAAAAACTCCTGTGCAGGGGCCAGTGGCATCTCCATGACTCCCTTGAGCAGCTGGCAGGGTTCTATACACCTTGTGTCTGTGGGGGTGGGGGAAGGGGGTCTAATCACAGGGTGGCTTTGACTGCATCTGGACTAAACCAGGGCCAGTGGGAGGCAGAAGGCTGAGGTAGAAAGAATGGCACAAGCCGGGGACCTAAGCCCCCAAACCACAGGAGAGATAACTAAGAAATAACATGGTTCCAACCTGGAGAGGAGCTCAGAGGTAAGGAAAAGATTCCAGCAACAGGGGTGGGGCTTCCCTGAAACAGCACTTCCCTGAGCTGCAGAGCAGATGTCCCAGGTAGGGGTGAGGGTGTAGGGTACTGTGCTGCTAAAGGAAAAGCAGAGGCTGCTCCTCCCTGAGTCTGGACGCCTGGGAAGAGAATGAGGTAAAAATAGCTTTGCGCCTTGGCAGACCTAATAGGGAAGACTGGGGGCGGCAGCATTTATGGTAGTCAGGCTGAGGGGTAGGATGCTTGGGTGGCCAAGCTGAGAGAGAGGCTTAGAGAAAGGCCTGGGAGAGTGTGAGTTCTCCAGAGTGGCGACAGGGGAGGGGATGCTGTATTCCCCACTGCAGATGTAGGAGGTGATGATGTGGCACTGGGGGCAGGGTGGAGGAGAGAATGAAAGGAGGGAGAAGGCCCCCGCTGTGGGATCAGGTTATCTGGCCTCCTATATTTTCTTCCTGGGGGATAAAGAAAGGAATGACTTATGTGGCTTCACCCCATATTCAAGGAACTGCTAGGTGCAACGAGTTCATAGGTTAAGTTTATGTTTGATCCCCCCACCCCGCCACCATGAAATTCAGCACCCTCCATCCCAGGATATCAGAGCCTCCACCCTGAACCCACTTCTGAGTCATTACTGTCCTCTGGCATTTCCCTATCTCCCTAACAAAAACTAGCAGTTTGGCATCCCTTCCTATCAGGTGACACCTGGCTAGGCAACAGCCAGTGAATGCAAAGAGCAAATTCTACTAGTGGCTAGGGGTCAGCGGACTGAGAACTAACTGCTGGGAAGATCAGGCAGATTGTGGGCACACCACAAACAGGAGGGGTAGTGCTCATTAAAGAACCAACTCTTCCTGACAATGATTTGGATACTATTAGTGTTTAGAGCACAGAAAAGGGGGCTAAAATGGAAACATTTTCTGGAGCAGTTTTGATGGAACAGTGACCTACACATGGACCCATCAGACCTGCTCCAAGGGCTTGAGGATAGAACCAGGAAGCACTTAAGTGATTAAAGCCTCATGGGCTTTAAAGGCGAGGGCACCAAGGCTGGAATGAGGGCTTGTTGGCTTTTCCTCCCAAATCCTAACCTAACTTCTAGCTTCTTCCTGGACTTGAAGCAAATCAGGGCTCCCTCGTTCCAGAAGAACTCATAAGCTTTGTCCCCAAATATTCCAATGTGGGGCTCTTGTCCCTCTCATCCCTCTAAGCCTAGTGGCCACGGAAAGAGTGCTTACCACATCCTTCCTCAAAAAAGCGGAGTTTTTCCTGGTCACTGGCTCCAAAGCAGGAGGGTATTTTGGGAAGCATTCCTAAGACCAAAGGAAAATAATTTTCCTCCCTCTGTTTTTTTCCCTTTCTTTTCTTTCTCTCTCTTTTTTTTTTTTTTTTTTAGTAAGTAAAATGTGACTATTGTAAAGGTCAAAATCAAAAAGGGATGCAATGGCACAGAGTAAGCAACTGATAGAAATGAGAGGATACTGTTGCTAGGCAACCTACCTCGGAGATGAGGGGTGGTTTGTTCCATTTTATTGAACCATACTATTGTGAATATTTCATTATTCTGTCATTACAGACTTTTAAGCTGGAAGATACTTCAGAGATCATCAATTTCTGCTCTTTCATTTTGTAGCTGGGGAAGTGGAGGCCCAGAGAGGGGAAGTCACTTGCCTACTGTCGCTGAAGTTAGTGAGGGTCAAAGCGGGGGCAAGAATCCAAGTGTACCCCTTCTTCTGCTATATTCTCTATTCCCCAATTCCTCCTTCCATTCCCGGGCTCTGCAGCAGAAGTCAGGGTGCAGGTTATTCCAACAGAAGATTAGCTCTGGCTCCTTCATTCTGTAAGGGAGATAGCTGCAGGGTTCTGGCACTCAGGCTACTGTGTGTGTGTGTAGATCCACATGTGCACACATATGCAATATTGGCTAAGGGTGGCTAAGGTTGGTGGCCATTAGCTGCTCAGCCTCATAGTGCCGAAGTAGAGGCAATGACCAATGACAGTGGGAGGGGAGGGGTGCAGAGGACAAGGTGTGGAGCTCCCTGGCCAGTATTGGGGTGTCCCCTGGCATGGACTCTGCATCTAGTTATGACAGGACCAAGCTGGCTTTCTCCTTGGCCTCCCTGTCACTTGCCCCTTCTCCTTGTACTCCACAGGGGTGGGCTGGCATCTGCTGCTTTGTGTTTTTGTGGCTGTAGGCCCCTACCCTGTCACTGGAGTCTGGTGATGCCCCTAACTGTCCCTCTCCCTGACTTCTGATGGTCCAAAGCAAGAGTGGCAGCTCAGCCCCTCAGAAGGGAGAACAGGAGCTAACACTAGGTCCCCAGGATGTAGGACCTACATAGGTTCCCACCTGTCATAAAAATAGCTTGGTTTTTTTCCTGATTTCTCTGTGCATTTTGGGCTTTGATATCCCAGGCGTGGGGAGGGGGAGGGGTGGCAAGGCAGGCAAGAGGTGGGGATGTGGCCAAAGGGAAATAGCCAGAACATCCCTCTTCCAAGCCCCTCCCTCTCCTTATCCGGGGTGGCACCCAGTGCCCACCCTGCCCCAGGGGAATAACAAGAACTGGGATCAGCAGCATAGGACTCTGAAGACGGTGGAGTTATTCCCCTACTCGCCTTCTTTTTCACTCATCAGAGCCTCCACAGCTAGAGTCAATAACTGGCCTCTTAGAGAACTCCTTTTCCACCCCCAGCAGCCTCTTACCCCCTCACGCCAGCCTTCAATAACATCATCCCAAGACCACAGCTGGGTAGGGATAGAAGGTAGGAGGCCAAGGATGGGACTGGGGAAGATTCTAGAGGGAGGGAGAGAGGCATCTGTTTAAATTGTGTTTATTAATCAGGGGCTTGAGTGTGTCCCACTTTCAACCCCAGGGCCCTTGTGATGAAGCATTTAAAATGTGGTTCCTTTCCATCCTAATACATGTTGTACTCCCCTCCCCCTACTCACTAGCTCCAACTCCGCATGCCCATTAAGGCCTCTTTCTCTCAACCCCATCCGCACCCATCTCAAGCCCCATTTAAACCCCTTTTCCTCATCTTAGCCCAAGAAGAAGCTGAAAGCACCCTCTGACCCGGCCACACCCAAGATCGTGCCTTTTGACCTTCTGCCTGAGACTGAGCCCTTTGACCTGAAGCCTGAGACAGTGCCTGAACTCCCACCCTTTGACCAGACGCCTAGGACACTACCCTATTACCCAGAGCCTGTGCCTCTGCCCACCCCAGAGGAGCCAGCAGCCGGTGGGGGCACTTAGGGTCTCCGGGGTGATGTGGGCATGGGGGGGTCACTCCAGTCCACCATCAGCTCACTGCTTAGCGGTGGTCAGTGTCCGGATGGCAGGCCTCTTCCAAGCATGGGTGGGTGGCGGGCATTGTGAAAACGCTCTCGCATTATGCAGAGTTCAGGGGAATGTGTTGTGTGCAATGGGGTGGGAGGTGAAGGGACGGGGCCCTCCCCTACCTCTTGGTTTCTGTCTTAATAGCAGACACTCCGAACACCATCCTTGAGCTGCATCCAGTGTTGCCCTGCATGAAATTGCATGAAACTGTGCCATGGCATCTGAATCTCCTTCCCACGTCCCTTCTGACTCCTCCTCTGGGACAGGCCAGCTTGGCTCAAAGCTTCTCTGGAGAGGGCCCTCATGAGGCCCAGGCCTGGGGTCTGTTCTGTGCCCTGTCCACCCCCTCCCTGTAGCTGAGGAAAACATTTACACTGATTTTTTCCATTTTTTTTAGAAAATGTTTTGCAAAGGGATCCCTTATGTTTGCCAGATCCTGCCTTGGGCGGGGCACCCAAAAGCTGCCAACTCCGAGAGGCCGGATGGAGGGGCATTTTAGCTGCCTCTGGCTTGGATCCTTTGGCTTCCCTATAGCACAAGAGTGTTTCCTCAACTTTTTCTTTCTTTCTTCTTCTTTTTTTTCCTCCCATAACCATCCTTCTAAGGAGTCTTTTTAGACGTTCTTTTCCCCCGGTCTCCTCCTCCACGAAATCTTAATACTACAGATATGCTACGTATCTGTGTATGCACCGGGACTCTGAGCACTACAAACTATTGCACTAAAATCCCCCCTCCCCTCAATAATCCATTTCCACCCTCTTGGGGGCAATATTACCCCTGTTGAGAATCCTGCTCTAACAGAAAGGACCCTTTGCCTTTGGTTTCTCTCACCCCTTGTCTCAGCAATCTAAAGTAATGATCCAGAGTTTTTACAACTTTCCCTCTCTTCCACCTCTCCCCAAGTCTAGTACCCTCTTCTTAGTCTCTGAGCAGATCCTAGGTCTCTGAATTACCTCTCCAAAGTCGTCTTCTCTGGCCATTCCCGGGCAGAAGTTGGGGACAGAGCTCTAAGCTAAGAAAGGCTCCTGGGGCGCTTGGCTGGCTCAGTCAGTAGAGGATGTGACTCTTGATTTTGGGGTTGTGAGTTCAAGCCCCATGCTGGGTGTAAAGCTTACTTAAAAAAAAAAATTTTTTTTTAAGAAAGAAAGAAAAAAGAAAGGCTCCTACTTATATCCATATAACATTGTCCCCTTTTCCCTGACAAATGTGAATGCCTGGATCAGGCACATAATAGGTGCTCGATTAAATTATAATCATATTACAGTCTTCTTCCTAAGCCAGAGGATCTTCAGTTTATACAGCAGGGTTGGAGAGAGGAGTAGAAGGGGCGGGGAGCCTCCCTGGGGCTCCCGAAACTCACCCTGGACTGGTGCCTTCCTGGGTTGGAGAGCTATGTGTGCTTGGTGGGGGGCAAAGGGATCTATGCATGCTTTTGCTCAGACCTGGTCATTAAAGGTAACTCTGGAAACCAATCCTGTTGGGAGTGGTGGTTTTGTTTAATAAAAACGTGAAAACAGAACACACAGAGACCTCCCCCCCTGCCTGAGGCCCTTCCTTTGGTGAAGGAGCTCTGCCAGGGAAGTAGGGGTGGGACAAGGATGCCTGGCCAGTGTGTGGCCCAGGGTGAGGGGAGGTGCTTTGGAATTGTGTTGGTAGTTGTTGTAGCAACAGGCAGGCTGGGTGGGCCCAAGACAGCACTCCAAGGCTGTGAGTCATAGGGGAAACCTGGCTTGGAAAGGGGGAGAAAAGAGAAAATCCATTAATGGAGGAGAAAAGCTGAAGTCATGGTGGTATACCCTTTCCAGAGCCAGTCTACTGGACACTGTCCAGGGACTTAGGTCGAGTTGTCTCTTCCCCCATCCCCAGGGACGTTCCACCAAGAAGGCAGCTCCTCCGGTGTAAACCATCACTCTGGAGGAGACCTACAATGAATGGGGTTATTATATTCCCACATACGTTTCTGGACTGGGGGAGATACCTCCAAATCCAAGAATAAACCTCCTTTCACTGGGAATACTCCCTGATGTTATATTTGAGACTTTTCATCAGAAATGAGGAAGATGGAATTGGCTACAAGAAGCCTGCAACGCTGTCCCTAGCCCTGTTCACTTCCAAGTTCAGCTGGCAAACACCTTTAATCTAGGAAGCCAGAGGCCAGGAAAACCAGTCAGCTCAGCCTTTAGGGGGTGGGGAGGGACAGGAGTGGGTGTGGGAGGGGGGTATCAGGGATGCTAGGAGTGGGGCAGGGAAACAATGTTGATTTGTTTTCCAGCAGCTGGGACTGTTTCCTGATTATTCCCCGCCCATCACCCTAATCCTTTCCTACCCCATCCACATTGTCTGAGCTTAGTGAAAGGCGGGGTTCTCCACTACCCTTTGGTGGAGCGTGTGTGGGGTTTTAGTCAGACAGGCTTGTGAAGGAGAGATCAGAGCTGAAATGTTTTTGATAGTGGAGCTGCAGGTAAATGCTGGGTAGAGAGGGATGAAGACGTAGCCCGGAGTTTCGATCATGGAGAGTCGTAGAATGGTGTGTAAAAGAGAGGACTCAAATAGCAGGCAGAGAGACGTGACTGTAAAGAGGGCACCCAAAGGGTACAACTGCAAATTAGAAGGAATGTTAAGACAGGTTGGGAAACCCTTATACTGAAATCAAGGAAAACACCCTTCAATGCCTCTGTGAATGATAAGAGGCAGAGGGATGGACAGAATGACTATACCAAGCCAGCTATGGCAGGTGGAGACTACAAGTCCCAGCATGCCCTGAGCCCAGATCACCTTGCCTGCTGGGAGGTGTAGTTGAGTAATGAGAGCTTCAGGTGGCTTGATGCCCAGCAGTGCTGTGCCCAGTTTGGGAGAAGAGGTGGAGCTAGCTTTCTGTCTTTGTCCTTGCTAATGCTATTGACAGGGAGGGAAGGAAGTTGGGAGGGGGTGTTCCTAGTTTTCAGTGTAAACCAGGAAACTCTGGCGGGGATGTGGATGGGAGGGAAGAGGAAAGAGGCTGGGGGCTGGGGAAGGAATTTCTGTAGCAGGTGGCTCTGAGATACCAAGTGGCGTGTGTGTGTGTGTGTGTGTGTGTGTGTGTGTGCGTGTGTGTGTGTGTGTGTGTGTGTGTGTGTTATGAGAGGGGTCAACTCATGTTGCCTCATTTTTCTCAGATGGGATTTCCTTACAATTCTGGGAAACAATCTTCAGAAAACCCTTTGCAAAACGACTGTCTCTCATTCCTTCATCTGAAGTCCCTAAAAAGAGTCTGGGCCAAAGAGATCTGGGTTTATGTTTATGTTCTGGGTTGTGCCCTCTTTCCCTTTCTATAATCAGCCTCCCCTACCTTCTTGTGGGGGATGATCCTGGGATTCTGAAATGTTGGCCCAGAGTCAAGACCTTGGAAAATCTTCCCAGAATGGAAAACAGTGTTGGTGCTAGGTACTCCCAGGGGAAGAGGGAAGAACTGGCTCTGAACTCCAGATCTCAGGGAATCTGGGACCACTACCCTATTCCTGTCTCCTTGAACTCCAGTCTGGGGGAAAAAGAAACAAGAATGGAAAAAAGTAATGCTTCCCTTCCATTCTAAGGCTGGGAAGTCAGAACCATTAATGTCCATGTTGGGGAGAAAACATGCTCTTGGCTGCCAGCCAGCCAGCTTCCTCCTCTTTCCTCCTTCAATTTCTACATGGGGGGGGGGCGGGGAAGGGGGTGAATGACCACTGTTGGAGCAAATCGGTATGTGGAGGTCAAGGGTGGGGAGCATGGGCGCAGCACAGCTCTCCTTCCCTACAACTGGTTCTGAAATTATCTGAGGCCTGGGAAACGCACTCCCTTTATCTTGCCTTCAAGCTACCTACCTGGGGGTCACCTGACACTGGCTGTGAACTCACTCCCTCCTACCTCCACCCCTCAACCGCGTCCCAAACCCCTTTGCGTTTTGGCTTGGCTAGAGCAGTGTGGGACTCCGTGCGCCAGAGGGCGCTCTGCCCATTCCCAAAGTTAAAAGTTGTGTTCCCTGGGACGCAATTGGTAAGGAGTGGTTTTCCTATAAGATGGGGGGATGTAGGGCATAGGACAGGGTTGGAGGGCTGCAGAGATAATCAGCCCCAGCGCAATTACACTACAAGCCAATCTCTGACCGGAAGCTCGGTTCCCTCCTCGCCCTGTCTGCATAGTTAACATTCATTCAACACATTTTATTGGACACCGACACAGTGTGTCCAGCTCAGGGTCGAGGCTCTGGGGTTACACCGACGAAGGAGTCGGGCCGATTTCACGGCTACCAGGCACTCCACAGGGGCACCCCCACCCTGCCTCCGATTCGTCCAGTGTCCCCCACGTCCCTGCCCAACCCTCCGCTCTGCCCCTCACCTCTCCGCTCCGCTCTCCTTTTAGGATGAAGTGAAACTGCCGGCCAAGGTGAGCATCAGCAAGTCGCTGAAAGAAGCGGAGGCGCTGCCCGAGAAGGAGGGCGACGAGCTGGGCGAAGGCGAGCGGCCCGAGGAGGACGCGGCGGCGCTCGAGCTGTCCTCAGACGAGGCGGTGGAGGTGGAGGAGGTCATCGAGGAGTCGCGCGCCGAGCGCATCAAGCGCAGCGGCCTGCGGCGCGTGGACGACTTCAAGAAGGCCTTCTCCAAGGAGAAGATGGAGAAGACCAAGGTGCGCACCCGCGAAAACCTGGAGAAGACCCGCCTCAAGACCAAGGAGAACCTAGAGAAGACGCGGCACACGCTGGAGAAGCGCATGAACAAGCTGGGCACGCGCCTCGTCCCCGCCGAGCGGCGCGAGAAGCTCAAGACCTCGCGAGACAAGCTGCGCAAGTCCTTCACGCCCGACCACGTGGTCTACGCGCGCTCCAAGACGGCGGTGTACAAGGTGCCGCCCTTCACCTTCCACGTCAAGAAGATCCGCGAGGGCGAGGTGGAGGTGCTGAAGGCCACCGAGATGGTGGAGGTGGGTGCCGATGACGACGAGGGCGGCGCGGAACGCGGCGAGGCGGCCGACCTGCTGCGCGGGAGCAGCCCCGACGTGCACACGCTGCTGGAGATCACCGAGGAGTCGGACGCCGTGCTGGTGGACAAGAGCGACAGCGACTGAGCGGACGCGGGGCTCTGCCCAGGAGGCCGCGCCACCCCGCCCCGCCTCTCCCTGCCCCCTTCCCACGCCTTTCCTCTCCCGCCCCCCCCCCCCCCCGCCCGGAACTTTCTCTATCGCATTCTCTGTCGGCCCCAAACGGGCTGAGATATTTCTAAATTGACAACGCCGCCCCTCCAGGTGCACCCCTCCAAGTCTTAAAGCTGTTAAGATGGGAGAGGGAGGCAGCCTCTTCTACGAACAGCCCCAATTTGGGCATAGTCTGGGTGGGAATGGAGAGGGGGAGTGATCCGTGTCCTGGTCGTCCAAGTCAGGGATCTTAAAGGAAATTGCTGTCATTTCCATGGTTGCCCCCGCCCCCTTTGGGGTAGGCTGCCTTCCCCCTAACCTCCACCTCACACTCACAGCCAACTGCTGTCATTCCTGCTCACTGAGCTCTTTTTTCCTCATCGTGATCCCTGGAGACTTCAAAGCCAAAGTTACCATAAAAGGAAAGAGTGAATCTCAAAGAGGACCCTTGCCCACACGGAAGCCCCATACTGGAAGGACTTAAAAGCAGCTTTTGGGAGAACCTGGGGCAGTGGGGGAAGAAGGCAGAGTGAGCTGTGATTCTGGAAAGAGAGTCTAGCACAGGTGGTATCTGTAAAGCGTCCCAACAAGGAAGCCTGGAGCTAAGTACCACCCTGGGGAAGGAGGGCGCTGGTGTGGAGAACACTTACATGTTTATGCATCCGCAGCAGCAGCACATGGCTATGGCTTTAGGAAGGAGAATGGGAAATAGTAGAAAGTGGAAATGGGTGAAGAGAGGAGAATTCTCCTCATTAGCAGCCTGAGAAACACAGGACGAGAATCCCATCTTAGAGGGGTTCTCAGAGGACAGCAGGACAATTTTCAGAATAAGGAGGGAGGACAGTTATGAGAAAGCAATGATCCAAAGGGAAGAGAGAGGGAAGCCTCACCTTTGTCCCTTAAATGAGATGTGAATGGTGGCGCCCCTTGTGGCAGCCCATGTCTCAAAGTCCAGAAAAGGAGGGTCCCAGAAGGGGGCAGCACCAGACTGTGGAGAGCTGGGAGTTAGGAGGGAGGCAGCCAGGAAAAGAGAGCAAGGTGCAAACCGCCAGGGCACCAAGCTGAGAGCTGGAGGGGGGAAGGGGAGGAGAGTGTATGGAGCAACCCAGCCTTGGCTCACTCCTGGCAGTTTCTTCTCAAGATCCTTCCCTAGAGCTAGTATCGGAGCTGCAAAACTTGTCAAGCCCTCCTTACCCTTGTGGGTGCCTCTCCTGAATTGGTGGTGGTGACAGGGATGCTACTTCCAGTCTGAAAGCCTGATTTCTGTAGTCCACTGACAGGTTCTTCTCTGGACACTTCAGTACTCCCTGTTCCTCCCCAGTAGAGGTGGCTTGTCAGAAGGTAGGACAACTCCCTTCCCCCTCAAGCCCAGCCCAGAGAGAGCTGAGGGCTTCCTTCTCCCCCACCTCCTCTGCCTCCTCTTCCCTGCTCTGCTTTTTAGAATTGCAGCTAATTGTTTTAAGGGGTGGAGGGAGGGAGCCTGGGGACACAAACTTTTTTTTTTACAATACCAAGCTTTGCTTCTCTCCCCTCGTTTTCTTGGTTCCCTTCTCTCTTCTGGACGGTTGGAGACTCTTCAGCTGAGGGAGGATGGGGATTGTGGGACAAGGTCCCTTGGTGCTGATGGGCTGAGGGGCCTGAGTTGTGGGCAGATACAGTTTCCTGTGGGCTCTGGGGAGCCTGTCATGTTGCTGTGTCCTGGTGAGCAGCCCGACCAATAAACCTGCTTTTCTAAAAGGATCTGCGTTGGATTATATTCTCTGAAGGCAGTTACATAGGCTCAGTTGCAGAGGACAGGAGGGGGCCAGGGAGGGGAAAAGGGAGACGACTGTTGGTTTAAAGTTATTTATTTATTTATCTGTTTAGGTGGAGGCGGGGGAGGGAGAAAGAGAATCCCAAGGAGGCTCCGCACTGTCAGTGCAGAGCAAGACACGGGGCTTGAGCTCACCAACGTGAGATAGTGACCTGAGCCAAAATCAAGAGGTGGATGCTTAACTGACTGTGCCACCCAGGTGCCCCACAGACAATTGGTTTAAACCTGCCTCATTTGCCTGGGTGGGGAGTGGGAGTGGGGTGTTATCATCATCCCTGTTTTTAGAGATGAAGAAACACAGGGTGACTCGTCTAAAGTCAAGTACCCGGTAAAGTCAAGTCCCCGGTAAGTGGCAGAGCTGAGATTATAAACCAGGCAGCCTGGTTCCACAGTCTGACGGATAAGAATCTATAACCCTGTACTGTCTAGATAGATCCACTTCCCTGATGTCAAGGCATTAGCCCTCCAGACACACTCAGTTACTCTACTCAGTTTGAACTTCCTCCCAAATGTACATTTCCAGATCATAGGCCTAGAGGAGGCAGTCTGGGGAGGGGAAAAGTCAGAGGCCCTGACTCAGAGGGCTGACTGTCCTAGAGAAAGGATTCCAGTCCGTGTTATATGTGCCAGTCATAGTCACACAGCATATTTAATTCTCCCCCAAATCCCGGGATGGGCACCGATTTCACTGTGCAGCCTCTCTTCCCCATGAGCAAGCAGCCTGCTCTACCTTGTCCACAAGTTATGGGTTTCCTAGAGCAATGGACTCAAATCATCACGTGGGTTCTGCTCGCATCAGAATCACCCTAATGAAAATACCGTCATTCCTGGGGCTCCAACCCAGCCTTCTGCCACTACCTCAAACAAGCTGGGTCCTTCTTCATGAGCGATGCATTTGACTCCCCTGCCCCTGCCCCCGGCAACAAGCACAGTGGAGTCTGGAGTTTTAAATCTCCCAGAAAGGGTTGGCTTCCCACCAAAAGAAATGAAAACTGATGCTGAAAATTCAGAGCACGGGAGCCTGGAAACTTCCCTCCTGCCAGGAGAGGGTCCTTCTTCCTCTGGGATCCAGATGTACAGCTGTGAGAAGCAGGGAATGATGTCAGGACCCCAGCTATGGAATAATAAGGACAAGGGAAACCAGAAAAGCCCTGGGGTAGTGGGGCCATCATTTACTTCTCCTACCTACAGTAAAGCACCTGACACACACAAACCCCTTTCCTTCTAGAAGCCATGCCCCTCACTGGTCCACCAGCAGCAGAATGACTCGGCTGTACCTTCCCTACCCAGTGTTATTCCGGGCACCGCTTTGTTAAGAGCAGTCCTAATTCTCTGAACAGCCACATTTCTGCTGGCTCCTGCTCTATGGCATTCCTTCTTTACATAACAGTGTGGGGCCGAAACTTCCTGGAATCAGAATTTACTCCCTTTCCTCTTCCCTTGCTGCTGAGGGGAGGAGGAAGGCTGGTTTCAGGCACTGATGAGAGAGTCAACTGCCTACCAATCGGATTTTATGGAGTTCCAAGGTCCCACAGCTACAAAGCCCTTTTTCCCCCAACCAGTCATGAACTTGCCCACCCATCATTAGCAGTATTTCCATGGGTTAGAAGCAGACAATAAACTAGGGGTATTGTCTCTCGAAGGATCCCATCAAATGTGACCCAGGATCAAAGGAAGTTCCTGTACAGTCTCAGATTCAGTTATCAGGTCTCTAAATGGTACCTTCAAAGTCCTATTCCAAAGAGGTAACTTTTCATCGGGGTCAGAAGGAAACAGCTGTAGTCAGTCTTAGACTGGTCCAGACCTTCATCTGCTCCCACCCAGAGTATTTGAAATGACTTTAGATTCTCTTTCCAGGGCGCCTGGGTGGCTCAGTCAGTTGATCTTCTGACTCTTGGTTTTTAGCTCAGGTCATTATCCCAGGGTGGTGGGATTGAGCCCACATCATGCTCCACTCTGAGTGTGGAGCCTGCTTAAGAATCTCTCTCCCTCTGCCCCTCTTCCCTGCTTATGCATGCACTCTCTCTCTCTCAAATAATAATTTAAAAATAGATTATTTTTCCAATCCATTCTCCACACTACTGCCAGACAGAGATAGAATAAGTAAAGATAGAGGAATATATATTTTTCCCTTTATTTTAGAGAGAGAGAGAGAAAGAGCAGGGGAAAGAGAGAGAAAGAGAGAGAGAATCTTAAGCAGACTTCATGTTCAGCACAGAGACTGATGCTGGGCTCGATCCCATGAGCCTGGGATCACAACCTAAACCAAAACCAAGAGTCGGATGCTCAAAAAACTGAGCCACCCAGGCACTCCAAGAAATATATATATATATATATATATATATATATATATATATATATATAAATGTATATATATATATATAAATGTATATATTTGTATATATAAAAATACATATATATATTTTTTTAACGTTTATTTATTTTTTATTTTTTTTTTTATTAAATTTTTTTTTTCAACGTTTATTTATTTTTGGGACAGAGAGAGACAGAGCATGAACGGGGGAGGAGCAGAGAGAGAGGGAGACACAGAATCGGAAACAGGCTCCAGGCTCCGAGCCATCAGCCCAGAGCCCGACGCGGGGCTCGAACTCGCGGACCGCGAGATCGTGACCTGGCTGAAGTCGGACGCTTAACCGACTGCGCCACCCAGGCGCCCCTAACGTTTATTTATTTTTGAGAGAGACAGAGTGCAAACCAGGGAGGGGCAGAGAGGGAGATAGAATCCAAAGCAGGTTCCAGGCTCTGAGGTGTCAGCATGGAGCCCAATTCAGGGCACAGACTGAGAGAGAGGGAGAGAGAGAGGGAAACAGGGCTCACCCGAGGTAGGGCTGAAGCTCACCTGATGCGGAACTCGAACTCATGAATCATGAGATGATGACCTGAGCCAAAGTCAGATACTTAACAACCGAGCCACCCAGGTGCCCTGTTTTGTTTTGTTTTGTTTTGTTTTTAAGTTTATTTTTATTTATTTCGAGAGAGAGAGAGAGAGAGAGAGAGCAAGCAGAGCGGGCAGAGAAAGAGGGAGACAGAATCCCATGCAGGCTCTGCACTGTCAGCACAGAGCCCGATATGGGGCTCAAACTCACAAACGGTGAGATCACGGCCTGACTTGAAACCAGCAGTCAGATGTTTAACTGACTGAACCACCCAGGTGCCCCTGCACTGTATCTGTTTTATTAATAATCAGATTTTCCCCATGTGCTGGTAAAGATGGTCATCAATAACTTCAGGCTTGTGGCTTAACAGCTAAACAACCCTAGTTAAGAGGGTTTCTTTCCAAATCCTTCTGGCCAGAATCACAGATATGATGTCCATTGGCCCTGTTAGGTCATAGATCCAAACCACTGTGCTTCTGACCAAATCTAGGGTATGTATCACTTCTAGAACTGTGGAATAGAGAGTGAGAAAGGCTGATTTCCCAAATGAAAATTGGGTTGCTGTTATCAACAGACAGGGGAGAGGATGATAGGCCGACAAAACAACAGATGTTCTTTCCCAGTGATCTGTTTGTGATACTGTGCTAGGAGCCAAGAACTAAAAAAAACAACACATCTAGCTCTTGATTTTAAAGGGTTTGCAATTAGTGGGAAAGGCAGATGTACAAAAGAGCTCAAAGAGATGACTGTAAGAGAGGTAAAGCAAAATGCAATGGCAATACACTGGCAAGGGATTAATCCTGCTTGGGGAATATGGGGACATTTAAAGTAGGAAGGTGGCTTCTAAGCTGCTATCCTAAAAATGGGTAGGATTTCAAATAGATGTTGCTAGAGAGCTGAGACAGTATTTTAGATGATTTTTGTGTCACCAGAGCCTAACAGTGTCTCAAATACAATCACAGTGGTTAATGGTTCTTTGGTTGAAAATATAAGAAAAAAAAAGACATTGGCCAAATGGGAAAAAGGAGCTTATGTTGGAAGGCTGCCAAGATACCCTGTGGACTCCAAGGAATCACTGAATGGCTAAGTTAGGAAGAATAGGCATCAGGGCATCTCCAGGGACTTCTGAGAGGGAGTTGATGGATAGCCTTCTCTAACATGCTGACATTAATGGAACTCCGCTCTAAGGGCTCCCAGGTTCTATGCCTCTCAGTTTCAAATTCCAGATTCCTGGCAAAGAAAATCTGATTAAGGCAATTAACATCTGTGTTCATCCTGGATTTAATAATCTATGGCCAGGAGGAAAGGATCATGTAATACAGACGTGGCTGAAAGGACCCATTTCAGTATATGATTGCAAGTGGGGAAAGGAGCAAGCCCCAGGAAAGGAGGACTTGTTGAGAGCCAGGCAGGACCCAAGAGATAGCCATTAACATTGTAGGTACTCAGAAAGTGGTAATTAAGTGAAAGCAGTGATGTGGGACAGGGAAAGTTCTCCAGGCAAAGGGAACAGTGTGCAGAAAGGCAAAGAGGGCAGGAAAGCAGAAGGCATAACCAAAGAACAGTTAATAGAATTATGGAATGTTGGAACTGAAAGAGGTTTTGTTTTATAGATGAGGCAACAGTAAGAATCATTTTACAGAGGAAGTTTCTGCAGACCCAGGAGATAAAGTAATTTATCTGCACCTAATAAGACTCAGCACAAAAGAGTTGTCAGAAGAGAAGTGTTCCTTTGAGGTGCTAGGAATAGATGAGTTTGCCAAGGGAGGAGGGTCAGAGGGAGAAAAGGATGGAATTTAGAATTAAAAGCAGGAGTGCTGGGTGGCTCAGGTGGTTAAGCGTCCAGCTCTTGATTTCGTCTCAGGTCACGATCTCACGGTTCACGGGTTCAAGCCCCGTGTAGGGCTCTGCACTAACATCATGGTGACTGCTTGGGATTCTCTCCCTCTCTCTCTGCCCCTCCCATGCTTTCTCTCTCTCTCTCTCTCTCTCTCTCTCTCTCTCTCAATAAATAAATAAATTTAAAAAAAAGTTAAAGGCAGAAGTGCCCAACCTTAGGAAGTCGTGGGGATGGTGGGGTGGGGGCAGCAAAGTCGACCATGGATGGTCAGAGAGGGAAAAGGACATCTTTCTGGGTAAGGCACTTCCATAAACATTATCTCAGGTAATTCTGATGGGTATTGGATGTTCCTCTGCTCAGAAAAGTCCCTGCCCTTTTCTCCAGGGCTGTGTCTCTGCTGGGTGACCAGGACCCCTGCCCCTGTTCACAGCTGCCTTGTCAAGATGGATATCTGGTCCTTTCTGGGCCAATGAAATCCTCTATGCCATCAATTTAGAATTTTGAACCAACAGCCACAGAGACTGAACATTTTCAGCAGCAGCCTCAGGTCGTAATACAGGAAAGGTAGAGCTTTAGTGAGATGTTCTACAAAAACCCTCTCTGGTGAGGTTCCTGAAATTGCTCTTCCCAAGGTGTGGCTGTTCAACTCTTTATTGAAATTTGGAAGCCATCTCAGTTTCTTTCTGATAAGTCTCTCCAATTTTGTGATTTTTTAATTTTGCGTAAGATAATAATAGCTAACATAAATTGAAGGGGTGCAGTGAGCCGGATGCTATATTGAATGCTTTGCTTGTTACTTCATCTAATCGTCATAACAACCTATGAGGGAGATGCTCTCATAGTTCCTATTTCATTGATGAGGATACTCATCAACTTCTCTAATGAGTCTCAGAGAGGTTAAACAGCCAGCCCAGGGGCACATTGCTGCATAGGTGGGGTGCCCGAGCAGTGGACCCTGCCAGGATCTGGCTTCTACCTGCCATGCTTCACAGTTAACTTGAGAGTATCTTCCAATCAAAAACATTTTATTCTTTTATTTAAAAATATTTTAGGGGCGCCTGGGTGGCTTGGTCGGTTAAGCGGCCGACTTCAGCTCAGGTCATGATCTCGCGGTCCGTGAGTTCGAGCCCCGCGTCGGGCTCTGTGCTGACAGCTCAGAGCCTGGAGCCTGTTTCAGATTCTGTGTCTCCCTCTCTCTCTGCCCCTCCCCTGTTCATGCTCTGTCTCTCTCTGTCTCAAAAAAAGAAAAAAAAGTCAAAAAAATTTTTATTTTTTCTGAAGTAATCTCTACACCCAATGTGGGGCTCAAACCCACAACCCCGAGATCAAGAGTCGCATGCTCCACCAACTGAGCGAGCCAGGAGCCCCATCAAAAACATCTTAACGCAAACTAACCAAGGTCAGAATCATGTTCTCTATTTGAAGATGTGGGTGCTGAGGCTCGGAGAGGGTAAGGAACGTGCCCAGGGCTCCACAGTTTATTCTGTGTCAAAGCCAGGATTCAAACCCAGTGTGTCTCACTTTAGCTCCATTAGCTTTCTAGTTAATGCAATGGCTTCTATGGACTGCTGCAATGGTCAAGGGAGGAAAATATGTCGAGGAGAGAGGAGGGGAAACGGTTGATAGTACCACATTCTGTAGCAAAGTTAAATAAAATGACAAAAAGAAGACATTAGCTTTGATTAAGAGGAGATTCTTGGTGGCCCTCAAGAGCACAGTCCTATGGAGAAAGAGGGCAGAAGCCACTTTGGTAGCACAAGCAGGGGTGGGGACATGGGGAACATGATGGGAAAGAGGGATAACTTGAGGGTCGAGATAGGAAAGAAGGAATATCTTCAGAGACAGAAGTGAAGAATAAGTGGAGAGGGTCAGGAGGCAGAAGGGAATTAATAAAACTCAGAGAGGGGAAGAGTGGGACCAAGAGCACTTCTATTTGTTCAGTAAGTCTTTATTGAGCACCTAGTATATGCCCAGCACTGAGGAGGCAAGGGAGCAGCAAACAGGTAAGATCTGTTTTCCTGGAACTGACAGATAAGAGACTACATACAGGTAAATAAAATGACGAGTATGATAAGAGTTCCACAGGAAATAGCACATAGTGATTAACACTCTGGGAGCAACTGTAGGTGGGAGTATTTAGACAAGGCTTCTCTAAGCAAGTGAGACCAGTAGGGTGAGGAGGAACTAGTTGTGCCAAAGCTGGAGAAGGAACAAGAATGGGATGTGCAAAGGCCCTGAGGTGGGAAATGGACTAGCTGGAATTTAGTGGGCAGGAGGCAGGTTGGTGGGATAGGCAGGGCCTTGACAGGAATGAGAAAAAGCAGAACTCCTTTATCCTAAACCCTATGGGAAGCCACTGAAGGGACAGAATGACATGAATGATATTTTAAGCAGCACAGGGAAAGAGCTTAGGCTTGAAAATATTGAGGAGGGAGGACTGTTCTTCAGACAGGAGGAAAAAGAGATACTCTTTTCTCTTATTTGAGTGAGGGGGAGTTGGGCAGTCCTGGTGAGCCCTTCTGTTGCCGAGCCCCACGGGGGTCCTATCACATACACACATTGCCCCGTGCCTCCTTTGGTCACTGCAGTGACTCGCCACCCATTTACCACCCCCGAGCTTCTTGTCTAAATCTCTTCTTTGCCATGCCTTCTTCTTGATTTAGAGTTCAACTGCTAATTCCTCCAGGGAAGAGGGAGTAAATAAAGTTTCTAGAACTTTACAAAGTCTGATCAGTCTCAGTTCCTGATCTAGCTTATAGTTCCTGAGTCTCTCTGAAGAGATCAATGGAAACTTATCCTCCCCACCCATCGCTATGTAACAAACCACCCAAAAACTTAGTGGCTTAAAACAACAACAACATTTATTTTGCTTATGAATTTGTAATCTGTGTAAGGTTCAGTAAAGATGACTCACCTCTGCTTCACTTGGCCTCTGTTGGGGTGGCTTGAAAGATGGGGGGCTGGAATCATCTGGAGGCTGCTTCCATTCATGGCTGATGCCTGCTGTCGGCTGGGCCTTAGCTAGACTGTTGGCCAGAACACCTTCATGTGGCCTCTACGCATAGCCTGGGCTTCCTCACAACACTTCCAAGGGCGAGTGTCAGGGAAAGAGTCAGGTGAAAGCTATATCGTGTTTTATGGCCTAAACTCAGAAGTCACGCAGCATCATTTCCACTGTGTTCTATTTATTAGAAGTAAGTTACTGAGGGAGCGGAAGCAGACTCTTCCTTTAAAAGGGAGAAGTATCAAGGAATTTGCAGACATGTTTATAAACCACCATATGCTTGAACTAGCTGGGGCTGGGATTCTGCCTTTATTCATTTGTTGGGTGGAGGGTGGGAGCCTCACTTTTCCTCTCCTTTAAACTCTTCCTTGGGGATCCAGGAGGAGGGTTAAGCCTGGGGATATAGTCAAGAAAGAGCAGCTATTCACGTTCTTGAATCAGACTCACGTAGATTTCAATCCTGTCTCTGCCATTTACCAGCTTGATGTTTTTGGGTAAGTCACTTCACCTTGGGTAAGCCTCATCTTCTTAATCTGTAAAATCACAGTATCCTCCTCATGGGGTCATTATAAGGATTGAGTTAATAGATGGGTTACATAATACATGTTCAGAGCAGTGGTTAGTTCATAGTAAATACTCCGTGGCTAGCTATTACTGATATGATTATTCAAAATATGTTTATTAATATTTAATTTATGCTTCGGTGAGTTCTAGCCCAGAACTGGGCTAGATGCTAGCTGCTGGAATTATGAAAATGAGCATGAAGGGGGTTCAAGCTTCTAGGAACCTACAGCTCAGGGGGGATATGTTTGTTTTGTTTTTGTTTTTGTTTTTAAGAAATCTCTACACCCAACATGGGGTTTGAACCCATGACCTCGAGATCAAGCATTGCACACTCATGGACTGAGCCAGCCAGGCACCCCTGGGATATGTTTTAAGCATGTAGGCAGAGTCTAGGCTTTGGAGTCAGCCAGACCTGGTTCTCATTCTGAGTTTGTCCACAGTTTCTAGCTGTGGGACTTTGGACCAGTCTTTCACTTTCTCAGCCATAATTTTCTTAGTTGAAAATGAGAATTACAAAAGTACCTGCCTCACTGGGGTTCTGGTGAGGATCAAATACAATAATCTACATAAAAAGCTTAGCATAATTCTTGGAACATGGTAATTACTTAATACATGTTAATTATTAATTTTATGTATCAGGAAGTAGGCTAATGAAGTACAAGGTGAAGAATGCTGTACTAAATGGGGCATACAACCTGTTAAAGGAGTCCAGAAGAAGAGATTAACTTTGCTAGGAAGAATCTCGGAAAGCCCTGAAGAGGTAATGTCGGAACTGCACTTTAAAGAGTTTCCCGGTTGTGAATGAGGAAAGAGGAGGTATTCCAGGAGGAGGGAAGCAGATCTACAAAAGCATGAGGTAACAGAAGGTGTTGACATGTTTGGAGGAAGGTGATAAATTCAGTTTGGGAGTTTAAGGTGTTGTTATGGAGGGAAGGAGGCTGGAAAAGAAAGTTCAGGTCAAAGCATTGGCTTACGTGGGAGAAACTGCCATCTGTAAGCTGGGGGGATTCCGTAGAGGGTGGAGAAAAGCCAGTGGCTGGACTGGAGAGAGGTTTTATAGGTGGAACAGATAGGCTTAGGGGTAGATTTTATGTGTGCATGTGGGGGGAGGGCAGTGAGGGAAACAATGGCCATCTGCTGAGGAGTCAGGGGAAGAGGCCAGGGTTTGAGTGGGTGGAACAAAGCTATGGGATGGGGAGTCCAAAAACCTGGCTCCAAACCCACCCGGTATACCTCTGAGTATCTCTGTGACCTTGAGAACATCACACTATTTTGTCCTCAGTTTCCTATTGGTAAATAATATGGCTTCTTCTATTTGCTACACATAATTATTGTGAAAAAGAAGAGAAGTAATGAGTCCGTAGGTGCTTTGTATGCAGTAAATAATGCAACAAATATCAGACCCATCAGTCAACTGCATGGAATAGTACAGCTAAAGCAGAGTTTAGGTGAGATGGAAGGTAAGGGTATCTGTTCTGTGGTGAAATAAACACAGTGATTGATAACACACACAAACATGCACATCAGATAAATTCAGTAATTTCCATACTGGGCTGGGTCTACAGGAGGGCAATGGGTAACTCAATTCCACCATCAGCAACTTTACCACTTGTGCTTGTAGATGTTCTCACCTCTCACTTGGATTATTTAAGGTGGTCCTAAGATCCAAATCGGGGAGTCTTTGGCTGGGCTTCAGGTATCTGGGCAGCCATCAGAATTTGTGCGTAAAAGTCATGCTGTGTATTTTGGGGGCTAGAATCCATAGTCTCCAGCAGACTCTCAGAAGGATCTGTAATGCTCCCCCCTCCCGAAAGGTTAAGAGTCATTGATTTTCTCATCAGAAATTAAGAATAACCATTCTTGGGTTGAAGAACTGGCAGCAGAAGGCAACAGATGTTCATTTTTAATTTTTGAATTTCCTGAACTGTATGATTTTTTGAACCATGAACATGTTTCATTAAAACACGAAATGAAAAGTTTCACTGAAAAAAACTTATCGGGGGTTATCTTATCTGGATGGTGCCATAACCATCTTTCATGTTTATACCTTTTTGTATTAAACACAATAAGTATGAATATTAATAGCTGTGATTTAAAAAAATCCTGATAGGGGAGTCTGGGTGGCTCAGTCAGTTAAGCATCCTCCTTCAGCTCATGTCATGATCTCACAGATGGTGAGTTCAAGCCCCGCATCGGGCTCTGTGCTGACAGCTCAGAGCCTGGAGCCTGCTTCAGATTCTGTCTCCTTCTCTCTCTGCCCCTTCCTTGCTCGCGCTCTCTCTCTCAAAAATAAATGAACACTAAAAAAAAAATTTTTTTTAAGGAAAAAACCCTGATAGTGACAGCACGTGCGCATGGGCGCGCACACACACACACACACACACACACACACACACACCATTCCATTATGCAAAGTACATCCCCTATTTTGTAAGATAAAATGTCTGTATTCTCTATAAACTACTGGCTTCGATGCAGTAAAACTTGGATTTGAAATAGACGGGACGAAAAAGAAAAAGACAGGCAATTTCAAGTATTTCAGCTCAGACCCATAAAAATAATGTGTACATGTGTCAATCCTCTTATGCACTGTCGTCTGCCTTCTTGTGAACCCGCCAATGTGCCAGCCGTTGGCGTTTGATGCTTGAAGCGGCGGAACGGAGAACAGGGTTAAATCCACTACCCTCTCCCCACGCACTCTAGTAATTACTCTATTTCCACGTCATGTTTCCGGGTGTGTGTGTCCCGACTCACGCAGAAACTGAAGTTCAAAGCAGGCGGGAGTCACCCATGTTCTTTTTGCTGTCCCCAGAAACCCAGTTCAGGCGTTGGGCCCCCTGAGGATCTGGCGATACCTGGGGATTGTCTAACTGGTTGATTCCCACGTGGTAAGTGGCTCGCAACCTCGCCCCCACGTGGAGGCAAGAGCTGGGAAAAGGGAGAGCGGGCAGAAGAGAGCCGCATCAGGGGCATTTAAAGTGTCCTGACGTCACGCATTGCCAGGAACTCAGCTGAGTTTTCAGCAGGACATTCCGGTCATTTTCCCTCCCTCCCCCCGGGTTTCTGTGCCCAAGGCCGCGGCTCCCTCTCCGCTGTAGCGGAGGGAGGAGCACTAAGCGCTCGGAACAGCCAGCACTGGGGCGTTCCCAGTCTACTCTTGGCTCCGCCCTTCCCCCCAGAGGCTCTCCTCATTGGTTAGCGGGTGGGGCTTCGGGTGTACTGTACTTGCACCAGTGCCTCTGGGTGGCCGGGAAAACTGGCCGTCTCATGAATTATGCAGAAGCGGCGTGTCTGTGCCAGGCTGGGGCTAGGCGGGGATTGGTTGGAGAGGCTGTAATTCAGCGGTTTCCGGAGCTGCGGCGGCGTAGACGGGGAGGGGGAGTTTGGGGTTCCGACGTCGCCGCGGAGCGAGCAAGCCCGAACCGGATCCTTGACGAGCACCCCTGCTCGGCGCTGTCTCTCCACGTCTGCTAGGAGAGGCCCGGCGGCCTGAGTGAGCCTCGCGACCCACATTCCGGCGCAAGCGCAGCCCCGGCCTATCGGGCCTGAGCCCGAGAAACAGGTGAAGGGGGTGAAGGGTGGGGCCGCCCCCCCGACGGCCCCCAGGTCTGGGGATCCCGGAGGGCGCCGGAGGGGCCGGGAGCCTCTGCAGTGTTTGGGGGAGTTGTGGATGCGAACTTCAGTGGGGCGGGGGGAAATACGTGGAGATTCGAGGGTCGCTCAGAAGGGACAACTCCCGGGATGACAGGAGCGGGCCTCTGAAAGGACAGGGGGCGCTGGGAGGAAGTTTCGTTCTTTGGAGAAAGGGCTGACGCCGAGGAAGAGAGAATGGGCTCGAGGGGAGAACAGTGGGGCGAGGGCACTCTAGGGTGGGGGTGGCAGAAGTGAGGGACAGCCCCCCGACTTCCTGCTCCCTGGGGCTCTGGGGACGTTCCGGCCACAGGAGCAACTGTCACGCCTGCAGAGATCACGGGCGGGGGCGGGGGGGGGGGCTGTTGGAAAGAGCTTTCTCCCCGCTCCCCAGCGCGCCCGGTGGCTCCCAGCTGAGCCAATTCCTCGGCCTTGCCCTGTTCCCTCTCCTCTGGGAACCAGCTGTACCCCTCTAGAGGTACAAATAGGTGTCTTCCCCCCACGGCCCCGCTGGCTGTGGGTAAGATTATTGCATAAGAATCAAGTTTCCTGTAGGGAAATTGACAGTCTTGTACTCTTTTTAAATTCCCTCCCGTCTTTTTTTCTAGGTTAAACCCTGCTTCCCTCCTCCCCTTCTAAAAACAAAGACCCTATCAAGCCAGTTCTAGAAAGAAATAAACCTCTTTCCTTCTTGACATTGTTCTTTTATAAACACCTGGTAAACTTGGCCAGAAGATAAATAATTGAGCCCTTGCGTTTACTGGATTGTGGTGTTGCTTAATTGCATAGGACAGAATGAACCAATCGAGAGTGGGAGTTTTCTGTCTTAGAGCCAAGATCTTGGGTAAACGCAGAGGGAAACAAAGACAGGCTGGACTTGGCAAAGCCATGTGTGCAAACTTTACCTGTGATTGGGAGGTGTGGTTGGGCTTAAGTTAGCAGAATTCAAACCGTCATCCAAGTTGCTTTTTCCATGTTTAGCGTACATCTCTCTGTGTTATATCAAGTGGGTGTATGGTATTGACACACTTTTTTTAAATTAAAAATGTGCATAATGTATACCTGCTGGTTTTTATCATGTGTGCATCTGCAGGCTATGTTCTGGGTATGGGTTGCAACTTTTTGGCTTGGCTGTGCTGGTAAACCATTGGTTTGAATAAATCAGAACTATAAATCATCTCAGTCTTTTATATGTGGATTTAGACTGTGTTATGACTTGATTCAGCCAAGTTTCTGTTTTATTTTATATTAAATATGTCTGTGTTCCCTGAGTCAACACATTTATTTCCTTGTTACATGTGCCAGACTGGAATACTAGCAGAATTTTTGCTCAGACATTTGCATAGTGGGATGGGAGAAAGAAGTCTGGAATACAAAAAAAAAAAAATGTTGTAGATATTGGAGGGTTGATCTTAAAGTCACTATATTTGTTAGCATATCCAGCACAGGGAACCACCAGCAAATTCATGAATCTTCTATTTCTGTATATAGTACTTTTGGGGAGAGTACTTAGAACTATCCACAGCTATGACTTGCCATGCAAGGGGTAGGTTGTTCACATGACATTAATCTCATTTTATAGATAAGGAAACTGAGGCTAAAGGAACAAGGTGGGTGCCCAAGGCAGCAGAGTGCCATAGTGGTAGAACTTGTCCTTAAGTATATTTTGTATTATTTTGATTATCTATGTTAAGTATTAGGTCTTTTTTGTTTTATTGCACCCCTATGTTTATTGCAGCACTATTTATAATAGCCAAGATATGGGAAGCAGCCTAAGTGTCCATTGACAGATGAACTGACAAGATGCGTTACAGTTGTACACAATGGAATATTAGTCAACCATAAAAGAGAAAGTATTAGGCCTTAATTTATAGTGATTGTAGGCCCTGCTGGGAAAAGTGTCACTGAAATGCTAACATATATCTGGACAGGGAAATACCACGAATAGGCTATAAGACTCCAAGGGAGATAGCCAACAAACAGGTGGAAAAAGAAGTACAAGTAGGTTTTGTTTAGGTTATTTTTCCATCTGCTGCATCTGAGTCTGACTTGGGAAGTAACTTTTTAGTTAGCATAATTATCATCAGAATAAATAGCTAAGCTATTTGCTAATGGAAAGAGATCCTTATTTAGGCAAGTTTGTAGGTAAAGGATAGTGGTGACCTAAAATGCCGTTTGATCCAGAGTGCCTTGTGGCTTGATCAGTGATCATTTGTGTCTCCAGAAAGTTGCTTTCTCCCCCTCCCCGCCTCTGCTTGTCTTGACTTTCAGATATGAGATGGGGCAGACGTAGTGCATTCCAGATGCTGAGTCTATAGCACCTTTTTACCTTATAGTTTCTTCAGAGGTGGTGTACAGATTCACCAGATATTTACTTTTTGCAATGCAAAGTTGCTATGAAGAATCAGAGGCTTTGTTCACAGAACTTGCAGTCCACTGAGGGGATGTGATAAATGCTTTATCCAGACAGTGCAGCATGTCCTCAAAGAGCTGGTGAGACATTAAGCCTGTACTGTCCAACAAGGTAGCTATTATATATTTAAAAAAATGTGTGTATGTGTTTGTGTGTGTGTGTGTGTGTGTGTGTGTGTGTGTACACATATATATATGGCACAGCTAGAGAATATTTCCATTATCTTGGAAAGTTCTATTGAACAGTGCTGCACTAAGCACTACAGGTCTTCAGAGGAAGGAAAGATTATGAGGCCTGGAGTGGTCTGGGAAGTCTTCTTGCCAAAGGAGAGATTTGATCTGGGTCCCAAATAATGATTGGAATTTGATAGGGATAAAGAATTTAGGGTGAGGAGGTATGGTGATACAACACCAACAAAATCCTGATAGATGAGTAAGGTAAGTAGGGGAGGAGTATCCACTCACCAGAGGCCTTGAATGCCAGACCATGGAAGTTGTTTTTGTCCTTTTAAAGATTTTTGAGGCCAACTATTGGTGTTTAATTGTGGAGTGCCTACTATGTGTCAAGCACATGCCTGGCATTGGTTAATTTGTACAAAGTATATCAGCGCACACGGCTTCTGCCCTGGGGGAGCTGTCGTTGGGCCTGACCTTATAAATTGGGCCAGCTCCCAAAGAGAGGTGTTCTGACTTACCAGATTCATGTTCTTCAGTGCAGAAGTGTCTTTTAGGGTTTTTAATTGGCTGCAAATGACCATTCACATTTTATGTCTTCCATAAGACATAAAACATTCCATATAATGTCCATAAGACATTCCATATTTACTATACAATTTTACTGTAACTTTTAAGTCATTCATAAAAACCACCAGAAGAACACTTAGGGACATCCCCAGATCTTGAAGTCCTGGTGTCCTGGAGCAGCCTTGGTGAGGTCCAGCAGGATGACATTGCTGGGTTGTTTCAGTCTTTGTTGGTTATGATGAAAAGAACGAATCTCATGGTTACACATGTGTCAGTACGAACCTTGGCTTGCTAGGGCACACTTTAGGATGGTCAGATGGGACTTTAGTGGTCAGCTGTTTGAAAAGTCTCTAGTTTTTAAAAGGAATAGCATATGGAAGAATGAATTTCTGTTCTCAGTTCTCATTTATCATGTTAGGATTACTGCAGATCTTAGGTGAGATTGGCAAACGGTTCTGTTTTATTTTAATTAATTTATTATCGGCAAGTATTTTATATTGAGAGCCAATTATTGTGCTAGGCGGCATCCAAGGGTAATGAAATACAGTTTCACAGAACTGGAGGTGTTGTGTGGACCAGGGTGTGTGCTGCTTCAGTGTGGACTCAGGGCAGGGGAGATGGCAGGGTAGTGGTTCAAGGCTCTGGAGCCAAACAGGTCTGGGATCAGATCCCGGACCTGCTACATCCTAGTCAGAACCTGAGTCTCAGTGGTCTTAGGTGTAAAAGTAGAGAACAGTGGGGGCGCCTGGGTGGCGCAGTCGGTTAAGCGTCCGACTTCAGCCAGGTCACGATCTCGCGGTCCGTGAGTTCGAGCCCCGCGTCGGGCTCTGGGCTGATGGCTCAGAGCCTGGAGCCTGTTTCCGATTCTGTGTCTCCCTCTCTCTCTGCCCCTCCCCCGTTCATGCTCTGTCTCTCTCTGTCCCAAAAATAAATAAACGTTGAAAAAAAAATTAAAAAAAAAAAAAAAAAAGTAGAGAACAGTGCCTGTCTCCCAGGCCTGTTGAAGATTCGATGAGATAATGTAGGTAAAATGCTTAGCGTAATGCTTGGCACGTTGTAAGAACTCCATAAATCTTTTTTTTTTCCTTTTTTAAAGTAATCTCTATGCCCAGCATGGTGCTTGAACTCACGACCCTGAGATCAAGAGTTTCCTCCTCTACCAACTGAGCCAGCCAGGTGCCCCAGGAACTCCATAAATCTAAGTCCTTATTAAATGTCCCAGAAGAGAGATTAATTCTCTTCAGGGATGAGAAAAAGGCTCTATCACAGAGGGGCTCTGTCAGGTTGGAATACCTATGAATAGGGTTTTGTAGGATGAATAGGAATTCTCCTGACAAAGGTGAGTAATGAACAGTTGTATTCAAGGCCAGGGAACGAGAATGGGCAGAAGCTTAAAACAGCATAGGGTGTCCAGGGAGCTACAAGTGGAAGTTATTAATTTAGGAGAACAGAACAGAGGGGAAAGGAAGCTGTTACCCCTTCTCTTCTGTTCATTATTGGGTTCATGTTTCATTAAACTAAATTGTTTTGTCCTGCTTACAAAAGAACAGTATGCTATTATAAGCAATTTAAATTTGTAGAAAAATAAACTATGTGTATTTTATATATATCCTGTTAATAGTTTGGTCTGCATTTCTCCCGGTTTTTTCTTTTTCTACTTACCAGTATATCTTGGACATATTTATTGCAAATTTCTTTTTAATCACCTAATGAAAGAACAATAAGGAAGGCAATCTGCCCCCCCCCCCCCCACTCCCGGTACAATAAGTAAAACTCATCATCTGGCTTTTCTGTCTGCTACACCCATCCATAAGTATAAGTGTCTTTTCTAATCACTGAACTTTTACCTGACCTTTGATTTTTCAACTACATTGGACAAGGAACTTCTATTTTGAGCAGTCCTAAGGTAACTGTTCTTATAAGTGTAGAAATGCTTGGGCTGTGTGTTTCAGGGTTTCGTGGTCCAAAGTTGCTATAGGAGGTGAAAGAATGGCTATGAGGTCAGACTCCTTGGGCTTCAATCCCAAATCCAGCACCTCTTAGACCATGGGTCAGTTGCTTTAACTTCTGTGGGCTTCAGTTTCTCTAGCCATAAAATACAGATACCAGGTTCCATTGTAGAGCAGTTGTGAGGATTAAGTAAGATAATGTATAGAAAGTACTTTGCACAGTGCCTGGCAGATAGCTTAAATGTGAGTGCTAATAATTAATATTATTAAAAACTGCAGTATCTACCTACAAAGTCGGGCAAGTTATGATTCATGGTAGCCATTAATAACCCAAAGGAAAGAAGGAGTAATTAGGAGATTCTAAGCTAATAGGAAAGAAACTAAATGAATAGGGACCAGGGGGATTTACATTGTGGTGGAGGAGATGGAGTCTGTCACGTAAAAGGAATAGGCAAACTGTAAATTTCTGTTTACACGAATGCCCCTGTTATAGGTCTCTTTGAGTCTTCCAAAGCCTATGATTGTGGTCCATTTATTTTAAGTAATACTCAACACATTAAAAATGTATTACCACTTAGGAATTTTAACAGTCCCTTGGAGTTCTTCCTAACACCAAAAGTACAGATAATGTTGAAGGTTTGAGGGGTAGAGGAGTCGGACAAGGAAGGTGGGGCAGCCCACGGTTTGGGGGTGTGGCGGAATCCCAAGTGGAATGAATGATCTGTCTGAGGCTGGGAGGTGATTTGTCCCTTCGCGTGCGTGTGTGTGTGTGTGTGTGCACGCGCAAATGTAGTGTATGTGTGTGAGTGCGTATGTTTTCACGGGAGGAGTAGAGCTTTGTTTTCTTGTAACTTTCCTTTGCAAACGCATCTGTATTCAGAATAGCCTTGCGTTTAAGAAGAACCACTCAGCTTCTCCTTGAAACTGGTTTTCTCACACTAGCTCTCCAGTTTGGGATCCGAGAAGTCAGGAAAGAAAGGCCGCCCCGTTGCTTCTGGCCCGAATGTGGGGCAGGAGGAAGCCAGCAGAGCCTGAAAGAGAAAGTAAACTTTCTGGTAAATAAATGGCTTCCCTATTGTGGAGGAGGAGCACAAATTATTAGGGGGATATTTGGGTAGTTTTTGTAGAAGCCGTTTCTGAAAACTGATTTAGATTAGCGAAGGTGAGCTCAATTTAGGAAAACCCTGCCCGGTCTGGTGTTAACCACCTGTTTTCCCGCTTTGTCGATTGATTTTATTAGTTTTCGGTATCCTGACCTCCTGACCACTCATTCTGGTTATGAGAAATGGAGGATTTGAGTCTGAACTTGAGCACCTGCTTAGGTGAAATCTTCCTAAAATGCATGTTTTTTTTCACATCTTTTCTAATGTTAATTTTGTTTTTGCTGTTTAGCAAACACTTTTTCTGACCAAACGGAAAGCATTACACTTTCCTTTGTTCTCCCTTTTTCTCCCCACCAGTGTAATCCTCAAAACCCCAAAGCCCAGATGGTAGCCGAGTAATTACCTCTCCGGTAAACCAAACAAAGTGCAATATTGCATCAGGTTAGCATTAAAATAGTCGGCCTTTGAATTTTTTTTCTACTTGTGGTTTAGACGCGATAAATATTTAATCTGATTTTGTCTGACAAATCAGTTTTGTATTTGGGCCCCGTTTTATCAGTATGTTTAGGGAAAGCGAATTTATTGGAACTTTAACACAAATAAAGCATAGTTAGGGTGGTAACTGTCTTATGGATGGGGCAGGTGGAATAATTGAAGCATTCTGAAGCCATGTCAATATTTATTCTAAATTCTGTGTGTTATTTCCTTTTGTGTTTAAGTGCATAAATAAGGGTGGACTGTAAGTGGTTAGAAGCACGTGGGACACTTTAGGGTCCTAATAACTGTGTTGGAGAATACTGGGTTCATGGAGCCATCTAAAATCCCGGGGCGCCTGGGTGGCGCAGTCGGTTAAGCGTCCGACTTCAGCCAGGTCACGATCTCGCGGTCTGTGAGTTCGAGCCCCGCATCGGGCTCTGGGCTGATGGCTCAGAGCCTGGAGCCTGTTTCCGATTCTGTGTCTCCCTCTCTCTCTGCCCCTCCCCCGTTCATGCTCTGTCTCTCTCTGTCCCAAAAATAAATAAACGTTGAAAAAAAGAAAAAAAAAATTAAAATCCCTGCTTCTCGGTGTACCACTGTGGTGCCACATGTCGATAGTGGGGGAGGATGTACCTGTTGGGGGACAGGAGGTTTATGGGAACTCTTTATTTTCTGCTCAGTTTTGCTTTGAATAAAATTGCTCAAAAAAGTAAAGCTTATTAATTTTTATTTATTTATTTTTTAATTTTTTAATGCTTCTTTATTTTGAGGGAGAGAGAGACAGTGTTGCGAGCAGGGGAGGGGCAGAGAGAGAAGGAGATACAAAATTGGAAGAAGGATCCAGGCTTCGAGCTGTCAGCACAGAGCCCGATGTGGGGCTCAAACTCGGCAACCGCAAGATCATGACCTGAGCTGAAGTCGAACCCTTAACCAACTGAGAAACCCCAGGTGCCCCAGAGCTTATTAATTTAAAAAAAAAATCCTATTTCTGCAGAAATATCCCAAGGATCAGAAGTGCCCTCTATACAGCTGTGTGATGCCATAGACTCCTGCCTCAGTTTACCTTGAGATTTACAATGAGAGTACCATTCTTATATACCCAGTGAGAATATCTTCCAAGCAAGGGAGAATGAGGCTGCAGGTGGGGCAGAGAGAAGACCCACACACCATCCAGTCCGTGGATTTAACCACTTCCCCTTTCCCTAGGAAAGATGAATGCTAGTCTTAACCACAGATTTGCAGCAAGAATATATCAGTCTTGTTTTTCGGTGCCCAGACTGCAGGTTTCTTTATGGTGAAAGCAATATTTTAGGGAAAAAAAAGTTTAATCAGTACGAAAAGGTTTGTAGTTAGTGGAATTTTCTTTTCACCTTATCCTCTGAAATCTCTTTCCCAGGGACAGCTAGTTACCCACATCTAAGTTTTCCACAGTAGCACATTATACACATAACTCTGTTTCTTACTTTTTGTCACTTTATCAAACACTCCATGTGAATGTGTTTATGTCTGCCTCATGTTTTTAAGACCTGCATAGTAGTATTCAGGCTGTGGATGTCATAATTTATTTAGTTTTTTATTTTTTTTTTATTTTTAAGGACAGTCTGCCCCTCAACATGGGACTCAAACTTAGGACACCAAGGTCAAAAGTCACATGCTTTACAGGCTGAGCCAGCCAGGTGCCCCCCCTCCTTTTAAAAATATTTTTTTATTTTAATAATTTGTTTAATCTAATGATAGTCATAGATTGCAAAATATAAAGACAGAAAACCATATGGTGGGGGCACCTGGGTGGCTCAGTTGGTTAAGCATCTGACTTTGGCTCTGGTCATGATCTCATGGTTCCTGAGTTCGACCCCCACATTGGGCTGTCTGCTCTCAGCACAGAGCCCATTTCAGATCCTCTGTCTCCCTCTCTCTCTGCCCTTCATCTGCTTACACACACACACTCTCTCTTGCTCAAAATAAACAAACATATAAAAAAAAGAAAAAAACAATATTGTAAATATCCTCATATTTGTCTTCAGGCACATATGAATAAATCTGTACATCTGTACTTTAAATGTTTTAATCATCGTACGCATACTGTTTAGAAATGTAGCTTTTCTGTTAACAGAATGCAGATTCTTCTTCTGAAGCATTAATTCTATCTAGGGAGAAGCCTAGCTGTGTCACTAAGTGAAACTCCAGTTTGTCACTTGGGCAGGTAGGAATATTGCAACTCCCCCACCCTCACGTTGTGCCTGCTGCCCACTCAATTTTTTTGAAAGCGTGTTGTTCATATACCTGTGATGCCAGAGCCCAGCTTCCATTAATTTCTACCACGCCAGGCCTAAAACACAACACACTCTTTTGTGTCCTTGGGGAAATGGGGACAGGAGCCGTTTTTTTAGTTTTTGTATTGTTCCCTTGCAGGAGCTGCTCTTTGATGTTTTTGTTTGAGTTGTCTATAGGGGCACTTCTCAGAGTGTGGTCCACAGATCTCCCCAGGGCGCCCGGAGGGCGATGGGGGGGTGTCTTTGAGTTCAATTTCAAAGCCATTTACATAATGTTATTTGTGCCTTTTATTTAGTTGGCATTTACACTAGTTATTGTACTTAGTGTGCTCTCAGAAAGAAAAACTGACTTCACTTAAGAATGTCCATGATACAACAGTAAACAATATTAATTTCATTATCTTTCAACTGTGGAGAATGTGCCTTTTTGATACTCTGTGATGAAATGGGAGGCATGTATAAAAAACACTTCTGCTGGGTAAGGAAGTATGATGGTTGTCTCAAGGAAGAGCTCTTGTGGAAACATTTCAATTACAGTCTCCAACTAGCTACTTTTTTCATTTTTTCTTTGAAAGAATGACAGACCAACTGGGATATTGTTAGACATTTTCTCAAAAAAGAAAGAAAAGAAGCTGTCTCTTCAAGGAAAACAACCGATAATGTTTGTTGCCAATGACAAAGTTTAAGCTTTCGAGTGAAAATCAGAATTTGAGAAAATTTGCAAGAAAAATTGTGAGTTTGACGGCTTTCCCATATTAATGAATGTAATTTTTTTATGGTAAAACAAATGTGACTTTTTAATAGTTTTATTATAATGAAATGTGTTGACATCTGGAAAGTCTATGTGTCTCTGAAATAGTGTTTTCCAAATGATTAATGCAGTACATTACTAAATCATGCTTGGGAAAACATTCTATTCAAAATGCAGGATAGTGGGGCGCCTGGGTGGCGCAGTCGGTTAAGCGTCCGACTTCAGCCAGGTCACGATCTCGCGGTCCGTGAGTTCGAGCCCCGCGTCGGGCTCTGGGCTGATGGCTCAGAGCCTGGAGCCTGTTTCCGATTCTGTGTCTCCCTCTCTCTCTGCCCCTCCCCCGTTCATGCTCTGTCTCTCTCTGTCCCAAAAATAAATAAACGTTGAAAAAAAAATTAAAAAAAAAAAAACAAAAAAAACAAAACAAAAACAAAAACAAAATGCAGGATAGACCAATGGATCTCAATGCAGCTGAGTATGAAAAGTTCATTGAAATCCAACAGAATGCAATCCACATTGCATCGAATCTTTAAGAAACTACTGTTTGCTGGGGCACATGGGTGGGCTCAGTTGGTTAAGCATCCAACTTTGGCTCAGATCATGATCTTGCAGTCCATGAGTTCAAGCCCTGCATCAGGCTGTGCTGACAGCTCAGAGCCTGGAGCCTGCTTCAGATTCTGTGTCTCCCTCTCTCTCTGCCCCTCCCCTGCTTATGCTCTTTCTCTCCCTCTCCCCAAAATAAATAAACATTAAAAAGAAGGAAAGAAAGAAAGAAGGAAACTAACACTTGTTGGGGCACCTGAGTGGCTCGGCTGGTTGAGCGTCTAACTTTGGCTCAAGTTTGTATGATCTCACAGTTCATGGGTTCAAGCCCCAAGTTGGGCTTCGAATTGATAGGGCGGAGCCTGCTTCTGGTTATCTGCCTTCCTCTCTCTCTGCCCCTCCCCTGCTAGCCTGTGCTCCTCGTTCTCTCTCTCTCTCTCTCTCTCTCTCTCTCTCTCTTTCTCTCTCTCTCTCAAAAATAAGTATACATTAAAAAAAAAAAGAAAAGAAACTACACTTGTTGAATTTGGGTGTGGTGTTAAGGAATATCCAAAATTATCTGAAAAGGCTATTAAGATACTCTCCTCCCTCTTCCAACTAGCGTGATGTCACATTTTCTTCATGTGCTTCAAAGCAACATACTGCAACCGATCGCATGCAATAGCAGATATGAGAATCCATCTGTCTTCTATTAAGCCAGGCATTAGAGAAATTTCCAAAACTTTTACAGTGTCACTCTTTCCACTAATTTTTGTTGTTGTTGTGTTGGAAAATAAAGTTATTTTTCATAGAAATGTTACTTATGTTAACATAGGTTTATTATTTTTAAAATGAGTTAATAAATATTTTTTAAATTTCTGTTTTAATTTCAAATACAGTAAATACAGATAGGTGCAACCTTTGGGGTCCTTATTTTTAAGGATATAAAGGGGTTCTGAGAGCAAAAAGTTTGAAAACTGCTGGTCTAAAGATTTTAGCACAAGAACCCCCACCGTACTTGTTGTAAAAAAGAAAAAGAAGACTCTATGATTTTGCCCCAGGGAGTCTGATTTACTAGATCTAAGGTCATTTTAACAGGCAGTCAGATATTCTGATGCAGGTGGTCCTTAGTTTGAGAAACGCAGCTTTAAAGGCCGATAAGCTGTAAAGTCTTCTTTCAGATTGGTGAAGTCAAGGGTTTAGAAATCGTTGTTGTTTTAGAGAGAAAGATAAACGATAGAACTGTAGTTTACTAAGAAAAAAAAAGATTTCTTTCTTTCTCTCTTTTTATTTGTTTCTCTTCTTAAAGATTTTAAGTAATCTGTACACCCCATCCCCAAATCAAGAGTCCCATACTCTTGGTGCCTGGCTGGCTCAGTGGGAGGAGCATACCACCCTGGTTGTGAGTTTGAGCCCCATGCTGGGTATAGAGATTACATACATATATACATAAACAAACAAACAACAAACTTAAAGAGTCACACGCTTCACCAGTTGAGCTATCCAGGTGCCCCTGGAGATTTCTTTTAATTCTGTTTACTCTTCTTGGTATTTATGGACCTTAATATTAATCAGTGGTGGATTATGGTTACCGAAAGAATCATGACCTTTACCAGATTAATTTTTAGTCTTGTTTTACTGATGGGCTATATATATTAAGACAGTTTCTGGCTGGTTTAATTATTTTCAGACACGTCTTTATAATAAATTTCAGACGTATCTGTTTCAGACGTGTCTTTATAATGAAGTTAACTTTGATTTATTGCGTGTAATGTAAATAAAATTCTCATGTTCCTTTCTTGTAATTGTTTGTATAACCAATTAGAGGAGGAATTTTCGTGTCAGAGATCACATAGTAGAGATAAGACTTAGAAACAGATAATTTGATTCCACTAGCCTGGGAATTTGAAGACTCCCAAGTTTGTGTTCTGCTTGTATAATTATCTTTGTGGTCACTTAACATTTCTGTCTTTATCTGTAAAATGGGAACAAAGTCTACTTGACAGGATTGTTACATTATCTTAGCCACCTCCGGGTTCTCTTTGGCTGAGTGATTGACTGGAAAATCCCACCTGAATTCATGCTTCAGGTCAGGTTCTGCATGGGTGTGATGATCCATCCATCCATCCATCCATCCATCCATCCATCCCTGTGTGGTTTTTAGAATTTAGATCATGAACTGCCCCCGATGCAGTGATGTTTCTAAATTCTTCATTTTTTTCTTTCTCTTTTTAAACCATGTCCACTACCTCACATTGTTGAATTATAATTTCATGAGTAATTGAGCCTTTTCATAACCTCTTATGTGGATGCGATAAGATCATCTTTTCTGAGTGCTTACATCATGCAAAACTATGATGTACATGAGGTGACTTATTTTTCCAAGTATATTATTCATTTTGAGAAGACTCAATAGAACATTTTTATTTATGGGGAGATAGCTCATATTCTATCTTGAATATAACTTAAACTTTATGGGCCAGATTTTCTTAAAATTTTTTTTTGATGTTTATTTTTGAAAGAGAGAGAGAAAGAGAGCGCACAAGCAGGGGAGGGGCAGAGAGAGAGGGAGCAAAGGATCCAAAGAGGGCTCTGTGCTGACAGCAGACAGCCCGATGTGGAGCTCGAACTCAACGAACTGAGAGATCATGGCCAGAGTCGAAGTCAGACGCTTAACTGACTGAGCCACCCAGGCACCCCCATGGGTCAGATTTATCTTTAAAGATATTTTTCATAAAGCTCAACTCATACATTTTATTTTATTTTGTTTTTTTATTTTTTCTTTAAGATTATTATTATTTTTTAATTCTTAGCGTTTATTTATTTTTGAGAGAGAGACAGAGACAGAGTGTGAGTGAAGGAAGGGCAGAAAGAGAGGGAGACACAGAATCTGAAGCAGGTTCCAGGTTCTGAGCTGTCAGCACAGAGCCTGACATGGGGCTTGAACTCACAAACCATGAGATCATGACCTGAGCCAACGTCAGACGCTTAACCAACTGAGCCACCCAGGTGTCCCATAAGATTTTTTTTTTTTAATTTTTTTTTTCAACGTTTATTTATTTTTGGGACAGAGAGAGACAGAGCATGAACGGGAGAGGGGCAGAGAGAGAGGGAGACACAGAATCGGAAACAGGCTCCAGGCTCTGAGCCATCAGCCCAGAGCCTGACGCGGGGCTCGAACTCCCGGACCGCGAGATCGTGACCTGGCTGAAGTCGGACGCTTAACCGACTGCGCCACCCAGGCGCCCCTAAGATTTTTTAAGTATAAGTAATCTCTATAGCCAACGTGGGGCTCAAACTTATAACCCTGAGACCAAGAGTTGCATGCTTCACTGACTGAGCTAACCAGGCGCCCCATCAACTCATACATTTTTTTTTTGTTTTATTTATTTTGAGAGAGAGAGTACAAGCGTGTACTCAGGGGATGGCCAGAGAGAGTGGGAGAGAGAGAATCCCAAGCAATCTCTGCGCTAATTTAGTGCAGAGCCCAATGTGGGGCTTGATTTCATGAACCATGAGATTATGACCTGAGCCAAAACCGAAAGAGGGACGCTTAACTGACTGACCCACCCAGGCTTCCCAACTCAGACATTTTAAAAATTAATAGACTATATATATATATATATTTTTTTTTTAGGGCCATTTTAGGTTTATAGAAAAATAGAGCAGAAAGTACAGAGTTCCCATATACCCTCTCCTCTCTCTCCCCCAGAGATTCTTCAGTTATGAACACCCTGCATTAGTGTGCTGTACATTTGTTACTATTGATGAGCCAGTATATATATGTTTTTAAATACAATTTTTTAAAGTTCATTTATTTTTAAGAGAGAGACAGAGAGAGACAGAGCATGAGTGGTGGAGGGGCAGAGAGAGAGGGAGACACAGAATCTGAAGCAGGCCCCAGGCTCTGAGCTGTCAGCACAGAGCCTGACGTGGGGGGCTTGAACCCATGAACCGTGAGATCATGACCCTGGCCGAAGTCAGACACTTAACTGACTGAGCCACCCAGGTGCCCCAGTCTCTATACCATATATGGGGCTTGAACTCACAACCCCAAGATCAAGAGTCCCAAGCTCCACTGACTGAGCCAGCCAGGTGCCCCTTGAGCCAATATTGATACTTTATTAACGGGAAGCCTACAGTTAACATTAGAGTTCACTTTGTTACACGTTCTGTGGATTTTGACAAATGGATGAAGACTTGTATCCTCCATTACAGTGTCACATAAAGTAATCTCACTGCCCAAAAAATCCCGTGCTCCCAAACCGTCTCATCCCTCTCCCAAACCACTGGCAGCCAGATCGTTTTTACTGTCTCCATAGTTTTGTCTTTTCCAGAATACCATATAGATGGAATTAGACAGTGTGTACCAATTTCAGAGTGCCTTCCTTCGCTTAGCAACACTCCCTGTCTTTTTGTGGCTTGATAGTCTCGTTTCTTTGTATTGCTGATTAATACTCCATTGTCTCTGTGTACCACAGTTTGTTTATCCACTCACCTATTGAAGGACATCTTGATTGATTCCAAGTTTGGGCAGTTATGAATAAAGCTGCTATAAATATTCATGTGCAGGTTTTTGTGTAGATACACATTTTCAGCTAATTTGGTTAAATACCAAGGATCACGATTGCTAGATCATATGTTAAGAGTATGTTTAGTTTTATAAGAAACTGCTAAACTATCTTCCTAAGTGTCTGTACCATTTTGCATTCTCGCCAACAATGAATGAGCATTTGCTGTTGTCAGTATTTTGGATTCCGACCATTTTTTTTTAAGTTTTTTAAGTTTTTTATTTATTTTTGAGAGAGAGAGAAAGAGAGCTAGTGAACGCATGTGCGAGCACAAGCAAGGGAGGGGCAGAGAGAAGGAGAGACAATCCCAAGCAGGCTCCACACCATCAGCCCAGAGCCCGATGCGGGGCTCGAACTCACAAACTGTGAGATCATGACCTGAGCTGAGATCAAGAGTTGGATGCTTAACTTACTGCACCACCCAGGTGCCCCAGATTTTGGCCATTCTAATAAGGGTGTAGTGGTATCATTGTTTTAATTTGCAGTTCCCTATGGGTGTATGATGAAGAGCATCTTTTCATATGCATATTTGCCATGGGTATTTCTTTGGTGAGATGCCTGTTTAGATGTTTTGCCCATTTTTAAGTTGGGTTGTTTTTTTGAGAGAGTTTTAAGAGTTCTATGTATATTTTGGATGTATTTAATTTTTCTTCCTTAAAACGTTTTTAACTGGCATAAATATCTCTTCTGGAATTCAAGCTCATACAGAAACAAATTTGGGGATGCTTATGGTTCGTGTACTGAGGACAATGAAATGAAGTACTTGCCTCCCTCCTCCCCCTAAATTTAATTTTCAGAACCTCCTGGGTCTAGGGCTGGCCAGAGGGCCATAGTCCAGAGTACAGATTTAAATACCGATCTTTATGGTTAGAGTAATCTCTCTGCTGTGACATGTAATACGTTGGATAGTGTTGATTCCTTCTTAAGACCTGAACATTTCTGACCCTAGGTAGATTGGAATAGTGGAGAAATTCTGGAGATTTCTAAATCTCTTGAGGGAGAATAATCACTATCTCTAGAGGTCATTCTTCTTGGGCCCTTTTAAATTACTTATTGGGATGCCTGTGTGGCTCAGTTGGTTGAGCGTCCGACTTCGGTTCAGGTTATGATCTCATGGTTTGTGAGTTCAAGCCCCACGTCAGGCTCTGTGCTGACAGTTCACAGCCTGGAGCCTGCTTTGGATCCCATGTCTCTCTCTCTCTGCCCCTCCCCTGCTCATGCTCTGTCTCTCTCTCTCTCTCAAAAATAAATAAAAACATTTAAAAAATTTAAAAAAATTACTTTGTGTGTGTCAGATTAAGTGACAAAAGTGAAAAAATAGTCTTCCAGTGGGACTTTTCTTTTAGGAAGAAAAGTAACAAGAGTGGGTTGAGTACCTTTGTGATCTTGATGAATTTGTCTTGGGGTTCAGGAACATTAACCTAATTGATGGAAAGACTAGGTATGGTGGGCTGGAGTATTACCAGAGACTTCTGCAGTACCACATTGGATGGGTTCTGTCACCATTTTGCTCACCCTTTTAGTGATATTGGACACAAGTGAACACCTTTTTTCTTTAATTTTTTTAAAATGTTTATTCTTGAGAGACAGAGACATGGCACGAATGGAGGAGGGGCAGAGAGAGAGGGAGACACAGAATCCGAAGCAGGCTCCAGGCTCTGAGCTGTCAGCACAGAGCCCGACGCGGGGCTGGAACTCAGGAGCTGTGAGATCATGATCTGAGCCGAAGTCGGACACCGACTGGGTGGCCGACTGAGCCACGCAGGCGCCCCAAATAACCTTTTTTCTTTAAACACTGTGGGGGTGCCTGGGTGGCTGAGTTGGTTGAGCAGCTGCCCATATTTCTCAAATGTCTAAATGTATCTCTCTCTCTCTCTCCCTCTCTCTCCCTCTCTCTCCCTCCCTCTGCCCCTCTCCCCTGCTCTCACTCTCTCTCTCTCACAAAACGAAATGAAATGAAATGGCTTCTGTGACAGCCTATTCCTCTGGTTTTTCTTTGTCTTACTGGGCTTTCCCAGCTTCCTTTCCTGGTTCATCCTCTACCTGAACACTCATGTTTGAAGGACTTCAGGCCTCCGTCTGGGGCTTTCTTTTCCTTCCTTCTTCTATATTCTGTCCCCAGGTTATCTCATCCATTATTTTGGCTTTAAACATCATCTCCATTCTTTTTTCAACGTTTATTTTTGGGACAGAGAGAGACAGAGCATGAATGGGGGAGGGGCAGAGAGAGAGGGAGACACAGAATCGGAAACAGGCTCCAGGCTCTGAGCCATCAGCCCAGAGCCTGACGCGGGGCTCGAACTCACAGACCGCGAGATCGTGACCTGGCTGAAGTCGGACGCCCAACCGACTGCGCCACCCAGGCGCCCCAAACATCATCTCCATTCTGATGATTACCAGGGGTGTACTCCCAACCTGGGCCTCTCCAGGCTCCCGATCCCTGTGTCCTGCTGCCTACCTGACATTTCCCCTCAGATAGCTTGGTGTTGTCTCCCGTGCATCTTGCCTAAAACACAACTCTTAAAGTTTCTTGTCACAAGCTTGTGCTGTTCTCCCCACTCAGTTTTCCCCAGTCGAAGTAAATGGCATCATCACGTACCCCGTTGTGCAAACCCCAAATCTGGGAATCTCTTTCATTTCCCTGTTTCCTCATACCCCTGCTTCTCTTCAAGTCATCTGCAAATCCTGTCAGCGTTACCTCTGAAGTTTTCTTAAATTCCTGTTCTTGTCTCATCCTGACTTCTGTTCCAGCTCTGTGGTAGACTGGATACCCTGAAAACCCTGTTGTGCAAAACACCAAGAAATGCTGGATAAACTGAGCGTTCAAAAAAAACTGGGGAAACCTACAGAGGCAAAAAGCAAATGGAACCTTACCAAAAAAAGGGAGAAGACAACGGCTTAACATGGGGCTTAAAGGCCACTCTGGGCAGGAGACCAGGCCTTTGGTCTTGGTGAGGAGTTGGAGCAGCCAAGTCTCCTAAGGGATGCCTGGGTGGCTCAGTTGGTTAAGCCACACTTCGGCTCAGGCCATGATCTCACGATTCATGGTTCGGGAGTTCGAGCACTGACTGCATGGGGCTCTGTGCTGACAGCTCAGAGTCTGGAGCCTGCTTCGGATTCTGTCTTCCTTTCCACCTGCCCCTCCCCCACGTGCACTCTGTCTCTCAAAAATAAATAAACATTAAAAAAAAAAAAAGAATTCCTATGCATACGCCTGCCATTTTAACATTTGAATTTACACTGTCTTTTTGGTCCTGGAAACTCCAAGCTAAGGTTTTAACATCAAGAGGTCTGTTTTCCTTTAGAAGCCAGGACAAATAGTTACTTCCTCCAAGATGCCTTCCCTGACTATCTAGAGCATGCCAGCCTGACCCCAGTCACTCACTATCCTGTCATCTTACTGCTCTTATCACAAGTGGTAATTACTTCCTTATTTACTTGTCTGTCTTCCTCCATCTCAAGGAGGGCAGAGACCTGTTTCGTTTGTCACTCCATACCTGGCTCTTGGTTCCTGACTGGTGTGTTTTTCTTTTCTGAATGAACAGATGGATGAATGAGTCAAGTAAGGAGGTTCCTTCCGAGGGACGATGAAAGGATGGTACCTACATTTTATTTTATGGCATTTATTGGCATTAAGCATTTCACTTGAAAACAGAATTATGATTCTTACCCCAAAATGCATATCAATAATTTAGAAATTGAAGACGTTGACTTACATCGCAAACAACAGTCCTCTGTCCCACTCCTCCTTACTTCTAAGCAGAGTGCTTCCCAGATTGCCACTTTCCAAGTATTGGGCTTTTTCTGCTCCTATTTACTTTCGTGCTTTTCAGTAATATGCTTACACTGCCGTTTTTGACCTATCAAAATTTTAGATACTGTTTAACTTCCTGTTGTCATTGGTGAGGATGTATTTCTTTCACCACCACTGTTCCTTCCCATCCCTTATAGTAGAGTGGTCATAAGTTTTAATCCACTTGGGCTAAACTGCCAACGATGTGTATTATTTTGACTAAATATTGCTCACTGGTAAGCCAAGCAGCATATTACGATTGCGTTTCCTTTCATATACAAATATTTGTTTTTTTTCCTGGAGTTAATATTTTTATTTTTAAAACTTGCTTAGTTTTCTTTATATCTACTGCCAACTTCCCCCAAATGCTCTGGCAGGTTTCTCAAATGCCTAGCAGTTTACTTCAAATGCTTAAACACACTGGCCATCTAGTCTTTATTTTCTTTTCTTTTTTTTTTTTTTTTTATTTTTTTTTTTCAACGTTTATTTATTTTTGGGACAGAGAGAGACAGAGCATGAACGGGGGAGGGGCAGAGAGAGAAGGAGACACAGAATTGGAAACAGGCTCCAGGCTCTGAGCCATCAGCCCAGAGCCTGACGCGGGGCTCGAACTCACAGACCGCGAGATCGTGACCTGGCTGAAGTCGGACGCTTAACCGACTGCGCCACCCAGGCGCCCCTAGTCTTTATTTTCTTGGCAATCACCCCCACCCCCATCCCTGTCCTGCTGCAGTCAGGGTCTCCTATGTTGGATTCCCTTTTTCCCAGATCCCCTGTCTTCTTCATTTGCTGAAGCACACATTCCAGTAACATGCTATCAAGAAAAGGTGTGTGGAAAGTCAGTTTTTTGAGTACCTGAGTTATCTGAAATACCTTTTATTTTTCTTCGCACTTGAATGATTATTTGGGCATCACATCATTTGCTCATCATTCTGAAGGCCTTGTTGGCTCAGTTGGCTTTGAATCTTTCAGTGTTTGTGCCGAAAGTCGATGCTGTTCTGATTTCTGATCTTCTCCAAGAGACCCAGTTCTTTTCTCTGGAAGCTTGTATAACTTATTTCCTGTGTTGAAATCTCACTGGATGTGCCTTAGTGTGGGTCAGTTTTCATTCATTGGACTGGGTAGTAGATGGGCCCCTTTCCATCTGGAAAGGGAAATTCTTATTCTTTCTTTTGATAATTCCTACCTTACCATTTTTCCCTTCTCTTTTTTCTGGGAATCCTCTTGGTCAGATATTGGATCATCAGAGTTTTGTTTTGTCTCCCCTCTGCTTCTGTATTCCATCTTTTTTTGTTTTAGAGTATCTTCTGGGATGTTTCCTTGGCTCTTATCTTTCAAGCCATCTACTTAATTTTAAGTTTGGCTGTCATTTTCAATTTCCAGAGTCCTTTTTCAGTTATCATTGTCTTTTTCATCTTTGTTTTCATCCTAATCCTGTTTAATGTGTATAACTTGTCTCTCTGAAGGTTTCATAGTTTTGTGAAATGTTTATATGCTCCTAGTATTCTCCGATTCTTGGGTTCCTCTTGTGTTCATCTCTCTCTCCCTTCCCCCCTTTCTCTGTCTCTCTGTTTCGCTGTCTTTCTCTCTCACGTTGGAGGTTTTCTTCAAAAGTGTGGTAGTTCTTAGAGTCACCTGGCTGGCTTAGTCGATAGAGCATGTGACTCTTGATTTCGGGGTTGTGAGTTCAAGTCCCATGTTGGACTTAGAGCTTACTTGAAACAAAAAGTGTAGTACTTTTTAGTTCTCAGTTCAAGTTGAATGGTCTCATGTGCTTGTCGAGCTTCACTGTGGAGTGATTGGGGAAAGTCCTGGCTGCCGGGATTCTGGGACCTGATGTATGTAGCTTCTCACCTAATCTCTGTTGTTTTAGTTCAGTGAACGTCTCGCCCTCATCTGTGTCTGGTGTCCCCAGGTCTGTAGTTGGCTTTCTCCAGACAGTAAGTACTCTGTCTCTTGCTGGGTTCAGAGAGAGGTAATTATTTGGGGGAGTTTCAATAATACAGATTTTTCAATGAGTTCTCTTATTTTCAGCTAAACATTTCATCCCTGCCATCAACCATACCTACCCTCTCCAACTTTGAACTTTTGGGGGGGGGGTCATACAGTGTACCTCTGGTTAGAAATCCCTTCTTCAGGCACTTACTATTTAGTTTTCTCAGCTGTTCTAGGTCAGTGATCATGTCTCCACTTTCTGGATTCCAGAACTTTATTGATAGCTTTTGTCCACTGTTACGTCATTTCCCATTCTTTGTCCTTGTGGGTTTATACCCACTGCCCCTGCTTTACTACCACTTTCGTGAGGTTTTGGATCATGGTGAACCAAGAGACCTATGTCATGTTCTCTGGAGCACTTGTGTGTTTGCACATGCTAATTCCCAGTGCCGAGACTGGTTACCCCTTCCTCTCTAGCGTTACCATTTCTCCTGGAGAGACTCTATACCTTGTAAAGTATCTGCCTTCTCATGTCCATTTACATGTAATTTCCATTTACATGTAATTATCTTGTTACATGTCTGCTCTTCTTTCAAAACCATATCTTCTTTGACGGTACGGACCAGATTGTACAACTCCCACGAGCACTATTTGCCTTGTTTTAGAGTTGTGTGGCCCCCGACATTGTACATTCCTCTTGCTCTGCTGGGGACTATGAATTCTCCAGTTTTCTGTCCCTCGTGGCTTGGCAGAGGCGCTCAAGTGTTTAGTGAGCCAGTGACACCTTTACATGTGTCCTCTTAAATGTCACAGATGGGCCAGAAAACCTGTGAGATGGTATAATATATACCAGGGTGGCCATAGTTAATAATACTGTATTGTATTATTAAGAGAATAGATCTTAAACGTTCTCATCTCAAGAAAAAAAATTAGCTGAGCTTCTGGTGGTCATTTCACAATATCAAACCATTAGTTCGTGCACCTAAAAGTAACATGATGTGATGTGTCAATTATATCTCAGTAACACTGAGCAACAAGGAAAGAAAACCTCTGAGAAATGATGCATTTTGTTTCTGTGCATTTTTCTCTGGTGAGGTCACATTTATGTGGTCAACTTTTTTTTTTTTTTTAAGCCCAAAAACAAAATACCTCTTCAAGAGAATAACAACTATGACCCTCATTTTCTGCCTGGGTAGATGATTTTCTCTTTGCAGTCAGTCGTCTTTTCCTCTCTAACCACATTTTTTCCAGTTATAAAGTTTAAGGCTCCATCCACTCCTTGCCTCTTAAGTCATAGTGTGGTGGAAAGAACCAGAAACTAAGTCAAGAGGCTGCCTGCCGGATTTTGTTCCCAACGCTCACGTCAATGGTCTGTTTCCATGTCTGTAAAGTGAGCAGGTTGGATTTTATATATTTTAAGAGCTCTTGAACAACAATAGCAGAAATGTTTTTTTGTTATTGAGTTGGAGCCCAAGTGTCTTGAGGGCAAAGCATTGAAGAGCAGGCAATTGATTTACTGTGTAAAGCAGTTTACTATGACTGTAGGTTGGGTCTTAGACCTTTTACTTTGGGAATATCTCAAAATAAACTTACTCATCCAAGTGTTTTTCTGTTTTCTGAGATGCCTTATTTCAGTGTCTGTATGCCAATATTAAGTTAGGCTGTAATTTCTTAGATTCCCAGATAACTACCAACGGGCACATGCCGTGAAATATACCCTCTTTTAGATGATATCAGGGTGCTAAAGTCTCATTATTGCATTTAAGGAGAAACGACTATATCCGTTTAACTTTATTATATTTTATTTTTTTAAGGTTTTTTCAAATTTTATTTTATTTTTGTTTCCTTAAGTAATCTCTAAGACCAACACAGGGCTTGAACTCACAATCCCGAGATCAAAGAGTCCCATGTTCCACCAACCGAGCCAGCCAGGTGTCCCTAGCTTTGTATTTCAAAAATTTTTCTTCTGAGGCTTGCGTTTTAACATAAGCTCTTCTTTTGGGAAATTTTGTCATTTGCTTGTCTCTTCTGGTAAATCTGCATGAATCATTGCACCTATTAGCTCATGCTGAAGGAAGACCAGTGTATGTTCTTCCATGAAGTTCATTAGCTTTTTAAGGCATTTCAGTCTTCTCTGTGCTAGAAGAATGTTGCAGATTAAAACACACACACACACACACTTATATAATTTTCATTCATTTAGTCAACAAATGTTTGAACATCCTGTAGGTACTGGGGAGGTAGCAGTGAGCAAAAGAGAGTCTTTGCTCTTGTGCAGCTTACATCCCCTAGCAGGCGGTGGCGGAAGGAGATAAAAAACACGTGGTATGTTGGCGGCTGTCGAGTACCGTGAAGAAAAACTCAGCCGGGGTAGATGTGCTCTCTTCCATGGAGTGGTGTGAAGGGATATTTTGTGCAGAGGTGTGAGTGAGGTCAGAGAGCGAGCCACGTAGTAGTCCAGGGAAAGAGCTTTCCAGGCAGGCATGGTATGTTCCAGAAGTAGAAAGGGGACCAGTGTGGGCAAAGGGGAGAGCAGTGGGAAAGGAGGTCAGAGAGGCCTTCAGGAGCGAAATGGGTCGTCTGGTGGGCTGAGGTAGGGGTTTGGATTTTTTTCTGAGTGGGCTTTGAACAGAAGAATGGAATGATAGGACTTCTCTCTTGAAAGGATCTGTAATGTGGAGATTAGACTGCGGAGGGACAAGGGTGAGCACACCAAGACCAGTTAGGAATTTAGCACATGGTGGCAGCGAGGTAGGAGGTGGGCTAGGTGAGAACTGACACTGGCTCAGATTAAGATTGTAGCAGCAGAGGAGATGGTGAGAGGTGCTCACATTCTAGATACATTCTGAAAGTAGAGCCAACAGGATTTGTTAATGGATTGGATGTTGGAAGGAAGAGGAGAGAGGTTGGAATCAAGGCTTCTTTTCTTTTTCTTTTTTTTTTAAACGTTTATTTATTTATTTTGAGAGAGAAAGAGAGAGCACAGGACAGGCAGTGAGAGAGAGAAAAAGAATCCGAAGCAGGCTCCACACTAGTGGTGCAGAGCCCGACGCGGGGCTCGAACTCGCAAACTGTGAGATCATGACCTGAGCTGAAACCAAGAGTCAGATGCTTAACAGACTGAGCCACCCAGGCGCCCCAAGGCTTATTTTCAAGGTTTGTGGCCTGAGCCCATGCAAAAATGGAGTTGTCATTTGCGAAAATGGGGAAGTTGGCCGGGAGAGGTCTTTAATGAGGAGGTTGGTTTGGGGTGCTCTTTAGATCCAAGTGGAGATGCTGAATAGGCAGTCAGGTATAAGACTGGAGTTCGTGAGAGAGGAGAGGGCTGGGGATGTAAACTTGGGTATTGTCAATTTGTAGATGGAGAGTGAGTGCACAGAGAGAGAAGGGGTTTACTATTAAACTAGTTTTAACAGTGAAGCCTTTTCCTTTAACACTGCAAACTCTTTGCCTTGTAAATATGGAGAACAAACTGAGGGCTACTGGAGGGGTTGGGGGAGGGGGGATGGGCTAAATGGGTAAGGGGCACTAAGGAATCTACTGCTGAAATCGTTGTTGCACTATATGCTAGCTAATTTGGATGTAAATTATATATTTTAAAAAATTAGAATAAAAAAACCCGCAAACTCTTTGTCTCATGGAAGATAGACTCCGTAAACATGGATTCTATCACTGTGTTAGTAAAGATGTTGCTGTAGTTATCAAATGCAATAACCCCCTTCAGATTCAGTGGCACAAAGCCCCGACCATTTTGTTACGTCCACGGATGCCGTGGGCAGAAATTCAGATAGGCACAGCAGGGGTGGCTGTCTTTGCTGCACAGTGTCTGGGCCCACAGCTGCCTTGAACGTCCAGGGCAGCCATCGTCCGGAGGCTGCTTCACCCACAGATCTGATGCCCAGGCTGGGATGAGTCAAAGGCTCATCTCAGCTGGGACTGCAGACCAAGTGCCTTCACGTGGCCTCTCCTGCCTTGGGCTTCTCACAGGGTGTTGGCTGGGTTCTGGGGAACGAGCCTTCTAAAGAGAATCGGACGGGAGGCTTGGAAGTTGCATATCGACACTTCTGTTGTACTCTGTTGGTTGGAGCAGTCGTGGCCTTGGCCAGATTCAAGGGGAGGGGACAAAGACCCCTTGTCTCAATTGGAGGAGTATTAGAGAAATTAGGGTCGTGTTTTATAACCACCACAAATGCCCTTTGAATTTGAGGTTCTGCCCTAAACCACAGTAACTTTGAAGGAAGGAGTTCCAACGCAGGATCCATGGATGTGTGTTGTCAGCCCCAGTTGTGCATTGCTGCGTACTAAGTGACCAGGATTACCTTAATATCTCTTTAGGGGAAGTGGCCTGAACAAACTTGGGAAAAGGTTCTTGCTTCTCTCCAGTAAGTAGTGAGCTATATTATGGGTCTGTGATACCGAGATTCAGAAATTTAAGCTCCCTTTCTCTGGTTTATTTCAATTTCCTGTCTTTGAAGAATATTAATAACTTACATAGCATTCCAGATCAGTGGATGCTTTTCTGACTTTGTAATTGGGGCTTTGTCCAAAGATACAATACCCACAGGCTTCGGGGCGCCTGGGTGGCGCAGTCGGTTAAGCGTCCGACTTCAGCCAGGTCACGATCTCAAGGTCCGTGAGTTCGAGCCCCGCGTCAGGCTCTGGGCTGATGGCTCAGAGCCTGGAGCCTGTTTCTGATTCTGTGTCTCCCTCTCTCTCTGCCCCTTCCCCGTTCATGCTCTGTCTCTCTCTGTCCCAAAAATAAATAAACGTTGAAAAAAAAATTAAAAAAAAAAATACCCACAGGCTTCTACCAGCCTCTTGCGCTTCTTCTCCCTTCAGTTGCCCTCAAGCCTGGAAATTTTGACATGACACTTTGCTTGCCCAATCCAGTTGTTTCTCAAGGACTATACTCTTTCTGTTTTAAAGAGTTGGCAAAGGGCTCCTGGCTGGCTCAGTCGGTAGAGCATCCAACTCTTGATCTCGGGGTTTTGAGTTCAAGCCCCACATTGGGCGTGGAGCCTACTTTAAATAAAATATATAATAGGGGCACCTGGGCGGCTCAGTTGGTCAAGCGTCCGGCTTCAGCTCAGGTCATGATCTCATGGTTCGTGGGTTCGAGCCCAGCATCGGGCTCTGTGCTGACAGCTCAGAGCCTGGACTCTACTTCAGATTCTGTGTCTCCCTCTCCCTCTTCCCTTCCCCACTCATGCTCGTGCTCTCTCTCTCTCTCTCTCTCTCAAAAATAAAACATTCAAAAACTTTTTTTAAAAAAATAAAAATGAAAATTGGGGTGCCTGACTGGCTCAGTCAGTAAAGCACGCGACTTTTGATCTTGAGGTTGGTTGGCCTGGCCCTCAGAATAACTCTTCCTAGATGCAGTGTCCTCGCCTGGGAGAATCTGGCTGATTCAATAGAGGGATAATATCCCCGCGGTTTATTCGTTCGGTGCGTGTTTTTGGAGTACCTGTCACGAGCCGGGCACTGTGCTGGATGCTGGGGGGTGAGGGGGAGAACACGCTACTGGGCAGCAGCCAAGCAAGCTCTCGTGGAGCTGGCATCCAGCGGTGGTGGTTACGTGTCGGTTATGGAGTCCTGGTGTTCGGGTCCCCGGCGGCGGCAGGGACAGAAGGAGGGTCTGGTGGGGGGTGAGGGGCGTCTTGGTGTTTTTGAGCAGCTAAAAGAAGAGCAGAGTGAGCGCCGGGAGCTCAGCCAGCAGGCTGGGGCCAGCCGAGGCAAGAAAGACAGGGCTCACCAGGCCATCGGTCACATTAATAACACAGACACTTAACATGTTGTGCCAGCTGTGTCTTAAGTGCTTCTACACATTGAGTCATTTAGTCCTTATGGTGATCCTGTGACGTCCTGTTGTCTGTCCTTTCTCATAGGTGAGGAAACTGAATGAAGCACAGGGAGGCTAACTGGCTGCCACTTGCTCCCACACACCTAAGTGGGGGCACCTGGATCCGTGCTGGAAGCACAACGCTGGTCTGCTTTGATTTTACATATTTTGTTTTTCGGCCCAAGAACAATGCAAAGTCATCAGAGGCATTTAACGTAGGGGAGTGTTCAGATCAGATGTGGAAAATGGACTGGTGGCAAGCAAGCACATGCAGGGAGACAGTCAGAAGCTCTCATCATGGCCCATGTGTGTTTTGGCTCTGAGCTTTCTGGCTGATTTTCTTTTCCCTTCCTGACTCCTTTTCTGGGCGGGGAATGGGAGAGTTTGTGCGTCAGAGTACAAGCCCCAGACCCTTTCTGTTAAATAGCAATGTGCTACTTCCCCCAAAGCATTTATTCTTGGGTTGCAGAAATCTTAATGTCTTGAGGGGATGGAGCCTGATTGTAATTTACAGACCGAATAGTCTTTGGAGGCCACCCAGCCCCGCGGCTCTCCCAGCGTCAGAGTTACTGCTGCGACATTTCTCAGGGTGAACATTTAATCTGCATTTGAACACCAAAGGCCGCAGGAACCTGGGAGGTTGTCCCTTACTCCTCCCTTTGTCTGGGTCACCTTTGCCCTTGAGACAGTCACCAAGCCCCCTCCCACCTCCCTCTTTAATATCTCTGGAAGACGTCCACCTCAAAACAGCTTTGAGGCTGCTGCCACTGCCAAATCTCACCTTGATTATGGCAGCCTGAGGGATCTTTCTGAAATATAAATCAAATTGTCACCAGTCTGCCTAAAACTTTTCAGACTTCCTTATTGCCCCTGGACAAGGGTTCATATTTCTCCAACCTCATCTCATGCCATAGACTTTATACAGTCACTGCAGTGTTTCTGCTTCATTACAACTGCCTGGATCCCAGGCCTGGAGATTATTATTCAGTACATCCGGAGTAAGGGCCAGCATCTGGCTTCTGAAAGCCGCTCAGGTGACTCCAGAGTTGAACCCTGATCCCTGCTCTCATTCCAGGGTTCTCAAAGTGGCCACACGTTAGCATCATCCGAGAGATGTTAAATAGCAAAACGTGGATCCCTGCCTCAGTGATTCCACTTTGACAAATCTGGTTTGATTTCCCAGGCACCTCTACTTTCAAAGAAAAAAAAAAAAATTGCTCTTGTAATTCTGATCTGCAGCCAGGGTCGGGAACCTCTGTTGGCAGAGGGCATACTCCAGAGGGCAGGATCTGGGGTAGGTGTTAACGAGGAAGCAGATTGGCTCTGAAGTGTTTCACCCTTTCACGTACGGATCTCCACGTATCGAAGAGCCAAACTTCTGTAATTGTCTTACCCTCTTGGAACCCCGCTTCCTGTTCCCCAAGTCTTCTTACTGGGCAAAACATTCAAGTTCTCCGACTCCCCACACTTGATTGCCTGCTCTGAATGTGCTTGTTTTTTAGTGCACTGTTTAAATTGTGGTGTAATTAGAGATTCATTCTAGATGCGGGCCACTTACAGTGGGACGGATAGATTCTTTCATTCAAACACTGTATATGCCTGTTTAAAATACCATAAGATGGGGGTACCTGGCTGGCTCAGTTGGTAGATCATGTGACTCCTGATCTCAGGGTTTTGAGTTCAAGTCCCGTGTTGGGCAGACAGCTTACTTAAAACAAAACCATAGGATCACATTGGCTTGATATCATGATTGACTCATGGGTTACTTAAGAATCAATGAAAACTCCCACTCTGGGCTGATGGTGAAGAGCAGGAATTCTGAAAACGGACTATGTGGATTAGGGTTCCAGCTCTGTGCCATGACTACCTGTATGACCTTGGGTAAATCACTTAAAATTCTGTACCTAGTTTCCTCCTCTATAAAATGGGGATACAAATATATCTAGGTCACAGAGTTGTGAGGATGAAATGAGTAAATAAATAGATGGCAAGTGCTTAAAACAGTGCCTGGAACATATAGTAAGTGCCATATAAATTTAGTGATAGTCATTGGTTATTTGGCCTGCTCTGAAACCAAGGTTCTTACTTTCCATCTTTTTCTTTCATTTGGATATCACATAGTTGTTTTCACCTTTAGTCTTTTTAGGACCTGGAGCTATCCTTAGGTGAACTATGTAAGGAGATAACTTGATCAAAGAACCATGGGACCCTCCTGTCTTTCTTTTCTCCTGTTACATACTTACACTAAAATCACAGTGTTACAAACTCCCTCCCTCAGCATAGGACACAAAGACCCATTAAAATGCACGCATTTGACATGGCAAGGTAAACTGACTTTATTATTTAACATGGCTAATCTGATACATTAATCTGTTCCCCAGGGCATTGAGGAAGTGGATTTAGCATAAGAAGTACCCATGAAAGGAATGTTGTGGGAGGAAGGAAAAAGCCAGCACTACTGTGCCCCCAGCAACACATGGGGGACATGCTTTAAAGCCATTGTTATTTATTTGTTTTTCTTTTTTTTTTTTTTTTTTAACTTTTATAAGTCTTCCAAAAGAGCGGTCCTTCCCCATTTTACTGAAGAAAAAGCCTGTTCAGTAGTCAAGTAATGTCTTTAAAAGAAATAGCTGATAAAATGGCAGGCAGGGTTTGCACCCAGGCCCATCCAGTGTCAGAGCCTCCCGTTGTGCTTGACCTCACACCACCCTGCCTCGGAGTCTGTCTGGTTGGGGGAGTGGAAGTGTCACCAAGTGACGCACACATTTGGTCTGTTTTGTGGTTTTTATCCAGAGCTCAGACCTGTGATCGGGCAACCTCAACCATAAACTGAGTACTGAGTAATTGATGAAGCTTGTCTAATTGTGTTACTTTCAGTTTAGAGGGAATTATGTTTATATTGTTGCGCCTTTCATCTGAGATATTTGTGATCAAATATGGTGCCGATCCCAAATCAAGTATGGAGAATACGTCCATTTTTAAAAAATTCTTTGACACTGGGGTACCTGGGTGGCACGTTTGGTTGAGCTTCTGACTCTTGGTTTCGGCTCAGATCATGATCTGGAGGTTCATGGGTTCAAGCCCTGTGTTTGGCTCCATGCTGGCAGCATGGAGCCTGCTTGGGATTCTCTCTCTCTGATCCTTCCTTGCTTGTGCTGTCTTTGTCTTTCAAAATAGATAAATAAACTTAAAAAAAAAAGAAAAGAGGGGCGCCTGGGTGGCTCAGTTGGTTGAGCGACTGACTTCGGCCCAGGTAGTGATCTCACGGTTTGTGAGTTCGAGCCTCCCATCGGGGTCTGTGCTGACAGCTTGGAGCCTGGAGCCTACTTCTGATTCTGTGTCTCCCTGTCTCTCTGCCCCTCCCCCGCTTATGCTCTGTCTCTCTCTGTCTCAGAAATAAATAGAAACATCAAAAAAAAAAAAAAAAAGAAAGAAATTCCTTGACACTTACTAGATCTGAAATAACTGGAGACCTTGGTAATTCATAGTTCTCGGAATCCTTTTGTCAAAGATGACTGGATGATATAGGGCAGCTGGGTGGCTCAGTCTGTTGAGCGTCTGACTGTGGCTCAGGTCATGATCTCACGGTCTGTGAGTTCGAGCCCCACGTCAGGCTCTGTGCTGACAGCTTGGAGCCTGGAGCCTGCTTCAGATTCTGTGTCTCCCTCTCTCTCTGCCCCTGTCCTGCTCATGCTCTGTCTCTCTCTCAAAAATAAATAAACATTAAAAAAATTTTTAATAAAAAAAATTGTCCTTTTTCTCACTTTTCTGAGTTCTACTCCCCAGTAATTTAGTACTTCTATATACTCAAATTTGTCACGTTAGTAGGGAACTATAATTCACGTTCTTTTAGATCTCAGTGTCCATTTTTACAAGGAAGAGTTGGTTTCTGACTTTAAAGCAAATCCTATTATTTGTAACTAAATATATTTGAATATTACAATAGGTGTAGTTGGATTGGGCACTCAGCTGTTAATATTTTGTCTTTTAAGGAAATTAAAATTAGATTTATATATAAACTTATTATAAAGCCAAACACTTGATCTTCTACCTTATAAAGGTACTATTTGGATTTGTAAGCAACGATATTATATGTTTACTATACAAGCATACTTATTTTGAATTGTCTTTTTCTAATTTGAAATTCCAGAGTCTTAATGTCTAAGGTAATTATGAATAGTTAAATTACAAATGGTTAAATAGGTAAAGCTGTAATATTAAAAAAAAATTTAACATTCATTTATTTTTGAGAGACAGAGAGACAGAGTGTGACCAGGGGAAGGGCAGAGAGAGAGGGAGACACAGAATCTGAAGCAGGCTCCAGGCTCTGAGCTGTCAGCACAGAGCCTGATGCAAGGCTTGAACCCACAAATGGCGAGAACATGACCTGAGCCGAAGTTGAACGCTTAAATGACTGAGCCACCCACGCACCCTAAAGTTGTAATATTTAAATGTAGGCTCTGTGGGGTGCCTGGGTGTCTCAGCTGGTTGAGTGTCTGACTCTAGATTTTGGGCTCAGGTCATGATATCGCAGTTGTGAGGTTGAGCCCTTTGTCAGTCTCTGTGCTAAGCATGGAGCCTGCTTGGGATTCTCTCTGTCTCTGTCTCTGTCTCTGTCTCTCTCTCTCTCTGTCCTTCTCCGTCTCCCTCCCTCCCTCCCTCCCTCCCTCTTTCCCTCTCCCCCTTCCCTCCCCCTCCCTCTTCCCCTCCCCTTCCCCTCCCCTTCCCTTTTTCCCTCTCTGCCTCTCCCTCTGCCTCCTCCCCCACTCACATGCTCTCTCTCTCTATACATATATAAAAATTTAAAAAAATTAAAAGTGAATATAAAGCTGTAAAATTACAATGGTCCTAATGTTTTAAGATTTATTTTTAAGTAATCTCTAGCCCAATGTGGGGCTCGAATTTACAACCTCGAGATTAAGAGTTGCATGCTCCACCGACTAAGCCAGCTAGGTACCCCTTATATTTTAATTAATTAGTTAATTAATTAATTTTCAAAGTAGGCTTCATGCCCAGTGTGGAGTCTAATGCAGGGCTTAAACTGATGACCCTGAGATCAAGATCTGAGCTGAGATCAAGAGTTGGATATTTAACCTACTGAGCCACCTAGGCACCCCACCCCTAATATTTTAGAAGAGAGAAAATATATACACACTCTGAGTAGGTTAAAAGGTATTACATGAACATGGCAATTGTAGTTCTGGAGAGTGGGATGGTAGGATATGGGTGATTTTATCTTTTTTTTCCCCTTAAGTTTTTTTTTTTAATGTTTATTTTATTTATTTTAGAGAGGGAGAGGGAGAGAGAATCCCAAGCAGGCTCTGCACTGTCAGTGTGGAGCCTGACACAGGGCTTAAACCCACGAACCATGAGATCATGACCTGAACCCAAACCCAAGAGTTGGATGAGCCACCCAGGCACCCCTGGGTGATTTTATCTGTTGGATTTCTGTTACTTTACACTTTGGTTGCCTTAGTCACTGGCCTTTTCTAACAGCAAAGAGGATGTTAGAATAGGCAACCAATAAAATATGTCTATGCTGTATTTATAATATAGGTATTTCGAACATAGATTGTGGCTAACACCCAAAGGAGAATCTTGTGACACATTGCAAGGTGGAACAGAAATTATCTTTAGATCACTTTCTGTTTTGGATTGTTGTATGCCCCTGGGTTTTGTCTCTCTCCTCACTTTGGCCCCTCACTCCACTGCCCCTGTCATAAACGCACTGGTGCATGGATGTGAACTGCAAATCTGAATTTAAAATGAAGTTTTATATAGTGATGTAATGAATCCCTTTCGTAAGCAGTCCTGATTTGTGTTTCTCAACACATCTCTTGGTTTCCTTAGAATGCAGTACATAAATGAGAACTGTGACTTTGGATAAACTTTTTAGTGATCTTTACAGTAATAAGTTCCCCATTAGACAATAGCTGTTTGCTTTATGACTTGTTGGTAAGTTATCCCCAAGGGGTTGAGAAATTCCTGTTTTGAAAAGTCCGGAAAGTCTTTGGTGACTTACTGTTTCATTTTTATTTTTCTTTTCTCTAAAGTTGTAGAGAACACGATCACACTGAGGTTCCCCTCCTATGCTGGCACCTCCTGTCTGCTAACCTAAACTTAGCACTTACACCTTGAGAGAACGACGCCCGATGTCATGCCCTAAGCCAGCCCCTGTATGGAATGAACTCATTTCTCTCCTGTGCACCCAGAATGATACTTGGCATTCAAATTGTGCAAATCATTTTCTGTGTGTCCTGCTGTTCAGTGAAAGTGGTTATTAAATCACAGGCTTCCCCCTATTCTGCAGATGAGAAACACTTTAGTTAGACCTTACATGGAGCTCTTTAGATTAATTTGTGATTTGGAAAACCAGAACTGAGATTGTGAAATAAAGTAGGCTCTTGTAAAACTTTTTCCAGTAAAACAGTTGCCACAAGCTAGTTGGCAATGGTTTTCGTAGACAATCTGGCTAGTGATCTCTTAAGGGTATGCAATTCTTATGAAGAGCATGTGGGCTGATTGCCCTGTAGCTGCTGTTAATGAAATAGGGTTTGTAGCTAAGCAGCCTGTAAGGAGATCAGCACTATTTGACTCTTTGCCCATGTTCTCCTTAAAAATACTACCTGCTCTCTGCCTTCAATTTACATTGATTAAAAAAAAAAAATAGGATAGCTATTACGATATTACCTAGAGTGATTAGACTAAGAAGCAGAGCATAACGTCAGTCATTTTTGCTTCAATTTTATGGGAAAAAACTAGTAACTGGTTTCTGGTCTAAGTAATGACATAATTATTGTACTACTTAACTATATCCCATTTGTGTTGTCTCCCCACTAAAACCAAAACCTCAACAACAAAAACCCCTCTGAGTTGTGGACTTGAAATGAATTGGGCAATTTTCAAGAACTTGTAATTTTTTTAATGGTTTGAAAATGCAGACATTCATGTGCGACCTCAACATTCATCTCTAATTGAGCAGGTGTGATGGGATGTTGCTTTGTGGCTCTAACATGGAACATCAGGGAATAGACTGTGATGGCTCTACATTTGTATCCAAGATAAGCAATTAAATAATTAGTCTATTTTTTATCAATTTATAACACTGAATTTTATAAAAAGTGAGTGTCTAGGGGTCCCTGGCTGGCTCAGTCTGTAGAGCAGGCAACTCTTGATCTCAGGGTTGGGACTTCAAGTCTCACATTGGGAAAGAGTGTACTTAAAAAAAAAAAAAAAAAGTTGTCTATTTTTCTTTAAATCCTTTATTAGGAAAACTATAGCTTTTTGGTTACACAAGAAAAGCAGTATCCAAAAAAATAGAATGCAAGTCACATATGTAATGTTAAATTTTCTTTTTAATTAAAAAAAATTTTTTTTAATGTTTGTTTATTTTTGAGAGAGAGACAGAACATGAGCGGGGGAGGGGCAGAGAGGGAGGGAGACAGAATCTGAAGCAGGCTCCAGGCTCTGAGCTGTCAGCACAGAGCCTGGTGCGGGGCTCGAACTCACAAACTGTGAGATCGTGACCTGAGACGAAGTCGGCCGCTTAACAGACTGAGCCACCCAGGTGCCCCTGTAATGTTAAATTTTCTAGTAGCCACATTAGAAGTAGAAAGATTTAGTGAAATTAATTTTAATAATATATTTTATTTAACCCAGTACATCCAAGATATTATCATTTCAACATTAGTGAGATATTTTTTTTTAACGTTTATTTATTTTGAGACAGAGAGAGACAGAGTATGAACGGTGGAGGGGCAGAGAGAGAGGGAGACACAGAATTGGAAGCAGGCTCCAGGCTCTGAGCTGTCAGCACAGAGCCCGACGCAGGGCTCGAATCCATGGACTGCGAGATTGTGACCTGAGCGGACACTTAACCGACTGAGCCACCCAGGCGCCCCAACATTAGTGAGATATTTTACATTCTTTTTTTTTGTATTAAGTCTTCAAAACCCACTGTACATTTTACACTTTTTTTTTTTTTTTAAATTTTTTTTTTTCAACGTTTATTTATTTTTGGGACAGAGAGAGACAGAGCATGAACGGGGGAGGGGCAGAGAGAGAGGGAGACACAGAATCGGAAACAGGCTCCAGGCTCTGAGCCATCAGCCCAGAGCCCGACGCGGGGCTCAAACTCGCGGACCGCGAGATCGTGACCTGGCTGAAGTCGGACGCTCAACCGACTGCGCCACCCAGGCGCCCCTGTAAATCTAGAGTTTCAACACATTTGTGTGCAGTAGACTCTACATAAATTGACATATTATACAGATTTCTATGCAGATCACATCCTGAGAAACATAAGGCAGATCTTGACCCTTTTAGTTCTGAGGCAGATTTTAACCCGGCCCTAATGTGAATATTGTAAGAGAATTCTAATGGCCTTTGATTTCTTATTGAGGGTGACACACGCCACGGTTATAATGCCTCAGCTACCCCTTTCATTCCAGCCAGTGTTTGGTATACATGTACCACTGCCCAAGCAGCATCTGTCCTGTGGCAGGTTGGTCTTGGGGGTGGCAAGGAGAGGGGCAACCGCAAAGGCATGGTAGATGAACGTGTTTGGGAGGTTCCTAAGAGGATAGAAGACATTGTTTAGAAAAAAAAAAATTCCCAAGCACCCAGGAAACTTACTTAATTCCCCTCTAATGCTGTTGGAAAATTGAATTTATTTGTGGAAACGTATTGGTCTGATTGGGGCAAATATCTCATTCTGAAATTCTCATCTCTTTGCTTTATTGAATTTTTTTCATCAGTGGAATTTAAGCCCTTGGTACATGAGGAGGGAAATACCTCAGGTCTGTGCTATAAGTGTAAAGTACACAACGGATTTAGAGAAGTCAGTACCAAAGGAAGAATGTAAAGTATCTCTTTAATTTTTGTGCAGTTATATGTTGAAGTGATAACATTTTATACTCTATGTAGATAGATATGTATGTCTATGTATATCTACGTAGATATATATACCTATGTATATATCTACATAGATATGTATATATATACTATAAATTTTGAGTGTTTTTAATTTTATTATTTGTTATTTTTTTAAGTAAGCCTGTGCCTCACACGAGGCTTGAACTCACCAGCCTGAGATCAAGAGTTTCATGCTCTCGTGGGGCGCCTGGGGTGGCACAGTTGGTTAAGTATCCAACTTCAGCTCAGGTCATGATCTCACTCTCTGTGAGTTTGAGCCCCACATTGGGCTCTGTGCTGACAGCTCAGAGCCTGGAGCCTGCTTCGGATTCCATGTCTCTCCCTCTCTTTGCCCCTCCCCCACTTGCGTTCTGTCTCTCTCTCAAAAAAAATATAAATAAATAAACAATTTAAAAAATTTTAATTTACTTGTTTCTTTTTAGTTTTTTAATATGGCTACTAGAAAACCCAAGATTCTGTATGTGGCTTGCATTACATCTCTTTTGGATGGTGTTCCTTAGATTGTTCATTGTTCAGTATAAAAGACCACTGGGGGGGGGGGGGGTGCCTGGGTGGCTCAGTCGGTTAAGCGGCCGACTTCGGCTCAGGTCATGATCTCGCGGTCCGTGAGTTCGAGCCCCGCGTCGGGCTCTGTGCTGACAGCTCAGAGCCTGGAGCCTGTTTCGGATTCTGTGTCTCCCTCTCTCTGACCCTCCCCCGTCATGCTCTGTCTCTCTCTGTCTCAAAAATGAATACAAACATTAAAAATTTTTTTGAAAAAAAAAAGATATTTCCGTGACCCAAGCTATTCAGAAAGAGGACTAAAGGTGATTAGCCAGGTTGGTTTCTCATACCTGAGCATTTCCCTGGTGTATTCATGAGCTTGTATGCCTGGGGACAAAACTTGTATGCCTGGTATTTAGCATCTCTTCTTTCTCATCCCGGAATGAGAACTTTCAAAACAAAATTACTTTTCATTGAGTGGGAGAATCCCAGGCAGGTCCTTGCTTATACTTTTAAACCTGTATTCCTTGAGTTTTGCTCTCCGTCCTCCCTGAGCAGCCACATTCCGCATTTTGGTTTTAGTTTAGGGTTTGGTGTATATTCCTTCCAGTTCACCCACTGAAAAGGGGGGACTGGGTGGAAAGGAAGGAGCTAACATCTGTTCAGCATCTGTTGTGTGCCAGGCACTGGGCTGGGTTCTTTGGAAATATCTCAACAACCATGAGAAATAGAAATTATGATCTCTTCCTCTGATGAGGAAGTGGAAACCTGGAAGTTATGTAATTTTTCAGCTTCACATACTTCTGGTAGATAATGGATTCTGGAACTTGGCAGAGGCCATGCTGACCTTGACATCCTAGCCAATAAGAAGTTGCGATGTGGTTCCAGAGTTAGAGACTGTGAATGTGTACGTATTGTTGTACACGGGGAGAAACACGCAGGATCCTTTCCAAAGCATCTTTTATTCCTAAGCGCAGACCTGATGCCTGTGCTGGGTAGGTGGGGTGTTTCTAGATTATTGACTCCTACTTGGGCTTGCAGTGACCGTATGAACACTTTGGTTTACAGCTGGGACCCCTGACTCCCGCAGGATGGCCCAATGGAATCAGCTACAGCAGCTCGACACACGGTACCTGGAGCAGCTTCATCAGCTGTACAGTGACAGCTTCCCAATGGAGCTGCGGCAGTTTCTGGCCCCTTGGATTGAGAGTCAAGATTGGTAAGTCCTTCCTGAGAAACTCCCCAAATTGTCAGGTTTTGGTTTGAGTCAAGAGACGTAATGTGCTGTAGCTTCATTCTGTGCTACCTATTTCATCAAAAAACTTAGGGGTGTAGGTGGTGGGGTGAAAGAGATCAGGAGATAAAGAGGTACTCTCGGTCTTGTAAAAACGTTTTCTGTATTAGAAGTGTGTGCGGGCAACTGTCTCTTGGCACACTGAAGCAGCCTGCTTGGTGGTGGATGTTTTGAAGGCTGATTTGGATCTCATTGACTTGGTGAGATCCTCTGTGTGTTCTGACACTCCAGGCATGTGCTACAAATATTTTTTATCTCAGTGAAAGTTCTGGCATGGGTAGAGATTCGGGCCCATAATTCTGATTCCCTTTTAGTTATAGGAAGAGACACAGATAAGAGAAATAGACTCTTTCATAGAGGAGATAATGGCACAGAATTCCAATGACTGTTTCCTTCATTTTAATGTGTTCAGATCCACCTATTAATTTTCATTTAATTCCGGCCTGTGACCTAGTTTTTCTAGAGTTTGGTGAGGGGCCAGGGAGATGATGCAGAGAGGATGGAGATAGACCGTGCCAGCCTGGGATTGCTTATTAGCTACTACTAATCTGACCTCAGAGCTAAGAATTTAAAAGCACAACAGCATATCTGTCCACTTCACCTGAATATTTTTATAAATATAGACTCTGACAGTGGCTACTGGGATCTGGAATAATTGTTAATAATCATCGAATTCATAATATTTCTTGTTGCTCAGCAAGGTGAATCTAAGTGATGAGTGGGTTAAAGCATCGGCTTTGCCTTTGTTTTCTACCCTCCTTGATGGTGGTTTCTATGCGTGTGCATGCACATGTGTGTGTGTAGGTTTCAGAATCATTCTGTATCCTTCTTCCTTTTCCTAGGGCATATGCGGCCAGCAAAGAATCACATGCTACTTTGGTGTTTCATAATCTCTTGGGTGAGATTGACCAGCAGTACAGCCGTTTCCTACAGGAATCGAATGTTCTCTATCAGCACAATCTGCGAAGAATCAAGCAGTTCCTTCAGGTGTGATGAGAAACTTGACCCCCGCAGAGTAGGGTGTTCACTTTCTGTCCAGGAAGTATTTCTTTTCTCATGTGGCTAAGTATTGAGATCCTATCTTGTACTTTCAATCAAAGGAGAAGCTAGTAGCCCTTTCTCAAACCTCTGTATACCCACCCTTGAGCATCTTTATCTGAAATCCACTTCTTTTGTCTGTTGAGGTAATGCTAGGATTGTTATGTTAATTATATTGTGTTAGCATGTTAATAACATGATCAGTAACTACTGGTTTCATAGGAAGATGAGTTATTTTTATTTTTTAATTTTTATTCATTTTTTAAGAAACTTTAAAAAATGTTTATTTTTGAGAGAGAGAGAGAGAGAGCACACAAGCAGGGGAGGGACAGAGAGAGAGACACACAGAATCTGAAGCAGGCTCCAGGCTCTGAGCTCTCAGCACAGAGCCTGGTACAGGGCTTGAACCCACGAACCGTGAGATCATGACCTGAGCCGAAGTCGGATGCTCAACCGACTGAGCCACCCAGGTGCTCCAGTGACTTATTTTTAAATGTTAAATGTTTGACCATAACTGGATACTCTTAGACAAAGTCTGTTGCCTTTGAGCAGGATAACATACTGTCCAAAGACTCAGACTAACATGTCTTCAGTAGATGTAATGCTCATCAATCTATGAGGAAGTTAGCTTTTTTTTTTAATTTTTTTTAAAATTTATTTATTTTTGAGACAGAGAGAGACAGAGCATGAATGGGGGAGGGGCAGAGAGAGAGGGAGACACAGAATCCGAAGCAGGCTCCAGGCTCTGAGCCATCAGTCCAGAGCCTGACGCGGGGCTCGAACTCACGTACCGCGAGATCGTGACCTGAGCTAAAGTTGGACGCTCAACCAACTGAGCCACCCAGGCGCCCCAGGAAGTTAGCTTTAAGTTAGCAAAGTTGGATCCACATTTCCTTAGTCTGCTGCTACTACTTTTCATTCTCTCTCTCCCACCTACAGAGCAGGTATCTGGAGAAGCCAATGGAGATTGCCCGAATTGTGGCCCGGTGCCTGTGGGAAGAGTCCCGCCTGCTCCAGACTGCAGCCACTGCAGCCCAGGTGAGCCGTGGGAAGAAACAAAGCACTATTGAAGATGTGCTTTCCTTCTGACGTTCAAAGATGTGCTTGCTCTTACCCAGTTGTTAGGGCGTGCACCGACCTCCATGGTAGAAGTGGGTGTTTTGGTGTTTTTTCTTCTATCCAACGAAAAGAATTCATTTTTTTTTTCTTGAGTATATAATGCACTCTCCTTTAAAAAAAATTTTTTTTTTAACATTACACAATGGTACAGGGAAGAAAGTTTTACAAAAATCTGCAATGTCACTCCCTTCCTTTATTATCTCTTCCCAGGAAACCAACATTAATAGTGTGGTGTATATGGTTTCATACCTTTCTCCAGACTCGTATAGATTACAGAAAATACACACATACACACACACACACACACACACACACACACACACACACACATATCATATTTAAATGGTTTTGCTTCTCTGCCTCTTGCTTTTTTCATTTAATATCATGTCATATAAATCCTTCTAAGTCCAGTAGTGTAAAGCTAACTCATTTTCTTTATTTGCTCTATAATATTCTGTGGTATAGATTTGCTATACTTTATTCAATTATTCTTTCTTTGACATTTGCTTCATCCTGGTTTTTTTCCCCCCATTATAAACACTACTGCAATGTCTCCCTATACAACTTTATGTTTGCACTTTGATTTCTCTATGATAAATTTCCAGGCATGGAATTGCTGGGTCAAAGGGTATATATATTTTAGTTTCATAGATCTAGATTCCCTTCTCTAAAGACGGTACCAGTTCACGTTTGCACGAGTGGGGTATGATAAGGTACTGTTCCTGGGTGCCACCTTGGATATTATTTGAGACTGAATCATTCAGGTTCATGTGCATTTCTCTTTTGTGCTTAAGTTTGAGAATATCCTCACTAGAGCTAGAGATGTGGTTAGCCTAGGGGATAGAGAGAACATGACACTAACTTCCACTGGGAAACAGTTCCATGCCACTGGCCCCATCACTTCTGTTGTTATATGACAGACATATCACTTATATTGATACATGATAGACATATCTATCTAGAACATCTAATATATTATCTATGTAGAATATCTAAAATATCTATAACATCCAATCTATTATGTGTGTATGTGTGGATATATCTTACTGTGTTGTGCTAGTTATCATGACCCCTTGCTTTAGAGGAGGTTGTGGTCTGGGAGAAACAGAAAAATCAAACAATTTTATAATGCAATAAAATATAAAATTAAAATATACTAAAAAAGAAGAACGAAACTTAAATAGATCAGTGACCATAAATATAGATTGAAAAAGACTTTTAAAAAACTGTACACTCCCTTTCCCACCAAAAAAAAAAAAAGCCAATAGGCCCGATGGTTTAAAAGTTGTATTTTAACGGACTTTCATGGTATGGATTGTTCTGTTATCATTCAAACTCTTCCAAAGTCTAGAAGAAAAGAGATGTTTCCAACTTATTTTATGAGGCTGGAATAATCCTAATATCAAAACCCAAAAAAGACAGTGTAAGTAAAGAAAATGATTACGATTTTGGTATTCTAGTTAGGGTACCAACCATGGCTTATATTCTAGGAGTGCAAGGATGGCTCAACATTAGGAATTCTATTAATGTAATTCATAAAATTAGTAAGATAAAGAAGAAAAACCTTCATTTTTGTTACACAACAAATGTAGTGTCCATTCTAGATAAGAAGTAAGAAACTTTCTTAACACAGTAAATAATATTTGTCAGAACTTTCTTAACACAATAAAGAATATTTGTCAGAAACCAAACAGAACAGTATGCACATGATGGAACACTAAACTATTCTCGTTAAAAGCAGTTACAAGATTGAGGATGCCTCTTGCCATTAATGTTTTTCTGAAGGATTCAGCCAATACAGTAAGACAGAAAAAGGAATGAGGGCATAAATGTTGGAAAGCTAGAGACAAAATTGTCATTATTTATAGATGGATAGGGCTTCCTACAAGATCCAAGGGAAATAATTAAAAAGAAACAAAAAACAAAAAACAAAAACACCACTATTGGAGGAGCACCTGGGTGGTTCAGTCAGTTAAGTGTCTGACTCTTGATTTTGGCTTGGGTCATGATCCCACGGTTCCTGGGTTCGAGCCCTGCATACACCTCTATGCTGACAGGAGCCTGCTTGCAATTCTCCCTCCTTCTGTCTCTCCCCCTCCCCTGCTCACGCTCTTTCTCTCTCTCTCTCAAAATAAATAAGCTAAGAAAAAAAAAAAAAGAAAAATAAACTATTGGAACTAACCAGAGTTTAGGAAGATGAATGCATTCAGGATAAATATTTTAAGAATTTTATCTAATTTTATTTATTTATTTATTTATTTATTTATAATTTTTATTTTATATTTTTGAGAGAGACAGAGTGCGGGGGAGGAGCAGAGAGAGAGGGAGACACAGAACCCGAAGCAGGCTCCAGGCTCTGAGCTGTCAGCACAGAGCCCAGCATGGGGCTCAAACCCATGAACCGTGACATCATGAGCTGAGCTGAAGTTGGATGCTCAACTGACTGAGCCACCTAGGCATCCCTATTTATTTCTTTCTGAGAGAAAGAGAGAGAATCCCATGAGGTTCAGAGAGAGAAGGAGAGAGAAGGAGAGAGAATCAGAGCCCGGAGCGGGGCTAGAGCTCACCCGATGTGGGGCTCAAACTCATGAACCGTGAGATCATGACCTGAGCCAAAACCAAGAGTCACACGTTCAACCGACTGAGCCAGCCAGGTGCCCCACCATCGTAACCATTTTTTAAGCGTATAGTTCAGTAGTGTTAAGTTCAGTAACATTATTGTGCAACCTTTCTCCAGAATGCTTTTCATCTTGCAAAAGTAAAATTCTGTACCCATTAAACAGTAGCTCTTTTTCATTCCCCTTTTATTCTAGTCACTGGCAACCACCATTCTACTCTCTGTCTCTGTGAATTTGACTACTCTGGGGACCTTATTAGAAGTAGAATCATAACACTGTTTGTATTTTTGTGACTGGTTTATTTCGCTTACCGTAATTCCTCACAGTTCATCCTTGTTATATCACATGTCAGAATTTCCTTCCTTTCAAAGACTGAATAATGTTCCACTGTACGTATACCCCATTTTGTTTATCCATTTGTCTGTTGAGGGACACTTGGGTGACATCCACCTTTTGACTCTTGTGAATAATGCTGTTATGAACATAAGTGTACCATTGTTTTCTCTTACAAGACAAAGATGTAGCAGGAACATAGAAGAAAGGACATTTAAGTCTAACTGAGGGAGTCAGGGAAGGTATCACGGAGAGAGAGATTGTGTTTGAGCCAAGACGTAAGGCTGATTACATGTGCACCAGGCTGATGAGGAGAGAGCCCTCCAGGCAGAGAGAAGATCGTGTTCAGACAGGGAAACCTTAACGTGTGTATTCTTGGGAGGAGTGTGGAAAATTCAGCATCTGGTTGGATAAGGAATGATCAGCTAGTCAAGGGCTATATTGTGAACATCTCTTTAGTCATGCCCAACAGCTGGGCTTTGGAAGAGCAGTTTGCTGCAAGGGTCCTGTGGCCAGACTGCCTGGGTTTGAGCCCCATAGCTCTGCCACTTGCTGTGGAGCCTCAGGCAATGGGGGTGTTCCTCTAGTAGGAATGACTATAATTCCTACTTCATGGAGCTAAATTAATTCATGCCTGTAAAATGCTTAGAACGGTGCCTGACACATGTGAAATGAGCATTAACTGCTTTCTGCTGCTGCCATCACAATCACTGTCACCATCATGATCACTGTCACCACTCCTGTAAGAAACGGGAACCCACGGAAGAACTTTAAGCGGAAACTGCCGTGCTCCGATATAGGTGAAAGGGTAACTGATAACACTCACTGTTCGAGACACTGGAGATAGGGAGGTTGTCCAGGCATCACTAGAGCTTTCTGTTGGGGAGAACCTTTATGTTTGCATCCTGTCCCATAAGATAAAAATATTCGGTTTAAGCCAATTTGGGTAGAGGCTCCAACTTTATTTATCATGAGAGGTAGGTGCCCTAAGGATGTTCCCAATCTTAGAGATCAGGCATTGGCAAACTATGCCCGTGGCTCAAATCCAGCCTGCCATGCCTGATTTTGCAAACGAAATTTTGGGGAACACAGCCACGCCCATTTACGTATGCCTTGTCCGTGGTTGCCTTCATGCTGCGGTGACAAGGCTGAGTATTTACAACACAGCTTGTATGACCCACGAAGCCAAAAATATTTACCACCTGGCCTTTTTAGAAAAAGTTGCAGCCCTTGATCTAGAACTACAAGTTGGATATTTGAGGCCTCAGCCCAGGCCCTACTGTTATTTTCTCTGTTGTCATCATCTGGCATATTTTGAAGTGTCTCTTATGGGCAAAGCACCAGGAGATAGGAAGACGAGTAGATGTGATCCCTGCTAATCATTGCTCTCAGTCTAGTTGGGATTGAAGGTATACAGTCAGTCAAAGTGAGAGAAACATAGAGGAAGATGTGAGTAATCTTGCCTACAGTAGTTGAATAAGGTTTTACAGGAGAGCAAATGGTGGCACTGAGTTTGAAGGTGAATAAGTTCAGGTGTGCTTGTGCAGAAGCACATGTCAGGCAGAGCAGACAGTGTGTGGGGAGGTAGAGTGTGAAAAACATGCTGTATGTGGGGAAGAGTGGGTAGTTTGGGGTGACCGACAGGGAGGGAAGGTTTAACTTGTTACCAGATTATGTGAAACGTCTGTCTGTGCTGGGCTGAGATGATATACCTGGAATCAGTGGGGAGCCAGTAATTCTTACAAGGGTACTAGAGGCGGGCTTCTGTGGGTGGTAATCAATCACATCCTTTCCCCTTTAAGTGCAATGGCAATTTAGAAATAGACGTGGCAGTCAAACACAGACTAAAATATCCGCCGTGCTGTTGGTCAGATGAGACTGGAAAACATAGTTTGGGCAGGTGACCACGAGGGATTCCAGATGCCTGCCCCTGTGTTAGGTGTTGGGATGGAGAGATTGGGTTTGCAGAGCAGTATACATCCATGTGGAGTTTCAGAGACCATAGACTAATACCCACTTAACACTGAGAGATGGATCTCTAGAACCACTTCTAGAAACCAGGCCCTCGCTCCTGCCCTGGGGGTGCCCCAGGAAGGCAGAGGTGGAGGAGAGAGGCACCAGCTAACATGCTGGGTTCTTCGAAGATCTGTGAGTGCAGAGTGTTTCTCTTAATCTCACCGATCAGATGAGTCACTCCCCCTATGAAGAGAATAAATAGGGGTGGAGGTTGCCTTCCCTAAACTTCTCAGGGAAGTTTGTGTTCTCTGGATTTGGATGGGGGCCGTGGGAGAGGGAGAGAATGGATCCCTCTAGAACTGGCATGTTTGGATCACTTTTGAAGACTCCTGGTAGCAGTATAGAGAACAGATTAGAAGTCAGAGAGATCAGTAGTTGGGGCTTGACATGAGCCAGCGGCACAAATAGAGATCTGTTTGCAAGATTACAGAACCTAAAGCCAGGAGAATCCGGTGACTCGGTGTGAAGTCTGTCTTTGCGAATTTCTGCTTTGAAAAACTGGGTCTATAATGTCTTTCCTAGACTCTCAATTCCGTTCTGTTGATGGATTCCTCAGTCCTATGCCAGCAGACTGTCTTGATCACTGCAGCTTTTATGTGGTCTTTTAAAAATTTTTTAATTTATTCGTCTTAAGTAATCTCTACACCCAACATGGGGCTCAAATTCACCACCCTGAGATCAAGTGCTACACGCTCCTTTGACTGAGCCAGCCAGGAGCCCAGATTTTCTGTTACTTTGACAGAATTTACCATGTTTATATTCCAGGGGCTCTCCGACCTTTTCAAGGCACCACCTTTCCCTTCTCCCCTGAGGTATTCTCTCTTCATGTAGCATTTTGCCTCTGGAACAGTGGTTTTTTATTATCCCGCAAAAACGTGTCGGGCACCACCTACACTAAACAGGCATCGAAAATCTGCTGTCATAATTATTCTGAATTTTTTAACATACGTTACCTAGAATAAAGTTTTTGCAGGTAGGGACCATGTCTTAGCTCAACATGTGGTCTCCTAGGGCGACACAGAGTGGCTTTTTAGTGTGGCCTGGGGCAAAAAAAGGCCAGGACACGGGCAAAACTACGGGAGAGCCTCCTGGGCACCGTGCTGATGACGCCCGGCACGCTGCCTCTGTTTCCCTTCCCCTCACGGCGGCAGCAGCACCTCGGCCAGACGGGAAGGGTGTGGGTGGGATGGAGACTGGACAGAGGTGCTTTTTTTCCCCCACGTTTCCTGCATTCACACGGGTGTTCGCTCCCTTATTTGGCAGCAAGGGGGCCAGGCCAACCACCCCACGGCCGCCGTGGTGACGGAGAAGCAGCAGATGCTGGAGCAGCACCTGCAAGATGTTCGGAAGCGAGTACAGGTGAAGCAAGTCGTGGGCAGGAAGCCTTTCCTTGGGGACATTGCCTGTGGGTCCTGCGTGTGTCTCTGTTGAGGTTTTGGCTTCATTTTAATTCTCAGAAACTTTCTTTTCCCTCTTCCCCCGGGAAAATCTTTTTTTTTTTTTTTACTTCTATTTTTCTTTTTTGTTTTGTCTTAAACAGGACCTAGAACAGAAAATGAAAGTGGTAGAGAACCTCCAGGATGACTTTGACTTCAACTATAAAACCCTCAAGAGTCAAGGAGGCAAGTGACTATTAGAGACGTTAAAATCTGCTGTAGAAAGTGAGTGACTTGAGTTTCAGGACTTCTGTGTCTGGCGTCCCGTTCAGACTTTGTGGCAGGGGCGGGGGCGGGCGTTGGCACACGGGGGTGGGGGGATGGGGGGGGTAACCGGTGCCTCCGGGAGCCAGATGCGAAGCGTGCCAGTATCCCGTCAGGTCAAGGAGGTTTTCCTTCATCCGCAGACATGCAGGATCTGAATGGAAACAACCAGTCCGTGACCAGGCAGAAGATGCAGCAGCTGGAACAGATGCTCACGGCGCTGGACCAGATGCGGCGCGTAAGAGCATCCCCCTCACCTGCGCGGCCGCCGCGCCTTGTGGCAGACCTTGCCTGGTTTCTAATAAGCTCCTTTTCTGGAAGTGACTAAAGAGTGTGGTTAGAGACGGTCTGAGGAAATGTTTTCTGACTTTGTTTGGGTTTCCGACCAGAGCATCGTGAGTGAGTTGGCGGGGCTGTTGTCAGCCATGGAGTATGTGCAGAAGACGCTCACGGATGAAGAGCTGGCTGACTGGAAGAGGCGGCAGCAGATTGCGTGCATCGGGGGCCCGCCCAACATCTGCCTCGACCGCCTAGAAAACTGGTAAGAGATGACAGAGACGTTTTCCCTTTCTTTCTAGAAAGCTGTGCTGAAATCCTGGTCGTAACTGCAGGCCTCCGGGGCTGGTGCTCCGTCTCCAAGGTGGAGACTTTTTATATTCAAATCGAGTCTAAGAGTCTAAAGAGTTTCACCTTTTTGGACACCTTTTTTTTTTTTTTTTTTAAATTTTTTAAATGTCCATTTTTTTGAGAGACAGAGAGAAAGAGAGAGAGCGTGAGCAGGGGAGAGACAGAGAGAGAGGGAGACACAGAATCCGAAGCAGGCTCCAGGCTCTGAGCTGTCAGCGCAGAGCCCGATGTGGGGCTTGAACTCACGTGAGATCGTGACCTGAGCCTAAGTCGGATGCTTAACTGACTGAGCCACCCAGGCAACCCTGGACACCTTTTTGATAAAAATGTGTTTATGTTACTATATTTTAAGTACATATATATATATATATATATACATTTTTTTTTTAATTTATTTCAAGTTAGTTAACATACAGTGTAGTATTGGCTTCAGGAGTAGAACCCAGTGATTCATCTCTTACATATAAGCATGTTTTATTTAATAGCTTAAATAAAGCTTTTGGTGTAACTATGTGGCACAGACTAAAGTTTGAGTTTTAGTTATTTTAATAATCTAAAATAATACATGCTCTTTATAAAGGAAAAAAATTCAAATACAAAAAATAAATAGAAAGAGGAAAAGTCTTTTAAAAAACCAATCATTCAGAGGTACCTATAGTTAAAATTTCAATGACCATTCCTCTGGACGTTTGTTATTGTACATATATACGTAAAGAGAGTCATCTACGTTTTCTTTCTTTTTTTTTAATGTTTTTATTGATTTTTGAGACAGAAAGAGACAAAGCATGAGCAGGGTAGGGGCAGAGAGAGGGGGAGACACAGAATCTGAAGCGGGCTCCAGGCTCTGAGCTGTCAGCACAGAGCCCGATGCAGAGCTCGAACTCACAAACTGTGAGATCATGACCTGAGCCAAAGTCAGACGCTTAACCGACTGATCACCCAGGCACCCATCTTTTTTATTTAATTTTGGTTATCTTTCTTAAATTTTTAAATTAAAAAAATTTTTTTAAGTTTATTTATTTATTTTGAGAGGGAGAGGGAGAGAGAGAGAGGAAGAGAGAGAATCCCGAGCAGTTTCCACACCATCAGCACAGAGCCCTATGTGGGGCTCGATCTCACAAACTGTGAGAGCACAACTTGAGCTGAAATCAAGAGTCAGACACTCAACCAACTGAGCCACCCAGGCGCCCCTTGGTTACCTTTTTTTTAATGTTTGTTTATTTATTTTGAGATGGTCGCAGAGAGAGAGGTAGAGAGGGAATCCCCAGCAGGCTCTGTGCTGTCAGCACAGAGTCCGACACAGGACGCAGTCTCATGAACGCTGAGATCATGACCCAAGCCGAGATAAAAAGTCAGACGCTTAACTCACTGAGCCACCCAGGCGCCCCAGTGGGATCATTCTTTATCTGCTCTTCTGCTTTCATTCATGCAGCAGGTCTTGGTGAAGATCCTTGATGTGCAAGGCCCAACAGTGAACATGATGCACCAGCTTAAATTATGAGAAACTTGACATAAAGGGGAACCACCAGACACGTAGAGCACGAAATTGGAAATTTAGGACAGCTCTGCCTGAGAAAGCCTGTTTGTTCATATCTTCAGTAACCCTGAGTTTTGTCGACTTACTGAAAGCTGTTTTAAGTGCTTTCTGATCAGGGAACCAAAAAGCTTGAGTTCTGGAAATAGGAGAATGGAAGTGCCAGAAGAGAGTCAGGGAGCCCAGAAATCCCAGCAGCTGCCCTGTTCCTTACCCCCCCAACCCTAAAATCTTTCACTTTCTCTCTTTGAGGTCTTTTAGTCTTTATTAATCATGTAGTTCAACCCCTTCTTTCATGCAAGGGGACATCGAGGTCCGCATGGTGAAGGGACCTGGCCAGGATTGCTCAGACAGTGAGCGGCAGAACGAGCTCAAACCCATCTTCTTGGGCCACCTAATTGTCAGCCTTTCCCCAGTCCCCACATTTTGGTCCAAAGACAGGTTAGGATGAAGACAGTGCCAAATTTCATATTTCACATTCTCCATTGCTGGGTTCTAATGCTTGTTACCTCCTGATGATAACTCCGTTCATGCTTCTTAGGGGTATGTTTTAACACTTCTTCCTTATGCCTAGCTCCCTCTCTGAAATGTTAAATTTGAGGAAGGTATTATTTTAAAATAATAATAAAAATAAAAGAAATTCCCTTTTGCTTATTTTTGTTTTATTTTATTTTTTAAACTTTTTTTTAATGTTAGTTACTTTTGAGAGAGAGAGACAGAGAGAGAGAGAGAGACAGAGCGCAAGCAAGGAAGGGGCAGAGAGAGAGGGAGACACAATCCAAAGCAGGCTCCAGGCTCTGAGCTGTCAGCACAGAGCCCGACGCGGGGCTCAAACTCATGAACCATGAAATCATGACCTGAGCCAAAGTCAGACGCTCAACCGACTGAGCCACCCAGGCGTCCCTATTTTATTTTTCAGTAAGCTCTATGCCCAACGTGGGGCTTGAACTCAGGGCTTGACCCGGAGATCGGCTGTCACATGCTCTACCGCCTGAGCCAGCCAGGCTCCCCCCACCCACCTCCACTTTTCCTTATTTAATGCCAATGATTTATGCTATGTATATTTTACCACAATAAAAAAAAAATGACCCTTTCTTATTTTAGGGGACTGCATGGTGGTGGGATTCCCTTCCCCTTCTCTAACCCTCACTGGTGCCGCACTCAGGTGCCTGGTAGCTTTCTTATTTTATTGGCAGGATAACCTCGTTAGCGGAATCTCAACTTCAGACCCGCCAACAAATTAAGAAACTGGAGGAGTTGCAGCAAAAAGTGTCCTACAAAGGGGATCCCATTGTACAGCACCGGCCAATGCTGGAGGAGAGGATTGTGGAGCTGTTTAGAAACTTAATGAAAAGGTAACTTAGAATTCTTTCTCTCATCACTGCCCCTCCCCCGCCACATACACCTCCTTCACTTTGGAGGCACAGGACAAAGACCGTTTCACCAGGAAGCTTATGGACTGCCGTCCTTCTCTGTGCCTTTCAGTGCCTTTGTGGTTGAGCGGCAGCCCTGCATGCCCATGCATCCCGACCGGCCATTGGTCATCAAGACTGGCGTCCAGTTCACTACCAAAGTCAGGTGGGCCCTGTCCTTCCTCTTCTGGTAGATACATCACTGAGAGATGCTCTTAGGATGAAAGAGAGTTGGTGGCCAGGGTTGTTCTTTCCAGGCATCACAGGCGATAGTATGGTGGGTATGGAATTTGTTGGCATAATATCAACTTGCTCTTTGACTCTTCTGTCAGAAGTGAAGGAACGGTTACCTCTTTTCGAGGTTACGTGGGCATCTTCCTGAAATGTCAAGCCCACGGTCTTAGTTCGTTGTGTCTCCTTCTGCCCTGCAAGGGAGGCAAAATAATGCTGGTTATTTTCTGTTCTCTGAGCCTACTTTTCCCTGAGGATTTTAAGGGAAAGAGAAAGGCTTAGTGATCTAGAAGCTAAGAGGTAATTAGAGCAGGTGGGTGGTGAGCCTGGAGGGTGGGGTGTGACTTTCACACCCAAGTCAGAACAGGTGCTTTGGGGTTTGCCCTTCCGTAGTGAAATTTCCCTCTTCAGAAGCTTGGTGTATGGCGTTAGGTTTCAAGTTTAATAGAAGGAATACCAGCTGCAGAGCACGTATTCCCGTAATATTTCTCATGAAATGGCTTTTATTATCCTTCGCTGAATCTCTCACAACCTTGTCCAAGTTCGGATTTCTTAGGCTTTCTTTCAGGACCTCTTGACCTGAAGGGGTGATACTCAACATAAGGTCAAAGACGGCACTAAGCAGGAAGAGGGATTTGGGATTGTGCTTCATTCACCTTTTGGAAATAAAGCGTTGTGAATTTTATATTCCTTCAAGTAGACGTTGCTGGGGGAGCCTACTGACTTTTCTTTGAAACTGATTTTTTTTTTTCCTTTACTCAAACTTTTTCTCCCCCTCTTTTTTGAAATAGATTGCTGGTCAAATTCCCTGAGTTAAATTATCAGCTTAAAATTAAAGTGTGCATTGACAAGTAAGTACTCCGTATCTTTGCTCTTCTTTTCTCTTTTTTTCAAATGAGAGACAGAGAAATGAGAACTTTAACAGATACCATGTGAACTTAGAGACTATTTCCATTCAAGGAGCTTCATTTATTGAACAAAAATTGTCAGAAGCCTTGCCCTGACCAAAACCACAAAGCTAGTGGTACGGATATGAGTTTCAATTGCTGTTGTGACTGTGGGTCCCTCTTTTTCTTTAATTTTTTACTTGTAAGTGTAATTTATGCATGTCATATAAAACCCTGACTATATGGGGAAAAGTTGACCTTTTTTATTGTTCCACACTTCACCACGCAATGGAATACATCCTTTTCTTTCTTTTTTTTTCTTTTTTTAATGTTTGTTTATTTTTGAGAGAGAGACAGAACGTGAGCAGGGGAAGGGCAGGAGGGAGACAGAATCCGAAGCTGGCTCCAGGTTCTAAGCTGTCAGTGCAGAGCCTGACGTGGGGATCGAACGAACCCGTGAACCGCGAGATCATGACCTAAGCCAAAGTCAGATATTTAACCAATTGAGTCACCCAGGCACCCCTCGGGTACATACTTTTCAAAATTTGGCAATACCTTTCAAAAATTAAAATGCACATATACTTTGAAGAGGTTTGAAAAAGGAAAATGTATCCTTAATTTTTGGTGACGTAATTATTTATCTGGAAATCATGAAGAGAATGAACTGGAAAATAATTACTAATGAAATAAGGGACTTGAGGAAGGTGGTAGTCTTTTTTTTTTTTTTTACATTTATTTATTTTTGAGAGATAGAGACAGAGCACAAGTGGGGGAGGGGGGAGGGGCAGAGAGACAAGGAGACGCAGAATCAGAAACAGTCTCCAGGTTCTGAGCTGTCAGCACAGGGGCTCGACGTGAGGCCCAAACTCACAAGCCATGATATGACCTGAGCTGAAGTCGGACACTCAACCAGCTGAGCCACCCAGGCGCCCAGGAAGGTGGTAGTCTTAATAAAAATAAACAAAAATTAATAACTTCAACCACATATTAGCATAATCTCACAATAAGCAACAAAAGTAAAAAATATATTGTGATAAACATAACAGAAATGTGTAAGATCTATTTGAAGAAAATTATGAAATTTTATCAGGAGGGGATATTGTAAAAAGTGATAAGACAGATCATATTCCTGGATTGTGGATTTTTATCATAAAGATGTTAATTCTTCTCAGTTAATATGGCACCAAGCAAAATGTGAATAGGATTTTTTAAACCTTTGACTTGCTTTTCAAGTTGTGTCTTAGATGAGAAAAATAAGCAAAGAAAGGTTTTAAAAATTTTTTTTTAACGTTTGTTTTTGAGAGAGAGGCAGAGTGCAAGTGGGGGGAGGGGCAGAGAGAGAGGGAGCTAATCCAAAGCAGGCTCCATAGCACAGAGCCCAATGCGGGGCTCGAACTCAGGATCATGACCTGAGCCGAAGTCAGACACTTGACTGATTGAGCCACCCAGGTGCCCCTGTTTTGTTTTGTTTGTTTGTTTGTTTTTTAAAGGATGTATTTGGGGGTATCTGGGTGGCTTAATAGGTTAAACATCAGACTCTTGGTTTTGGCTCAGGTCATGATCTCACAGTTCGTAAAATGGAGCCCAGCATAGAGCTTCGTGCTGGGTGTGGAGCCTGCTTAGGATTCTCTCTCCCCCTCCCTCTGCCCTTTCCCCATTCACGTATGTGTGCGCTCTTTCTCTCTCTCAAAATAAGTAAATAAACTTGAAAAAAAAAGCAAATATTTATAAACATAAATAATGAAAATAAAAAAGGTTGTGTTATTTTTAATTATGATAAAAAATTAATATGTAAAATTTACCTTCTTGATTATTTTTAAATGTATGGCATTGTGTATATTCACACTGCTGTGCAGCAGATTTCCGGAACTACTTCCTTGTGCGACATGGAAACTTTACATCCATTGAACAACAAATCCCCATTTCCCTATCCTCCTAGCCCCGGGCAACCACCATTTCACTTTCAAAAACATTTTTTTAGTGACTAAAAATAATGGGAAGCTGCCTTGCCAGACATTAAAATGTATCACAGAGTTTCAGTTACTAAATGTGTGTGTTACTAGGGCAGGAATAAACTGATCATGGCAACAAAATCTTGAGTCCAGAAATGGGCTTCAAGTTTATATAAAGAATTAATATACGTTAAAAATGACATGTCAAATCAGTTAGTAAAGGATGGAGTATTCAGGAAGTAGTTTTGGGACAACCTGATATTGGGGGCAGGGGGGATTTGAATGAGAAATTAGCGTTTTATGTTTTGCTGTCCATCAGATGTATTTATATGTTTCATCTAATGTATCTTAAAAGCATAGGTGAACGTATAACATAATGATGGTAAAATGGCAAAATGGTACAGCCATTCTGGGAAAAGAGCTTGGCAGTTTCCTACAAAGTTAAACATGTACCTACCCTATAAGCCTACCATTCCACTCTTCAGTATTAACCCAAGAGAAACGAAAGCATATGTGCACGCAAAGGGCTGTACGTAAATGTCCATTAACAGGCAAGTGAATAGACACCTTGCGGCATATCTGTTAAGTAGCTTGCGCTGACCGATTGCTCCACTGTTGCTTCGTAATTTGTGGTCTATCCGTAAATGAAATATCACTTCCCAATAAAGAGGACTGAACGTTGATACCAGCCACACATGAGAAATCTCAAAATAATTACACTGAGTGAAGGAAGCCAGACCAAGAAAAAAGAATACATACTTCCATTCGTATAGAATCCTAGAAATACAAATGCACCTATAGTGACTGAAAGCAGACCAGTGATTGCCTGGGGACAAAGGTGGGGTGGAGTGTGGGATTGGGAAATGGATTACAAATGGGCTTGGGGAAACTTTGGGGATGTTGGATATGTTCATCACCTTGTTTGGGCTGATGATTTCATAGGTGTGTGTAGTATATATAGGTGTGTGTCAAATCTTATCCAAATACATTTTCTTTTTTTTTTTTTTTTTATTTTTTTTTTTCAACGTTTATTTATTTTTGGGACAGAGAGAGACAGAGCATGAACGGGGGAGGGGCAGAGAGAGAGGGAGACACAGAATCGGAAACAGGCTCCAGGCTCTGAGCCATCAGCCCAGAGCCCGACGCGGGGCTCGAACTCACAGACTGCGAGATCGTGACCTGGCTGAAGTCGGACGCTTAACCGACTGCGCCACCCAGGCGCCCCTCCAAATACATTTTCAATAGTGTACTTTATTATTCATCAATTACATGTCAAAGCTGTGACGCAAAAAAAAGTTTAAAAAAAAGGCTATATAGGTTAAACATGAGAGAGAATTTCCTGGTAACATAGACTCTTAAGTTATAAACTGTGATATATGGGGGGGCGCCTGGGTGTCTCAGTCGGTTGAGTGTCCAACTTCGGCTCAGGTCATGATCTCACCACTCTTGAGTTCGAGCCCCACGTTGGACTCTGCTGACAGCTCAGTGCAGAGTCTGAAGCCTGCTGCAGATTCCGTGTCTCCCTCTCTCTCTCTGCCCCCTCCCCTGCTCATGCTGTGTGTGTGTGTGTGTGTGTGTGTGTGTGTGTGTGTGTGAAAACGTAAATAAACATTAATAAAAAAAATTTTTTAACCTGTGATATATGGAAAGATGTCTTCTGAATGGTTTAAAATTTGACCAATTTTAATCTGTAAACCGACACGAAATACTCTATTTAATAAATAGTAGCTATATTCATGAATATGTAGCAATGGAGAAGCACTTTTAAAAGAGTGCTAAGTACTCCCCCGTTCATGCTCTGTCTCTCTCTGTCCCAAAAATAAATAAACGTTGAAAAAAAAATTTAAAAAAAGGGGCGCCTGGGTGGCGCAATCGGTTAAGCGTCTGACTTCAGCCAGGTCACGATCTCGCGGTCTGTGGGTTCGAGCCCCGCGTCAGGCTCTGGGCTGATGGCTCAGAGCCTGGAGCCTGTTTCCGATTCTGTGTCTCCCTCTCTCTCTGCCCCTCCCCCGTTCATGCTCTGTCTCTCTCTGTCCCAAAAATAAATAAACGTTGAAAAAAAAAAGAGTGCTAAAATAATAGGGGCACCTGGGTGCCTCAGTCAGTTGAATGTCCAACTCACGGTCATGGGATCAAGTCTCACGTCGGGCTTTTCACTGAGTGTGGAGCCTGCTTGGTATTCTCTCTCTCTCTACCCCTTTGCCCCTCTTCCCCGCTTACTCGCTCTCACTCTTGCTCTCTCCAAAAAAAAAAAAAAAAAAAAACACTTTAAAAAGTAATAAAATAATAAGAAAGGAAAAGACTGAGAAATGTGACTATATAAAAAGCTGTATGTTCAAACACATAGAGCTGAAAGACCGGACAGGCTAGGAAGATTGTTTCCAGCTAATATGAAATGGGACGATTTGAGTTACAGGGAGTAGTAAACCTTTACAGAAAACCCAGTGTGGCTTAAATAATAAGGAAATTTGCAGCCCAGTATAACTGGAAATGCAGAGTTAGGGCAAGTTCCTGACAGTGAGATCAGTGACTCACTTATGTCATCCTGGACCCAGAATCTTCCGTGTGCCTTCCCCGCCATCATAAGTATCACTGGCTTTGTGAGGTTCCCTTCTGAGTTGCAGTATAAGTAAGGTCATATGCTTCCTTGCTCATGTTCAGTTGAAGCTATGGAAAATAAATCCAGCCCGTGTTGTAATTCCTTCCCAGTCTGAGACAGCGTAGGTCATGTCCTCGCCCTGGGACCACCACACCGTGGAGTGCTATGTTCTGATGTACTTAATGAACAATCAGGATCCCCTGGAGGTGGGGACTGGAAGGATACCTGAGCAGATGCAAGGGTCTGTTGGGAGGGGGAAATTGATGTTGGGCAGGCTTGTACAGGGTTGTCGTATTTCACGTACAAAATGTAATTGAATCGTTTACAGAAATTCCCAGGAGAACAGTGGTTTTTTTTTTCCAGCAGAGTACATTACGGGTAGAGTAGACTTTGCGAAGAAACGGGGCCAGTCTTATTAACACCAGTTTATATTCTTAACAGAGACTCCGGGGATGTTGCAGCTCTCAGAGGGTGAGTTCAGCCTAAAGGCTTCCTTTTGATCTGTTTAATCTGACTCTGTCCTCTGGCTGCTCCATCACCTGTGTGGTTGGTTTTTCTCCTGTGATTCAGATCCCGGAAATTTAACATTCTGGGCACAAACACGAAAGTGATGAACATGGAAGAGTCCAACAACGGCAGCCTCTCTGCAGAATTCAAACATCTGGTACATGGAGAAGCCTGGATCCCCTTCTCCAAGGGCACCTGGTGGAGGGAGAGGGGGGTGGGGGTGGGGGGGAGCCTCACGTGACCCAGGTGCTCTCTGCTTTTCCTACAGACCCTGAGAGAGCAAAGATGTGGTAACGGGGGCCGAGCCAATTGTGATGTAAGTTTTTTGGGGGACGAAACCAACTGGGAGGGTTTTCTTTAATGGGGAGAGAAAAAGAGCCTTCTTATTGGCCTGAATTAGAGACCCCAACCTGTGGTTAAGCTGTAGTCATTTGGAAAATGTAGTCACCATGTGTCAAAAATGACATGGTCAGAAGTCACTCTGCCGTGGAGTTCTCTGGCTTGGAGCATTTTCTTGATTGTCCTGGGAGTTGGCTCATCTTTAAGGAGGGGTGGAAAGTCCCTGGCTGACTTACCCACACCCATTTAGTGGAAAAGAAGCTTCCACCTTGCCTGGGGCTTTCCAAATTCCCCTTCCAACTCCTGCCCGCTGAGACTGCCTGGCTTCATTTTTGGTGTCCTGATTTTCTCACTGAGGTGGGATAGAAGGTTGTAATAAATCTGAATTAGACATTTAAGAAAAAGAATAAAACCTGTTCCCCTTATTTCTATTATTCTCTTCCTCCATTTGATTCAGATTACGGGATTCTCAGTGTCAAGAATAAACTTAAATAAAATAGGCAAATGTGACCAAAACTAGTTTTTAATCATTTTAAAAGATTGTGATAGTCTATTCTTTTTCTGGTATTTGTGCCCTGCCCATTCTTTCCTCTTCTCTAAAATGTAGCAGGCCTTTAGTGAGAAAAAGTGCATTTCTAATGGTTGACTGTAAAGAGTGAAGGAGTCTATATACAACAACATAGAAAAATGTATGTGGCATATCTGTTTAGAAAAAGCAAGATGCGGGGTGCCTGGCTGGCTCAGTCGGTAAAGTGTGTGACTCTTGATCTCAAGGTTGTCAGTTCAAGCCCCATGTTGGGCATAGAGCGTACTTAAAAAAAAAAAGAAAGAACAAGCAAGATGCAAAATAATTCGAGTAGAATATTAGCATATTTGCTTAAAAAGTGTACTATACTGTTTTTGTTCTATTCACATATGCAATACAAAATTCTCTGGGTGGGGAGGTGGGGTGCCTGGTTGGCTCTGTCAGTTAAGCTTCTGACTCTTGATTTTGGCTCAGGTCATGATCTCACAGTTTGTGAGTTCAAGTCCCACGTTGGCGCAGAGCCTGCTTGGGATTCTTGGTCTCTCTCTCTCTCTGCCTCTCCCCCACTCACAAGTGTAACTCCTCTTCCCCCCACAAAATAAAGAAATAAACTTTATTTTATTTATTTTTAATGTTTCTTTTTGAGAGAGAGAGAGCTCACGCATGTGTACGCGCGCAAGTGAGGGAGGGACAGGGAGAGAGAGAGGGAGACAGAATCTGAAGTGGGCTCCAGGCTCTGAGCTGTCAACACAGAATTCAACTTGGGGCTCGAACTCATGAACCATGAGATCATGACCTGAGCCGAAGTCAGATGCTTAACCCACTAAGCCACCGGTTGCCCCAATAAATAAACTTAAAAAAACAACAACATTCTCGAGGAATGTATACCAAACAATGCTTATGTATTTATTTTGCTGTTAGTATCTAAGACTATGCTGTCTCTGTAATATTTGCATTCTAAAGTTGATTTATTATTTTTTTTAAGTTTATTTATTTTAAGGGAGAGAGAGAATGCCAAGCAGGCTCTGCACTGTCAGCACAGAGCCCGACACAGAGCTCGAATTCATGACCTGTGAGATCATGACCTGAGTCAAAATCAAGAGTCGGGATGCTTAAGCGACTGAGCCACCCAGGCGCCCTGTGATATTTGCATTTTAAACTGGACATATGTTATTTCTATAGTTAGGAAAAAGATAGTGTTTTAAAAACGAATTGAAATTGTGTCTCTGAGAATTCACTGAGAAGTCTTACTGAAAATAAGGTTGCCATATTGCTGGTGGCAGTATAAATTGTCACTTCAGAAAACAACTGGACATAATAAAAAAATGAACGTACTCTACAAACCAGCAGTGCCACTCCCAGGATTTAACAATAGAGAAATCTTTGCACATGTGCACCAAGGGACATGTACAAAATGTCACAGCAGCCTGATTGTAAACCCTAAATATAACCCAGATACCATCGCTGCTAGAGTAGATAAAGGATTCGTGGTAGAGTCATATGATGGAATACTCTAGAGCTGTGAAAATGAACAACAGCAAATTCATACAACCCCAGGGATGCAAAAAGCGAGTCCTAAAGAATATATAGGGTATGATTTGTGTAAGGTTCACAGACCTCTAAAACTGAACAATGCATACAGTATTTAGAGATATAAATACAGTAAAGCCCTAAAGGAAAACTGGGAAGCGATAAACCCAAAAGACAAAATAGCGGTTATATCTGAGGGAGGAGGGACCAGGGAAGGGCATGGGGAAGGGCATCCCGAGCATCTCCGTGGTGATGATCTTTCGCTTAAACTGGGTAGTGGGTACAGGTGTTCATTGTTTTGATTTTCTGTGCACCTTACCCATTTGGTAAATAACCTATTGGGTCTATAGTATTGTAATAAAACCAGTAAAAGATGAGGTTGAAGATCGTAGCACTGAAGAGGGCGTGTTCTCAGTGTTGTGTCCCTGGTGTGTCCATGGCCTCCCGGTGGATCACCCTTCTTGATGCAATGAGGCTGTGGCATTCACTCTCCTCAGCTATGGCTGTTAGTATCCAAGGCCATTCTCTCTGAGGAAGAGGGTGCCCTTCTCGTTGTAGGCCTCCCTGATTGTCACCGAGGAGCTGCACCTGATCACCTTTGAGACTGAGGTGTATCACCAGGGCCTCAAGATTGACCTTGAGGTGAGTTTTGCCACAGAGTTGGGACAGGGCTGCATGCAGGGGTGATTCAGGACAAGAACTTCTAGTTGGGATTTTTTCTACAGAAGGTAGAATGATGTATATGCTTTATATATTGTGTTCTTGCAATAAAGTAAGCTAGAGAAAAGATAATGTTGCTAAGAAAATTGTAAGAGAAAATACGTTTATAGGACAGTACTCTAGATCAAGAAAAATCATCCAAGTATAAGCGGACCCATGCAGTTCAAACCCATGCTGTTCAAGGGTCAACTGTATACTCAGCTTTCAGTATATGAAAGTACTGAAATTGTAATTAATTAATATATTATTAATCTGTGCATAGAAATTATAATGGACTCTATGTTTGGGCAAAATAGGCTTTTTAGACAGCCACTGTTTTTAGTGTACAGGAAATCATGGCATTTGCATTCTCTTCTATCAACTTTCTTCATCTTTAAATTAAAGCTATACCCGGAAAAGCAAGAATCCTAGTCTTTGCCTACTGGGACCTGTCTGTTTAACGGGCAGATACAGCTTCAACTCTCGGAGAGTGCCTCCCAGGTTTTATAAACGGGGAGTCTGTGGACTGTGAGTCCAGCTTTGAGCATGTCAGATTTTTTAAGTTCCTGGTTGTGTCCTGTGACCCGCATTTGGCATTCTCTCCACTCTGGGTGTTGAGCTGACTCAGCCGAGCTCCTCCCTAAGGGCTGGCAGTAGGTGTGATTTAAGGCACATTCTTTTATTCGAAACCTGCAGGTCTGACTGAAGAGACGTTTGAAGCTGTGAGGGCCCTCTGCCTCCCCAGCTTATTCCCCACTCTCTCCACAGACCCACTCCTTGCCGGTTGTGGTGATCTCCAACATCTGTCAGATGCCTAATGCCTGGGCATCTATCCTGTGGTATAACATGCTGACCAACAACCCCAAGGTAAGCGCCCATCCTTCAGAAACCATTGTCGCGGTCCTAGCGTGGGTCACCAAGCACCACCGTCTCCATCTAAACGAGCAAATGTGTTGGGGCGCCTCGGTGGCTCAGTCGGTTGGGCGTCCAACTTCGGCTCAGGTCACGATCTCGCGGTCCGTGAGTTCGAGCCTCACGTCGGGCTCTGGGCTGACAGCTCAGAGCCTGGAGCCTGCTTCACATTCTGTGTCTCCCTCTCTCTCTCTGACCCTCCCCCGTTCATGCTCTGTCTCTCTGTCTCAAAAATAAATAAACGTTAAAAAAAAAAATTAAAAAAAAAATAAATGAGCAAATGTGTCGTTTTCAACAGAACGTGAACTTTTTCACCAAGCCCCCGATTGGAACCTGGGATCAAGTGGCTGAGGTGCTGAGCTGGCAGTTCTCCTCCACCACAAAGCGAGGCCTGAGCATCGAGCAGTTGACGACGCTGGCAGAGAAGCTCTTAGGTCAGCATTTTCCCCCTTTTCCCTGTTGCCCTCTTCAGAGAAGGAGTCTGGCCTGTGGGGCTGTTCATTCAGGAAAATTTGCTGAGCCAGACACTGTCCTGGGGCCTGAAAACATGTGCTCCAGCAGTTGGGGAGGTGGGGTGGAGTAGAGATGCCTCCTGGTGATCATTTCTGAGGTGGGAGGCAGATTTCTTTTCTCTCGGTGGCTGGACCCCTCACCCTCCCAGAGCACTACTTTGGCTAACCTTAGGAAGCTATTTAAATTTAAAAAAATTTTTTTAAGTTATTTTAAGTTATTTTTCATATTTGTGAGAGAGACAGAGACGGAACACGAGCAGGGGAGGAGCAGAGAAATGGAGACAGAATCTGAAGCAGGCTCCAGGCTCTGAGCTGTCAGCACAGAGCCCGACGCGGGGCTCGAACTCATGAGCAGTGAGATCATGACCTGAGCTGAAGTCGGACGCTCAACCGACTGAGCCGCCCAGGCGCCCCAGGAAGCTGTTTTTTAAGTGCGTGTTAGAAGACAGAGGCAAAAGCTTGACGTCCATGTCCATTTCTTCAGTAAACTGTAGGCTTGTTTTTATTTTTTCCTCTGGGAAAAAAAAATTTAGTGGACTGTTTTATTTTACATGCTACCTGGACTGTAAGTAGCCTTATCCTGTGCCACCGCCAAATGTGACCCTCTAACACTGTCAGTTTATTACTGTGTGCTGCTGGTCCCTGAGCACCAGCTGCCACCACATGAGGCTAGGAAGAGTCGCGGGGGGTGGGGGGACGGACCCTCGATACGTCATCCACCACCTCTGCTAGTCTAAACAACAACGCAGGTGATCACACGATGGGATTTTGTACATCTGTGTACGTGTGTGTACCTGTGTGTGCACACATACATGGACACAACGGTGGGAACCTTTAAATACATGAAAACCGATGGTGACTTGGCCCACTGTGGGACAGATGTGCATGAATGTATGTTCTGTCTTAAGAAATAAAATCCTAGGGGCGCCTGGGTGGCGCAGTCGGTTGAGCGTCCGACTTCAGCCAGGTCACGATCTCGCGGTCCGTGAGTTCGAGCCCCGCGTCGGGCTCTGGGCTGATGGCTCGGAGCCTGGAGCCTGTTTCCGATTCTGTGTCTCCCTCTCTCTCTGCCCCTCCCCCGTTCATGCTCTGTCTCTCTCTGTCCCAAAAATAAATAAACGTTGAAAAAAAAATTAAAAAAAAAAAAAGAAATAAAATCCTTGATTTGAAGCTGGAAATTACACTGCTTTATTCTTTTCCTTGCAGGACCTGGTGTGAACTATTCAGGGTGTCAGATTACGTGGGCTAAATTTTGCAAAGTAAGCCATCTTGTTAAATCCTTGTCGCTGCCGAGTGGGAGCGGGAGGGACGCCCACCCGTGAGGTTGTCGGGGACGGCACTGGGCCTGAAGGCTGTAGACTCATGGTCTAGCGGCCCGTAGGCCCTACTTGAGGGTAGATGGGCCTGGGGATTTTGGTGGCACTGTGTCCCTAAGAAGGAAAAGGCTGGGATAGTAGACTTGGCTTTCTCGTTATTCTTTTCTTTAGGAAAACATGGCCGGCAAAGGCTTCTCCTTCTGGGTCTGGCTAGACAATATCATTGATCTTGTGAAAAAGTACATCCTGGCTCTTTGGAACGAAGGGTAGGTTGAAGCTCTTGTGTCCGGCAGAGTGCACATGTGTAACACGTCACCTGCTCTCAGCAGGCCAGGGGCGGGACCCCATCAGCCCAGATCTTGTTGCTGTTCTTTGGCTCCAGGTACATAATGGGTTTTATCAGTAAGGAGCGGGAGCGGGCCATCTTGAGCACCAAGCCCCCAGGCACCTTCCTGCTAAGATTCAGTGAAAGCAGCAAAGAAGGAGGTGTCACCTTCACTTGGGTGGAGAAGGACATCAGCGGTAAGTTTGACTCTCACCCGCCCCACCTGGTGGCAGTTGCTGCTTCCGCTGTGGCCACTACTAGTTTCAAGTACCTATTGCCCCCTAGTGGGCAAAGATGGGCTTCGCACTCCCCTGCCTTGGACTTGTAAAAACATTTTTCAGTGACTTCTTTTCTTCCAAATTCTTTCAGCTGGAGGATTGTTTGGCAATTTTGTTTTGCTTTCTTCAGGAGCTAATATTTGCCTACAGATTTCCGATTTAAATCTCATTCTTCATCTCCTTTCTAATTTACCCTGTTAATCTAGCTCATGCAAGTAGTTATTCAGGTATATTGCTGACGACCCAACTGGGTAACCTCTCCAGAAGCCAGCTGAGCATTTTTATAGGGCCAGGTGACTGGGCAGGATATTTGAGGCTCAAGAACTAGGTTGGCATAAGCCATTCCCTTTCAAGGAAAAATAAATCAGGTAGTTTTCTCTAAGATTACCTGGCCATTATCCTCCCTTCCCATATCCGATGACAGGCAAGACCCAGATCCAGTCCGTGGAACCATATACCAAGCAGCAGCTGAACAACATGTCTTTTGCTGAAATCATCATGGGCTATAAGATCATGGATGCTACCAACATCCTCGTGTCTCCGCTGGTTTATCTCTACCCGGACATTCCTAAGGAGGAGGCGTTTGGAAAGTATTGTCGACCAGAAAGCCAGGAGCATCCTGAAGCTGACCCAGGTAGTTGTTGATTTTCCGCGTTGGGCACTTTTTCTGGGAAAAAGTGGGAAATTGCAGGATTCTTGGGGGATAGGTAGGTCACTGCCCAAAGAGCCTGGTGACCTTTATTCCTCTTATGGGAAATAAGCACTCAGTAGTGAGTGCTTTTTGGTCGTGGCTGTTAGGGTTGGAGAGAGGAGGGGCATCAAAGTCACTTGTCTCTGTCCTACAGAGAACCCAGCAGGCTAAACGGGGAAATAGACACACATACTCAACTCACCCCAAACATCTAAAATACTGCCGAGAGAGCGCGAGGACAGAATTCTTAAGTAACAGGATGCCCTGCCAGCACACCGCTTCTTACACTGGAAGGTTTGCGACTCAGACTTGAGTCTAGCATGTTTCCTTTTCCCCATCGCTGAACAATGTGAGCAGTGTCGAGCGGGATGGAGAAAGGCTTTCTGGAGGAAATGAGTGTTAGCAGCACTGGAACGTGGTTTACGAGCAGAGCGGGGAGGGGTGGGGGGCGTGGTGATTGAAGAGGAGCCTGCAAACGGTGGGAGGGTGCGGAATTGGGATTGAGAACATGCAGCTATTGAAATAAAGCGGTTGTTTGATGTGCAAGAGCACAGGTATCTATGTAAGTCGTATAGCAAATGTTTCATAGTAAGCTTGTAACCATTAGTCCTCCGCAAGGAGGAGCAGCCCCTCTGGTCTGTGCCTTTGGCACTTGCTGGTTTGGCTCTCTGGGTTCTTCTCTGTCCAGATCCTGTTGGGGAGTCTGTGATTTGCCATTCTTTGTTTTTATTTAACTTCCCTTAGTTGGAGAGCTCTTTGAAGTGATCCCTTGAGGGTAGCTTCCACCCCAGTTGCTTTTGGAAAAATTGTCTTTGTGCAAAGAGCTCACACGCACATTCCTACCTGTTCACAGAGATCCCGTGCGAGGAATTTCTTGGATGGGGAAGACTGGGACTTGGAAGAAGGAACTTGAGTTACTTGGCAATTGACTTTCCTCTTCCCTTTGTTCTGGTGTTGGGTTTTATTCATACTGTAGAAGAGCTAACTCTCACTTCCTGTCTGCTACTTATCTTTCTTTCCAGCTGGGCTTCAGTTGGGAGATCTGTTTATCAGCCCTGACACTCTACTCTTTGTTCCTTCTGCTGAGGACATTTAGGTCCAAGTCCTGGTCCCTTTGGCTCATTTTGCTTTCAAGATCCAAGTTCCCAATTGAGGCTGTGTCCTCTGTTATCATCACCCATCCTGTGTGACCGGGAAGCAAGGTCCTTTCCTGCTTGGAGTCACTAGTGTTTTCCTCAGGGGCAAGACCCCCCACCCCCACCCCACCCCGGCACAAGAGAGAGGAACTAGTGACTTGAGTGCTTTGCCAGCCTCCCAGGGAGGCAGGTGTATGCAGTGGGCACTGAGGGGCTTGGGGTGGCAGGAACGAGGTGATGGGGGGGAGGGGCGGCGTGCCAGTGGAGCCCCTGCATTAAAGTGGGAGTCCTCGGGGACGTGGATCTGTGCCTGTTTCCTCCCATTTTCCATCATGAAAATATTTTTGTCCCCAGGGATAGATGATCTTCCCAGGACCCTTCCTTCCTCCTTACTTCTCCACCAGACCCCACTCAGTATTTCCCGATGGCTTGAGGGAGAGTCCCTTTTTAGAAATGACAACCCCCTTACCTTACAAATTGGATGAAGTATATGTACAACCTTGTACACAGCCAGAGCTCGGCGTATAGTCCTGTTTCTCCTTTGCTTCTGCTCTTGCTGAATCTGAGGCTGAAGCTAGTTTTCTCAGCTACCTTGATCACTGGGGAACTAAATCCTTTTCTGTCTGAGATGTCAGCTCCCCTCAGGTCTGCGTCACAGTGGATTTACAAGACACCAGAACCCTGCCTGGGTACATCTTTGGATTCTGCACCGTATGAATCTATTTCTTGGCCAAAAATAACCTTGGTTGGCAGTCCAACGACCCCCTGACAATGCCTTTTCTCAGATTGTGACCATACTTTCTGATCCCTTGGTCTGTCTATAAACCTCAAACTTTTTAACTGTGCTTCTCTCGGCCCACCCACCGGGCCCCATGCCCCCCAAGTGATTTGTTTACCTGACTCTCCCAGATGTCGTGCCAGTATCTCCAAGTCTCCTGGACCTCTTGGTGTAAACATTGAGCACCTAAAATTCATTTATTCCAGTCCTCACATTTCTAAGTATGGAACAAGAATTACAAATGACGGAGATGGATGCCTCCCTCTTCCGCCTCCCTCTTGGTGTAGAAAGTGCTTTGCTCCAGGTCTCCTAGCTGGCGAAGACATAACGAGGCCTTGGCCTCCTGTTTTCCAGCCCAGAGTCGACGGTGCTGCAATACCAGCCAGCCTCCCTTTATAAAGCGGCCGCTTTTTGTGCGGTGTAGTTACCCAACTGAGGGGTTACTCCTATACTCACCTAAAAATGTGGGAGAGGCAGATCAGTGCCGTAGGAATGGAAGGTGTGACCCTGGGCTTTGGAACTGCATTAGCAATCTGCATATTCTCTTCAAGACTTGGTGACTTTGGTGTCCCAGCAGGACGGGGGTGTTGGAGCCCAGACTGCATAGGCTCCATTCCTGCATGCAGAGAAGTTACCTAAGAGAGCCGACCAGGCCAGAATACGATCCTCAGACCACACACGGGCAGTTAAATGTTCACATCATCTAGGGAAAGAATGAACACACAAAGGTGGCATTGGTCTAGGCTCAGGTGGGACAAGGGTGTGTGCTCAGAAGTCTCTGCAGCTCTGGAAAGCGTAGCAGCAAGAACTGAACTACCCAGCTGCAAGCACCTAGAACATCAGATAGTACATAGTGGTGGACGGGGCAGCCCTGAGGGGAGACAGGTTCAAAACCATCTCCGCTCAAGGATGGAGGGAGGGGCAAGTCTGCCCCGATGAGGCGGCCGGCTTCCACCTGCCCTCTACCCACAGTGGGGTCACCATAGTAAGCCCCAGTTTTCTTCTTCCCAGGTGCTGCCCCATACCTGAAGACCAAGTTTATCTGTGTGACACCGTAAGTGGCTTCCCTTCTAAATTTGGCCTTCATTTCTGGTGTCCTCAGTTATCCCGGGAGTAGGACACTGGGTGAGAGCTACCCTGAGAGGGGCTGGAATGCCCTGGGCTACGCGTAGTACTCAGAGTGACCCTGTGTGTTTAAAAAGCTTGAGCTTTTATTTTTCTGTTGGAGACCAGAGTTTGATGGCTTGTGTGTGTGTGTTTTGTTCTTTTTTTTTTTTCTCCATTGTGTCTTGTCAACCCGGCCCTTTCCCCTCCTGCTGCTCCCCATTTCCTACAGAACGACCTGCAGCAATACCATTGACCTGCCGATGTCCCCCCGCACTTTAGATTCATTGATGCAGTTTGGAAATAATGGTGAAGGTGCTGAACCCTCAGCAGGAGGGCAGTTTGGTGAGTATTTGGTCGACAGACCTTGTCCTTGGGAGGGAAGTGTGCCCCCTTTGTGTGCCGGGCCCACGGTCCCACGCACAGAGCCCAGAGCTGGCCACGCAGACCGGTAGAGGGAGGTCCTAGAGCCGCGCTGTCCCTTGGAAACCAAACGTGCACCACGCACGTAAGTGCGACTTTTTTAATAACCATATTAAAACCAGTGAAAAGAAACAAGGGAGGTTAACGTTAATGATACATTTTCTGTAACCCAATAAATCCCAAATGCTAGCGTTTTAACATGTAAGAAAACGTTGATGAGATTTTTGTTTTTGTGCTAAGTCTCTGAAACGTGCTAGGTGTTTCACAGCTACACCCACCTCGACTGGGACTAGCCATATTTTGATGCTCGGTAGCCACCTGTGTTTCCAGGCGGCCACATTCAACGGGACAGCCTTAGATCTTCTTTACATGTGGACAGTTGGGAACGAGTTAAGGGAAGAAGGGGACTGAGCCCTTCCAGAAGGCAAGACTTTGTAGGGAGGAGTGTAAATCTGGACGATCCGACCCTGTCTTGGCCGTGGGGGCAGTGGGCTGAGCCTCTGTCCTTTGAAGGGCTCGGGCGGGGGACGGGGGTGCCCTGCCAGCTGTTGGGGCTCAGGCAACTGAACTGGCTCTCCCGGTCTTCCCCCCCAGAATCCCTCACGTTCGACATGGAGTTGACCTCGGAGTGCGCCACCTCCCCAATGTGAGGAGCAGCGGGCTGAGGCTGCAGACAGAGATGACGGAGGCACCTCCCTGTGTCCCACCACCCCTTAAACAGCCAACCCCCAGATCGTCTGAAACTCCTCTAACTCTGTGCTTCCAGATTTTGTTTGTTTTGTTGGGTTTTTTGTTTTGTTTTGTTTTTGTTTTTGTTTTCGTTTTTTTAAATCTCCTACTCCTGCTACCTTTGAGCGACCTGGGCACTTTTCACAATAGAGAAATGAATGAATGTGAGTGATACGCTTTGACCTAAATGCAAATAAGAAACGTGTTCTCTGAGACCGCCATCAGGGGATGCGGAAGGGGTGGCAAGAGGGGGAGAAAGGAAACGTTCTTGTCTTTTCTTGCTCCCCCGCCCTCCTTTCTCAGCAGCTTGCCTTGTTAGACAAGTGCCTCCCGGTGCCCGCACAGCCCTCCGCCTGCTCCTGCGAGCGGCCGCCACAGGCTGCCTGTAGCTGTGCTACTGCTGACATTGCACTTTTAACCTTGCTAACATCCAAATAGAAGATAGGACTTTCACAGCCCCGAGGTTTCTTTTTAAATTAAAAAAAAAAATTTTTTTTTTCAAGGGCAAAAAAAAACACTGTATCGGCATAGCCTTTTCTGTATTTAAGAAAACTCAGTCAGTAGCCTTCTTGGTGCTTTAGGCATTCAGCTTTCTTCAGGCTGATAATTTATAGAAATCCGGAAATGGGCTTCAGATCCAGCTCTTTAAAAGACATCTGAAGCTGTGGCTTGGCCTTTGGTTTTGACATAGGAAGGTTGAAGGACAACCGAAACATTCTAGACTTTTTTTAATAAACAAAGTTTTTATTTTCCCCTTTAATGTGTCGGCCTGTTAGTAGGTAAGGCTGCGCAGAGGAGTGCTTACAACCTGTCCCCCGTCTGCCTGGACTTGTGCTCCTGTTCCAGAGCCTGGGTTGTTCCTGTGGGTGCCTTATAAGGGATGGGATGATCCTTCCTTCCTCCTTCTCCACCTGACCCCCCTTGTGTATGGCTCCTTCCAGTGTCTGAAGGCCCCCTTGTCCTGTTTGCTTTAGGAATCCTGGAATAAGAAGGTGAGAGTTAGAGATCGAACATGACTCAGACTGTGGGGCCCCAGCCAAGGGTCTAGTTGAGCTCAGGGAATATGGTTTTTATCCTGGTTTCTTGGTGGTTTCCCGAGGCACCTTTAATCACTTCACGTGGTTAACCCAGGGGCAAAGGCTTAGTGATAAACTCGAAGTCTGTCCCTCGTGTGAGGGTGTGCACCTCGGCCTCCCCCCAGTGCTGGTGACCATCTTCTCCCCATTGAGGCCCCGCGGATGAGGGAGAACAGCTCCCATTTACTGTGCATTTCGAAACACTTCATGGTCTCTGATATTTGGTCCACCCCCCCCCCACCCCAATCCAGAGGCCCGACTAGCTTGGGTGGTCCCAGACCACCTTATCTCAGTCGGTCAGAGTTTCTGTGGAGCGCTATTTGTTTTACCCACACTCACCAGTTTCAGAATTAAGGGGATGAGGACCTTCTCTCCAAGACAAACAGGTTGTGCTCGGCCATCCCTGTCGTCCTGCCTAGAAACAGTTGGGAGGTAGTACAGAGCTCTCCCTTCTCCAGCAACACTCTTCAGTTTATAATAAGCTTAACTCAGAAATTGAGAGATTTAGATCAGAGGGACGTGGGGCAAGGATCCAGGCTCCCCTGGAGCAGATATTGTAACGTTCATGGCTTTGAGGTAGCATGTGTATCAGGTTTTAACTCTGATAGTAGCAAGAGTTCTGAGAGGGGCAGAGACTGGCCCCTCCCTAAAAGAACGGAGCCCTCCAGGACCTGCCCACTTTCTCTCCACTGTCTCCCCCTGCCCGTCCCCCGCCCAGCCAAGGGGTTCCCATAGATGGCTCAACCTGCCGGCGCAGTGGTTTGTATGCCACTGGCCCGGTCACTGCGTCAAATTCCAATGTATACTTCATAGTGTAAAAATTTATATTATTGTGGAGTTTTTGTTTCTGTTTTTGTTTTGTATATTGCTGTATCTACTTTAACTTCCAGAAATAAAAGTTATATAGGAACTGTCTGAGGGCGTGGCAGCGCTGCCTCTGGCTGCTGGCGAGTCCCCTTCCCCTGCCTGAGTTCTGGGGGGGCCTCACACCTAGGCCGAGCCTGCTCCCAGGTTGCCCCTGCTCCCAGGCTGCCACCTTAGCCCACGCCCTGGGGCCCAGCTCTGGGGCACGGTGCCACCCCCATCTCAGGTCGGCCGGCAGCTTCCAGGTAAAGGGGTGACGGGAGGAGCCAGGTTTGTACTCTTTCTGCACAAAGGTCTCCGTGGAGGCCTCCCTGCTCCCTCTTCCTTCCCCCCACTCTCTCCTCAGGCCTTTGCAAGCTGCACCAACCTGTCTGGGGTCAGATAAGCTACCAAAGGGGGCTTGGGGTGTAGATACTCCCACCCCACCCAGGGCCTCCCCTCCACAGTTGTTCCATTATCACTTTCTCTTCAGTTCTCTCAGTGGGGATGGACGTAAGCACTTAACTGGCTGCCTCCGACGGCGTGGCAGCCGGTGGTGATAATTCACAGACATCAACGCGCCCACTCGGCTGTCTCCCCACCCCCTCCCCTTGTGCCGAGTGCCATGGAGACCGCCGCTGGGTGAGATAGCAGCCAGCCGCCTCCCCCTGCAGAGATGGAAGGGGAGATTAGCGGCTGCTTTCCCTGCCTCCTCACCCCCGCCAGCTCCCTTGCTGGGCCCCTGCGCCTCCTTCGGGCAGGCTGCAAACCCCTCTTCCCTTGCTTTGAGCTCTGAAGAAACCTCACCAGTAGGTCCTGGCTCCCCAGCCCGTTCCCCCAAGGGCCTCAGTGACCTCCCCTGGACCGGCAGCGTGCCAGGGGGTCCAAATGGGGAGACCATCCTCCTGGCCCAACTTCCTTCCCTCCCGGTCGGTCGGTCGCCGGTTGGCCGGTTGAAAAACGCTGGTGGCAACGGGATGGTGCCACCTGCTGGTGTTCGGGAAGAGGCCCGGGGAGAAGGGAACACGGTGAGGTTCTCTGCTGCCCCTGGCACTGGCCTGGCCCTGGGCCAAAGACTTCAGGATTGCTTATAGCAGCAGCTGATAAGGCGAGCCCCAAGCACGGTTTTTGCCTCCACCCCAGAATTCCTGCCCCACCTTTCCCCAGGCCTCAAACCCTAGTTTTGTCTCCTGAGAAGCACAGACGGCGTTCCAGGGGTGGTGGGCACCCTTGACACACAGAAAAGGGAGCAGGGTACAGGTTACGGCATCAGCCACGCGGGAGTGAAGAAAATAACTGGCTCCAGTGACCGCCCCCCACACTACCCAAGGCTGCCCAACTAAGAGCCACACCAGCAAATTTATGAAAAAAATACTTTACTCAAAAACACTGGTGGCCTATGTACAAAGTACACAAGAATCCCTCTTCTCGTCCCCACCTTCCTTCAGAGATGTTTAAACCTGAGACTCGACCTTCCACCACCTGCTGCCCCAGAGGGAGGAGCTCATGAGTTTGGGAGCAAGGCCTTCTCAGACCTCAACGTTCTGCAACTGTGACGAGGCCTGTTCCAGGCAGAGGGGGAGCGAGATCAGCTTTTACCCCTCACTCCAGGCTCCACAGGCAGGCAGCGTGCGGCTGGTCTGCGGCTGTCTCTTGCAGGTTTTTTCCAGGAGGGGAGGGGATCCACCCTGCAAAGTCCCTGGCCCCCTGTTTGCCCGCCATGGCCTAGACCAGTCCCTGCCCCTCTCCCACCTCTCCTGCAACCAAGGTTGCAGACAGCCGGGGAAAGAAGGTTGGGGCCGGGTGCATGGGAGGGGATAGCGGTTGAAAAGAGATAGCAGGACCGGGCAACAGCACCACAGATGGGACGCCCAAGTCCCCTGGCTGGACGCCAGGAGGCTAAGAAGCTACATATTCAGAGCAGCTCTGACAGACCCAGACTCAAATGACCCATCTGCGCTGTGTGAGGGCTGTGGTCTAGATAAGCTCTCCATTCACAAAAAGTCTCGAGTCCATATTCATTATGCGAAGTATAAAATATTACACAAAATTGAACCCCAGCCTCCCGAGCGAAAGAATCAATAGACCAACACACGTGCATGAGAACAGATGCACGTACATAAAAGCGTATGCGCGCATTTGGGAGGCAAAGCTTCTAACTCAGGAGCAAAACTTAAGCTTAGAGGCAGTTACCTGTCTCCGTGCCCCTTCTTGACTAATTTCATTCAAACAGCTGCTAGGCAGTAAAGGCCCCAGCGGCGGAATAGGTTTGCCTGCATTGAGCAGAGGAAGCTGAGCCCCCTTCCACAACAGAGATGGGCCCGGCGGGCTGTTGGGATGCCTTGATCTGAAGAGAAAGGTGGTGGTGCCGCCGCAACCACGTACCCAGAGGGCAAAGGCAAGGCAGGCCCACCTCGTGCGCCCGTGCGCACACACACCTGCACATGTGCTGCCAACAGAGGCATCAGTATGCACAGCAATGCTAACATCACAATTCATATGAACCCCTCACACTGAGCGTTGTTCCCAAAGAGAAGTGGGGGATTCAAGCATTCACGAGAGCGAGCCTCGGGCAGAGGTGAAAAGACCAGCAGGCGGGGAGAGGCGGGGGTCCAGACCGTCCATCGGGCGGCGTAAGAGTTCCTCCACATGCCTGGCTACATCCATGGTCTCATCCAGGTCAAATTCTCCATCCTGGTCAAGGACGGGGTCAGAGCTGGTAGAGAGAGAGAGAGCAGGAGGTCGGAGGGAGCTGGCATGTGTCACAGGCCCTGGCCCGCTCCCCGCTCAGACCACAGCCTCATGGGAATAGGACCGGCTCTGGCTGGACACCACCACCATTTCCAAGTTGAAAACGTCAGTCACTGGCTCACCGGGAGACACTCAAGCGCTAGTCTCAACTTTCGTTGGCTCATTGAGTGGGCTCAGAGAGTTCATCTCCCCTGTCCCTGTCCCTCTCCTCCTCTGCACAATGAGGCGGTTGGGTCAGGGAGTTCTGCCCACCACAACGCCATTCCATTCAGTCATAGGCTGTCTACAGTGGCCTTTTAACCACGTTGCCCCAATCCTTAGCCACCTGTAAGATGGGTATTTAGTCCACTTTACAGAGGGGAAAACTGAGGCTTGGCCAGGGTAGGAAACTTGCTCAGGGCCCCCTGGCTGGCAAACGGAGTCAGGATTGGCACTGCAGTCTTTGTGACCCTCAAGCCTACGGCCATCATCCCACTGTAGCTTGTATCTCCCAGGTACCTAGACATCCAGCTGGGGCCACACACAGCCTAGAAGAGAATTCTCTACCTTGGGAACTCCAGAGAGAAGCAATTAATACCCTGTTAACACTCAACTCCTAAGAACAACCATCCCGTCTGTAGCCGTCCTTACAACAGCCTCACCTGAGCTAAATGCTTGACCTCAATCCTGACCCCAATCCCACGTGAAAGGTATTCTTGCCCCCATTTTAAAGATGAGGAAACAGAGCATCTGGGACGTTCAATAATTTTCCCAAGGTCACACAGCTAGTCAGCACCAGGAGTGAGGACCCTGCTATATACAGCTTATGCTCTATGCTTTTTACCAGCTGATCTCCCTCCCTGTACCGGGGCATATGCTGGCGCCTGGCCTGGGTGGTCTCAGACCTATAGGAGCTCTGGGTCCCTTTGTCCACCAGCCCCCCCGGGCCCAGCCTGAGCCCCAGAGAACACAGCCCCAGCCCCAGCTCCTCCCTGCGGAGCCCCAGAGAACACAACCTACTTCTGTGGGTACATGTTATAATGAGCCTGGGGGCACACGGCTGGGGAGGGGGCCTGGTCCATGTAGGTGGCACTGGCCCCGGCAGAGTCTGCAGACGCATTCACAAACCTGCAGGAGGAACAGGAGAAGCCTCAGTGACCTCAGGGCAGCAGCTGACCTGGGGAGGGCTCAGGGGGCATGTTTACATCTCTTTGGGGTGTGGAAGCACAAAGCGCCCCCTGGGCCTGGGGGTCCGGCTGCGGGAGTGGGGTCTTGGGTCCTGGTCCCATGGAGACTAAGCTCAGTTCCCTCTCCAGGGCCGAGCCAGGTTTCAGGGGGCCAGGGGGTGCTGGGCCCCACCGGGCCTGTGAGCGGGAGGGGCAGCAGTGAACGGTGAGGGGAACACGGGGGGAAGAGAGAGGAGGCAGCAGGAGACCAGGGCTGGACCCTGGACACTTACTCAGGGACCACTTGCTTGATCTGTGGCTTCACGTATCCATCCACCGCTTTAGCTGCCGGGGTGGGGGAAGTGGGGGTGGGTGGGTGATGAGAACCAAAGTGTCTGGGCGCTCCCAGGAAGGGGAACCTACCCCATGAAGTCGGTCTCCCACCCGCACCACTGCGGGGCCTCAGCGGGGATGAGATTTCCCACAGACTCCCATAAACATCTGCTGGTGGACCCAGTCTGACAGCCACCCAGAACTCTGGCTTCAATCTCATCCCTTCTCCTGCTCCGTTTTCTGGTCCTTTGCTTTCTCTCTCCCTGCCCCACCCCTGTCGAGGAAACTGAATCAACACAAAGCAGCAAACCCAACAGTGGACTGGGGACAGGTTGAAGGAGAAAAACCTGTCCATTTTGCTTCCTACTCTCCCCTTACAGGTAGGTTTGAGGGTGGGGAGCCGTGAGAGCAGCTGATTAAGATGGGAGTTGTGCACTATCTGTGGTATGATTATCCCCCCCCTTCCTTTGCCAGTGGGGCAGCCTCCTCCTTCAGGGGTGCAGACTTGAGAATCCACCCAGCTGGGGAGAAAGCCGGGTCAGAAGCTTTGTTTGCCCTCTTCAGTTGTGAGCCCCGATACCCTCTCCACGTGCTCGGCACCAAACCATGGGCCCAGCCCCCCTGGGGGAAATGGCCCCTGGCTTCTTCTGAGGAGTCACGGCTGCCTAAGCCCCCGAGAGCTCTGTCCACGGGCTGAGGAAGGGCTCGGGAGTATCAGGGCAGGACGCACCGAGCACAGGGGTGTAATACTTGGAGAAGACCTCATCCTTGGGTCGGTCAGGAAATACATAGATGAGATAGCTCAGGTCCCCCAGCCGGTCAGCCAGGGACCGGATGGAGAAGTCCCGCGTGGTGAACGGCTTCAGGTTCCAAAGGTTGCGGTCAGCTGTGAAAAGGACAAGCTCGTTCCCACCACTCACCACCCTCAAGAGGAGGGTCAGGGCGATGGGGTTTTAGATCTGACTTGCAGGGACATTTGGGCCTTTACTAGCCTGCTCTGCGACCCTCCCCCTTGTCTTGTGCTCCTGGGCATAAGGCGAGTAAGTGACCGCAAGAACATTCTACCCGGCAAACCAAGCAAGTCGATACCAGCAAGACTAGGGCAGGGCAGAGAAGGGAGAACTCAGAACTGCTGAAGAAGTCCCCTGGCAACTCCAGAGGCTATGGGGCCAGTGATCTTAGGTTCTCCGCAATGGAAAACAGTAGAAAGGGAATGTATTTCTGAGCAACACTCTTCTACTTTGAGGTCTGTTTCCCCTGGGGAACCCTCCAAGGATGCAGGCCTGGTGGAGAATGGGAAGCAAGGAAATGGTCGTCAGGGCTCCTGGGCTGGAGTGTGGGCAAAGTAGGGCACTCACGAGAGTCAAACTTCCAGGCAATGGTGATGCCCCCGATTTCAGAGTCGCTAAAGCGCAATAAAAAGGTTCCATCGGGTTTGTTGATGAGCAGGTCATGGGCCTGTTGCTTATTCACAAAACCTAGGATGGCCCTAGAAATACGGAGCATACAGTGTCACTCCCGGGCCAGCAGCCCGTGTCCCCTGAGCCCATGCCCTCCCAACCCCCAGGCCCCTCCGCTTCTCACCCGTCATTCCAATGAGGCTTGTGATGCTTCTTCAGCACCTCCATGACCCCATCGAACCACTGCCAGAAGGTGTAGTTCCAGCCTGGCAAGTTCTCCTGAGAGCCCCCAGGATACCCCAAGTCAGGGTATGTGGCCCCGCTGTCACAGGTGGCCCAGGAAACAGTGCCCTCTTGTCCTCACAAATACCCTCTCCCAGTTCCTCATCCTACCTGCCCAGCACTCCAGCGGTCCATAAATGGACATGGCCCCCAACCGTAGCTTAGGGACGAGAGGGGAAACTGCCTCTTGCCTTTCAGACACAGGGGTGCGGGTAGGAGGTACCTAGAATTGTCCAAGCTGGGCAAGACCTCCGAAGTCATTTCTGCCCAAAGGTTTAGATGGGGAAACTGAGGCACAGAGAAGGGAAGGGCCTGGCCACTTAGTTAACATATCTAGGACAGGGACTCAAGGATCCTGACTCCCAGCCCCCCAGCTCCTTCCATTATTCTGCTTTGGCTCTCAGACCTGAGTGCGTTTTTCTTGCTGCCCCCTGCCTCCATTCCTTGGGGTACTAGCCCTCGTCTCTCCCGGTTGTAGGAGAGGGCAGTTGCGGGTGAAGGATGGGGTGCTGGCCAAAGCCAGTAACCTGTCTGTGAGGTGGGGAAAGACTGGTCCCAGTCTGGCGGCGCGTCCCTCACCCTGTTGAACTGGGACCAGGACACGGACATGCCATTATAGTCTTCAAGGTGGCTGCTGCTGCTGTTGAACAGTTTCTGTGCCAGGAACACGAGGTTCTCCTTGGTCAGGCCCCGGTTGCTCTGCACTTCGGCCTTGAATTTCATGTTGAGCGCCTCACACAGCTGCGGCCACAGCACTTTGTCGGGCACGGCAAATGGCACCCTGCCCTGCGAGGGAGAGAAGAAAAGGCAGACTGAAGGCGTAGGAAATACTTACACAAACACACTCAGATACACAGATACCACGAGATGCAAGAAGGGACTGAGACTGACTCGGAAAAGGCGACACAAACACAAGCAGAAGAAAGGCAGAGGGGCTAGACACGCAGTGATAGAGACCCAGACCAGGCGTCTGGGACAGAGATCAGGGACCCAAAACACAAGCCAAAGGAATATCAGAGACCAGAGCCCAAAGGCTGAGTAAGCTCACAGACCCGGGAGATCCCAGTCCTGAGTCCCGGGAGCCCAGATGGAGCCGAGGACATGCCACGGGCAGTGCACCCACACCAGCTGCCCGTCACCTCAACTCAGCTCTGGTGTGGCCCCGGGGTTGGCAGGGGACCACCCAGCAGGGCCCAAGTGGTTGGGGCTGACGCAGGGAGACTCCTAGGGCCTGGAGGGGGCAGAAGTGGCGGTCCCACGAGTACTCACCGGCTCGGCGAAGGCGTTGTCCCACAGCACAGTGGCGGTAGCGTTGTGGTCCTGGCTGCCATGAACGATGACAACCACGGGAAGGGACAGAGTCTATGGCAAAGGAGTGAACGTAGAAGGCACACGACCACCACCTTGCCCTCACGTAGGCAAGACTCCCAGCCCTCGCTCCTCACCCACAATCCCACCCACAGGCCCTCCCAACAAAACCAAAGCAAAAACAAACAAACAAAAAAACTCAGAACACATTTCTTCTTGGTCCATGGCCTAAGTTCTGTGGCTGGTGCCAGCTTATAACCTAGCGAGCAGGCTTTCTGACAGCCTCACGGCTAAATGGTCCGTGACCGTGTGAGGATCCAGAGCTCTCTGGCTTTCCCCAAACCAGCCAGGTGGCCTCAGGTGGGTCTTCACCTTTCTGGGTGACCCGAGGGGGTTGGCAGAAGCGGGGCCTCACCTTTACTTGGAACACAAGCTCATTGCTGCCGACACTGAACTGAGACTCAAACAGGACTGTGAACTTCTCCTCCGTCACAGACTCTGCACCCCTCCGGTCAGCACGCTTAATTCTCTTTAGTGACTGCAGAGTGGGAGGTCAGAGGGGGACGAGGAGGAAGCGGCTGGTTATGAGGACTCAGCCCTGGGCAGACCCTCCCTCCAGGGCTCAGGCCCTGTCCTCACCATGTTCCTGAAGTGCGCGCTCAGGGTGCCGGTGGCTTGGTGGTATTCCATCACACAGCAGTTGTTCAGGATCTCTCCACTGTAGTCGCTGTGAAGGACAGGGGAGCCCCATCGCCACATGGGCCCCAGGCCAGGAGCACGGCTCTGTGCGCTCCCTCAGCCAGATGTTCATGCCAGAAAGCCCTGCCAGCAGCCCCTGCCCCATCCCCTGAGAGTGTTCCTCGCCGTGTCTCGGGCTTACTTTCTCATTAACCTGAGGGTACAGCAAAGTCTCCAAAGTCTACCCAAAGTCTGGGTCTCTGTCATTAGGTTAAAAATTCCCTCAGCATTGGAACTGACGTGGGGGTCTTCAGGGCCCTCTGGCAGCTTCTAGTGCACTTAAAATAAAAACCATGGGACACCTGGGTGACTCAGTCGGGTAAGCATCCAACTCTTGGTTTCGGCTCAGGTCATGATCTCACAGTTCGTGAGATCGAGCCCAGCATCGGGCTCTGTGCTGACAGTGCAGAGCCTGCACGGGATTCTCTCTCTCTCTCTCTCTCTGCCCCTCCCCAACTCGTGCACTCTCTCTTTTTCAAAATAAACATTAAAAAAAAAAAAAAAAGAACAGAGGCGCCTCACTGGCTCAATTGGTTAAGCATCAGATGGGCTCAGGTCACGATCTTAGGGTTGGTGAGTTCAAGCCCCGCATCAGGTAAGCTCGAGCCCCGCTTTGGGTGAGCCCTGCTTCTCTCTCTCCCTCTCTCTGCCCCTTGCTCGCTTGTGCCCTCTCTCTCTAAAAAACAAACAAACAAAAAACCAAAAAAACCCAACAACCATGACCATAGCCCACAAGGATCCCCATGGTCATGGTCAAACCCTGCCCAGCTCCCTGGCCTCAGTGGGTTCCTCTCCCCTCACTCAGGACCGAGCCATGCTGCCTGTCTGTTTGCTGAACATGCAAACTTGTTGCTACCTCGAGACTTGTGCACCTGCTCTTCCCGTTGCCCAGAAACACTTGACCTTCTGGTTTAGGTCTCAACTCAAACATCTCCTCAGAAAGGCCTTCCTTGACCACCCGAGTGGTGATGGCACATCTATCCAGACACTATGATATCACTCTGTTTTCATTATCTTTCAAGAATCTATCACGTTTTGACATCACCGTATTTCGAAAAGCATATAACTATCTCCCTCCCCAGCCAAACTGTAAGCTCTAAGAGAGTGAGAACCTCTTTGCTTTATCATCCCATTCCCAGAACCCACAATAGACACTGAACGCACGGGACCAGGTCTCCCACTTGACTCATTCACTCCCTCATTCATTCATTCATCAGTTCATTCATTCCCTGAATCCTTTGTGGGGGGCCGGCCCTCATCCCTGGACTCCAGGTTCTCCAGCCGCGCCGACCTGCTCTATGCTCTCCTTCCAGACAAGGCCCATGTTCTCTGTGTCTGAAGGTATTCCCTCTCCTCTCTCCACACTCTCTCACTAGCCACCCTCACTGGTCCTGCGTCCAGAGACTATCATTCTGCCCCACAACTACCAATCTCACTTCCACAGAGCCCTACATCTCTCCTATCCAACGCACTACATTTCTCATGACTGAGGCCTGCTCTGCTGGCTTGGGTGACCACAGAGCCAAACTCTGCACGGATTGCAGCTACATCCCAGTGATCAGCCCAAGAACTTGAACAACCCAACAGTGCAACCCACGTTGACCTACTATATGTCAAAGCAGAACAAAGTATACAACAGGACAGCCGGGATGAACTGGAGAGACACTGGTCCATGGCTACAGTGAGGGAGGCTGTCCCCAGTGTCCAGGACCCTAGCTGTAGAGTAGATCTGAGATCCCAGTCCAGAGCCTGGGGAGGGGAAGGCAGGGAAGGGGTCACACGTACTTGCGGGTATTCTCATTCTTGAGCAGTGACTTGGCCTGCTGCTCACTGATGATGGTGGCCTTCACCTGGGGGGGGTTCATGTGCACGTTCAGCTTCCCGCCCACCAGCAGGCGCACCGTTGCTGCAAACTTGGTCTGGGTCTTCAGGACCTGAGGGGGCTGCTTCTCGATGATGAATGTGCTGCGGGGACACAAGTGACCACACCAGACATGATGCCGGCTCAGGGCACAGGGTCTGGTTCCCCTGTGGAGGGAGGCTGCCGGGGCTCAGCAGGCAAATGAAGGCACACGGCACCGCCCCTGTTCCCAGGGAGGCCACTGAGAGTCAGAGGAGATGGCTGGAGGGGAGGCAGTGAAACGACTCAGCAGCTGGCATGGGCTGCGGGGGACAAGGGCAGTCCACATGGTGTCCACAACAGAAACTGGGCAAGGTCAACACCGAGCAGCTAAAGCAACTGAGGACAGAGCGGGGACGGGGACCCGAGGCAAACAGAGACAAGGACTCAAGCAAGAGCCCACCCACCCCCACCCCCACCATCAGCAAAGCACCGCCTGCCTCCCCCATGCCAACCGCACGGGGGCTGGGTGTGGCCCGAGGCAGGAATTACCTGGTCACCAGGGCTGAGATGATGTCTGTGATGGTGGCATTGACCTCAGCTAGCATCTCCTCCACTGGGCCAGGGATGGGCAGCTGCTGGCAGAGGTGCTCAGCTCTGCGGATCTGCTGCCGGTTCTGCCAGATGATCTCGGCCAACTTCTCGCACCTGCACGGGAGCCCCAGGCCAACGGGAGGACAATGGCATCACGCCGTCCCCCAGGCTCGAGGCTGGGAGGCTCCAGTCTGAGGAGAACGCCCCAAGACCCAGCTCCGCCCTCACCCAGGAAGGCTCTGCGCCTAAGCCGCCACTCCCGACCACGGAGCGGAGCGGAGCGGAGCAGAGCAGAGCAGAGCGTCCGCCTTCCAGAAACACAGAGAAATACGCAGAGGCAGCAAGCCTGAAGTGGGTCCAATCGGCCCGAGCGTCACTCTGCACACCCAGCCCTGCCCCACTCCCCAGCACGGTGACTCCCTTCCTGGGCAGGGGGCACAGACGGGGGCCCCAGAGTCCGCATCAGGAACCAGAACCCCTAGTGAACTAAGTCTTGCCGCAGGACAGAGGGAGCCGGCTGCTCATGGAAACGCAGGAGGCACAACGAGCAGCTGGTTGCACCACTCCCAGCCCCTGCCGCCCCCTCCTGCCCCCCGCCACCCCCCACACACCATTACCAGGACTGCAGCACATCCAGGCTGCCCTCGGGGGGCCCTCCGTTCCCCGCCAGCTGCTGCCGCCGCTTCCACTGGATCAGTTCATCATCCAGAATGATGGTCTGCTGCTTCCGCAGCAGCTGCAAGGTCTTCTGGTGCTTCTCGGCCAGCTCCTGAAGGCAAGTGGGGAGAACACGCCCAACTGCAGGCCTCGGGAGGCAGGGCTGGGGGCCAGGGACCAGGCCCCAGGCCCAGGCCTTCCCCTCTTCCCAACCTGCTCTGCCCACACGCCCCCCATGGGAGAGAACGATCTGGCCTCCAGCTCCGCTGGGTCCTGCTCTCTTCCTGGCTCTAGCCCTCTCTCGGCTTCCCCGCGCCCCTTGCGATGTGCACCTCAAGGCTTGGGAGGAGAGGACGCGGATCCCACTCACCACACGGTACTGCTGCAGCGTCTGGGCCTCCCGCTGCAGCCAGGCCTCCAGGGACACCTGCTTCTGCTGGAGGGCCGTCTCCCGGCTCAGGCGCTCCTGCGGGTTCAGCTGGGCCAGCTGGGCAAACTGAGCTGGAGGAGGGAACAGGACACCCATGACCATCATCTCCCAGCTTCCTGCAGGAAGCCCAGGGGAACGCACACACACGTTCTGGAGGCCAGACCCTCAAGGGACACATCTGACCGATGGCAAGCTGGCCTTCTGACAGCCAAGGGTGCCAGAGATGAGCAGGCTCTGGTCTCTGGCCTCTCGCCTTTGATCTCCCCTCCTGGGGGTGTGTAGGTGGAAACCTGAGGGTATAGCTGAGGAGGATCCTGCCCCACGGCCTCCCCTCCCACCTCAGTCTACACAGCTGGCTGCCCAGACCTCCTCACGCCACACGGGGTCCAGCTTGGAGCCTCACTGCCTGGTTTGATGTGTGCCCTCACCGTTCACTAACTGGGTGAACTCGTGCATCACGCTTCTGTGCCTCAGTTGGCCCATGTGCAAAATGGGAGAATCCTGGCCCCTGTCTCGGTGGCTGGCTGAGGACTAAATATGTGGGAACACAGAACACGTTCAAGGAACTGCCCGGCACGCACACGCTGCAGGGATGAGCGTGTCCTTACTGGTTAGGGGGTCCCAGGGCAGGCTTAAAGGGTGACAGAGACCAGTAGCCGCTCAGCCCCATCCCACACATCAGAGCCCCCTCAGGGCAGCCCCTGCCTGCTGGCTTTGTCCCATCTCCAGCTTTGTCCCATCCCCGGGAGCACAGCCCTCTCTCCTAGGGAAGAAGGCATTTCTCTAGGTGCTGGGAGGTGCCTAACGTGTTTGTTTGTCCAGGGTGGGTCACCGTGAGCTCAGCTGACCAACTGGAAGGAGACAGAGAGGAATAGATGGAGAGAGGGAGAGAGAGGGGGGCGGGAGAGGGAGGGAGAGGGAGAGAGGGAGGGAGAGGGACAGAAAGAGAAGGGGCGAAAGGGAAAAGGCGAGGGAGATGGGGAGACAGAATGCCCAGGGCCCACTGGCAACACGAAAGCAGCAAGATCCTCTCAGGAGAGGGAAGGTTCTAGCACCCAAGGGTGCCAGAGAGGGAGGCAGGTTCTCTTCACACTAGCTGCTGGGAAGCTCATCCATGGCAGGAAAGGGGAGTCGGTGAGGCCTCAGTACCCTCTTACAAAACATCTATTATGAAATTCTCAAGACCCAAGGAAGGCAGAAAGAATGATGCAAGGAACACCTGTCTTTCAGTAACCCGGCTTAAAGAAATCAAACATTTCTCGGGGTGCCTGGGTGGCTCAGTCGTTTAAACGTTTGACTTTGGCTCAGGTCTTGATCTCACGGTTTGTGAGTTCTAGCCCCACATCGGGCTGTCTGCTGTCAGCACAGAGCCCACTTTGGAAACTCTGCCCCCCTCTCTCTGCCCCATCCCCGCTTGCGTGCACATGCATGCTCTCTCTCTCACAAATATAAACAAAACATAAAAAAAAAAAAGAGATCAAACATTTCCACGTTGAAAACTACCTGTACATCCTTCCCTGCTTGCACATCCGTCCCTGCCTCCAAAGGTAACCACTATCCTAAATGCTGGGGTTATTACGCCTTGCCGATCACCTATTTGAATATCCCAGTGTCAGGGTGCCTGGCTGGCTCAGTCCATACAGCATGCAACTCTTGATCTCAGGGTTGTGAGTTCAAGCCCCATGTTGGGTGTGCAGTCTATCTAATTTTTTAAAAAAAGAATATTCTAGTGTCCTTACTTGGGCCTGAGTCAAGAGGAGGTGAGCATCAGCACGTCTTGGGCAAGTTCCTGGCAGGCTGCTGAGGGCCCTCTCACACTGACCTAGGTCCTGCCTCATGGACACACAAGCTGGGACACACAGACTAAAGCAACTCTAACAGTCAGGAAAAGCCCAGAGCTAGAAGACAACTGGAAATATGGTTTGGAGTCCACTCTCGGGGACTGAGAGAGAAGAATACTGTCCAGGCCTGGAACACAGCAGAGCAGTCTGGAGCCACCTCGGAAATCCTGCCCGCATCCCCAGGGAGGCGGTGGTGAGCCCCACACCTGGGCCCAACCTCCCTATGCAGGTGACCCACTTAGGTCTCTCCTGGCACTTTGCAGAAGCTTCTGGGAGGGAGGCTAGCAGACATGAGGCAATTGTCTGCTCCACTGGAGGGAGCTGAGCCTCCCCTTGCACAAACAGATGATAGCCTATGTTTCCCATGGGTGAACTTGATACGTGAGACTGAACTGACATGACATGATGGGTACAAACCCACACCAGAATCAAACCCAAATCCATAAATAGGAAACAGAAAACCCAAGAATAGGATTGGAAGTACTATCAACCAGTCAAAGACTTTGGGTAGAACTAATAGCCTGAATTCTCCCGTTCCCTAATCTAGGAAGAGGGCCACCCTTTCTCTTGTGTCAGTCTGAGATGGATTCAGATGGAAGAAAACATGCTAGAATCATCCCACCAACTTTTACTCAATATCTACTTTGATTTAGGCAATCTGTTGAGGAACCCAGAGTATTGAAAAAACTAACAGGGCAGGGAAAGGAGGAGAGCTTAAATAGTATTTAAATAGTTTTTAAATAGTTTTTCTTTGTGTATTTTGAAGCATTGTTATTAGATGCATAGAAATTTATTATCTTTTTAATACTTTAATAATTATTAAGTGTCCTTCTTCATCTCTGATAATACTTTTTGTCTTGAAGTACACTTTGTGAGGTATTAATATGACTACCCTAGACTTCTTATTCTATTTTCCCACAGCATATCTTTATACGTGTTTTTTTTTTAATTTAAGGGGCACCTGGGTGGGTCAGTCGGTTAGGTGGCCAACTTCTGCTCAGGTCATGATCTCACAGTCTGTGAGTTTGAACCCCATGTCAGGTTCTGTGCTGACAGCTCATAGCCTGGAGCCTGCTTCAGATTCTGTCCCCCTCTCCCTCTCTCTCTGTCCCTGCCCTGCTTGTGCTCTGTCTCTCCGTCTCTCTCTCAAAAATAAATAAACATTTAAAACATTTTAATGTAGGAACACCTGGATGGTTCAGTGGGTAGAGTATGTGACTCTTGATCTTGGGGTTGTGAGTTCGAACCCCATGTTGGGTATAGAAAGGACTTAAAAATTAAAAAAAAAATCTTAAAATAATTTTTTAATTAAAATTTAAAATGTAGATAGCATATAGTTGAGTCTTGCTTTCATGTGCTTTCTGACAATCTCTGCTTTTAAATGAGGTGTTTAGTCCACTAATATTAAATATAATATATTTTTTAAGTTTACTTATTTTGAGGGAGAGAAAGAGAAAGAGCACAGGTGCACAGGGGAGGGACAGGAAGAAAAGGAGAGAGAGAATCCCAGGTTCCACACTATCAGCTTGGTGGGGCTTGAACTCAGGAACCCTGAGCGGAAAACCAAGAGCCAGATGCTTAAGGATTGAGCCACCCAGACGCCCCTAAAATTGCTACTTTTTAATGAAACAACCTGTGAGACATACATTCTTTTGAAGCCCAAAAGATACGTTCACCAAGCTAGAGTATAAGCTGTGCCATAAAACAAGTCTCGTTACATTTAAAAGAATTGACATCATACAGAGTATGTTCTCTGACAATCGTGGAATTCAATGATAAAAAGCAAATGAAATCAATGATATGACATCTAGAAAAGGAACCCCAAATATATACTTCTAAGAGACAATACACTTCCAAATAATGTGTGGGTAAAATAATTATTCAGAAAAGAAATTAGAAAATATTTCAAACTGGGCATCTGGCTGGCTCAGTTAGTGGAGCATGTGACTCTCGATCTTGAGGTTGTGAGTTTGAGCCCCACGTCGGGTGTAGACATTACTTAAAAATAAAATCTCTTAGAAAAAGAGAGAAAATACTTCAAACTGAGTAATTATGAATGTACAGCGTATCTAAACTCATGAGATGTAGCTAAAGCATTGCTTAGAGGGAAATTTAAAGCTCTAAATATACCTATCAGAAAAGAAGAAAGGTCTAAAGTCAATGACCTAAGGTTTTATCTTAAGAAGGTACAGAAAGAGGAACAAAAGCAAAGGCCACTTGATACTTGCCTATTCTCGCTAGGTTGGGATGGAACAGCTCTGGGGTCAGTCTGGAATTGGGGGAAGATGGGCCCTGTCTCAAGTCTTCTCAAATTATACCGGAAGTTAATTGGCTCTGAGTTAAATTTTGTTTCCCCACATGCTTATCATGACAGCCGTTGGCAAACTACAGCCCTAGGAGACAGGAGAATTTTCCACTGTAATCTCTTCCCTCCAGCTCCATCTCCTATCAGGGAGGCTCAAGAAAGGGCATTTCTGGAGTTCTGCCTGTCCCCAGCCTGGTTCAACAAGGAGACTCCCAACCTAAGTCCTCCCCTGAATAGGAAACACTTTGTCCATATTCATTCATTCACTGAGGTAGTCACTGAATACCGACAATTAGGGAGAGAATATTATTTAGTAAAGTGCAGGGATTTTATGACATATCTGTAATTGAGATCCAGTTCTGCAACTTATTATTATTATTTTTTTTAGTTTATTTATTTAAGTAGAGTCTACAGCCAACATTGGGCTCAAACTCATAACCCTGAGATTAAGAGTTGCGTGCTCTTCCCACTAAGCCAGACAGGCACCCCCAATTCTGCAACTTATAAGCAATCTGGGCCAAATTACTTGTTCTCTTGGAACCTCAGTTTTATCATCTACAAAATAGGGATAATACAGCTACCTACTTCCTGGGGCTGTTGTAAAGGTAGGATTGAAAAATGCACGCAAAGGGCTTGGCCCGAAGCCTGGCCCATAGCATGGGCTCAGTCACAGGGGCCATTACTTCTCTAAAGCTTTGGGTAAGGTTTCTATGGAGACAGACGCTGACACTGCCCCAACCCTGCAGGAGCTCACAAAGTGGTTGTCACTCCTGTCCTCACGACACACACCGCCCAGGCGGCCCTGGCCTCACCCTGGATCCTCAGGCTCTCCTGATACTGGATGATGAAGTACTCTTGAGTCTGCTGCAGCTTCTTCAGCTCATTCTCTGTGTCCTGTGTGACCAGTCGCAGCTCCTCAAACGTCTGGTTGATCTGGAGGTGTTTCTGGGACATGGCGTCCACCAGGATCCCAGCTGGAGAACTACCCTGGGGACATCAGGGGGAGAGTGTGGGCAGCAGTGAGCTGGGCGGTGAGGATGGCAGAAAACCTCAGGCCCTGGGGAGCGCTAATACTTCGGACTGCAAAGTTCAAATCTAGGGTAAGAGGTAAGGGTAATTTGAGTCGGAAGGATAGTCATTTGCCTGAATTGGTGTGGAGTTGGAAAGGAGGGAAGCAGGTGACCTGGCAGATTATGGCAACTTCATAAAGCACAGAGAAATTTCTAGTGTGGTCCTGGCCTCCACCAGACTTGCCCAAACAGGGTCCACCTAAACTCTCTTTGGAGAGACTAAAACTCAGAATGTCCCAGGAGCAGGAAACCTGGGGTTTTCCTACTAATGATGATGACCCCTCATTCCACATTCACTCACTGATCCAATGCCATGGACCATGTGAGATGCTGGGGACACAGTGGGGAACAAAGCTGTGTGAACACACATCATCTGTGTCCTCACTCAAGACATTCTTGTAACTGAGGGGAGTTACAGGGAAGGTATCAATAACACTTTCTTGGATCTGGCCTTGTGGGTGACCTAGTCTGATCTATTCCTTGAACATCTGGCTGAGAGGAGACGGTTTTCAGGGTCTTTCCAGTAAACTATTCGCAGAATAAAATTCAAACTCCTTCCACAGCCTCCACTGCGCTAGCTGATAGCCTCTGCCTACTCCACTCCCAGTTCCACTGCTGCCCAAGCACACCGGCTACTTTCTGTTCCTAAATACACAAACACGTTCCTGCTTCAGGGCCTTTGCACTTGTTGTTCCATTACTCTGGAACATGTTGGCACCAAAGCTTCCCAAGGGGGGCATTTCAACTGGCACCCTTTCAGAGTGACTTTCCCTGATGGGCCAATTTAAAATAACACCACTCTTATCTGAAAGTGTCTTGATTTTATATGTGTTTCTTTCTTTCGTGTCTGCCCCCATGCACTAGGATGTAAGCTCTCCAGGTGCTAGGACCTTTTTGTGTACCACAAAATCCCCAAGGGGTAGGTGGAACCAAAATCAAAGGTTCTCAAGAACAGCCTGATGGTTGGGAGAAGGAATCATTTCCCCCCTGCCCATGACAACACCTGTACATAGACAGGTAGTTCTTAATTGGAGCTAAATTCATTCATGTGTTTACAGATAGCTCTGTGGTGGCAATAAGTCAATAAGGGACACAATAGTTTTCCCAAAAGACTCTGTGACCTGCCTTCTGCCTCTTCTCTGGCTTTACTCACTGGGGTTCCCCAGGTGGCCCCCTTCTCCCCAGGATGACGGGGCGGGGTGGGGGGGGGGTTCCTGCAATCCTTCAAATGTGTTAAGATGGTTCCTGCCTTCCTGCCCACACATATACTTTGTGACTTTTGCTCCTGTCTCTTTCTTCTTCCCCTTCCCTCCCCCACCCCCATAGCTTAGACGGCCCTGTCCTCAGGACATCCCCCTGCCAGGCTGCCCCAGTCAGAGTTAGGTACTTTTTCCATATGTGCCTCCTTAGTACCCAGCTTACCCCTAGAGAATCTATCATTTCTTGAATTCCTTTTAGGTGGGAACTGGGCCTTCATCTGTTTCTCTAGTCCTAGCCAGGACCTCCATAAATGTTTACTGGATGAACTGGAAAATTCCTGAAATCAGTGTCCGCCACAACAAATAAATAAGCTCCAGGCACTATTCTCTGGTCTTTACCGAGTGATGTCATTTTGTGAAAGTCATCTGGCTTTACTGCAGATAATAAAATGTTTGCCCTGTTGTCCGAGCAGGTGTTCAATGCCTTCATGATTGCAGAGTTTGGGGGGTGAGGCCCTTTCTGCCTCTCTGGGCCTCGCCTCTCTGAGCTTGCCAGGGTTAGCTCTTCTGACACAGAACTCAGTCCCATGTCTCCTCCCAGGCACCACCGGAGAACATTTCTAATTTTGACCCCAGCACCATTTTTTTCTTTTAATGTTTATTTGCTTTTTGAGAGAGAGAGAGAGAGACCAGGGGAGGGGCACTGAGAGAGAGGGAGAGAGAAAATCCCAAGCAGGCTCTGCACTGTCAGCGTGGAGCCCAACACCAGGCTCGATCTCACAAACCTGTGAGATCATGGCCTGTGCTGAAATCAAGAATTGGATGGTTAACAAACTGAGCCACCCAGGAGCACCACCCCAGCACCATTTATTAAACGACAAATCTTGGGGCACCTGGGTGGCTCAGTCGGTTGAACATCTGATTTTGGCTCAGGTCATGATTTCATGGTTCTTGCGTTCAAGCAAGATCGGGTTCTCTGCTGTCAGTGCAGAGCCTGCTTCAGATCCTCTGTCCCCCACTCTCTCTCTGCCCCTTCCCTGCTCATGCTCTCTCTTTCTCAAAAATAAACATTAAAAAAAATGATAAATCTTTTCCCTTGTGGTTTGTGATGCCATCTATAACGTGGGTTGAATTTCCAGGTGTGTGTGTGTGTGTGTGTGTGTGTGTGTGTGTGTGTGTGTGTGTATGTGTAGGGCTTCCTCTTCTGTTTCACTGGTCTGTCTATCCCTGGCCCACACAGTATCTCATTTAATCCTGACACTAACTCTACAAGGTAGATACTATTACTAACCCCATTTATAATTGAAAAAACAGAGGCTCAAGTCACACAGCTAGTAAGTGGCCAACCTGGGGCATGAAGCCAGGGACTGTACCTACATGCACTGCAGCTTCTCACACTTGTCCATGTCCCTTATTTCCCTGGTGCTGTCTTGCCAGCGTTTATAAAACATAGTCGTGTTGGGGCACCTGGGTGGCTCAGTTGGTTAAGTGTCTGACTTCGGCTCAGGTCGTGATCTCACTGGCTGTGAGTTTAGGCCCTGTGTCGGGCTCTGTGCTGATAGCTCAAAGCCTGGAGCCTGCTTTGCATTCTGGGTCTCCATCTCTGCCCCTCCCCTCTTCTCTCTCTCTCTCTCTCAAAAATAAACATTAAAAAAAAAAAAAACCCACACAGTTGTGTCTAGAGAAAAAGGCATGTGGAAGGACTGCAGGACTTCCCAGCTCCTCTCCCCACACCCATGGGACACTCACGTTGTTGGCTTCTCGGACCAGCCTCTGTTCGTTGTACAGAATATGCCGGATGCAGCGGACCAGCTCCATGGGGCAGCGGTCATACGTGTTCTGAAAGAACCCAATGGCAGTTACCACTGGCTACCCGCCACTCCCACTATGCCATCACAGTGCCACGTGCTCCCCATCACCTTCCTCTCCTCCAGCCTCTGCCTTGGCTTTCCCTGAGAAACCTCAGGAGCCGTCAACAGACATCTTTATCTCTCCTTGACTCGATTTCCCCTCCCAGATCTTCACATTTGGTTTAGAAACCCACAGTTTACAAAGCACTTCCAATCTGCCATCTCCTTTGACTATATAGACAGTATGACACACACAGAAACTATTATCCGCATTTTGCAGATGAGAAAACTGATGCTCAGAGAGGTTAAGTACTTGCCCAGAGGCAAACGGGTTTGCAGATGACTCAAGACTTGCGGCATCCGATGCCAAGGTCAATGTACTTTCTACCATACGCCTGGCCCTGGGTTCCTATTTTGCTTTCCTCTTCCAGCTTTCTCCTGTTTCCTCCCTGTTCTGGGATGGACTTTTTATTTCCCTGGCACCCTGCTGCTTGCATTTAAGAAGAGCTCTCTAAGAAATACAAGTTAACTTCCAATAAATGCTTGACTGTGACTATTTTATCACCTACACCTTTTTCCTGCTTCCACAGAAACTTTCTCTCTCCTCTATACTCCTCCCCCTTCCTCCCCTAGACCCCCAGTGAAGGAGGAGGTACCTCTTACATCTAAATCCTTCATTAAAGCTTCCTTTATCCAGCTCTTGCCTCCAGGGCAACTCTGTTCCTCTCCTACCCAACTACAGACTTCAGCGATCCTCCCACCTTTAAAAGAGTCCTAGGAGGGGGCGCCTGGGTGGCTCAGTCGGTTCAGCTTAAGCGTCCCACTTCAGCTCAGGTCATGATCTCACAGTTCATGGGTTCGAGCCCTGCATGGGGCTCTGTGCTGACAGCTCAGAGCTCAGAGCCTGGAGCCTGCTTCAGATTCTGTGTGTCCCTCTCTCTCTGCCCCTCCCCCGCTCACTCATTCCCTCATTTCTAGGAGCTGTCAGTCTTCTTTTCGCCAGCAAAGGAACTTGGACTCAGTCCACCTCCATCCCTTTTGCTCGATCTGTTTAGAATGCCCATCTTCCTCTTCTTGGGGACAAACACACCCTACCCCTTGCTTTGTCGTATGGTAAGGGAATCTGACAGGTCTGATTTAGAAAGAGGAGGTGGGGGAAATTGAAGAGCAGAAAAGTTGCCGATTAGCTCAGGGTCACATGGTGAGTCAGTGACCAGGCCAGGAAAAAACCCAGGGGTTCTGAGGCTGGAAAGAGAAGGCAGACACTGCTTCCCTGCTGAGGACCCAGCCTTCACACCCACCTGGAGCTGCGTGGCATAGTGCCCCAGTTTGATCTTCAGTAAGAACCCATCTTCCCCCACTTGGTGCTCCGCCTTCTTCTGCAGCTCCTGCACCAGGCCCTCCAGGAGCTGGGTGGCCTGGGCTCGGTCCTGGGGATTGTCCAGGTCGATGGCATCCCTTGGGGCAGGGCAGAGGAGAGAAGCCTACTGTTGTCCTTCCTTGGGCAGAGAGGTCAGGCACCAAGAGGTACTGGGAAATCCCAGGCTCCAGGCTAAGGGCACTCCAGAACCCACAAGCCTTGTTCCCAGCAACTCCATAAGCATCAGAGTCCAGAATCACCCCCTCTCCCCTCCCAGGGTCCCATTTCCCTGTTCCCCTTTCCCAGGGACACCACCCCTTCTGCACGGAGGGACAGACGGGACTAGAATCACTCGAAACCACAAAAAGGAGAGCTAAAGGTCAAGGGGCCTGGGTGGGTGGTAGGGACCCGCAGAGCATGGCGCAGGGGAGGGGCACCTACCACGGCTGGCTCTCGATCCAATGCGCTAAGTAGTGCCGAACCTCGATGGGGAAGTGCTGCCCGTACAGCACCTGCATCTGGCGCAGCGCATCTCCCTGCAGCTGCTGGGCTTGGATCCAGCCCGCCATGTCCGTTCACCTAGGGCGAGCGGAGGGCTGCAGAGGCGTCTCCACGACAGAGGCAAGGGCTGGGCCTGTCTCTGGCCCTGCCATGCCCACCCGTCCCTGGACCGCGGTCAGGCCAGGCCCCTCCCCTCCCACAGACAAGCTTTCCTGTGCGGGAAGAAAGACGGTGAGGAGGGGAAGGCCGCTCTGCCCTCCAACAAGGAACCCGCGGAGGCTTGGGGAGGGGCTCTCGAAAGTCAGGTGCCCTCCCCCTCTTCCTCTCCCCTCGCCCCACCGGGGCTTCCCCAGAGGGGGACAGCTAGAAAACTGAAAGAGAAACTTGACGCGGAGGCCCACGGGCCCTCTGGGTAGGGCTGCAAGAACCCCCCACCCTGCCTCGAACCCCGAGTCCCCATTTCTGGCCGGAGGGGTGTGTATTATTCCAGACCAAAGTTAGGGCAACGGCACCGACGGCTCCCACTGAACGGCTCGGTCCCCGCGGGCACGTGGCTGGGGTGGTTAAGAAGGGAGAGCTGCGGTGACAGACGCCGCCTTGACCGCCCCCCCAAACCCCAAGCCGTGCCTCACGGTCTCCCACTGTCCAGCGCGACAGCGCCCCCTGCCCTCTGCGGGCGGGAACGGCGCCCACCCTCGGCCCCCTCCCTCGGTCCGCGGCCAGCGTCCCGCGTCAGCGCCCGCGCCGGCGCCCGCGCCCAGGCTCCCTCTCGGTCCGGGACAGCGGTTCCCGCGCCCCGGCCGGCCGTCGGGTTCCGGCTCCGGGGTCGCGGGGGGGCCGGGGCGGGAGTCGAGCGTCCCATCTCCGCGTGCGCCGCTCGGGACGCGCTGCCGGGCCACCCACCTGGTGGCGCCGAGCCGTCCGGCGGCGGGGCCGGCTGTCAGCCCCGCGGCTCTCGCTTGCGGCCCGGGCTCCCGGCGGCGGCGGCGGCGGCTGTTACTACAGGAAGGAGCAGAGAGCAGCGATTTCCTCCTCGAAGGTCAGCTGCCTCCGATAGACCAAACACAGCGCGCGAGCTCTCGCCAACACCCCTCCCAGCCTCTGTCGCTCCCTCCTTGCCTCCGCCCTCGGTCGCTGGCTCCCCCGCGAGTGCGCAGCGGCGGCCGCGGCCGGGCCCCTGGAGGCGAGGCTGGGCGGCGCCGCGCCTGGGGGCTGCCCCGACGGCGGGGTCCCCCGGGAGTCCCAGGCAGCCCTAGCCGGCGGCCCCGGACCGGCGGGCAGCAGGCTCTGGAGTGGCCGGGGATGGGGGTGGGAGTGCCGGGAAACCCCGGGCTCTGGAAATCCCAAACCAGGGCCTCAGTTTTCTCACCTGTAAAAAGGGAGGAGGGAAGGGGTGGACTAGCTGGAGATGCCTTCTGGCTCTGCCTTTGTCATCTTTTGAGACTCTAGATTAAAAAAGTAAATGTAAATGTGGGTGTGCGTGTGTATGTGTGTTTACGTGGGTTGGGGACACAGCTTTTTGTGACCTCAGCGGCAAAGCCGTAGGGAGGGGAAAGACTGGGGATTCCAGAGAAGGCGGCTCACCACCAGGGCCCTGCCCTCCCCTCCTTCCATTACTCCCACCACCCTGCACTCGCCCCTGCAGTGGAAACAGGAAAGAACCTTGGCAGTCATATGTTTCGAACCCCTCCCCCAAATTTGGCAGATAAGAAATGGAAGTCGGGAGAGGGGAAGGGGCTTGCCCAGGGTCACAGAGTGGGCATATGGCCTAGTTGGCAGACTGTAATCCATAAATGATCCTGCCCCTCTGCTCACCCCGCCCAGTCACATCTGAGGTTGGTCCTACCTTCAGAAAGGTTTGGGAAGTCCGGGAGGGCTGTTTTGAATCCTCACAATCTCACAACTGCCTGTAGGCCTTGCCAGAGCAGGGAACAGCCTCCCTGAGCCTTGCATGGGTCACAGCCCCCTCCCTGAGAGCCCCTGCAGAGTTGGGCAAGGCTGGGCTGGAAGCCTTCCATCACCTTTGCCCAGCTTTCCTCTCCTCTGGGCCTCCCCTCGGCCTGGCAGCCGGCACTGGCAGCACCAAGGGAGGGCCCAGCTGGGCCAAGACCATGTGTCCTGGAGGGAATCATTCTCATCTATCTCCCTCCCTCCCTACGCCTTCTTGGATCTGCCCTTTTCTCTCCATTCCCTCCCTCCTCCCCCCCACCCCACCTTCTTGCCCCTCAGTAAACCTCCCCCCCTCCACTTTCATTCTTTGTACTTCAGGGAAAAGGCCAAGTTTCAAGCTGCAGAAGCTGGGGTGTCTGGGTCTCACACACACGTTTCCATGTGTGGCTGCAGCCTCTTAGTCTCATGGAGGAGGAAGCACATGGCCTCTGCCTGCTTCTTGCCTCCCTCCGGACCGATTCATTTGGCAGAGGAGGGCCAGACACACAGAGCTAGGAGACCACCTGGAATGAGAGTCAAGTGTCAGAGCTGGGAAGACCTGTAAAGATGATTTTACAAATGGGGAAACAGAGGCTGGAGAGAGGAAGAGACTTGGTCAGTGTCACACAACCTGTTAGCGGCAGATCCAAACCTACTGCTACACGGAGGGTGGGCCCACCTTGGCCTCTGTGCCCTCCAGCCTCTGGCTTCCAGAAGATGGGTAAGCCAGTTGTTGGGAGGAGATTCCTTGGGTTCCAAGTCCTCTGAGCCACATCTGGAGGACAGAGGACCACCCTTGCCATGCACCCACTTCTAGGCATCTGGAGAAGGTGCTATTGGGGTGCCAAATCCAGAGTGGGAGCTCTGCCTGCCCACTTCCAGGCAGCTGCCTGTCCAGCCAGCTCCCCAGGGCCTGCAGGGGCCTGCTGCTCCAGCTGGCAGCTGCCCCCACCAAACATCTGGCTAGATTGGGCTGGGCTGGACTGGAAGGAGAGTGGTCCTGGGTCCTAAAAAACCAGGACTGAGGTGCCAGTGAGCAAAACTGGAAGGGTTGGCCTAAGTGGAGATGCCCTAGCACCTTCTGTGAGCTCACATGCTGTGCCCCCACCTTGTGTCCAGTGGCTGCAGCTGTCCCCCCTCTCCCCCCCCCCCCCCACCGACTCTGACTCTCTCCCCATTTGGCCTCTGCCTTTGAGGCCCTGAATCCCAATGTCCTTCACTGCATGTTGCCTCCTCTTGTTTTTTGATTCTCCTCCTTTTGATTCTTTCTCTCTAGGTGTCTGTTCTGTCTCTGGTTCTTTGATTCTGTCTGGGTTTCTCTCCATTTCCTTGTGCCTCTGTCCTCCCTTTGCAACGCAGTGGGGGAGGAGGAGGAGCTTTGGAGCTTTCCCAGGATGGGCAAAGGCCACCCAAGGGAGTGAAGGAGGGAAGGGTGTCAAAGTTGGGTTGGGGGCAGAGGTGATTGTGGTCGTGGCTCCGGATAACACAACTACCCGGAAATGTCAAATTTGGGGTTTCTTTTTGCTTTCAATCCTCTGCTTTGGTCTCTGCTATTTCCCACCACAAAGCACCCTAGTGGTTTTAGGGGCCCAGACTATAGAGGAGAAAACTGAGGCCTCCGGGATGGGGTTCAGGAAGATCAGAAACTTTCTAAGGTCTGGACTGAGTTGGGATCCCAGGCCTCTGCTAATTGCCTCTCATTCCCAATTCCAAGACATAGCATTACATGGGCAGTGAGGAAGGATTTTTAAAAATCACACGGAATACATTCCCTAAAGGAAGACTGACCATAAAATATTATTAGGAATGACGATAATCCCTAGCCTCGTTTGTAGTTTGCACACCGCGCATACAGCCTGAACTGAATCGTGGCACGTTGACGTGCGAACATCGTTGTACTGATCTTTGCAACAACCTCAAAGGGAGGCAGAGTCACATTCATCCCCTTGGATTAGTCCAGAAAGGAGACCTGTCCACAGCTGTCTGGCCAGTAAGTGTACAGCTGACACCGGGACCCAAGTGGACGGCCCCACGGAGAGGTCTCGGGACAGCCTTCCTCAACTGCCGGCAACCCCAGCACACGCCACAGAGGGAGGACGTCTCCTTTGGCTGGGCTAGCCCATCACGGTTCTGTGGCACGGAGTGAGGCACACCGTCTCCATGACAGTCCGTTCCCCTGCTCTGTTGACCTGTGCGTTATATGAAGATGGGTTTAAGTTTATGGAGGAAGGGAAGAGTCATCCCGAGTCCCGTTTCTAGCCTGCCCTTGGAAACAAGGTTAGCCCAGAAGGCTGAGCTCATGCCCCCTTCCCTGGGGAGAACAGATCAAGGTCACCTTGACCTAACTGGCCCTGGGGGTGGAGGGAGGCGGTACAGAGATGTCTTTGTTTCCTCTGCTCCAAGTCCCTTCTTCAAGGAGAGTTCCCATCTTGTGGGAGCCAGAGGGGAGGCAGGGTGGGGGTGAAGAGCCTTCCCAAGAAAGCTGGAGGCATTCCAGGAAGTATCTCTGTGCCGGCAGAAGGAGAGCTGAAGCCTTGGGCTTAAACCTCCGGCTTCTCCCACCGCCCCCACCCCCACCCCCACCTTGCCTCTGCTGGGATTGTCTGCTTTCTCTCCAGCCCCGCCCCCAAAGCTCCTGGAAGGGGGGGGGGCACAGGCCCACACTCAGCATATACAGCACCCCTAAGACCACTGTCCCTGCCTCTCCCGTCTCCATATCCTGGTACCTCCCTGTAGAAATGCTGTCCCCAGCTGTTCCCATTCTCATCCCTGGAGACATAGCAGGACCGAGGGTTAGTAATTCTGTGTGAATCTGGGGGAGAGGAAGGAGTTGCTGGGTCCTGGGTGAAGCCTGTCTGCCCTTCCTCCTCTACCCCTCTTCAGGGAAGTCAGTTTACAGTGAAGTTACCAGAGAACACAAGGCCATCCTGCCTGAGGCACAGCGACTCTGCTCTGTTTCTGAGAATAGGGGCGGGAGGGGTTCAGGACTCACTGGGTGGGTGGGAGGGAGAGCCTGTCCAGCTGCCCGGGCCACCTGCCCAGGGAGAGCCACCTGTGGGGCAAGGAGAAGAGGGGGTTCGACGTCTGTGCTTAGCACACATTTCCTCCCCAGTCGGGAGAACAGGATGGAGCCCAGCCTTTGCTGTTCCTTCTCACTACACAGAAGGGTCCTGGAGCCCTGGAGCCTGGGGGGTGGAGAGAGGAGAGGCGGGCACAGAGCTGGGTCCCCTAGCAGGGCTGCCAGCTGTCTTGAGCAGAGCCCTGGCTGGAATCTGGCTCCCATCCTGTTCCACGAAGACCACCAGGTCTCTCTTCTCACTCACCTCATTTCTCCTCCTTCCGGGCCAACAAGAAATCTCCTGTGCCTTAGCCAGCCCAGTAGCCGACCTCAAGCCCTCGGAGGGACATTCGGGAGAGGACTCCTTCCCTGCTACCCCCACCACTTGGCCACTTTCCTTAGTTATGACTAGAGGGGCTTCCTTTCTCCCTGTCCCTGGTTCTCATTGTTCCCTGGTGTATTATGTCACAAACCCACCCACATCTTCACTGCCGACTCCCCTGCTCCCAGCCTCCAAAATTGGCTCCCAAATGATGTCCAGGCCAATGCTCCATCCCTGCCTCGCTGGCTACTGGCCTGCTCTTCTTTTGGTGCTGAAATCCACCCTACGCATGGGCCTTCCCTTTACTCCTGCTCCAGTCATGCAGTCCCCTAGTGCACTGGCCTCTCTCACTCCAAGCTATGCCCCCCCCCGCCCCCGCCATTCCACCTACCTGGAATGCCATCCTCCCTTGGCCATCTGGTAACATCCTCCCCCCTTTTCATGGGGGTCAGTGTGGTGTAGAGAAAAATGCAAAGGCTTTGGACCTGGTACAAAGCCTGCTCTGCTGTGTGACTTTGGGCAGGTTAGTCCGCCTCTCTGGGCCGAGCCACCTCCTTTGTAAAAGAGGAACAGCAAGACCCATCTCGTAGGATTGCTGTGAAGGATTGTCAGTCACAGCGATGAGCACCTAAGAGGTGTTCAGGGACCCTGGCCAGTGGAGGTAATAGGCATTTTCTCCTCTGCTGTCCTGCAGCTCTCAATCCTGTACCTCAGGCCGCTTCTTGTGGCTCTTAACTAGTTGCTGAAAGGGCTGTGTTCCACTGCTTGGTTCCTAGTAGAGGCTTCACAGGTATTTGTTGGCTTAGTGAAGTTCCCTCAAACAGGACAGGGCTTCTCCACGCTCCGACACCTCCGGGGTTCCCTTACACTAGTACAGACCCCTGTTTCCCTTTCACACATCCTGACCCACAGCACCCAGAAGGCTCTCTCCTCTCTCATCCTGGCCTCTGCCAGCTCTAGTCCCACTTGACCTGCTTTCCTGCCCATGGCAGCAGCAGCCGCCGCCTTATCCTTGTCTGGTGCTGGGCTGACTTTTGAGTTCTTTTCTTTTTTTTTTTTTTTAAGTTTATTTATTTTTGAGAGAGAGAGAGAGGCAGGAGATGAGCAGGGAGGGGCAGAGAGACACAGAATCCGAAGAAAGCCCCGGGCTCCGAGCTGTCAGCACAGAGCCCGATGCGGGGCTCGAACCCACGAACCATGAGATCGTGACCTGAGCCGAAGTTGGCCGCCTAACCGACTGAGCCACCCAGGCGCCCCTTGAGTTCTTAATCCTACCCAGCGAGCCAGCAAGATATTGCCTGGGGTGACGCTCTCTTCTCTCCTCTGTGTCAGCCCTGCCATCTCCGGATAATGCACATTGCCCTGGAGCTCTGGGTGGAGAGGGAAGGCTGACCCTGTCCCAGAAGCCAGGTGGGAGCCCCTTCAGCTTTCCAGAGAGGCAGCCACCCCTTTAGTTCTGGCTGGAAGGGAGCCCAGGTAAGTGAGGTGCACAAGGGCAAGACAGAGAGTAAGTGAGAATCCCCAGGTCTAAGGACCTGCGCCTCCATTGCTCACATCCCATCTCCCCACCCTCACCTCACCCCCCGTCCCAGGCCCTCCTGGCCCAGCAAGCTGGCTGGGGTTGGGCTGAAGGAAGGAAAGAGAAACACACATTTATCAAATGCCTTTTCTGCAAGCCAGCCATGACGCTTAGTTACTTTCACAAACATTGTCTCTCCACTTTCTTCACTAAAAGAAAGTTCATTTTCCTAATGTTTTAGTTATTTCTTTAAGTTTTATTTATTTAGGTAATCTCTACACCCAATATGGGGCTTGAACTCATGACCCCGAGATCAAGAGTTGCATGCTTTTCCAACTGAGCCAGCCAGGGGCCCCTTCCTAATATTTTAATAGGTAGTATAGCGCATGATATAAAACTCAGACGATTCAAAATGGTGAGGAATTAGTCTTTCTCCTTTCCTGTCCCCTAGATCCCCTCTGCAGGAACAACCACTATTACTCCAGTCTTGTATGCATCCCAGAAAGATTCTATGCATTTGCAAATGTCTATTATACTTTACTTCCCATGACTCACACAGGAGGGAAAATGAGGCCCTCAGAGAAGTGAAGTACTTTGACTAAGGTCACACAGCTGGTAAGTTGGCAGAGCTGGGATTTGGAAGCAGATCTAACTGAAAAACTCAGCTCCTTTCACCGCCCACGCTCTGGCAGAGGTAAGCCCTGGCATTGACAAAGCCTCTCCTGAACCACTGGCTGTGACAAATCTCTATTCTAAGGCCCTGGAGATCTGCCTTCCTGTCCGTTGAATGTCCAATGCCTGTATTGACTTAATAAGGAGGAGTCATGCCCCTATGAAAGAAAAGTTCCCACAAGGGTCCTTCCTTCTGTGTGGCTGGTGGTTCCCCAGGGACAGCCTGATTCCCAGGGTTCAGAGCATTCTGGAGAAGGAAACCACACGAGCATGGGTCTCTAACTAGAGGGGGTTGTGGCTGTGGTTTCAATGATGTTTCCAGAAAATGGCCTACGTTCTCCCTGGGGGCAGTCTGGGCTGAGGGAGGTGTGAAGTAGGGAGCTGTTTTCTGTGGTAGCCACATGCTTGTCCTCCAGAGCAAGGGAAGGAGGCTGAAGTCAGTCCCCGGTTGAGAGTAGGCTGGACATATGGACAAGGGCTACCCACCAGACTTCCAGGCTCTCCCCAAGCGTCGTTCTCTCCTGGGTCAGGACAGGGTTGGCTAAGAGATGACCAACTCTCTCTCCAGTGGATGTCACTACATCTCTGGGTATGTCTCTGAGAACTTTCTATATGGGCTCTCTGTAGGGCTTTCTGGATCCTAGCTTCCTGTTCAGTTTCTTTCTTTCTAGGACTCCTTCTGTGTTACGTCTCAGTCTGGTGTCTCCTCCACGTAGGGGACTATGTCCCTGAGGCCCAAGAGAAGAAGCTCTCACCTCATCCAGATTGGCAAATAGGGAGAGGTAGGTGTTAGACCTTCCTTCCTCTCAGGTTGACAATGTTCTTGTTTTGCTGAGGTAGTCACTCAGAACGTTCTGTCCTTCGTGTCTGTGCACACAGCCAGCCAGATCTAGCTTTGTGCATAGTGGTCAGTCAGAGATGGGTTATGAGACGAAGGAATAAAGAGGTGTACCTGCCCCACCCTCCAGGGCACCCTGCGGCTATCTGTCAAGGCAGCTGGATCCAGTCCTAGACCTGACCAGTCCTAGGAAGAGAGGTGTAAATCTTAGCCTTTACTGAAAACAGTAATAGTAGTTAACAGCTGTATAGTTCTTTAAGGCATTTGAAGCCCTGTACACATATTACCTCACTTAATTCCTACAACAATGCTGCTACAAGGTAAGTCCTATTACTATTACCACATTACAATGAGGAAATTGAGGCCAAAAACTTGCTTAAGATCACACAGCTCGAGGAGTTGACAGCAAGTCTGCTTTTAGATTCTTTGCTCTTAATTACTACACAATCCTCCTGGTTTCCATTTCTATTCCTAGAGTGGAGAGTTTGTTCCTCAAATGTTTATTGGGTGTCTGCTCTGCGCTGGGCAGGGGGTGGATTTAAAGGTACATGGGATATCGTGTGCTGGCAGGGGTAGAGAGACATATAAACAAGAGATTGTCCTTCAACGCTAGAGGTGCCATAATAGGGGCATGAACATCAGGGAAACAGGGGGAGAGAGGTTCTCACTGCCTGGACCAACTGTCACCGAAGGCAGGAGGTACATTCCAGGCAGAGGAACAGCATGCGTGCAGGTGCAAAAACTTTCGAGAGAAATGCAGTGTGCTCAAGTGTTGAAACATCTTGCACAGTGACTGCCAGAGAGGTGCCAGAATGCTCAGTGCTGGTGCTTCCATCCAGCTTCCTGCTCCAGCCTGTCCTCCTGCTCCAGCCTCCAAATGCCCTGCACCAACTCTGGGCAAAGCACTGTGCCAGGTGTTGGCCCAGAGTGTGGGATAGAAGCAGTTGCCTGGGTGGGGGAGAAGGACTTTGTGATCAGCTACAGACACAAAGATCTTTGTGGCTGGCGTTATTCTGGAGGGGAAGGGAAGGCTGCCGGGAAGAGCTGCCAAAGGAGGATTATGGGAGAACTTGGGGCCTTGCAGATCTTGGTCATCTCTGGACATGAAGATTTGCAGACTGTAGGGAAGGGAAGCTCTGGGTGTATGTGTGGAGTCCTTCTCCTTCTGCCCCTGCAGCTAGGTTTCTGGAGATCTGACATGCCTTGCTTTGGTGCTGGCCCTTGGCGGGTTGCCAGGGAAACGGTTGGCCAGCTCCAGAGATGTAGCCAGAGGAGAGTGGGTGACTCAGGCTGCCTTCTCAGATACCACACCCCCTCCCCATTACATGGAAAAGGCTCTCAGAGACCCCTTTCCCTGGATCTTACAAAGGTGATGGTGCTTATTCTTCCTTCTCTTGATAACGCAGCCAGTCCCTCCCCGAAGCTCTAACTGGCGGGAGCGAGCAAAAGTCCCCAGGGAAGGAGATGGTGTCAGACGCCCCTTCCCCCCCGCCGCCCCCCCCTCCCCCATTCACTCTGGAACAGTGGACACTCTGGCGAGTGTAAACTCCCGCTGTGTCCATTCAGGCTTTCCGCCCGGATGGTAAGCGGCAGTTCTGGCTGAAACGCCCTCCAGGGAGCAAACCCGGGATAATTATTGATGGGGCAGCGGTGGACTTCTGACCTGGGCCTGGGAGGGATAGGACCCGGAACGTGGGCCTCAGCCGGGGGGAAGGGCGGGTGGCGGGCCGCGGAGGGGGGTGCCAATCAACGCGACCACAACAGTCTGGCCCGAGCCCTGCTCGTGGTGGTCGAGTCGACCCAAACAAAGCAGCATGTGCTCGTGGCCCCGGGGGAACCCGGCTCGGGAGCCGAGAGGGGACGCCACCCGTCTGAGCGACAAGGGGCTGCGCGTGGCGCCAGCGCCTCCCCCCCGCCCCAACCCCTCGGCTCCCAGCCCGGCGCGCCGAGGGGTTCCGGGTCCTTCCAGGGCGGCCGCGGACCGGGTGCGAGGGACCACGGGGCTCGCGATCGCGCGCCGGGCGGAACCAGGAAGCGGCGCGCGCCGGCGCGGGGCGCGCTCGGGCCTCGGTGCGCGAGCGGCGCGCGCGCCCCCGCGGGTCCCGGCGTGAGGAGACTCGGCGGCTGGAGCCGTCACCCCGGGCGGGGACCCTGCGCAGGCGACTACGCGCGGCGGCCCGGCCGAGGGAGGGAGCGAGCGAGCGGGCGGGCGGCGGCGGCGGCTGGCGCCCGAGGGGCCGAGCGAGGTAGGAGCTGCGGGGCGACTCCCGGGCTCGGGGCCGGAGAGCGAGGCCGGGGAGCCCGCCCGGGCGGGGCCCCGCGCCCCGGCCGCCCAGACGCCCGGCAGGGCCGCGCCGCCGCCATCGCTCCGCGGGCCGGGAGGCGGCCTCGGTGACTGCGCGCCGGGGGCGGGGGGCTCAGGGGGCGAGGGCGCTGGGCGCGCGCGAGGGGCGTCGTGCCGCGGCGGTGGCGGGCTGAGGGTGTGGAGTGTGGGGACCGTGCGGGCGCGTGTGTCGGGGTGGGCGTGTGAAGGGCCCCGGCGCCGACCCCCGCCAGCGGAGGGGGCTGCTGTGGGCCACCTCACACCTCCGGGTTGCAGTGCCAAGTAGCCGCTGGCGTCCCCTTGCTTTTTCTCCTTTCTCGAAAGAAGGATCTGCGACTCCCGGGGGTGGGATGAGCTCGGGGGGTGCCCGGTGGGGTGGGAGGTGTTCGCCTAGCCTCGAGGAACAGTGCCTTATAAGGAGTCAAGACAACAAATACGAGTGTTTCCATACGGCTCTGGGGTGCGGGATCCCACATCAGGACCCGCCAAGGCCCGGGCTGGTGCGTGTGGCGGTGGGATGTGGCGTGCCCCCCCCCTTTTTTTTTTTTTGCTAGCCAGGGCTAAAGAGTAAAAAAGTGCGCCTGGTGTCGGGGTAGATATGGAGAGTCGGAAGGGGAGTCGTGGTGTCACAAAAGCTGGTCTGAGGCTGAAGGAATCTGGCAAGATGGTCACGCTGATCAAAGAGGAAAGAACTTGTGTGGAGCAAGAGGCGTTTGCAAACACTTGTAGCCAGCAGTGATGGAAAAGGCGAGGAAGAAAAACAAGTGTCAGCTTTTAGGAAGATGAGATTAGTGAAAACCACAAGAATGTTAAAGGCAAAAAGAGATAGCGATCCTCTCTTTCCCGGAGAACCATGCCCAGTTCTTTTTCTTCTTGTCCCCCATGCTCCTGTCAGACCTTTAAGTGGGTCATGGAATGTTAAGAGCTGGAAAGGACCCTGGCAATGTTGGCGCTCTCTTTCATTGTACAAATGAGGAAACTGAGGCCCCAGGTAGATGGAGAAGGTGATCTGCTCGGTTCACGCAGCTGTTCAGTCGTCCTGGGACTGAAATGTCGGTCTGAGGACTCTTAGATCAGTGCTCTGCCCAAAACCCTGTGGAGTAGTGGATTTTTGCCTAAATACAGTTCCATTAATTGTCTCTGGAATGTCCTTGGGAAATGCCCCTTGAAAGGGCCGTGTGTCACCAAATTATTAAACTGAGCTTTATGTCATTTTCTCAGTCTTCAAATGATGTTTATCATCCACTGATATCTTAGGTTTCCAAAGTGGTTGGATAGCTGCCTGGGCCATAATAAGCTTTCAGCTGTTGTGTATATTACCTCAAATAATTCTGTTATTGTTCGATGAAGATAATATAATTTTGCCTCTTTCTTCAACATTCTTCTGTTATGGTTCATTTGTTTATATTGTATTGTTTATATTTAATGGATGTTAGAAAACAATGTATTTTATTTTGTGTACCTTTCACATTTTTCTAATTTTATGTCGTAACACCGTGAACATTGGATCAGTTCTGATCATTTCACATGGTGGAATCCTATTGACTGACTTTATATCAAGGCTTTGGGTTTTTTATTTGTTTTGGTACCAATTTCCATCTCACGGAAGATTACAGTTGTTAGAATTGATAGTATAAATGGGAGAAGGGGCTGCCAATTTTAAGAAAAATTTACCATGAGACAATTTGTGATGTCTGTCACGTTCAATTAAAACACCACCACACCTTTGGTCAGGTAAGCGTTATCTAGTAGATTGCTTGTGTTCCGTAGCCTTTGGAAGATGAAAATTTCAAGCACCTGGTTGAGATACAGGGAAGGAATGGAGAGATCTTTTTTCAAAAAAGCAAAACCTCAGAAGCAAAAAAAAAAAAAAAAAAAAGTTGATTTCTATCACTAGCAGTTTGGTTATTGCATAACTTGGAGCTGAACTACATAAAATCTTTGCTGTATATCCAACTCAATAAATTATCCCACCTTCTCCCTAGTCCTGGCCTTTTCAGGATTCATGTTTTTGCCAACAGGATATTAATATGGATTGTATTAAGAAATTTAAGGTGGATGTATTTCTTCAATGGGTACTCCGTGATATATGTGATAGAAGGTGGTGGGGGGGGGGAAGTGCTATCATTGTTTGAAGTGTTACAACATAAATATTTTGGTCAGCACTTCCTATTGTGCCCCAACTTCTCATTTCATCTTCATTTGCTTGCTCTCAATTGATTTTTTAAAATGTTCTTTACATATACAAAAACCACATCAAGACTAGCAAAGGGTGTCATTATTGCTCTTTTGGTACTTATGTCAAGTTTTTCAAGTTATGTTAGTGTTGGTTTTCAAGTTATTTGTGATTTGTGTTAGGTTTATATTTATGAACGTGCGTGTGGTGGTTCATTTGGCTTGTTTTTATGTAGGTAGGTGATAGAAGCAGTCTTGTAAAAGGAATGTGTTATAAATAGGTAAATAGCACATGCAAGATTAGATTGCAGGTTGAAGGTAGAATCAAAGGAATCTTACTACTGCCCTGTAAACATGTATGTATCTCATAAAAGTATTCACAGATCTCTGGATGTGCTACCTGCCAAGTGAGACATTTTTTCCCCTTCTATTAGAGTGTAGTAGATTACCGCATTATTCCTACAAAAAAAGGAAGCAAAAAACTTCCAGTTTTTATTAACTTGTTTTGAGTATTTGAAACTCATTCTTTTAACAAGTTAATTTGACAGTTCCAGGTTACTGAGTTCATAATAAAGTGGCAGAATACTTTGACTCCGGAACTTAATAAAAATTATCTTGAAAAGTTAGCTCTCAAGTGTCACTGTCCCCAATTTTGTGTAGTGGTTAAAGGAAAAAAAAATTCTTTAAGTCTTGGCTTTGTTAATAGAAATGTTCTAAAATCAGAAGTATTTTTTCCCCTGCAATGTTGGAAACACAACAGTTTTATGCTTATTTCTGGGAATAAGAAAGTCAAATTTAACAATCTAGTTTCCATTGATCAGACAGTTTTCTGTACGTTTAAGTCATGAGTATCACAGTGATAAAAACTTTTAAAAAAATTATATTCATTTTTAATAATTCTGTCTTTATTTTAAGTAGAATATTGACATCGGATGTTTTCTTCTTATGATGATCCTGTTACTGAAACACTTAAGCTAGTTTGGAGAAGACTTTATGTATGTAAATCTATGCTATTTTTACTGATCAAAGAGAGGAGTACTTTACAGGAGTTAGATTTTTAGGTGGTTAAATACCCTCACTTTTGGTGTTTTCAGGGTTTTAGATGACGTTTATTACTTTTGTTAGTTTTGGTCACACCCATGACTTCCTTGGAAGGTATCTTTGAGGTTTGGTTTCCTTTTTTTTTTTTTTTTTTTAATGGTAATATTGGGGTGGGGGTGCTTCCTGTTTGTATTTTCAAAATTAGGTCCACATATTGACTTTCTTGTAGTGTCACATTTTTATTTTAAACATATAAAGCACCAGATGCCATGTGGTTATCTTTGTCCATTGTACTGCTTTATGACTCCCTTACCGAACTCAGACTAAATACCCAGTTGGGAAGGCAGGACATTCCTGAATCTTTTCCCAACTGAAGGACTCTTACTACAACAAAGGTGCAATGAACAGAAAAATGGGGCTGTAGCTATCCGTTTCCTTCCAGGTACCTACATAATGTATAGTACTAAGAGTTGAAATGTGTTCTGTGGAGTCTTGAAGGTCAGAGTTTTAAAGAGGGGTTGCCTTGGGCTTATGTAATATAGAACCCGCCTATTAACTAGTGACTATAGCAGTTTTTCTGACCAACTTAAGTTGTACAGAATGTCATGGAGAATTTAAATAAGAATTAGGACAAATTTAGGGTATGGTAGTAGAACTTAGGAGAAATCATCCTCAGCCATAAAACTCTTCCTTGACCCTCCCAGATAATTTTTACATAGTATGTCACCTTTAATATAAATGTTGGAATACAAGTTATGTGGAGCCTTGAGAAGTACATCCTTGAAAGAAGTACATATAGTATTGTTCCAGTGATTAAAGCAAGTGGCCTTTTCCTGACCCTCAACTAACTTTATTCTAAGAAGTATAAATGACTAAATAGACTCCTAATTAAATTGGGATTCAAACATGTTTGCAGTTTAGGGACAGTTTATCTCTCCTAAATTTTATTTTGGATCACATTACTGAAGGCAGTACTGCATCAGCATGTTGCACAGTTATGCATAGTGCACTTTGTAGTCGAGTTTAATACAGAGTGTCTTGACCTCCCACTCCTCCCCCCCCCATATTCAGTAAAGGAGAGTAATAATTTGTCACACACTGGATATTTTCTTCCCTGGATTTATTTGTAACAATTACATCTATTTCCCATGTATTATAATACTTTTAAGATGAAAAATACATATATTGATTCATAACATTTATCTTTTGGAAGCTAGCTTGCAAGATCTATTCCGACACTCACCCTCCATTTATTCTTCCATTGCTTTTGGCACTCTAACTCTTTTTTTAAAAAAATGTTTTACAGATTTCTGTTATGAAGAGAAATATCTCCACATTCTATGCACTGCTAGTTTTTTGAGGTGCTTGTGCTGACTCATTTTTTAAATTCTACTAAGATATAGAGTATGGTTTGAGAGCAGTAATGAGATTCTCAGAAAATATGAAAACTTTCCTTTCTGACTAGTTAGAGAAAGGTTGGGGAAGACAAGGGGAAATACATCAATGAGCCAATCAATTATTGTTATTTGTTGGGATTAATTTGATGACTAATATTTTCTTTTTTTTTCTTCTTTTTATGTTTTATTTATTTTTGAGAGAGAGAGAGGCAGAGAGAGAGAGAGAGAGGTAGAGAGAGAGAGAGAGAGAGGCAGAGAGAGAGGGAGACACAAATTCCAAAGCAGACTCTAAGCTCTGAGCTCTCAGCACAGAGCCCCCCACACAGGGCTCGAACTCATGAACCGTGAGATCATGACCTGAGCCAAAGTCGGATGTTTAACCAACTGAGCCACCCAGGCGCTCCGATGACTAATATTTTCAATGCCCATCAGGCTAGTAAAGTGAATTTGGCTTTACCCTGCAATGGTGTAGGACAAACCCAAGTATTTTCTAATACTGCTTGTTTTCCCCTTGTAGGGGATTTTTTTCTGCATATGGGAGATCAAGCCAGAGTTACTAATAACAGCCACATCCATGGTTTGTATTAAAAACAACTATTTACCACTGTGGGCTATAGCTCTACCTACCATGGGCTCATCTGGGAAGATGTACTAGTTATCTATGTAATAATTATGCCCTCTTTCAAAAAGTGATCAGAGCGGCGCCTGGGTGGCGCAGTCGGTTAAGCGTCCGACTTCAGCCAGGTCACGATCTCGCAGTCCGGGAGTTCGAGCCCCACGTCAGGCTCTGGGCTGATGGCTCAGAGCCTGGAGCCTGTTTCCGATTCTGTGTCTCCCTCGCTCTCTGCCCCTCCCCCGTTCATGCTCTGTCTCTCTCTGTCCCAAAAATAAATAAAAACGTTGGAAAAAAAAAAAAGTGATCAGAAAATTAGTTAAAAAGTACTTCAAATTAGGTCTAAAACTTAAAAGTAGAAAGATAATAAAAATGATACCTAACATTGTCCATTTACAGTGTGCCAAGCAGAGACTATTATAAGCTCTTGCCATGTTTTAACTCATGATCTTCAGAGGGTGGGTATTATTTTCAGATGAAAGATGAAGAAGTGGCAACAGAGAAGTTGAGTAACTTGTCCAAGGTCACATTGCTAGTAATAATGGCAGAGCTGGATCCAGACCCAGACCGAGCTGATTCCAGGGACTGTGTTCCTGACCACTGCACTGCAAAAGGACATTTGGTTTCTTTGAGACTTCTGTTTCTTTATTTGTGTTCCCAGATGGACTCTTGTTTGTTTTTAATAGAAAAAAAATTATATGTATTTAGAAATTTTTAAAGTTTATGAAGGTAATTGTAAGTATTTTTCCAACTAATGTATATAATCCTAGTGGAAATTATGTAAAAACAGAGAAGGTCTTAATTCTAACTATAAATTTCCTTTGTTGTTCTTCCACTAACATTACCATATACATCATGGGAGAAGAGCTATAAGCTATCTCCTTGGCCTCTCATTACAAACAAAAGGATCATTTATGCCAGTTTAGCATGTAACATGTGTTTGTTGACTGAAAATGCAAGTATCCAGCTCATTTTATTTACAACTTTATTTTGAAGGGGTTTGCAGCCCTCTTCCTGTTTTATTGAAGCTTTTTAGAGTTACTAATTGTGATTTCTGAGATAGAAGGACTAAAGAGTTTTAATTTGGGAAGTTAATTTTTAAGGCAACCAAAGCAATTATTCTGTGTTTTAGAGCTATGCAAAGGCCATTGGAAACTAGTCTCAGAAATGTATTCCATTTTATATGTGATGGTCTCAGCATTTTTCCTTGGAGGTAGATTGTAAAGTTAAATTTTGGGGCCAAAATTTATTACCCTAAAGTGTGCTGATTTGAATTTGAGAGGTCAAGTCAGGGAGGAGAAAAACTTCAATTCCCTGAGCAGAGAGTATAAACTTGTTCAAATAAACAGAGGATGTTGTCTTCCAGGATTGTCAAACTGTCACCTTTGACCAGGGTTGAATTTTCTTTGAATGTTGACAGAAGTTACAATGTCAGTGGAAAAAGCTTAATGTGAAGTATCTATAACTCAGAATTTCCTTATGTTTGTGTCAGTGAGATCCTACAATTAAAGCAGTTTTTTTTTCTCTATGTTTGATGAGTTTTTAAAAACCTTCAGTGGGGTTTTCCAGCCTTTAGGTGAGAGTAAATTAGAAAGTTTGTGAAAAAACTATTTTGTGTTGTCTAAAATTCAGAGCCTGTAACCTGTGCAGATCGTTATGTTTTTATGAAGAATGGGACTTAAAAATTCAACCTGGGGAAAATGTTTTAAATAAGCTACATTCACAAATGTCATTGTAACATTTATAAATAGAAACTGTTGAGCCCTTAATCTGTTAAAGTACTAAAAATTAGAATTTATCAGGTTTGTAATACAGCATTCTATAATACAGTCATTTGTAGTTTGAACTAGGTAAACCATTCTCTCAGAAATAATGTTAATTCTATGTTTTTGTTTTGCTTCATGTATCTAAAATATATTGGTAATCTTTTAGGCTTGAGAAAAATAGCAAACTAGAGATCTACAGCATTATACAGCTCCTTATAAAATGAGACGATCCACCTTGTGGATTTATGTTTTCACAATTTATGATCTGTTTCTGGTAGAAAGTGAGGGAGAATTATAGTGAAAATTGGACATAATAGAGCCTTATTCCAAAAGGTATGGAAGGTCTAATACCTAGAGATGCAACGCACATATTCCTTCTTTTCGTGTTGTTGTTACTGTTTCCATTTTGTAATGATATATGGAAACCCTGAAACATATATATCCTAAGCATATTTTAAGGATGAGTTTATCTTGTAACGAGTTTAAATACCAAGTTAAAACACTAAATTCATTGTCATGTGTATAAATTTACCTTCCTCCTTAACTGTTGAAGGTATTAAAACAAAATAGAAAATATTTGGCTTCCTGAATGACATGGCTACAACTTACATGCTGAGTTGGTGATGAAGCATGATTTCTTGATTTTGCAATACCAGAGCAGAGCACATAATTTGAAAGGAATGGGTCCTTAAGTAAGTTATTACCTTAAGCACACATTTTAAATTTTGTCCTAGAAATGTGACATTGTCAAAATTTATGGTTTTGAATTTTTATTACCCAAATGTGAGAGATCTAGTTTGAAAAGAACTTAGCATTATGTTCCTGTTCTATTGGTAAATTTGAAAAAGGCAAACGTAAGAAATACCAACCTTGTGGCTTTTATGGAATAACTCATGAAAGGAAAAAAATACATAAGTGCATAAATATTAAAAACTTTCTTATATGAAAAAAATGCCAGAAGCCAAAGATAAATGACAAAATAAGAAAAACACTGTAAACATATATGACAAAAGGTTATGAGTTAATATTATTATATATAAAGACTATATACCAAAAGTAAGAAAAAAAGTTGGGATGCCTGGTTGGTTCAGTCGGTTGAGCGTCCGACTTCAGCTCAGGTCACCATCTCATAGTTCGTGAGTTCGAGCCCCACATTGAGCTCTGTGTTGACAGCTCAGAGCCTGGAGCCTGCTTTGGAATTTTGTCTCCCTCTCACTCTGCCCCTCCCCAGCTCACACTCTGTCTGTCTGTCTGTCTCTCTTTCAAAAATAAAAATTTTTTAAATACTATAAAAAAATTAAGAAAAAAGATGATCTCCCAAAGAGAAAATGAAAAAAGAAGAGATACAAATGGTCAATGTTCATTTAGAATTATGTTCTGCACTAGAGATCAAGAAATGCAAATAAAAACAATGACATGATTTACAAAACTAAAAATATCGAAGTAATAAAAGCCATGTTGCTTGGGAATGTGGAGAAACTGGTACCTTCATATTCGTTGGTCAGATGTAAATTGGTGCTTTTTTTGAAGAGCAGTTTGATATATATACATGTATTGAAAGCCTTAAAAGTGTACATATCCTTTGACCTAACAGTTCCATTTAGATAACATAATCTGAAATATGTGCAAAGATTACTATATAAGGATGTTCCTCGTAGTGTTATTGATAATAACAACAAATTGGAAACAACTACAGTGTTCAGCATTAGAGGATTAATTAACTAAATTGAAGGATATCTTATATAATGAAATACTATTTAGCCATTTCAAGTCATGTTATACAACAATATTTAATGACTTAGGTAAAGTTTACAATATATTACTAAATGAAAAGGCAAATTGCAAAACAATCGCATACAAGTTGTACTTGGAAAAAAGTGTAGGCGTTAAAAAATTATTCTGGGTTCTAGGATTCTGAGTGTGTGTATGTGTGGTTTCTAGTATCTTCCCATTTTTCTGTAATAAACAATAATGAACAGGGAATACTTTGTAGTCAAGAAAAAATGTTAGTTTTAATGAATGGTAAAGAAAATATGAGAGAAATATGTATAATGGAATATTATTTGGCCACAAAAAAGAAGGAAATCTTTCATTGCCATTCATGACAACATGGATGAATCTAGAGAACATTACGCTAAGTGAAATAAGTCAGACAAAGACAAATGCTGTATGTTCTCCCTGATCTGTGGAATCTAAAAATATCAAACTCATAAAAAAAAAAAAAAGCAGATGGGTGGTTGCCAGAGGCAGGGGGCAGAGAACTATGTGAAAGTGGCCAAAGGGTACAAACTTCCAGTTATAAGATGAGTAAGTTCTGAGTATGTAATGTACAGCTATAGTTAACTGCATTGTGTATTTTAAAGTTGCTAAGAGAGATTTTTAAAAGTTCTTACCACACAGGCACAAATATACAAGTTGTAACTATGTGAGGTGTTGGATGGTTAACCAACCTTATTTTGACAATCATTTTGCAATATATATGTGTATCACATTATTACATTGTGTACCGTAAACTTACATGATGTTTTATGTCAGTTATATCTCAATAAAGCTAGGGGAAAAAGTTATTTTTAAAATGAATTTTGTGTGTTGATTTAGAATGAGAAACTTGTTTTATTTTCAGTTAGTATTTCCTTTTTAGGAGCAGAAAATACATAGTTTGTGATGTTTGTGTTAAATATTTGGCCTAGTATACTTATTTGGTATGGTTTATGACATCTTTTGTTGAAGAACTGTATTAAAATCATTCTAATTACATTTAATGTTTTCAGAGTTAAAATAATTTGACTTGAGGACTGAGTTATTTCCTATACTTTGGAATGGTCCATATTTTTATATATAAGCTGATGGTGAATTATATTGTTTTATAAATGTGATAAAGAGATTATATTGCTTTACCTGTGTATGAGCTCTACTAAGTTACCACTCATTTCATATTGAAGATGTGTTTGTTTTTTTCCAACATTTGAAAAAAAAATTTAGGTCTAGTTTATTTTAAGTTCTGGTGACCCTAAACGTTGTATTATTTCAGTATATTTTCTGTATTTGCTTTTGCGTTGCTTTTTCTGTCATGATGATACCTACAAAGATTGCTAGGTTTATGGATTTTTGTCCTTGTAATTCCATTAGTCATGCTTAATGACTTCTCTAAATGTTTATTATGTGTTCATTTGGGAGTATCTGGTAAAGGAAATCTCTAGTGAAAGGTACTTTCTCTTGGGTATATGTCATTGCTAATACAAGAGACTTGTGTTCTGCCTTAATTAAATTCACATTAAGTAGTTTCTTTGTAATTAAATTTAGTGTTTAAAAGCATTTTAACATTTTAAGAAGTTTAAAGAAGAAAGATGAAAATAAGTTACAACTTGATGTTTTAGGAGAATTCTGGAGCACAAGTATTTAGGTCTTAGCACTTTTGCAGCAAATAATATTACAATCTTAAAAAATCATATATATGTATATATATAATTTTTAAGGTTATATATGATTGTATATGTACATATATATGCACATATATATGACTTTTAAAGATTATATATGATTTTAAGACTATGTATACATATATGTACATATGTATGTATGTATATACAATATGTATGTATGTGTATATGTATATATAGTATACATATATATGTATGTGTACAATATATACACATATACATATATGTACGTATACATATATATGTATACATATATATGTGTATATATATATATTCTAGGCTTATATATAATAAGCCTAGAAGATGACCTACTTATTTTTTAATTTTTTTTAATTAAAAAAAATTTTTTTAAAGTAATCTCTACACCCAACGTGGGGCTTGAACTCACAACCTCAATTTCAAGAGTTGCACACTCTACCAACTGAGCCAGCCAGGTGCCCCCAACTTACTTACTTTATGTATAATACAACTTGGTAAAAATCTTACTTCACCTGGATTGTGCCTCATAATTTATCATAATGGAACTTGCTGTGACAGAACTTTAAGTCAGTTTTGAGAAAAGTAAAACATAAAAGAAATCATATAGTACTTTTTAGTGCGTTTTAAACCTAAATCCATAATTAGTTAATTCAAATGTATAAAGACAAATAAATATTTTTGTGTATTAAAGATAAAACCATAAACATATTGCTCAATATGCCTTCATAAATAGATCCTGTTGATATTATGGTTCCTTTTTGCTTATTCTTACATCCTCTGCCTCCTGAAAATGTGATCAATCTTATTTAACCCAAAACTATGTTTTCCTTTGGCTTCAGTTCATTTATCATTGCTGATTTTCTCTGTAATCTGTTTTATCACTATGATATTATTATGACCAGTTAGAATAATTCTCTTTCTTCTTTTATGTACCTGAATCACTTTTACCAAATCATGAGATATTTTGAAAATCCTATAAATTTGGGGCCTCAAATTTAGCATATATATTTTATAATATGGCATCAGTCAATTGTAGAATATATTTGAATATTAATATACAAAATGATTCATTGCTTTCTTCATTTAGAACTAGATACTTGATTGTGTTCTAGTCTTTGTCTGATTTTGAGAGCTTGGTTATCCTCACAAAGATTTCTTTTCCAAGTCTATAAGTCTTATGGTTACCTCTTTAATGGAGTTCAAATATATGTAAGATTCAAAAGTCTGTAGAAAAATTACTTCCTTCAGAAGTTAACATTATAATTTTGTTTGAAACTCTGTAATCTGCTTTTTGTCTCTTAGCTGCCAGAGGGCTTTTTTTTAAATCAATAATTTATTTTTTAATTTACATCCAAGTTAGCATACGGTGCAACCATGATTTCAGGAGCAGATACCTTAATGCTTCTTACCCATTTAGCCCATCCCCCCTCCCACAACCCCTCTAACAACCCTCTGTTTGTTCTCTATATTTAAGTCTCTTATGTTTTGTCCCCTTCCCTGTTTTTATATTATTTTTACTTCCCTTCTCTTATGTTCATCTGTTTTGTATCTTAAAGTCCTCATGAGTGAAGTCATATGATATTTGTCTTTCTCAGACTAATCTCACTTAGCATAGTACCCTCCAGTTCCATCCATGTAGTTGCAAATGGCACGATTTCATTCCTTTTGATTGCTGAGTAATACTCCATTGTATGTATATATACCACGTCTTCTTTATCCATTCATCCATCGATGGGCATTTGGGCTCTTTCCACACTTTGGCTATCGTTGATAGTGCTGCTATAAACATTGAGGTGCATGTGCCCCTTCGAAACAGCACACCTGTATCCTTTGGATAAATGCCTAGTAGTGCAATTGCTGGGTTGTAGGGTAGTTCTATTTTTAATTTTTTGAGGAACCTCCATACTGTTTTCCAGAGTGGCTGCACCAGTTTGCATTCCCACAGAGGGCTTTTTGAGGTTGTGTACATCTGTGTATTTAAAAACACTTCTGGGGCGACTGGAGTAGCTAGCTCAGTCAGTTGAGTGTCTGTTGATTTCAGCTCAGGTCATAATCCCAGGGTCTTGGGATCGAGCCCTGCATCAGGCTCTGTGCTGAGCATAGAGTCTGTTTAGGATTCTCTCTGTATATTTGTCTCTCTCCATCCTCCTCTCCCTCCCCCTCTCCCCCCCTCCCCCGTTCATGCATACTCTCTCTCTCTCTAAAATAAAATAAATAAAAATAAATACACTTCCAAAGTGAGTAAAGAAATTTATTCCAAAATTTTCCAGTAATTGGGCTACCAATCAGGATAAAACTTAGTGAATATTTGTTGACTGGTAAATGAATGGGCTGTATAATCACATATGCTTTTAAGGCAAAATTAGACAAGGTACCCCATTAAACTATATTTGCCAGAGATTCTTAACCATTTGGGGATTAGGGGACCTTTTGAGACTCTAATGCAACCATAATGCAACCATTGACTCTCTTCCCAGTAAAATATACATAAACATAAAATTTTGCATACATTTCAAGAGGTCCATGGACTCAGGTTACAAGCCCCTAATATAAACAAACAACCAGCCCTCCATTAACACAGGTGGTGGAGGTGGGCACATATGGAGAAGAGATAGATGATCTAAATTTATAAAATGTGGACTGACTTAGAAACCTCTAGTCTGATCTTGTTACCTGGGGACTCAAGAGGGACTTATTTTCCCCCGGGAACTCAATAAATATCAATCTACTTCAACATTTTAAAGGTCTGTATTCCATTGGATAGCCCCAGCATAATTTAGTTAATCCACTATCTATTCATGGATATTTAAGTTGGGGACACCTGGGTGGCTGAGTTGGTTAAGTGTTTGACTCTTGATTTTGGCTCAGGCCATGATCACAGGGTCATGGGATCAAGCCCATGTCAGGCTTTGTGCTGGTCATGGAGCCTGCTGGAGATTCTCTGTCTCTCCCTCTGACTCTCCCCTGCTTGCTTGCGTGCATTCTCATTCTCTCTCTCTCTCTCTCTCTCTCTCAAAAAAAAAAAAAAAAGATATTTAAGTTTCCAGTTTTTCTCTTTTATAGACAACAGTGTGGTGCAGATTCTTAGTCTGAGTGTGTTTTTTGCATTTACTGTACCATCCTCTTAATGTAAGTTCTACAAGTGGAGTTGCTGAGCTCTCTGCATAGATAGTGCCAAACCACCCTCCCAAAAGACCACCCCAGTCAACATGCCTAACAAGAACTAGTTCATGAAGGGGATGGCCATTTCCCCACATCTTCCATAACTGAGCGTTGGTAACCTTCATATCTTTGTTAGTCTCTCATATTTGTATTTCTTTGATTTCCAGCAAGGTTAGATGGTGCTTCACGTGTTTATTGGCCATTTTGTTTCTTTGTGATTTGCCTTTTTTTTTTTAACGTTTATTTATTTAGGGGGGGGAGGGGCAGAGAGAGGAGAGAGAATCCCAAACAGGCTCTGTGCTGTCAGCATAAATCCCAACATAGGCCTCAATCCCACAAACCATGAGATCATTACCTGAGCCAAAACCAAGAGTCAGATGCCTAACAGACTGAGCCACCCAAGAGCCCCTGTGATTTGCCCTTGTATATAATTAGCCTGTTTTTCTATATAGCTGTTTGAGTTTTCCCAAAGATCTTTCTGTCTTGCATATTACAAATAATTTCCTCCCAGTTTTTTCTCTTCTTGGCTTTCAACTTTGTATAGTATTTTTTGCAGTACAAAATGTTAAATTTTTATGTTGTCTAACAGCTTTTTCTTCTCTGATCTGGTTATTAAGACATGCTTAGAAAAACCATCTCTACTGAGAGATTATAAAATTTTCATTTGTATTTTCTTTTAGAATGTTGTGTGGTTCTGGGTTTGGTTTTTGGTGGTTTTTTTACATAAAGTTTCTCCATCCATCTGGAATCTATTTCTCTGTAAGAAGTGAGGTGGGAATTGTAGCTTTGTTTTCCTGAAAACAGTATATTTAGTGGTGACTCACCATGTGCCAAGCACTGAGCTAAATGTTTTACATGTATTAACAATTTTAACCTAAATCAGTTCCAAATATCTGGCCAATTATCAAAAGAAAAAAATCCACCATTTCCCATCAGCTCCTTCTTTCTCTACTGATAAAGCACATGCTTATCATATATTCTAAGTTCTTATATCTGTTCAGATCCATTGCTTCTCTCTCCTGTTCCAGAGATCAGTTTGTCTCTGCATATACCACATTGTTGTAATTATTGGACATTTTATTTGGATCACTACATTTTTTTTCAGAGAAGTCAGGTGAGAATTTTCATGGACTTCTTTGTTCTTTTTTTTTTTAAGTGTTTTTTTTTAATGTTTATTTATTTTTAGAGAGAGAATGAGAGAATGCGGGGGAGGGGCAGAGAGAGACTCCCATGCAGGCTCCACACTGTCGGTGCAGGCCCAACGTGGGGTTCTATTCCATGAACCGTGAGATCATGACCTGAGCTAAAATCAAGAATCGGATGCTTAGCCAACTGAGCCACCCAGGTGCCCCTGGACTTCCTTTGAAATATGCATTAGGATAGATTTTTAATCTGACTCAAAGTGAATTTCACATTCTTTGAGTAGATGGTAGATAATCACCAGTAGTTCCATTAAAGATAACACTAGATTTAGTCTTAAACCTATCTTCCTACAGAGATGGTAACAGAAAAGTAATTTTTTAAAAACAGTACTTTGTCCACTCAACTCAAATAGTGTAATTTCATTCTGACATTTCAGTAAGTATAGTAAAACTTTATTTTTTTAATTTAACTTAAAAGCTTAGGTTTGCTGGGGCGCCTGGGTGACTCAGATGGTTAAGCGTCTGACGACTTCAGCTCAGGTCATGATCTCACAGTTTGTGAATTCAAGCCCCACACCAGCCCTCTGCTGTCAGTGCAGACCCCGCTTCGGATCCTCTGTCCCCCTCTTTCTCTGCTCCCCCACTTGCACACGCTCTCCCTCTCAAAAATAAATAAACGTTAAAAAAAAGAAATTGGGGCACCTGGATGGTACAGTCGGTTAAGCATCTGACTTCAGCTCAGGTCATGATCTCACAGTTTGTGAATTCAAACCCCACATCGGGCTGTGTGCTGACAGCTCAGATCCTGGAGCCTGCTTCGGATTCTGTGTCTTCCCCTCTCTCTGCCCCTCCCCACCTCGTGCTCTGTCTCTGTCTCTCTCAAAAATAAATAAACTTAAAAAAAACTAAAAAACAAAAACAAATAGGATCTCTTGCCCTCTGGGAACTGAAGCTATTGCTCTATAAAGGGAACAGAAGCTATTCTTACCTGAAGAAGATGGTATTCCTAAAACTTCCTACCAGACCCCCACTCCAAAGTACACAGAAACATGCACATATGCACTTCCTTTTTGTTAAACTGCTACCCTGAAGCATGGTTGAAGCGTTATCTACCTCCTGGAAGTCCTTCTCTTTTTTTGAGAACAGGAGACTAGTCTGTGCTGTGTGGTAGCTGGGCTGGAGAATAGACAGGGGTAGAGGAATTATTTTGTTACTTAATGGTATTCCTGACTAGAAATTTTAACATCTTTTCCTTCAGAAACAAAATTATAAAGGGTAACTAAGTTTTCTAAGATTGTAGATCAACTGAGGTTTTGGGGTTTACCTAGGTATTTTTGATCTCTCTATAACTTTGTTCCTATGGGAAAATGTTCCATGTTCCAAACAACACATGTGCAAATGAGTTTTGGAACATGAGTCCATTTGTAAGGTGATCAGGAAGAGGATATGGGGAAGATGTTGGGAGTTGCCTGTTGTTTTTATTACAGAAAGGTGTAAGGGCCTGAGTATTGAACTTTGATGCGTTGACCTAAATTGTCTCATCACCTCTATGACCCTACAACCCTGGAACTAAAACATAAAACAGCTCATTCTGTTGTAGGTATAACTCAGCTATCAAATCACTTTTAGGTAGAGTTTTTTGTTATTTTGTTTTCCTTCTGTGTGTGTGTGTGTGTGTGTGTGTGTGTTGTCGTCGTCGTTGTTGTTGTTGTTTAAACTGAATTTTCCTAGAAAAGAAAATTTTTTGATGTTAGCTACTATTCATTTTTATGGTGTACATAAAGTTGGTGCTTGGAATTTGAGATCTTCTGGTTACAGATGAAATTTTTTCCTTTCAAAAGAGAGTTCTCCTCCAATGTTAGTTTAATCTTTGGCGATAACCTAAGGAGGGGAGTAATTTTTTGTTCTCTGGAGATGAGATGATAACTCCAACTGTGTGTGAAAGACTGAACAAACAGAGCTTCAGAAGGCTGACTTGATAGAGAGATTCTAGAACCTAGTAATGCCTAAGCCCCGCTTCCTTCCATTCTTCAGTCTTTTCTACTTAGTTTATCTTAATGATCTTTTTAGATTTCTGATTGTAGAAGGAACCTTTGAAGAAATGGATGGAACTTCTATGTTGCTTTGAATATTGGCTGACCTCAAAGGCATATTAGTTGGCTTCTTAATGTTCAATAAAACATTCTAGCTCTTACTACTAGGTAGGCCTTAGGAACCCCTTTATTTTAGTTTGGTGTCTAAATATGTTAGTTATATTAAATATATATATTTTAAACATCCTGATAAAGTCTACTGAATATAAATTATTCCTCAATAAAATTGAGGATTATTTCCATAAAGAAAAAAATCCTTTTTTTCCAAGTATGACAGCCTATTTTAGAATATTTAAGATATTTCCTTAAAAATGAAAGTTTTAAAAAATTGTTATGCTTCAGGGAGTCTGATTCTTCTGTTTTAAAATTCATTCTACTCATTATGTTGCACAAAAGATTGTTGTGTTGAATTGGGAAACAGGTGGGGCATTTTCAAGTATTTCAAAATACTTTTGTTATACCTAGGTTTTCACCCTAATGGTACTTGTTATTTTAGTAGAATGTGACCTATATTTTATTCCGTGGGAAAAAGAAGAAACGAAGTGTTTGCTAGTCACCTGCCATCTTGTGCTGCTATGCATTGATAGGTAGAAACTTGAGTCCTATGGAGTTTTTAACTCTCTGCCCTATATTTTTAGTACCTTGTAGAGATGGAATCTGCAAATCATCTTTGAAAGGTAAATGATTTGATTTGATTGTATCAGGCAGGAAAGCTATCCTCTATATCAAACTGAGTATCTTGAAAAAAAGCTGGACTAATACCGCACTGAAATGATCTTAACTGTGGAATCCTTTATTAGACCTGATTTGTTTTGCATGTACTACATAGCTCCGTAGAGATGACCAGCTTTCAACAGGGATGAACAGATGTCCTGGTTTTATCAGAAATTGCTTTCACATTGCCAGGCCTTTCACAAAAGCCAGTCCTCAACCTCCATCTGATTTTGTGGAGGTGCTTTTCAAACTTTTCCCCAAATGTTGGTTTGAATACACAGACTTTTAGTGTTTACTTGTAAGATTTTGTAATAGTCAGGTGGTATCCTTTACACCCAATGGAAAAAAAAAAAAGGAAAGAAAATTAAAAGCCAAAATTAGGAAGTATAGCATAGTGTGTGTTTATTTGAATTTTCAAGTGTTTAATATCTGATACTAGAGTCTAAGTTTAATAAAAGTTGTGTCTGTTTTTTTCACTGCTGTATCCTCAGTACCTAGAACAGAACCTGGCATCTAACAGGTGCTCTTTATAAATACTTACTGTTTCTGTGAGGGGGTTTGATCCACTTTTGTTTACAGTAGACAGATACAGTAGACAGCCAAAAACACTGGCTGGTGTTGAAGATACCTTAATTCCATTTCGTTTATTCCCCTTTAATCTCAATGGACAGGGTGTGTATCCAGAGACCGCTTCAGCCCTCAGTAGGGCTGAACGTGTATGCCTTTTACTGTGGAAGAAAAACAAGAGAGGGGAAAGCCAATTAATTCCCTATATTTCCTTTGGATTTCATTTACCGGTTTAACTAGTTCAGTTCCATTAAGGACATTTACATTGTCTTGCAACAATTGTCATGCACCTATCACTGTCTATCTCCAGAACTTTTTCATCATCCCAAACTGAAACTGTATCCATTAAACAGTAACTCCCCATTCCCTTCTCCTGCAGTCCCCAGTATCCACCATTCTACATACTTTCTTTAGAAGTTTGACTATTCTAGGTACCTCATATAAGTGGAATCATATAACATTTGTCCCTTTATGTCTTTTTTTTTTTTTTGTCTTTCCCCTGAGTTTTTAGTTTTTGCTTTGTACCTAGACCTAGCCAGTGATGCATACAAAATAAGTATCCAGACAACTTAATTCAGCAGCTTGTTGCATACCACTAGGGGGTTATTAAAGCTTTGAAAATGTGATTCCTAATCTTTATGTCTGTAGGCTTATCTCCTCCAGGGCTTGCTGATAAACCTGCACTGACAGTAATAACAGAGATTAGTCTTTCTTCATGTTTCATAAAGCAAAGTGTTCTCTTCTTATAGCCTGATGATGAACTGGAAAATTACCGGTACATTGTTGTAATTGTTTATACCGACATTAAGACAAACTCTAAGGGACAACAGCTCTGAGAGAGGTTGAATTGTTGCTTCATTAAAAAATCATGTTCATAACTTGTTTCTTTTCTGTTTTCTATTCTCATTATATCTTCTCGTTCCTTCCCTCCCTTTCCTTTCCATGCCTTCCTTCCTCCTTTCCTTCCTTCCTCCCTCCCTCCCTCCCTCCCTTCCTTCCTTCCTTCCTTCCTTCTTTCTTTTTCATTATTATTTTCCTGAGTAGTTGCTGCAGAGACAAGCAGATGCTATGGCCCAAATATAAATAAAACAGTCCACGGCTTTCTATCATTCTACCTGGAAGGAGAGGGAGAAAGAGAGTAAGAGAACTAATCTGAAGGAGGAAATATCCCTAAGTTTTTTAAAGGACAGAACCTGGTGTGTTGAGAGAAAAGAGAAATATACTGCTCCCAGTATATTTATATTTGTCTGATGGGTAAAGAAAGAAAGAGAGAGGAGGGATAGCCTTGGAGAATGATTTGAAAAGCAACCTGTGCAATTTCTTTATTTATTTTTTAAATTTTTAATGTGTATTTATTATTGAGAGACAGAGAGAGACAGAGCATGAGCATGGGAGGGGGAGACACAGAATCTGAAGCAGGCTCCAGGCTCCAAGCTGTCAGCACAGAGCCCGATGTGGGGCTTGAACTCACCAACCTCGAGATCATGACCTGAGCCAGAGTCGGATGCTTAACCAACTGAGCCAACCAGGTGCCCCGCAACCTGTGCAATTTAAATTTTAAGTAGGATCTTAATCTTAATGTATGTACTGTTTTAGAGCCTCCTAAACAGAACATAGAACATAGAGCCAGTAAAGAGATTTTCTACCACTGTATGCCTTGCTCACTGACTCTGGGCAGATCTTTTCTGCTATCCTTGACTCCGTTTTCTCGACTTGTAAAATAGAGGGTCACCAGTTAGGTTCATAACCTTCGGAGTTTGGGCCGAAGCCATTAGAATATGAAAGCCATTTTGATTATTTATTTACTTTAAAATTTTTATTTTTAAGTAATCTCTATACCCAACATGAGGCTTGAACTCACAACCCTGCGATCAAGAGTTGCATGCTCTACTGACTGAGCCAGCCAGGTGCCCCTGGAAGGTATTTTTTAAATTCAACTTTTTTTTTAATCTGCAAATGCAAGTGTTACTATGCCAGAGACAGAAGTATTGACAATGAGAAATTATCCAAAACCAAGATCAGTTCCTGTTAGAAAGGTGGAAATATTTGTCATGGAATTCAATAACTGTCTTCTGGGATTTCTGTGACTTTCAGGATGTTGGGGGAATATTCCAGTTCTTGTTTAAATATTAATGAATATAGAGGCCCCTGGGTGGCCCAGTCAGTTGAGCATTCGACTCTGGCTCAGGTCATGATCTCACAGTTCACGAGTTCGAGCCCTGCATCGGGTTCGCTTCTGTCAGTGCAAAGCCCACTTTGGATCCTCTGTCCCCCTCTCTCTCTGCCCTTCCTCTGTGTGCCCTCTCTCTCTGTCTCTTGTAAATAAATAAACATTTAAAGAAGTATTAATGGTTATATGTTGCCATTATTGCCCTGCCCCCACTTCTCCCAAATTTAGATTGCCAGTATTTCTAGTTTACTGGTCATAAGTAGATTTTTGCATTTCCTATTTCTTGTCATAGGGCCCTCTTGCAGTTCAATATGCTTTTATTGGCCTTACTTTGGTTTTCTTTACAGCAGCAGCTGCTAATTAGTGACAGCTTTTGAGCAAGCAGCTTGTCATTTTTGGCAGGGGTAGGGGACATCCATAGCAATTCAAGACTATATTTTCACTTACTAAATTTACTTTGCTCCATGGAAATACATCTTAAATAAAAAATAGTCTGTAGCCAAAGGTGGCTGTATTTGCAGAAATATCTTCCTGAGTTGGTATTCGGTCCTATAGTTGAAGAATTCTCAGGAGATTGAAAAATAGGTTCAGTGTCTATCAGACCGATGCCATTAGTCCTGAGTCATCCTTCTAACGTTAATCTACGTTCTGGATGTAGAGCCTCATCATCTTGTTTTGGCATAATAATAAAACCTTTCTGGATTGTCTTTGGTAGTATGCATGGTAACCGAAGGAACGAATTGTTGATAAACGTTGTGCCTTCCGTTTATACTCAACTTCTTTCTTGACACATAATTAAAGGAAAGAAATGGTTTGGTTTGCATAAAGGAGAAGCTTTCTTTGGAATTTCAGCTTAATATTAGCACCATCATATTTCATGTAATTCTCTTTGAAATTGCTGCAATGAGGTGTTGGCTCTATTTTACAAACTTGTCACGATATTTATGGAATGGTACATTGCGATTATATTTACCTTGATTAGCACCAATGATGAGTCAAAACCTCCATCACAGTTTCTATAAAGTGTGATTCAGTCCCATTATTCCCGTAATAAGGATTCAAGTTAATGACTTCCACAGTGTTAAAAATAATGTCTGAAGGAAATAACTGACCTACTATTCATTTCCCCCAATTTAGGGTTTTTCTGGTAACACAGAATTCTACAAAAATTATATTTAACACGCAATTATTGATTACTATGCACCATGTACTGTATTGAGGAGATCAAAATGAATGAGACATGGTTCCTGCCCTGGGATAACATATAGTCTAGTAGTTGAACAACAGATAACTCAAAGTTGCCTTGGTTCTTATGTCCAGAGTATAAGGTAAATTCTAATTCTAGAGAGATAAAGCATCGCCTCTTTTTAAAAATAGGATGATCAAAATGATAAAAGGCATAGGATACAAGTATTATGTTGATTCTCTTTTCAGCTAGAGTTATTGAAGACTGTATGGGGCACCTTTCATAAGAGTATGGAATTGCCAGGTGTCCTTGTCCCAGATTTTCCCTTGATTTATTGCACGGCACTATTAAATTCAGAAGTTGTCTTTCACATCAGAGTAACTACTACTTAATGGCGTGGCTTAGTGAACCCACATGATCTCCTAACATTGAATTAATATTTATTGTGCACTGTGCACACTCACATAATTGTTTCTATATTTGTCATATTAGCATGTATCAACTATTGCAGGAATTTATCATTTGTACCTTGTTTGTAACTTCATGTGTGCATCAGTGTTAGGTAAGTCGATGTTTAATTATTGATATAATGTAAACAGTTACCAAGATAACTGACTTCAGTAGCTTTTAAGATCCTGTCTTACCTCCTAGAACATTTCACCAGTTGTTGTCTCATTTGTATTAATGATATTGTCCCTTTCATGAGAAATGTTTTCTTCCAGCAGAAAAACCTGAGTTTAGGATGATCTCTGGTAAATATTGATGATGGATGGTGACATATCTAAGGGAAACCCAACTGAGGAATTCAGGAACAAATGTAACAAATGTAACCACTCTGCTGCTTATAGGAAATGTCACAGTGCTAATTTCTGACCACAGGTGGTCAGGATCTAGGTTTTGGCCTTTTTGGAAAGTTACTCACCTCCAGAACAGTTCTCGTTATTCTCCTCCCACTCCATTTTACAATCTGAAGCTTTTAGCTGATTTCTGATTGAGTTAGAGGGGTGAAGGTGAGCCCCCAAACACCTAACATGGCTTCTTTTGATTTGTTTGAAGGTTTGTCATCTCGATGTTCTCTGACCTTTAGGAAAGGGGAGTCCCATTTAAAGCATTTTTGGATTGTCAAATAATTTTTCACACCTACTTGTGAGTTGTACTTTTTGTTAATTCATTTTGTAGTGTTTATCATAAAGCAGTCTTGGGCCACAGGTATCATGTCAGGAGCTAGGTGTGGACCATTGAGAGCATGAGCCCCGAAGGTGGGCAGCCTAGGTGCTAATCCCTGCACCTTCACTTGCTTGACGCAGGACTTTGGGCAAATTCCCTCTTGAGCCTGTTTCATCTATAGGAGGGGGATACTAATCATACTGCCTCATATGTTTGTCATGAGTATGTGATATGCATACAGCAGTGCATAATGTAGTAAGAGCTCCTTGAACGTTAGCCATTACTATTGTTAATTATTCTTATTACTCCTATGGCTTGGACCCTCTTTTTTCTCCTTTCCCAAGCTAATTCCTTTGTTATTATTTAAGTTTTGATGATTAAGTATAGGAAAGGCTTGGGAATTTAATAGTTTATTTTGGTTGCAACATGAAACAGTTTTTGTTTCCAACATGAAACAGTTTTATAACCTAACTGCAGTTAGGTTATAGCGTATGTAACAAACTAATAAGTTTTTCCTTAAACCCCAAATTGTCTTCGTTTCAAGCGAGGTATTGTCAAGAGTGGGTTACATTCTCTTCATCATCAAAGCCTAGAATCTTTAGAACAAGAGTTTGTCTCAGAAAAAGCCTCCTGTCTCCGTTGCCACCACAATCTGAAACTAACGAGGTAGAAACCACATAGAGACCTATGACATGCTGTAGGAGCCCTTGCGAAGGACCCGTCACATTTTCTTCTAGGCTGTACGTAGGTAGTTAAGCCAGGAATCCATCTGGTTGAGAAAACTTAAAGAAGTTTTCATTTTTCCTTCCTTCTCCTTCACTTTTATTCTCAAAAGGGTCTAATTTTGTTGCCTTTAGGAAGATTGAAAGTATGGATGCTTGCTTAATTTAAAGAAGCCTACATGAGAATGCTGTGTTGTTTCTTTGGGAGTGGGAAGACTTCAGTCTTATTATTCCATTAATATTAATTATTCAGTAATTAATTACAGAATTGATATTCAGTCTTACTCCATAACTGCTAGGGGTTACTACCTAAAGAGGATTTAAAATCATATTTTCTGTCCTCTTCCCCTTTTTGTTATTAGTCGTATAGCCTTTTCTCCCCCCATGTCTGATCTAAGAAACTATATAATCATATATGCGCTTCTGCTGATTGTCAGCATTGAACCTGGCCATTGCCTTAGCATGTTTGGCAACTGATGTGACTTCAGTTTGAGAAAAGGAAAGCTAAAGATTTATTTTTATATCAATCAACTGGGGAGCTTATATGTTGTCACATTTATTGTAGCCAAAATACTATTTTATTTTTAGGTGGAGAACTCTGGAGCATTGGTATAAAATCTGGGATGGTTCCAAGTCTGTTCTTTTCCTCATATTAAGTCCACATTAAATCTGGTAGTTCTTAACGGTTCCATTGCCGTTTAAAAAGTGTAGCTCTGTGTGATCTTATTGTCTTTAATTTAGTCAAGTGAGACACTTTACATTGCCTCAGTTCTGGGTGTCACATTTGCTTTGTTTTTCTTTGGAGCTTTACTGGAAACCAAATGCTCTTGCGTACTAGCTGCAGAAGCAGGAGGGGAAGTTGGCAAGAATTAACTGCTTTCTGTTTGGTCTGTCTGAGGCAGCTGACCTTTTGGAAGGAAATCGCTGCTCTTTGCTTCTTCCTGTAACAGTGCAGCCTGTAAAAGAACATATATGCACAGCAGGGTTCTGCCGTTATCCTGGCTGATGTCTTGGGGCATAAGCTGTTATGCTTTCACTGCCTCTGTCCTGTGCACTCAAGTTCACGGTGCTCAGTTGTGTAGAAATATCTTCCTCAGTACATAGCGAGAGAGAATGCTTTTCCAGAAAAAGTAGTCTGTTTTAGCGAAAGTAATTGTATTGCAGAGACCCAATGTTAATGCTGTGGTATACGTGGACAATTACTTGGTGCACAATTTCAACTCATCTTAGTGTTGAACGTTCTGATATCAGTATTACCTCTTATACCAGACAACCTTTTTTCCTGAGAGAACAAACGTTTTGCATTTTGATTTTCTGAGATGTGAGCATTTATTTATATACTTACTTATTTCAGTTTATTTATTTATTTTGAGAGAGAGAGCTTGAGCAGGGGAAGGCAGAGAGAGGGAGAGGGAAAGAGAATCCCAAGCAGGCCCCGCACTGTCAGCACAGAGCCTGATGTGGGGCTCAAACACACAAACTGTGAGATCATGGCCTGAGCTGAAACCAAGAGTCGGACACTCAGCCAACTGAGCCACCCGGGTGCCCCAGTGTGAGCTTTTATTTAAATGTCATTTTATCTCAGAATTAGAATTAGCTTCTTAACATACCTGCTATCCATTGTGGGACCACCTTTCCTACAGGACTTGTTTTACTTAAACACAGTGAGCATTTTACCCCACATACTGACATCATTTTCCAAAAGCTGCAGTCGGGCTTCATAAATGGGTTATCAGCCAGTGAGTAACAAAGGAACCAACTGATGGGACATTTCTCTCTTAAAGAGCAGATTTTGGTCTTCCCTTATTTTAACCAAAGCATATTTAAATTTTTTTTTAACATTTATTTATTTTTGAGACGGAGAGAGACAGAGCATGAACAGGGGAGGGGCAGAAAGAGAGGGAGACACAGAATCCGAAACAGGCTCCAGGCTCTGAGCTGTCAGCACAGAGCCCGACGCGGGGCTCGAACTCACGGACCGCGAGATCATGACCTGAGCCGAAGTCGGATGCTTAACCAACCAAGCCACGCAGGCGCCCCAAACCAAAGCATATTTAGGTTCATTGTTTTGTTTTGTTTTTTGAAATGATTTATATTTAAGTAACTGTAAGCAAAAATGAAGTTGATTATGGTTATTGGTAAATGCAAAGAATACAGCTACATGGAAAAAGGGCAGAATACAGTGTTCTCCATTTAGTTGGGGTTCACTGGATAGGTGTGCTTTTCCAACATATTATTGGTTTCTCTCCTAGTGTTTACTGTTGATAGTAAAGATACTGTTGATAGGTGAGCATTAGTGTTGATGTGCAGAAAAGGTGTAGGGAGGGAGAATTAGCTCAGGCTTCCTTAGCAGGATTTCCCTACAGTGCTTCTTTTCTGTTCTTGGAAACTGGTCTGATCTGTTCAACCTTCCTGAGATAGTGAAGAATCCCAGAGGGAGTGCAAACCTTGCTTAGGCTTTGGGTGTAGGTTCTTGACACAAAGTCAGTCAATATCAACATAATAGGAAGACTTTCCCCCAGTTCTGTTGGCCTAGGAGCACAGTGAGGAACTGATGGCTAAGGCCTTCCGGGATCTGATCTTGTAAGTATAATCTTCTATAGCGTTGAATTGTTACCTTTGAACTATCAAGGGACTTCACCTAGGCCAGTTGTGTTCAGGTGCATCATTAGGGATAATAGAAGTGTGGTTTTTGAAAGGGAAATCTTGCACTGCTGTGAGTGGTTTTCTGTGTATTCCATTCTGTTTAATAATTGGTACAAGTTTGCAGGGACATTTAGTCATATCGTGGATGAAAAATCATCCAAACGTGAACCTAAGTCTGTAGTATTTCTTGTCTTGAAATATGACTTTCCCATTCTTTTTTTTTCTTTCAATTTTCCATGTTTCTTTCAGAAGTCACAATAAAGCCTTCTAAATGCAAACTCCATTACCCCTGAGACCACTAATATTCAACCTGGTCTAAGTTCTGGTTTACCCATTTTTTTGCCCTATTGGTACTTTGAACTTTTTGGTATGAACATTTTCAAACATACACAAAATAAGAGAATAGTATATAATGAATATCCATAAATTCATCCCTCAAGTTCAAAAATTACCAAAGTGTTCTTAACCTTTTTTCTTCTACTCTCCACAAACACACTGTTTGGTTTCTTCTGGACTTGAAATAAATACTTCAAAGTATATTTTTGTGCCATTTACTTTTATACCACTTTTAAAAGAAGGGTTTGTTAAACGAAAGAATAACATTAATAAAGTTATTGAATGCAAGGCAATTTAGGGGATTTAAATAAAATATAAATAGATGTCAAAATTATAAATTAATCTTAGCCATTAATAGTCTTGAACTACTACTTGAAAACACGTTGTGTTGCTGTGTATTTGAAAGTGATAGAATTGTGCTTCTTTTGAAAGAATTGCAATTTCTGAATTTTTATTATTTCATGCCCTACTTAAATCAAGTCTACCTAACTTGTAAGAAAGTGCCATAACCTGGATATTGTCATGTAGGAAGTATTTGTTTCTATGTCTTCTGTGTGTCCCTTTGTGGTTGGTTCTTGTGGGATGAGTAGTACCAATTGCTCATGCTCATTAAATTTATATTTCAAATTTACATTTTAAACAAAATGTAATAAATCAAAAACTTTATTAAAAAAATTGTACCTGGGGCGCCTGGGTGGCTCAGTCAGTTAAGCGTCCGACTTCAGCTCAGGTCACGATCTCGCGGTCCGTGAGTTCGAGCCCCGCGTCGGGCTCTGGGCTGATGGCTCGGAGCCTGGAGCCTGCTTCCGATTCTGTGTCTCCCTCGCTCTCTGTCCCTCCCCCATTCATGCTCTGTCTCTCTCTGTCTCAAAAATAAATAAACATTAAAAAAAATTAAAAAAATTGTACCAAAATGCCTTCACCTAAATGGAACAACTGTTTATAGTTCTCTTTGACCTTGCTCTGTTATTTGTTCTTTAGCATACACATTGTGTATACTTTTCATTTAATATTCTTTTCTTTATATTTAAAAAATATATGTACATTGCTTTATATCTCAATATTGTCTTCATACTTTATTTAAATTGTCACACAATACTCTATCAGATTAATATATTATAGTTTAACCATCCTCCTATGTTGAATTTAGGTTGTTTCCAGTTTCTTACTGTTGTATATTATCTAATTTAACTAATGCTTGTCCCTGGGAATTGCCCTAGTGTCAGGTGCTCTTCAGAGCAAATTTTGTTAAATGGAAACTTAATGCTACTGTAATTCTCAATGGTAAGAGGGAAGATGTGAACTTTAATGAGGAAAATATTGGGAACATATATAGATTTATTAATAAATTGCCCTTTTTGAATCAAAACAAGAAGGAAGGGATTATCTTTCATTTAAATGGTACAGAAACTGAGTATATTGCGGTAGGAATTTTTATTTTCTGAACTAATCCAAACTATACAAAAGCCACATTCTAAGATGAGTTGGTCTTGATTAACAGTATAAAATGGGTACAGCTATAAACATTTATTAGAAATTGTGAGGCTAACATAGGGTTACATGGCAGTCTCACATCATTTCTTACTTTCCATAATGCAGAAGGTCATTATTTGTGGGCTACAGAAAATGTTTTTAGTTATCTGGAAAATGGCATTGATGTAGCTTCTTCCCAAATGGGTTGTTCAGGTTGCTTAATGGATTTCAACACAGATGATAATGCACGTGTATTCGAGCCGTAGGCCAGCGTGGCATGGAGTCCAGTTTGTATAACAGTGTCCTACCAGCTTCAGCACAATGTCTCAGAAGTCCAGACTTTTATGTGCTGCCAGGGACAATTTCAAGATGACGGTCAAACCTCTGCTCTGTTTTTTGTTTTTCTTTCTTGCAATTTTTGCCCTTAATTTTGATTTTGAAAAACTTCTAAATTACTGAAAAATGGAAAGGACAGAACAATGAATGAACGCTCATGTACACTTTGCCTACATTGATCAATTATTACCTTCCCTTTATCACCCTTCCTACCACCACCTTCCTTTCCCTCTTTGAAAGCCCGCTGCAGCCATCACGACCATTTTTTATCCTTAAATGCTTGAGTATGTATCCACTAAGAACAAGTCCAGTATCACCTCAATGCCATTATCGGTCTCAAGAAATTTAATATTGACAGAGTAATATCCAATCTATAGGCTATATTCAAATTCAATTTGAATTTAAAATTTTAATTTTTAATTGTCCCAGTAATGTCCTTTAGAGATGTGGTTTGTTTTGTTTATTTTTAAAATTATGCCCTAGGTAGTTATCATGTCCCTTAGTCTCCTTTAATCTAAAAATTTTTAATGTTTATTTATTTTTGAGAGAGAAGGAGACATAGACTTCGAAGCAGGCTCCAGGCTCTGAGCTATCAGCACAGAACCTGATGCGCGGCTAACTCAGGAACTGTAAGATCATGACCTGAGCCAAAGTTGGACGCTCAACCGACTGAGCCACCCAGTCACTCCTAGTCTCCTTTACCATTTTTCTGTCTTTCGTAAGAGTCTTACAATTTGGATTTGTCTGACTGTTACATGAGTAGAAGTGAAACATTAATTTGTGTATTCTTTTCAGTAGATCACATTTGGAGGCATATGCAACAGCCCCCCTTATCCACAGTTTCACTTTCTACAGTTTCAGTTACCCACGGTCTTTCTGACATATTGTCAGAAGGTTAATAGTAGCCTAATGCTACATCACTTTGCCTACGTCATTCACCTCAGTTCATCTCATGTAGGCATTAACATCACAGGATGGATGGGTGTGGTACAATAAGATACTTAGACCACATTCGTATAACTTTTATTATACTACATTGTTACAATTGTTCAGTTTTATTTTTAGCTATTGTTTTTAATCTCTTACTGTGCCTGATCTATAAATTAATCTTTATCATAGATATGTATGTATAGGAAAAACATAGTATATATAGGGTTCTGTGCTATCTGTAGTTTCAGGCATCCACCGAGGGGTCTTAGAATATATGCCCTGCGTGTAAGCGGGGGAGACTACTCTAATGTCAGTTTGTTCCATGATTGAGGATATTCGATTATTTGGTTGTTCATCATTTTCTTCCACTGAAAATATACTTTTCCCTTTGTGAATAATAAGTAATAGGTGAGGTAACACTTTGAGACTGTGAATATCCTATTCCCCAACAAGTACCACCTAATGGTTTTAGTTGCTATGATATGATCCTTGTCTGAGTCTACTCTCTTTATTTTTGAGGTTGCGTTTTTCACTAAGATGCCTTATATTTAGGTGAGCATTTTAAATATATGATAATCCACTAAGACTTGATCTGTATATTTCACAGATAGCTCCCTCTCTCTACCTTTCCTCTGCTTCTCCATCACCCCCTTTCCTCTCACTCTTCTTCCCAGAGTAGTACGTAATGATTTGGCTGTAACATGAAGATTTATGACTGATTGTCTTCCCAGAATATTATCATCTCTATGTTGCCTGGGCAAATTTTTCCTTGTTTGCTTCTTTGTGAGCCAAATGCTTTGATTCTTTCTGTTCTCTTCCCATCTGTTTAATAATCTGATTTTGTTAGAGAATTGCCTTCCTGATTGCTTATAAAGTAGTGTTTAGAAATTTTTTTAAAGAGCAGATGGCTCTGGTATTGACCTACTTTTAGATGGGATCATTTTACTCAAACCTTACTTGATATTCAGTTTAATATGAGTAAAGTTTTAATCCACTATTACTGCTATTTCACATTTTTCTGTCCCTCCAAGTTTCTACTACTAGGTTAGGTGACTGCCACCACTTAGTATATGTAATAATGTTGGTATTGACAGTAATGCAGTAAACATAACTAAGGAACTGCTCTTTATATTCTGTCCAAAGTCTTTAAGTATTAAATGGTGCTGATATAGTTAACAGTTTTGAATCCTGATTCCTTGCCTTAGACTTTTCAGATCAGAAGCAATGTTTATGTATCTCTTATTTCATCTGCCAACTAGTCCAAGCCTTTGCCCAAATCAGAGCCTTATCATATTAGGTTTCTTGCTCTAATTTCTTTTTCTTTTAAGTTATGAAATATAATAAACATACAGAAAAGTACAAAAAATAATATGACAAACCACGACAAGTTCTCAGGGCAAAGGCCACCCGATAAAGCGGTAGACTCCCCAGATCCAACACAGACCAGTGGTGTGGGACCCGGAGCAAATTTTTCATCCCCAAAAGAAATACATACTCATGAAGAGTCACTTCCCATGACTGCAGCCCTTGGTAACCACCAACTTTCTTTGTGTCTATGGGTTTGTCTGTTTGGGACATTTCATATAATGGAATTTATAATAGGTAGCTTTTTGTGTCTAGCTTCATTTAGCGTAATGTTTTAAGGTGCATCCATGTTGTAGCATGTGTCAGTATTTCATTCCTTTTTATGTCTGAATAATATTCCATTTTATCCATTTTATTTTTCCACTTATATCCATATCATCCATCCCTTCGTTGATGGACATTTGGGTTGTTTCCTCTTTTTCGCCATTATGAGTAATGCTGCTTTGAATATTTGTGTACAAATTTTTTTGGACATAATGCTTTCAGTTCCCTTGGGCATTTACCTAGGAGCTGAACTACTAGGTCATATAGTAACTCCATACTCAACCTTTGAAGAACTGCCAGATTGTTTTCCAAAGTTGTTATGCCATTTTACAATCCTGTTTAATTTGTTGAGCCTTGATTTCCTCATCTGTAAACTGGGGATAATAATAGTGCCTACCTCCTAATATTTGTGTGAGGATTAAATGAGTGGATTCATAAAAGTATTTACTGTTATAAAATATAATTTTTTTAATGTTTATTTATTTTTGAGACAGAGAGAGACAGAGCATGAACGGGGGAGGGGCAGAGAGAGAGGGAGACACAGAATCGGAAGCAGGCTCCAGGCTCTGAGCCATCAGCACAGAGCCCGACGCGGGGCTCGAACTCACGGACCGCGAGATCGTGACCTGAGCTGAAGTCGGACGCTTAACCGACTGAGCCACCCAGGCGCCCCTGTTATAAATAATATAGTAGATATCCAGTAAATGATAGTAAATGATAAATCTGGATGGTGGATAATAACAGTAGTAAATGTTATTTTAATTCATTTTTTGATCTGATTTCTGAAATTTATTTTTTATTTATTAGATGAATCAAAATATTTGTTGCTAACAATTCATACTTTAATTAGTAGGGGTCAGGTGTGTCCTTGGAAAAGGCACAACTTCCTGCTGGCTTGGTCTTCTCTGTCAGAAAAGCACATTGGAATGGGTGTTCTTTCTTTCTTTCTTTCTTTCTTTCTTTCTTTCTTTCTTTCTTTCTTTCTTTCTTTTTTGAGTTTATTATGCTCAGTCTTGCTCTTGTTGCACTACCCTTCACAGTTCTTGGGGTTCTAATTCAGTGGTGGGAGAACAGCCCTCTCAGTGTGCTCACTCACTCTTAAAATAAATAAATAAACATTAAAAAACTGGACACAGGGAGAAGGAAGCCAACTTTGTAAGTTTAAGGTTGTAAAGTCAGAATAATAATTGAGAACTTATGATGAACCAGGCACTGTTTTAAGCATTTATACATATTAACTTATTTTTACAACTCCCCAAGGGATGTATTATTAGCACTGTCTTATAAATAAGGAAACTGAGGCACAGAGAGGTACAAGAAGTTGAATCTCACAGAACTCTATTTAGGTGAATTTGCCATGATCTGCAAAACTCTAACTCCCATTTTAGAGACTTTAGTCCCGGGATATGATGTGATGGGGTGGTGGTTGTGGTGGGATGGAGAGTAGGAGTTACAAAATGCTTTAAGGGGGGCGCCTGGGTGGCTCAGTCAGTTAAGCGACTGGCTTCGACTCAGGTCATGATCTCACACTTCGTGAGTTCGAGCCCCACATCGGGCTCTGTGCTGACAGCTCAGAGCCTGGAGTCTGCTTCCAATTCTGTGTCTTCCCCTCTCTCTGCATCTCCCCTGCTCATGCTCTGTCTCTCTCTGTCTCTCAAAAAATAAATAAATGTTAAAAAAAAATTTTTTTTAAATGCTTTAAGGTACACATGAGGGGCACCTGTGTGGCTCGGTTGAGCGTCCGACTCTTGATTTCAGCTCAGGTCATGATCCCAAGGTCGTGGGATCAAGTCTGCATTGGGCTCTGCACTGAGCATGGAGACTACTTAAGATTCTCTTTCTCTCTCCCTCTCTGCCCTTCCCTGGCTTGCATACAGGCCCGTGCTCTCTCTTCCTCTCTTAAAAAAAAAAAAACAAAAATTATGCACACAAGCCCAGTGCAACAGATCCCTACACACATTTTAACTCCTCCCACTCCCACCCCAAACTAGAATATATTCACTCAGTTGGCGTATATGCATTGGGAGCCTTCAACTGTCATGTACTCTATACTTATCTTCCTCCACAGTTTAGCTTGGAGGACCTTGGCACCATGACCTTGGCCACAGTGTTCTAGAAGTCTTCAGAGAGAGTGATCTTCTTCTTCTTCTTCTTCTTCTTCTTCTTCTTCTTCTTCTTTAAACGTTTATTTATTTTTTGAGAGACAGAGGGAGCATGAGCAGGGGAGGGGCAGAGAAGAGAGAGAGTCACAGAATCCGAAGCAGGCTCCAGGCTGTAAGCTGCCAGCACAGAGCCCAACATGGGGTTCGAACTCATGAACCACGAGATCATGACCTGAGCCAGAGTCGGATGCTTAACCAACTGAGCCACCCAGGCGCCCCTAGAGTGATATTTTTCTTGACAAAGGTTTATATTTTACTTTTAAAAGGGAAGGCATCTAATAAGAGTGTATTTATTATTGAGACAAGATTATTCCTAAATCCCACTCACACATACCATTTTTTAGTGGACATTCATTTTTATGGTTTTCAGTAAGACTGTAACATTATGAGCTATTAGACTTTGAACTTTTTTTAAACAAGTGCCTGACAGTCTGCTTTATTTGAGACTCCTAGGATATATCCAAATATATAAGGTTGATTTCCGCACGTTAGGCTTTTGGAAAGTATGACATTCTGCATCCAAGGCTAATTTGGGTTGTTTGGAATGCTTATGAACACTAAGAATGCAACTAAGCAAAACTCAACTGATTCTCATCTTTGGCTAAAAATAAGATTGTGAATCCATTTCCCAGTCTTTAGAGAAGCCCCTGTGATGATTTACCAAAGATACAAACCACTTCCTTGTCAGAACATCACACGTTGAAGACAGAGCTGCCTGTAAATAAGCAAAAGAAAGCCTGTATTGAGGACAGTTACTGCATATGTAGAGTAGTATTTGGTGGCAGAATGAATACTGGTGACAAAGGACAGGGTCTCGGCTTGTGCCAGGCGTAGGCATGGCTTAATGATGGGTGTGAAGAGTTTGGGCATGTACGAGGGAAAGCGCTACTTAGGTTCTAGGTTCTACTGGTACAGTGGGGGTGGGGTGGGTTTTTTCTCCAAATTGTATATTTTAAATTGTTACATGACAATTGCAGTAATTCATCTTCTATTCCATGCACATATAACTCTTAGTTAAAAAGTAAAATGAAAATGATGCTGTACTATTTATTGTACCTTTATTTTATATGTTTTTGATTAGTAGGCAAAATCTACTCTCCAGCTCTATCAAAGCATTTTTATGTAGTGAAATTAAAAGTATTTTGTACTTATCAAAATAAGGTGGTTACCACCTTATATTTACCAGCTATTCTTCAAATAGCATTTTAGAAAATATTACAACATGTTCATATTTAGAACCATAAAAAACATTCTGACAGATTCTAAGAGTTCAGCATTCTGCTCTTTGATAATAAGTGAAAACTAATATAAAACTTAAGACACAATGGCATGATATTTATATAGTACCCCTATATATATGGCATATTACCATTGTACTTCTTTCTTAAAGCAATAATGGATACTTGGAATATGCTCAACCAGCAGGATATGTGAAATATTTACCACGTATGTATTTATTCACTAGCAAATATGTCTTGATTACTTCCTTACCATGGCAGCCATTATACTTAGGCATTAGGGAACACAGTAGTAAATAAATGTGCTCCCTTCACTCACTGGTTTTTTTTTATGTTTATTTTCGAGAGAGAGATTGAGAGAGACAGAGCGTGAGCAGAGGAGGGACAGAGAGAGAGGGAGACACAGAATCTGAAGCAGACTCCAGGCTCTGAGTTGTCAGCACAGCCTGATGTGGAGCTCAAACCCACGAACTGTGAGATCATGACGTGAGCCAAAGTCGGACGCTTAACCAACTGAGCCACCCAGGCCCCCCTCCCTTTACTCACTGTTCTTAGACTTCAGTGGGGAAGATAAACAAAAATAAGTTAGCAAAAACTAAAAAGTAAAATTACACATTGTGGCATATGTTATTAAGGAACAAATAGAGTATTGTTAATACAGACTCATCTGAGTTGTAAAATCTGTTCCCTTTTCTGGCCTTGGTACTGTATTTCTTTCCTTTTTTTTTTTTCTTCAACTTTTTAATGTTTATTTATTTTGAGAGTGAAAGTGAGAGCAAGCATGAGTGTGGTGGGGAGAGGCAGAGGGAGAGCGAATCCCAAGCAGATTCCATGCTGTCATCATAGAGCTGGATGCAGGGCTTCATCCCACGAACCACGAGATCATGACCTGAGCCGAAATCAAGAGTCAGATGCTTAACCAACTGAGCCACCCAAGTGCCCCATCTTGGTATTTTATACTGATACCTTGTTCCACAATAACTTTAAAAAGACCTGATGTATTTGACCAAATTGTGTGTATACATTTATTTGTTCACCAACAACAAAAATTTACAGAATGCTTATGTGCCAGGCACAGTTCTAGGCCCAAGAGAAACAGTGAACAAAACAAAGTCATTGTGTTCATGGTGATTTCACCGTAGTGAGAAGGCAGTAAACAAATATATGATAAATGTCGGGAATGATAAATCATGTGAAGAAAAGTCAAGTAGACCAAGAGGATACAATGGACCAGAAAATACTACATTCTTTCAGTGGCCTAAGGGGCCTCTGAAGAGATCAATGTTTCCCCCCAGTTTTTGTTCTTTTGTCTCTTGGGTCAGTTCAGCTAATGAATGGAAGATTCAAGAAAATTTTTGTATCTGTTGGTATTGTTCACATACTCATTAAGACTGCTATAGTGAGGTCCTACTTCTTTCCGGTTCCTTACCACCAAAAGAGATGAGTGCCTGAATTATGTTCTTCATTCCTTCATTGTTCTTCCATACACTTCAGTGCCTAAGAACCTCCACCCAACCCATCCATCCCGTCACCTTTTATCCAAAAAACAAGCCTTTGATATCTTTTCCAATTTTCCAAAATCTTGGGATATGATTCATTTAATTAAAAATTATATTGTACAATTAAATGTCTTCCAGATGTTGGATTATAACATGGGATTGCTTCTGGAGAGAGCTCTTTTATCTGAGTCTTTCTCCTAGTAAACTCCCAGCCATTGAAATTTGATGTCTTGGATGATCTTACAGTGATCCCAGCTTTAATGCCCAAAGCCCTAAATAAAATTGTACACCGCTCAAGTGTTCTATAGCACTGCACAAGTCTAAAATAGGTAACTGGCATCCACCCCACACCTCATTGTTGGCTAACTGACTTGTCCCATAAATAGCTTAGTGTTATACGATCGCACAACTACAACTAACAGAGAAGGGATTTTTGTTTCCTAACACACATGTGTAGTCTCTGGTACTCAACAAAATCAAGATTTGATTTACTGCACCCTAACCGTAATATACTTAAGAGAATTGTGCAAATCAGTAGCCAAATCATTTTGGATGGATTTCAAGTTAGCCTTGCCTGACATCAAATTCTACACTGTGGATCATAGAGCAAGATTCAGTTTTACTACCTTGTGTACATGAAAGTGATGTTGCTGCCGCAATCGGGTTGATCCCAGAGAGTTTCTGCCAAATGAATTAAAAATTCTCTGCTAAGTGGCCAAAATGAACAAATCAGGAGACTATAGATGCTGGAGAGGATGTGGATAAACGGGAACCCTCTTGCTCTGTTGGTGGGAATGCAAATTGGTGCAGCCACTCTGGAAAACAGTGTGGAGGTTCCTCAAAAAATTAAAAATAGACCTACCCTATGACCCAGCAATAGCACTGCTAGGAATTTACCCAAGGGATACAGGAGTGCTGATGCATAGGGGCACTTGTACCCCAATGTTTTGTTTTTTGTTTTTTTTTTTTCAACGTTTATTTATTTTTGGGACAGAGAGAGACAGAGCATGAACGGGGGAGGGGCAGAGAGAGAGGGAGACACAGAATCGGAAACAGGCTCCAGGCTCTGAGCCATCAGCCCAGAGCCTGACGCGGGGCTCGAACTCCCGGACCGCGAGATCGTGACCTGGCTGAAGTCCGACGCTTAACCGACTGCGCCACCCAGGCGCCCCTACCCCAATGTTTTTATAGCACACTCTCAACAATAGCCAAATTATGGAAAGAGCCTAAATGTCCATCAACTGATGAATGGATAAAGAAATTGTGGTTTATATACACAATGGAGTACTACGTGGCAATGAGAAAGAATGAAATATGGCCCTTTGTAGCAACGTGGATGGAACTGGAGAGTGTGATGCTAAGTGAAATAAGCCATACAGAGAAAGACAGATGCCATATGGTTTCACTCTTATGTGGATCCTGAGAAACTTAACAGAAACCCATGGGGGAGGGGAAGGAAAAAAAAAAAAAAGAGGTTAGAGTGGGAGAGAGCCAAAGCATAAGAGACTCTTAAAAAGTGAGAACAGGGGCGCCTGGGTGGCGCAGTCGGTTAAGCGTCCGACTTCAGCCAGGTCACGATCTCGCGGTTCGGGAGTTCGAGCCCCGCGTCAGGCTCTGGGCTGATGGCTCAGAGCCTGGAGCCTGTTTCTGATTCTGTGTCTCCCTCTCTCTCTGCCCCTCCCCCGTTCATGCTCTGTCTCTCTCTGTCCCAAAAATAAATAAACGTTGAAAAAAAAAATTAAAAAAAAAAAAAGTGAGAACAAACTGAGGGTTGATGGGGGGTGGGAGGGAGGGGAGGGTGGGTGATGGGTTTTGAGGAGGGCACCTTTTGGGATGAGCACTGGGTGTTGTATGGAAACCAATTTGACAATAAATTTCATATATTGAAAAAAAATTCTTTGGTAAATCTGAGAAGGCATCTTGGTAGTTTTATAAAACCTTTTCTAGAGTCAAGAGCATGTTTTAAAAATCTACCTACTCTTGGAATACAATGGTTCTTGTATTCTTTGTTTAAGAATACATTCTTAGCTGGAATGTATTGTTTTTATGTCAGAGAGATTTTTAAATACTATAACAGAAGATTGTTTCATAAATTCCTTCACAGTAACTCAGAAAATGACACTTGGGGCATTTTTCCAGATAAATCTGTGCCCTTTATGTGTAAAGCGTTGCAGCTTAGGTAACTAGTAATAACACATAGGGTTCAATTCATGCTTTAGATATTTTCACTCTTCTTTTACTGGGTCTTTTTCAAAATAGCACATTTATTATATTTCTTAAAAGTCAGAATACCAGATCCAAAACAAGTGATTCTTTTAAAAATCCCTTTGCTAATTATTTATCCTGTTGAAATGCTGCTTATTATTACTTTTATAATGTTTCTTTATTTTTGAGAGGGAGAGAGAGGGTGGCGGAGGGGCAGAGAGAGAGGGAGACACAGAATCCAAAACTGCCTCCAGGCTCTGAGCTGTCAGCACCAAGCCCGATGTGGGGCTTGAACTCCTGAACCATGAGATCATGACCTGAGCCGAAGTCGGACACTTAACCGACTGAGCCACCCAGGTGCCCCAGAAATACTGCTTATTATTACTTCAAGTTTGGAACAAAAGTAAAGAATATGTGATATCAAAGCTATAGGCAGTTCTTCCCCTAATGTTGGCTTTGTACTTTTACTTGTAGGACTTCAGTTTGTTTTACAGTCAGAGCTTCATAGACCCAGTTATATACCTTCCCACGGCCACGTTGAATGTGTACATTTTGAAACATTTTTAAAGCTAAAATTCAGTTCAAAAATACTGATCTACCAAGAAGGGCTTAAAAGCATTTGTTTCTAGGTTTTATAACTGTGAATATTTAGTCTAGTGGATTTAAAAGCTGAAGGGAAAAAAAACCAAAAACCCCACCCAAACCACTGATTGTTTGTTTAACAGGTTGCAAACCATGGCTGTGTGGATACAAGCCCAGCAGCTCCAAGGCGATGCCCTTCATCAGATGCAAGCATTATATGGTCAGCATTTCCCCATTGAGGTGCGACATTATTTATCCCAGTGGATTGAAAGCCAAGCTTGGTAAGTGAACAGAGTTTTTTCTATCAGATTTAGTGAAACATGGGCATATGGGAAGGGAAACATGATGGAGACTTTAAAAGTTGTACATTTTTTAAAAAACGACGTGGGGGCGCCTGGGTGGCTCAGTCGGTTGAGCATCCGACTTTGGCTCAGGTCATGATCTCTCAGTCTGTGAGTTCGAGCCCCTCATCGGGCTCTGTGCTGACGGCTGAGAGCCTGGAGCCTGCTTCCGATTCTGTGTCTCCCTCTCTCTCTGCCCCTTCCCTGCTCATGCTCTGTCTCTCTCTGTCTCAAAAATAAATAAAAACATTAAGAAAAAAAAAATTAAAAAAAAAAGACATGACCCATAAGAAGGTATTTAACCCTAGCTTAGATTTTAAGCAGGTGGAATAACTCTTAGGATTTTTAAAATAGGATTTCCCCCCTTTAGTAAACTGGCTAAAAGCATTAGAGTATTGCTGCTAATAAACAACAGTTAACAAATATGTTTTGAGTGCCTATAGGGTGTAAGATAGGAACAGATAAAGCCCTTGTCCACAGGGATGCCTGGGCGGCTCAGTTGGATGTCCGGTTCTTGGTTTTGGCTCAGGGTCATGGCCTTGCGGTTCATGGGGTTGAGCCCTGTGTTCAGGCTCTGCGCTGACAGTGAGGAGCCTGCTTGGGATCCTCTCTCTCCCTCTCTCTCCCTCTCTCTCTCTCCCTCTCTCTCTCTCCCTCTCTCTCTCTCCCTCTCTCTCCTGTCATTGCTGGCGTGCACTCGTGCACACACTCTTTCTCTCTCTCTCTCTCTTAAAACAAATAAATAAACAAACTTAAAAAAAAAAATGAAAAGCCCATGTCCACAAAGAATTTAGTGCTTAATGGGGCAGCTAAGGTATGCATATGTATATCACTTAATAAAATGTATTGATAACAAATTAACAATGGAGATGTTGGTGTTTTTAAAAATTTTTTTAAATGTTTATTTACTTTTGAAACAGAGACAGAGTGTGAGCGGGGGAGGGGCAGAGAGAGCGTGAGACACAGAATCCGAAGCAGGCTCCAGGCTCTCAGCTGTCAGCACAGAGCCCATCGCAGGGCTCGAACCCACCGACTGGGAGATCATGATCCAAGCCAAAGTCGGACAATTAACTGACTGAGCCACCCACGTGCCCCTATGTTTCAAAGTTTATGCATACCCATAAAGGCTAAAAGCCAGTACACCAAAATATTAACAATAGTCATGTCTTGGTGGCAGATTTAACAAGCGTGTTTATTTTTATTTTCCGAATTCCTGCTTATATACGCAGAGATAAAATTGTTTTTAAATTCTTTCAGAATTAGTATAATGTAGTAGATTGACAACATTATTGCAGGCTGTTGCTGCTCTGCTCAGGGTCTGGGAGCATGTTGGGAGGCCACAAGCCTGTCTGTCTGATCTGACGTGCTCATCAGCTACTTCAGGCCCCCCACCATCATGGCGGGGTGGGGTCCTCTCTGGCAGAGCCCAGGAGAAGCCGGCCACTATGCGACTGTCTGGGGAGAGCTGGGTACCTGTCAGTAATGCTGCCTTGGAATAATTGAGGTTATGTGTTAGTAACAGATTTCTGTTTGAAAACTAGAGAGCACCAAAGGAAGGCAATTTTCTGGGCAATTTAAAAAATCTCAGCCTCGTGTAATGAAGTGATAAGAAAAAAAAGAGCTAAATATAAGCATGTCGGCTGCACCTTGCTTAGTGCTTTTCCATTTCCTTTTCATTTTCTTTTCTGTTTTAATGATTTGGAGAGTTCAGAAAACTGTTAGTAGAAAGTTTCTGGTGATTTAAAATTTCATTTAGTAGATCTCCCATGTAGTTTCTCACCGAATGAATGTTAAAAGACTTGTGTTGCTATGAAGGAAAGCCTGAATTTTATTTATTTTGGTTTTCTTAAGAACATAAAGATTTCAATAAAAAAAAATGTTCAGTTCTTCATGTTTAAGCTAAGAAAGGCTTTTTTTTTCCTTTCTTTTCTTTTTTCTTTTAAGCAGAGAATTGGGTTTTTTTATTTTTTTTTTCATTTATTTATTTTTTGAGAGACATAACAGAGCACAAGTTGGGGAGGGGCAGAGAGAGAAGGGGACACGGAATCTGAAGCAGGCTCCAGGCTCCGAGCTGTCAGCACAGAGCCTGACGTGGGGCTCGAATTCACAAACTGTGAGATCATGACCTGAGCCGAAGTCGGACGCCCAAACGACTGAGCCACCCAGGCGCCCGAGAATTAAGTTTTTAAGTACCAGAACCAGTACTTGATTTCCATGAGTTTTGCTCAGAGACAGGATCTTCTCAAGAGTGGGTTCCTCAGACAAGGAACATTATTGCCAACCAAAACAGAGGTGCAGCTGCCCTCCATTCCTCCCAGCTTTTATTTAGTACATATTTTATTTAGTTCAGAGAGCACACGTATTTAAAATTTGGTTTTCTCTACTGTCTTTGCTTAGAGTGCAGATTTGGGCGTGTTATGTGATGAACTACATTATCAGTGTTGTGGCACACCTGTTTGTGCCTTTGTTTGAAATTACTTGCTAACTGACTTCAGGGGTTTCGAGGTGACGGAGCCTTTTAGCTACCTCTAGATCTCTTGCTTGGCTCCAGACCCGGTCAGCAGTAATTGAATGTTATTTCCATCTGACAGCTGTTCGGTTTCTTCAGTGAGCTGAGTTAAGCGATTTCATACTGCCCAGTAGCAATTGTTGCCTAAATTGTTTTAAAAAATAAAGAGTTGGAGAAGGGAGTGGGGAAAAGAGGGAAGGCAGGAAGGGAGAGAAGCCATCCAACCCCTGTCACCAGTTCAGTGCCTCTGAATGAATACAAAGTCCATGGAGTGGTTTCTCTGCCTCACGAGAAGAGTTAGCACTGCCTGCAGGTCCCAGATCTGCAACTGGTGATAGATAGAAATGTCTGATTTGTATACATAGTTTCAGGCAATTTCTGTCCTAATATCTCATTTCCAGGGCTCCTTAGAAATAGTAGTGTTGTTTCACCTGCCTTTACTTAAGAAATACTATATGTGGAATTAGCACATAGAACTAGTCAAGGCTGGAAAAAGCATGTAGAACATTCTTGACCTTGTGCCCCCTTACACCCTTAAGGGGTAACTATAAATAGGAAGTTATCAGAGCCCTTATTTCCTTCAGAGTACATGAAGCACTTTCCTTTTCCCTTCATTTCTAGAAGCAGATAGCATAAGCACCAGAGAAGTCAGTAGGAGGAAGGAGAAAGGGCAGTACATTGTTTAGAAAAAAAGAAGAAAAGAAAAGAAAATATCTAGTCCACTAAGCTAATTAGTGGATGAGGGATAGATTAACATAGTCGATTAGACATCTAGTCGGTTTGAATTGAACTGCTTCCTAAAATTTGCAGTGAGCATTATGAAGAAATCACTTTAGCTAAAGAAAAGGCGTGATGCGTTGAGGCTGCATTTATACAGGCTCATGTGCATGTATGTATACATATGTATGTAATTTTTTTCCCCTAGGGACTCAATAGATCTTGATAATCCACAGGAGAACATTAAGGCCACCCAGCTCCTGGAGGGCCTGGTGCAGGAGCTGCAGAAGAAGGCGGAGCACCAAGTGGGGGAAGATGGGTTCTTACTGAAGATCAAGCTGGGGCACTATGCCACGCAGCTCCAGGTGGGTGTGAAGGCTGGGTCACACTTAATCCTCTCCTTCATTCAGTGCTTCCCGTAGAGATTTTCTTTCTCCTCTGGAACCCAGTGTTGTGGACTTACATGTTCGCCGTATAAAGTTCTTACTGTTTGGCTTTGTGGTTGTAGCCTTTTGTTTTTAAACTTTTTATTTGAAAACAATTTCAAATTTATAGGAAGTTGCAGGATTGATACGAAGAACCCGTACATATGCCCAGATCCACCCGTTGTTAACATTTGCTTTGTCATATTCTGTCTCTACACACACGTACACACACATTTTTTTTGTCACTCGAGAGTAAGTTGCATACGTCGTGTCCCTTTGCCCCTGAGTACTTTAGTGTGCGTTTTCTATACATAGTTATAGTGCAGTTATCATCTTTAGTGCATTTAACATTGATAGAACACTTTTCAGTAATCTTGTATCTGTATTTCCATTTTGTCAACAGTCAGTTGAGTCACAATAAAGTCCTCTAGGACATTTTTTTCCCACCAGCCCAGGACCATATATTGCATCTGGTTGTCATGTTTCTTTAATCTACTTTAATCTGGAACTGTTCTCAACCTTCTTTGCCTTTTCTTACATTGACATTTTAAAATAATTCAACTCATCTGTTTTTTAAAGATAAAATGAACATCTTTTTGGGTCTGTGTCATGTCTCCTTCTGATTAGATTCAGGTTACACATCCCTGATGAGAATCCTGAGTAAGTGATGTTGTGTCCTTCCCAGGGTATCACATCTGAAGACATACACCATCCATCTTCCTTGCACTGGGGGTAGTAATTTTGACTGCTCGGTCAAGGTGGTGTCATTTCTCCTCTTATGTGGCCTTTTTGAAATTTATGTATCCTGTTTCCAAGAATGACACCCTAGTACTTTAGGCAAATTAGGAGGCAAGAAATAAAATAACCTTACCTTCTCACTGTAATTGGGTTTCCTATGATGTGCTTTTCTTGTCCCCCATTAGTATTGGAGGAGCCACATTGCTCATGATTATGTCATCATGTCTCCAGGAGTCCCCTCATCATAAAATCTTACCCCTGCTCTGAGGTAGGGTTAGGCCCCATAGCACAGAGTGGAACAAAGTGATGTCTGCTATTGGGTTCTTTCAGAACACATATGACCGCTGCCCCATGGAGCTGGTCCGCTGCATCCGGCATATTCTGTACAACGAGCAGAGGCTGGTCCGCGAAGCCAACAATGTGAGTGTCCCATGGATGTGGGGAGAAGAGCTGGGAAGTCCTTCCTTGCCGCCCTCTCTCTGGACCCAGATCTCTCAAGACAACTCAGTGTGCATCTGTTGATGTTTCTATAAATAGAGCATTGTCCTAAGGGGCACAAAAGAAATAGAACACTAGTCTCTGATCTTAATTGATTCATGACCTTGGTGAGATTACCACCTCAAAACAATGTGAACAAGTGCAAAATAATTTAACCCCAACTGAACAGTTTTTGAGTAAAGGCATGCTCATGTTCAGGTGAGATTACTTAAGAGGGATTTCTGCTGAGCCCTCTCTTAGTCAAGCATAGAGGGAATGGCTCAGACCAGGTCACTTAAATGGCTGGATCCATAAAATCCTTGCTGTGCCTGCCCTAGAACTTTGGGGTCTCCATGATACCATGTGTGAGAGATTCAGCCTCTTCCCTCAGTTAGAATAAGGTCTTGAGTGAAGACACAGATGATGTACGTTCACACAGCCTTCTTCCCCACTGTGTCCCCAGCACCTCACACGGTCCATAGCCCTGGATCAGTGCGTGAATATGGAATGAGGCATCATCATCATTAGTAGAAAAACCCAGGTATATCCTGGATGTGTTCACTTCTAGTCTCTCTGAAGGGAATTAGATGGACCCTGTTTGGGCAACTCTGATGGAGGCCAGACTGTGAAAGAACTTTCTATTATGGCATATGAAGGTGCCACAGTTGGTCAGGTCACCTATTTCCCCCTCCTTTTATCTCCCCTCCACACCAGTTCTCACAAATGATGTTTGCAATTCCTCTGACTCACAATTTTGCTTTTGGGGTTTTCGCTAGGTTATAGGTGCTAGCATTGGCTTTTTCTTCAGATTAAGGCCTGAGGTTTTCTTTCTCTCTCTCTCTCTTTTTTTTTTTAAACATTTATTCATTTTTGAGAAACAGAGCATGAGTGGGGAGGGGCAGGGAGAGAGGGAGACACAGAACCTGAAGCAGGCTCCAGGCTCTGAGCTGTCAGCACAGAGCCCGATGCAGTGCCCGAACTCATGGATGACAAGATCATGACCTGAGCTGAAGTCGGATCCTTAACCGACTGAGCTACCCAGGGGCCCCAAGGCCTGAGGTTTTCTACCATCCTCACTGCCCAGCTCACTTCCACCCACACTCTCCTCTCCTGATATGTCCTCAGGGTACTTCTCCAGTTGGAAGTCTTGCTGACACCATGTCCCAGAAACACCTCCAGATCAACCAGACGTTTGAGGAGCTGCGACTGGTCACACAGGACACAGAGAATGAGCTGAAGAAGCTGCAGCAGACTCAAGAGTACTTCATCATCCAGTATCAGGAGAGCCTGAGGATCCAGGGTGAGGCCAGGGCAGCCTGGGCGGTGTGTGTTGTGAGAGCTACAAGGAAGTTCAGGTCAAATTGGAAGAGAATGGGGTTTCTGTTCAGAGGCACTCCCCTTTCTGTGGAGTAGCCGGGAACCATGTGCTCTAAAGATCTGGCAGGGAGGATGAGACTTAGGAAGGGGAGGAGTCACGAGCTTGCCTTTGGAGAGTGTGGGTCTCACTCAGGCTTCCCACACCCAGGGAGCTCCTGGTCTGCTGGGGAAGAATTTCCTCCTGTGGGAAGAAGCTCACAGTCTAGTAAACAGTACTTTTGTATATAATTGGTGTTTCATAAATGCTGCTTTGCTGAACTGTTAAATTCTCCAAGCAGGGAAAGCATAAGGGCTAAGGGCTGTGTTTGTAGTGACAAACCTTTAATGTTTTGTGCAGTTATTCAGAGAGGCTGTCCTGACACAGAGCCTGCTAATGCACCTCAGTTAGCCTTGATAAGCAAAGGGTCCCTTTCCTGGTATAAATCCTGCTAGGTACTTAAGTACTGAAAACGTCAGTCTTGAGGCTGACGCTTGGAGCCCCACCAGCGCCCCCTATTGGCCTTGTTAAGAATTTGGCAGAGTGACTTTAATGCTAATTTTGTCTCCCTGCAAGCATGCCCAGCTGAGAATCTCAGAAAAGCCTCTGCTTGACCAGCTGTACAGACACATACCCATCTATGTAGCATGTGCGCCTCTAATACCGTGCTTGTGGGCTCAATTTTATAGCGATATTGCTATTATTATTAACTCAGTCTTCCATACTAATTATAAATTTTTTGAGAAGGGATTGTGTCTTATCTCTGTACCCTGAGGTTGGTACATTGGCTGAATCATAGTAGGTATGAATAAGTGTTGATGAGATGATTCTAGCATGTTTTCTTCCATCTGAATCCATCTCAGACTGACGCAAGAGAAAGGATGGCCCTCTTCCTAGATTAGGGAACGGGAGAATTCAGGCTATTAGTTCTACCCAAAGCCTTTGACTGGTTGATAGTACTTCCAATCCTATTCTTGGGTTTTCTGTTTCCTATTTATGGATATGGGTTTGATTCTGGTTTGGGTTTGTACCCATCATGCCATGTCAGTTCAGTCTCATGTATCAAGTTCACCCATCAGAAACACAGACTATCGATCTATTTGTGCAAGGGGAGGCTCAGCTTCCTCCAGTGGAGCAGACAATTGCCTCATGTCTGCTGGCCTCCCTCCCAGAAGCTTCTGCAAAGTGCCAGGAGAGACCTAAGTGGGTCACCTGCATAGGGAGGTTGGGCCCAGGTGTGGGGCTCACCACCGCCTCCCTGGGGATGCGGGCAGGATTTCCGAGGTGGCTCCAGACTGCTCTGCTGTGTTCCAGGCCTGGACAGTATTCTTCTCTCTCAGTCCCCGAGAGTGGACTCCAAACCATATTTCCAGTTGTCTTCTAGCTCTGGGCTTTTCCTGACTGTTAGAGTTGCTTTAGTCTGTGTGTCCCAGCTTGTGTGTCCATGAGGCAGGACCTAGGTCAGTGTGAGAGGGCCCTCAGCAGCCTGCCAGGAACTTGCCCAAGACGTGCTGATGCTCACCTCCTCTTGACTCAGGCCCAAGTAAGGACACTAGAATATTCTTTTTTTTAAAAAATTAGATAGACTGCACACCCAACATGGGGCTTGAACTCACAACCCTGAGATCAAGAGTTGCATGCTGTATGGACTGAGCCAGCCAGGCACCCTGACACTGGGATATTCAAATAGGTGATCGGCAAGGCGTAATAACCCCAGCATTTAGGATAGTGGTTACCTTTGGAGGCAGGGACGGATGTGCAAGCAGGGAAGGATGTACAGGTAGTTTTCAACGTGGAAATGTTTGATCTCTTTTTTTTTTTTATGTTTTGTTTATATTTGTGAGAGAGAGAGCATGCATGTGCACGCAAGCGGGGATGGGGCAGAGAGAGGGGGGCAGAGTTTCCAAAGTGGGCTCTGTGCTGACAGCAGACAGCCCGATGTGGGGCTAGAACTCACAAACCGTGAGATCAAGACCTGAGCCAAAGTCAAACGTTTAAACGACTGAGCCACCCAGGCACCCTGAGAAATGTTTGATTTCTTTAAGCCAGGTTACTGAAAGACAGGTGTTCCTTGCATCATTCTTTCTGCCTTCCTTGGGTCTTGAGAATTTCATAATAGATGTTTTGTAAGAGGGTACTGAGGCCTCACCGACTCCCCTTTCCTGCCATGGATGAGCTTCCCAGCAGCTAGTGTGAAGAGAACCTGCCTCCCTCTCTGGCACCCTTGGGTGCTAGAACCTTCCCTCTCCTGAGAGGATCTTGCTGCTTTCGTGTTGCCAGTGGGCCCTGGGCATTCTGTCTCCCCATCTCCCTCGCCTTTTCCCTTTCGCCCCTTCTCTTTCTGTCCCTCTCCCTCCCTCTCTCCCTCTCCCTCCCTCTCTCCACTCTCTCCCTTTCTCCCCCTCTACCCCTCTACCCTTCTATCCCTCTCCCTTCCTTGCCCTCTCTCCTCATCTGTCTCTCCCTCTCCCTCTCCCTCTCCCTTTCTCTCTCTCTCTCTCTCTCCCTCTCCCTCTCCCTCTCCCTCTCCCTCCCTCTCTTCCTCTCTCCCTCTCTCCCTCTCTCCGTCTATTCCTCTCTGTCTCCTTCCAGTTGGTCAGCTGAGCTCACGGTGACCCACCCTGGACAAACAAACACGTTAGGCACCTCCCAGCACCTAGAGAAATGCCTTCTTCCCTAGGAGAGAGGGCTGTGCTCCCGGGGATGGGACAAAGCTGGAGATGGGACAAAGCCAGCAGGCAGGGGCTGCCCTGAGGGGGCTCTGATGTGTGGGGTGGGGCTGAGCGGCTACTGGTCTCTGTCACCCTTTAAGCCTGCCCTGGGACCCCCTAACCAGTAAGGACACGCTCATCCCTGCAGCGTGTGCGTGCCGGGCAGTTCCTTGAACGTGTTCTGTGTTCCCACATATTTAGTCCTCAGCCAGCCACCGAGACAGGGGCCAGGATTCTCCCATTTTGCACATGGGCCAACTGAGGCACAGAAGCGTGATGCACGAGTTCACCCAGTTAGTGAACGGTGAGGGCACACATCAAACCAGGCAGTGAGGCTCCAAGCTGGACCCCGTGTGGCGTGAGGAGGTCTGGGCAGCCAGCTGTGTAGACTGAGGTGGGAGGGGAGGCCGTGGGGCAGGATCCTCCTCAGCTATACCCTCAGGTTTCCACCTACACACCCCCAGGAGGGGAGATCAAAGGCGAGAGGCCAGAGACCAGAGCCTGCTCATCTCTGGCACCCTTGGCTGTCAGAAGGCCAGCTTGCCATCGGTCAGATGTGTCCCTTGAGGGTCTGGCCTCCAGAACGTGTGTGTGCGTTCCCCTGGGCTTCCTGCAGGAAGCTGGGAGATGATGGTCATGGGTGTCCTGTTCCCTCCTCCAGCTCAGTTTGCCCAGCTGGCCCAGCTGAACCCGCAGGAGCGCCTGAGCCGGGAGACGGCCCTCCAGCAGAAGCAGGTGTCCCTGGAGGCCTGGCTGCAGCGGGAGGCCCAGACGCTGCAGCAGTACCGTGTGGTGAGTGGGATCCGCGTCCTCTCCTCCCAAGCCTTGAGGTGCACATCGCAAGGGGCGCGGGGAAGCCGAGAGAGGGCTAGAGCCAGGAAGAGAGCAGGACCCAGCGGAGCTGGAGGCCAGATCGTTCTCTCCCATGGGGGGCGTGTGGGCAGAGCAGGTTGGGAAGAGGGGAAGGCCTGGGCCTGGGGCCTGGTCCCTGGCCCCCAGCCCTGCCTCCCGAGGCCTGCAGTTGGGCGTGTTCTCCCCACTTGCCTTCAGGAGCTGGCCGAGAAGCACCAGAAGACCTTGCAGCTGCTGCGGAAGCAGCAGACCATCATTCTGGATGATGAACTGATCCAGTGGAAGCGGCGGCAGCAGCTGGCGGGGAACGGAGGGCCCCCCGAGGGCAGCCTGGATGTGCTGCAGTCCTGGTAATGGTGTGTGGGGGGTGGCGGGGGGCAGGAGGGGGCGGCAGGGGCTGGGAGTGGTGCAACCAGCTGCTCGTTGTGCCTCCTGCGTTTCCATGAGCAGCCGGCTCCCTCTGTCCTGCGGCAAGACTTAGTTCACTAGGGGTTCTGGTTCCTGATGCGGACTCTGGGGCCCCCGTCTGTGCCCCCTGCCCAGGAAGGGAGTCACCGTGCTGGGGAGTGGGGCAGGGCTGGGTGTGCAGAGTGACGCTCGGGCCGATTGGACCCACTTCAGGCTTGCTGCCTCTGCGTATTTCTCTGTGTTTCTGGAAGGCGGACGCTCTGCTCTGCTCTGCTCCGCTCCGCTCCGCTCCGTGGTCGGGAGTGGCGGCTTAGGCGCAGAGCCTTCCTGGGTGAGGGCGGAGCTGGGTCTTGGGGCGTTCTCCTCAGACTGGAGCCTCCCAGCCTCGAGCCTGGGGGACGGCGTGATGCCATTGTCCTCCCGTTGGCCTGGGGCTCCCGTGCAGGTGCGAGAAGTTGGCCGAGATCATCTGGCAGAACCGGCAGCAGATCCGCAGAGCTGAGCACCTCTGCCAGCAGCTGCCCATCCCTGGCCCAGTGGAGGAGATGCTAGCTGAGGTCAATGCCACCATCACAGACATCATCTCAGCCCTGGTGACCAGGTAATTCCTGCCTCGGGCCACACCCAGCCCCCGTGCGGTTGGCATGGGGGAGGCAGGCGGTGCTTTGCTGATGGTGGGGGTGGGGGTGGGTGGGCTCTTGCTTGAGTCCTTGTCTCTGTTTGCCTCGGGTCCCCGTCCCCGCTCTGTCCTCAGTTGCTTTAGCTGCTCGGTGTTGACCTTGCCCAGTTTCTGTTGTGGACACCATGTGGACTGCCCTTGTCCCCCGCAGCCCATGCCAGCTGCTGAGTCGTTTCACTGCCTCCCCTCCAGCCATCTCCTCTGACTCTCAGTGGCCTCCCTGGGAACAGGGGCGGTGCCGTGTGCCTTCATTTGCCTGCTGAGCCCCGGCAGCCTCCCTCCACAGGGGAACCAGACCCTGTGCCCTGAGCCGGCATCATGTCTGGTGTGGTCACTTGTGTCCCCGCAGCACATTCATCATCGAGAAGCAGCCCCCTCAGGTCCTGAAGACCCAGACCAAGTTTGCAGCGACGGTGCGCCTGCTGGTGGGCGGGAAGCTGAACGTGCACATGAACCCCCCCCAGGTGAAGGCCACCATCATCAGTGAGCAGCAGGCCAAGTCACTGCTCAAGAATGAGAATACCCGCAAGTACGTGTGCCCTTCCCCCTGTCTGCTTCTTTTCTCCGTCCTTACTACAGGAAGAAGTGCTCGGGCCTCCTAGCCCACACGCTGGACTCCGCCATTCATTATACGAGCCCCATTAGCCCCACTGTCCCCTTCCGGCTCTCGGAGAAACAGTGTAAGGAGTTTCTTCTGTGAAAAGAAACATATGATTATCTTTCATCTACTAGGGATAAATCAAGAAAATTTCTTTATGTTAATGTATATTTATTTCTTGTATATTTCAGCAGCTATCATTTCCTGTAAATGATGTCGGTTTTTACAACGTTCTTTATTGCCCCCCCCTATATAATTTCTACCCCACATTTACCGAGACGCGTGAGTTTAGAGTCGAGTGTCTCTCTTCTCTGCAGCGACTACAGTGGAGAGATCCTGAACAACTGCTGTGTGATGGAATACCACCAAGCCACCGGCACCCTGAGCGCGCACTTCAGGAACATGGTGAGGATGGGAGAAGAGGAAGAACACATTTTCCCTGGTTGTTTGAGGGCTTTGTCCTCTTATTTCTCTCCTTTGCAGTCCCTGAAGCGAATTAAGAGGTCTGACCGTCGTGGAGCAGAGTCAGTGACTGAAGAAAAATTTACAATCCTGTTCGAATCACAGTTCAGTGTTGGTGGAAATGAGCTGGTTTTTCAGGTCAAGGTAAAGGCCTCCCTCAGCTGTGGTGTGTGTGTGTGTGTGTGTGTGTGTGTGTGTTTGTGTGCGCATGTGTGTGTACTTTATATAAGAAGAAAGTTGTTTTGATCACATAGTGTCTTTACTGTTAATGAACAGAAACTGGGGAGACTTCATCCTTAAAACTGTATCTCTTAGATTCTCTTAGGAGCTACAGTAATAAACTAAAATAGCTGGAGAAATAGGTAGGAATGAGTCTAGAGAAATATCACTCCAGATGAATTTGAGTAACAGTTTGTAGTAAGTTTTAGACATTTGTTACTTGCTCTTTTTTCCTAGAAATGTCTCTATATTCTTTCTCTTTTCTCTTGTTCTCCATTTGAGAAACTTAGTGTATCCTTCAGAAATATCCAAGCAACATCTTATTTATTTATTTATTTATTTATTTATTTATTGTTTAATTTAGCATATGGTGCAACAATGATTTCAGGAGTAGATTCCTTAATGCCCCTTACCCATTTAGACCATCTCCCCTCCCACCACCCCTCCAGCAACCCTCTGTTCTCTATCTTTAAGAGTCTTTTAAGTTTTGTCCCTTTCCCTGTTTTTATATTATTTTTGCTTCCTTTCCCTTATGTTCATCTATTTTGTATCTTAAATTTCTCACATGAGTGAAGTCGTAGCAACATCTCTTTTAAAGTATCTAAAATCTGGGGATGCCTGGGTGGACTCAGTCAGCTAAACATCTGACTTCAGCTCAGGTCATGATCTCCGGGTTTGTGAGTTCACCCCCCACATCAGGCTCTCTGCTATCAGCCCAGAGCCCACTTCAGATCCTCTGTCTCCCTCTCTCTGCCCTTTCCCTGCTTGCACAGGGAAAAATAAATAAACATGGTGTGCCTGGGTGGCTCAGTTGGTTAAGTGTCCAACTCTTGATTTCAGCTCAGGACATGATCTCCCAGTTCGTGAGTTCGAGCCCTGTGTCAGGCTCTGCGCTGACAGTGTAGAGCCTGCTTGGGATTACCTCTCTCCCTCTCTCTGCCTCTCCCCTGCTTGTGTTCTCTCTTTTTCTCTCTGAAAATAAGTAAACTTAAGGGGCGCGTGGGTGGCTCAGTCAGTTAAGTGTCTGACTTCGGCTCAGGTCATGATCTCAACAGTTTGTGAGTTTGAGCCTCACATCAGGCTCTGTGCTGACAGCTCAGAGCCTGGAGCCCGCTTCAGATTCTGTGTTTCCATCTCTGTCTTCCCCGCTCTCATTCATGCTCTGTCTCTCTCAAAAATAAACATTAAAAAAATAAATAAAATATCAAAAATCTCTAAGATTGCACCATTGTGTAAAGTCCTGTGATTCTTGGAGCCATTGAGATTTTGTATTCACGGGTGACATTTACTGAAACTTGAAGAGAGAATGAATATGTTGTGATAGAGGAAAACAAAAGCAAGACAGGAATGTGCCGCTCTGGGTGCTCAGCCCTTTTCCTTTGTCTTTCTAGACTCTCTCCCTCCCGGTGGTGGTAATTGTCCATGGCAGCCAGGACAACAATGCGACGGCCACTGTTCTTTGGGACAACGCTTTTGCAGAGCCTGTGAGTCAATCCCTCGAACTTGTGGGTCTCAAGATCTTGATGCTGGTGTCCTGAATCTCTTTTATGTGTTCTTCCCCAGGAAAGCATAGAAAACTGTAGTTTTCTACAGTGGGCGGTAGAGAGTATGTGGAGAATGGAAAGAGCATAGGCTTGGAGTCTGTCCAAGGGCTGAACTCACGCCTTACCGTTTCCTTATGTTGTGACCATGGGGAGTTCACTTTCCCTCTTTGAGCCTAAGTTTCCCTAAGTGTCTGCACCACAGGGATAATAATGCTTCATAGTGCTGTTAGGAAGATGAAATTAGGTAACATTCAGGGGCTCCTGGCTGGCTCAGTCAGTAGAACATGCAAATCTTGATCTTGGGATCATGAGTTCAAGCCCCATGTTGGGCATAGAGTTTACTTAAGAAAAAAAGAATGAAATTAGGTAACATACAAAATACAAAATGCTTGTCATATAGTCGATACTTAGTAAATGTTAATTTGAATCTTTGGGTGAGACCATGAATGGAATTTGGGACTCCCAGTTTCCTTCCAGAAGTGAGACCTCTCAGGAGGTTACTGTAGCTTAGCAGTTGCTTCCTGTCAACTTCCCTCCAATAAATGAGGGTGCCATTCAATGTGCTCCAAATTTTAGGTTATGTGATTCATCCCACGTCTCTCCAAGAACGAGATGTTTTGTCTGAGGGAATGAATATGGTTTTGTTGACTTATACATCAAATGCTATCAGAAAACCACTAGTGTGTGCTTGTTGAGCATTTTCAGAACATTTCATCAGGAAAAGTTGTAGATGTTGTACATTTACAGTGGAGAGTAGTCCATATGGTAGGTATTCAGGACATAAAAGTTACTGCTTGTCTAACGTGACTCTAACGTGAAGAGTCTAACCGAGTTATCTCAATGGTCCTCTTTAGAGAACAATATTTTAGCTGCAAAAGGAGAGGTTTTTAGCAGAAATCCTACTGTGCCCATTCTACAAATCTTGAGTTTGAGTCTCCTCTCAAAACTCTCTGCCTGCGTTGCTTCCTAATAAGCCTCCTGGATAGAAGTGCCCCTCTTCTCTCATTCCCTTCCCTGCCTGCCCACCAAGCTCGCTCCCCATGTGACTTCGACATCTCCTGCAGCATGCCATTACTGAATAAATTGCCTAAGTTTATTTAGGCCTGGCCTAAATAAATAAGCATTTTTAACATTTTCAGTTGTGTTAATGACTGGCGTACATCTCACACTGTTTTAAAATAAATACATACTTTTGGGGATTTATTCTACAGATATATTTGCATATGTGTCAGATGACTTACGTGCATCGCAGCATTGTCTGTCATAGCTGAAGATTGCTAGGCTGACACACAGATGTCTGTCTACGGAGGCCTGGTTAAATATTGTATTGTTCTTCCAGACTGTGGAGTATTTAGCAGCCACAAAAAGAAATTTCTTGAATGTGCTGCTATAAGTAAGGTCTTGCAGAGATAGAATTAAGTGAACAAAAGGAAGATGCAGAACATGTGGATTTTATGCTACTACTTATAATTTTTGAAAGGAAAAATGTGTGTTTCTTGGTAAGCATTGAATACCTGTGGAGGCATACACGGTCAACTAGATTACATGCTCTGGGCCTGCTGGGTGGGACACAGGTTTAAGAAAGTGACTCCATCAGATACCCTCCCATGCTTTTTAAATTTTATATCATGTGAAGGAATTGCCTATTCCAAAACAATTTTTTGTAATAATGAAAAAAGAAGAGGAGGAACTCTGGCCAAATAGGATGAAAAAAACAGTTTATTAAAAATTAATGTTGTAAACTGTTTCTGAATAAAGTGGTCCAACTCACAGTTTCCACTCTTCAGCATGAAATTTTCTCAGTTTGAGCTGGAGTTCAAGGGCAAAGATCACACCTGTGCACATACGTGTGTGAGCCCACACCCATTCTTTCTGCCTGCCCTTAGAGAACCAGTCTTTCAGATTTCTGTTCCCATGGGGTTTACGGCGTAAACCAGACCTTTGGTCACGTTTTGTTTCTGCAGCCTTTCGAACGTAGGCTTAAACTGTACGTTCAGCAGCTCATTTACAAAACACCATGGACAGTGTGAGGTTACCTTCTAGGCTGTGTGTAAAGAAGGCAAAATGGAACCTTCTGCATCTCACAGAGCTGCATATGCCATAAAAGTTAGAATTTATCCTCAGGCTCAGCAAGACAAATGTGTGTGACTACATTGAGCCATCACTGTTTTTGTTTTGTGGGTGGAATGAATAAATCATGCAACTGTTTTCTCCTAAGATCCTGGCTTCTCTCCCTCGCAGGGCAGGGTGCCATTTGCCGTGCCCGACAAAGTGCTGTGGCCGCAGCTGTGTGAGGCGCTCAACATGAAATTCAAGGCCGAAGTGCAGAGCAACCGGGGCCTGACCAAGGAGAACCTCGTGTTCCTGGCACAGAAACTGTTCAACAGCAGCAGCAGCCACCTTGAAGACTATAATGGCATGTCCGTGTCCTGGTCCCAGTTCAACAGGGTGAGGGACGCGCCGCCAGCTGCCATTAGATCAGTCCTTCCAAACCAGATGCCTTCCAGAGTCTTCCTGCCCCAGGGCACTTGTTCTTCATGATGCTAATAAAATGTGCCCAGCGTAATCACCAGTTTCTGAATAGATGGATAAGCACATAGCTTTTTTTATGTAGAAAACTAGATCTTTGAATATTTAAGTAAGCTGGGCTTTGTGTGCAGCTAGTGCATTTTTTTCCTTTATAAAGGAAACAGAGCAAAGCAAAAGGTAACATATCTCAAAAGAAGTAAAGCTTTTGTGGCCAGAAGTCCATGGCTGTTTCCCATGGACTCGCTGGTGCTCGCTGCTGTGTGACCCTGCAAAACCAGACTCCCCCCAAGACCCTCAGCCCACAAAAGGGAATGCTGGTAGAGGAAACTTCTCCTCTAGCATCGGGGAATTCAGATGTCACCTATCACATCTTTGACTTTGTGTGTGTGTGTGTGTGTATACTTTAAGCATTTTATTTTTGAGAGAGTGCAAGCAGGGGTGGGAAAGAGAGGGGGTGGGACAGTATCCAAAGTAGGCTCTGCACTGACAGCTGTGAGCCCGACATGGGGCTTGAACTCACAAGCTGTGAGATCGTGACCTGAGCTGAAGTCGGACGCTCAAATGACTGAGCCACCCAGGTGCCCCACATCTTTGACTTTAAATCCAACTTTTGTTTCTTTGCTTACGGCCCCCACCCCCCAGGTGTTTTACATGACCTAATTCAAAAACAGCAAAGAAAGCTCAGATCCAGGTGGAGGTGTTTATAGCAGGGGTCCACTGGGTGTTGGTAATCGTTGTTGTTTTTTCCCTTCTTTCCTCCTCTCTCTTCAGCTTTTTGATTGTAGGACCATTTGGTAAAACTCGGACAGGCATGTATGTTTGTACGATTCTGACAGTGTAGATATTTGTTTTCCATTTGATTTTTTTCAGTTAAATCATATGCAGGCAATATTCCAAGTGTTACTCTTGGCCTTCTTGTGTTCACTGTTGTATCTCCAACCAGGAGAATTTGCCAGGACGAAATTACACTTTCTGGCAGTGGTTTGATGGTGTGATGGAAGTGTTAAAAAAACATCTCAAGCCTCATTGGAATGATGGGTGAGAATCCTTATTTCCTAAGTCAATAGAGGTTGAAGCTCTTCTTTCCTCTGTTAAAACATCACACTCTGCCTCTGCTCCTTTGGCCTTTGCAATCCAGGGCCATTTTGGGTTTCGTGAACAAGCAACAGGCCCATGACCTACTCATTAACAAGCCTGATGGGACCTTCTTGCTGAGATTCAGCGACTCTGAAATCGGTGGCATCACCATTGCTTGGAAGTTTGATTCTCGTGAGTTCCTCCCTTTTTAAAACATATCTTGGCTCTAGTTAGCTGCTTCTGTTGCAAAATTACTTTGACAAATGACTTACTGAATATTTGTGATGCAGTCAGCTCTGAGGAAGGGAGTGCAAAGGTGTCACCAGGACCCAGTTGCTGCTGCTAAGGCAGCCCTTGTAGAATCACATCACGGGAAACACAGTTAACTGATTTTGAGAAACGAAACTGTGTAACCCTGACATGGCTACCTGTAATGCAGCATTGTGTCCACAATCTCAGCTGCTTCCCTTTTGAAATGTCTGCCGCCTTATTCGACCCTGAGCTTATTTCAATGAAGAAATACTTGGATGAGTTGGAGTCATTTTAATTATTCCTTTCTCCTAATCCACATAAAGGCATGGCCACAGATTCTTTCCATCCAAGAACCGTTTTTTCCTCTGATCCTCAACATAAGATAAGAGTAGCTTGCTAGTTTTTTTGCAACTTAAAGATATTCCCAGCCTTTCACAGCTCTCTGCAGCCTCTGGCTGTCGGCAGGCTTCCTGTCTCACTCAGATGCTTTTGTACAGCAATCAAGGATTGGAGTCCATAAGAACTATTTCTTCTACAGAGGGACCGAAAAACCATTTGAACTTGAAACTACCTGAGATCATTGGCTCTCTAGGGAAGTGCCATATGCATTACCTGCTTTTTCCCCCCTGGCTTTGATAAATGAGTTGAACTACAACCTGTGGTTAATTTTAAATGGAGATCTTTATTGGGACAGTTTTAACGGAGAGTCTTTAATTTGTAGCATGTTTGGATTTTTTAACATTTCCTGTTCAGAAATCATGTTTAGAATACGATTATTCTGTTTATCGCTCTAGAGGAAAGGATGTTTTGGAATCTGATGCCTTTTACCACCAGAGACTTCTCCATCCGGTCCCTGGCTGACCGCTTAGGGGACCTGAATTACCTTATCTACGTGTTTCCTGATCGGCCAAAAGATGAAGTGTACTCCAAATACTACACACCAGTCCCATGCGAGCCTGCCACTGGTAACAATGTTCGCATTCTGATCTGGTTTTGTTGCGATTTGAGTTTTCTTTTGGTTTTTGTGTGTGTACGTGTGTGTGTGTGTGTGTGTGTGTGTCTGTCTGTCTGTCTTGCATGAAAACCTACACAATCAGTATTTAGTTATTGCTGTTTGAGTATTATTCAAGGCAGTCGTAAATCCTTGGCTATATTCTTCAGTCATATAGAAAACATATCTGCTGCTGACCCCAAATATCAAATTGAAGGGAACAAATTTATTATCTTTTTTCACATTGCTTTTATTTATTCATTTTTTAATGTTTTATTTATTTTGAGAGAGAGAGAGAGAGCACACAGGTGGAAGGAGGGGAAGGGAGAGAGGAGACAGTACCAAGCAGGCTCCATGCTGCCAATGTGAAGCCCAGCTCAGGGCTTGATCTCACAAACCCACAAGATCATGACTTGAGCCAAAATCAAGAGTCCAACACTTAACCGACTTGAGCCACCAAGGCACCCCTCAAATTGCTTTTAAAACAAGTTTAGATCAAATAAAACTAGAAAGGTGAAATTTGTTCTTCAAAACAGAGATGGTTTTATTGTTTTCTGAGTGTAAAAGTATTCTGTATTAATTGTAAAATTTCCAGAAAAGTATGGAGAAGAAAATACATACAGCATCTCTCATTCAGAGATTGACCACCAAAAATAAGTGTAGCAAATATTCTCCCTGTCTGTGCAGATATGTATTCTTCAGTCAGTCACAAGATGCTTGTTGGGGACTTCCTGTGTGGAGGTTACAACCTAGTAGTGGAAGGACAACAAACAAATACATGTATTTAGTGATGGATGCTATGAAGACAAGAAAGCACAGTCAAGGGGTAGAGACGGGTTAGGGAGGAGGATGGGGGTAGCATTTCAGTGGAGTGGTCAGGCAAGGTCTCTCTGAGAAGGTGCTGTCAGCGCAGAGCTGAATGAAATGAGGAAGCTAGCCATACAATGATCTAGACCAAAACCCGAGAAGAAGTGCAAAAACCCTGAGGTGGGAGTAAGACTGGTGTATTTGAAAAACCCCACGAGGGGGGCCCAGTAGGCCAGAGCTGAATGAGCAGGAAAGTGTGGGAGGTTAGGGCAGAGCAATAGAGGTGCCAGATCATGTCAGGCTTGGAGTTCAGTAAACGGTTTGGGTCGTATTATCCATCATCTTTTGTGATCTGATTTTTTTTCCACTTAAAAATGTACCAGAGGGAGGGGCACCTGGGTGGCTCAGTCTGTTAATCGTCCAACTTTGGCTCAGGTCATGATCTTGCAGTTCATGAGTTCAGGCCCCGCATTGGGCTCAGAACCCAGAGCCTGCTTCAGATTCTATGTCTCCCTCTCTCTCTCTCTCTGCCCCTCCCCTGCTTGTACGCTTTCTCTCTCTCAAAAATAAATAAAACATTTAAATAAATTAAAAATTATATATACCATAGGCAGAGTTGCAGGTCTGTAAGTATAATCTTACAACATCACTATAATGATTGCATGGAATTCCATGTACAGTGAGTGATTCGATGTCACTGATTTGAGAGACTGACAATTTTTTTTCTTTTTCTATAATTTATTTTTTATAATTTACATCCAAGTTAGCACATGGTGCAACAATGATTTCAGGAGTAGAATCCTTAAGCCCCTTACCCATTTAGCCCATCCCCTCCCAAAACCCCTCCAGCAACGCTCTGTTTGTTCTCTATATTAAAGAGTCTCTTATGTTTTGTCCCCCTCCCTATTTTTATATTATTTTTGCTTCCCTTTCCTTATATTTATCTGTTTTGTATCTTAAAGTCCTCCTGTGAGTGAAGTCATAGGAAATTTGAGACCGACAATTTAAGTTATTCACAGTTTTCTGTTGTGAATTAATATTGAGATAAGCTGGGGACGCCTGGCTGGCTCTGTTGGTGGAGCGTGTGACTCTTGATCTCGAGCCCATGAGTTCAAGCTCCGTGTTCAGTGTAGAGCTGACTTAAAAACTAATAATAATAAAAATAAAGAAATAAAAAATATTGAGATAACCTGGTACGTTAATCTTGTTCAACTATTACCCTGGATAAACTCCTAAAGTAGAATTTGCATCAAAGGATATACATGCTTTTTAAGCATTTTGACAGATCTTTGCAGAATCACCCTCCAGAATGGGGAATCCGTTCTCACTCCCACCGATGTCTGTTGGACCACCTGCTCCTCCATATCCCCTGCCAGTCATAGATTCTGTTCACTGGCTTCATTCTTGCCAGTCTGACTGGCATAAAAATGGTGTCTTGGTTCTTATTTTCATTTCTTTGATTCTAAGCAAGATCAAATGTCTTTTCGCATAATGATAATAGCAAAATCGTAACTAGAGTAATAACAGCTGACATTTGTTGAGTACTTCCTGTGCACTGGGCCCTTCCTGGGCAGCTTTCATATAGTATCTCATCTAATCCTCAGAACAGGTCTGGGAGGTACGTCTGTTACTCTCCTCACTTTACATAGGAGCACTTGAGGCACAGAGAAGTAACATAATTTGCCAAAGTCCACACAGCTAGAAAGTGACCAAACCAGGGTTTGAGCTCAAAGAGTCTAGCTCCAGAGTCTATTTCTTCACTTCCATGTTACTGGCTGTTTCTATTTTTTCTGTGAAGTGTGTTTCTATTCCTTGTCCATTTTTCTTTCGGGGTTCCATCTTTTCCTAATAAGGTGTAAGAACTTTTATATAGTAAATAAGCCTTTTATTATATATAGCAAATATTTTTCTCAGTATGTCATTGTTCTTTTAACATTTAAGTTTTATTTTGCTGAAGTGCAAAACTTGTATTTTCTATACAGCCTAATCATTCATCAACCTGTTTCCTGTATAGAGCCTTTTATATCATGCCTTCCCACCCTGCAAGGATGATTCTATTTCTAGGTGGGAATATAAGCCAAAATTTTTCAGATTTATGCCGTATTTTGGATTAAATCTACCATGGTTTCTTTTTCTGTTAGCACAGCTAGTTTAGGTTTTTAAATCCTATTTTTTACAGCATTTCTTTAGGTTTTATCTTTTTTGCCAATCCATAAAATTCTTTAGAAACTGTAAAGCACAAAAAGCATGCAGTATTATAAAAAGGCAGATCCTGACATTTGAAGGCGTAGAAGAAGCAGGTTAGGGTAACAAGCAACTTGTGCCCCGTGTGCCATTTCATTATCTTGGACTGTTTCATTGACAAACTTTTTATCCTCTTGACCTTAGCGTCGTCTTCATTGTCTGACATCATTAGGATTATATGTATTCCCATACTCACATACCCAAGAAATGAGACTTCATTCACCGACTTCAGACTATCACATTCCTACTACTCACTTAACTGGGTTTCTACAGTCAGCCTCTTAAAAAGGTAATTATGGCTGACCATACCACTCTCCGATCTGTCCCCTAGCCTCCCACATCCCAGTGGGGATTCTGGGGAGAGTGAAAGAGAGACACACGGACGTTCTTGTTAACCAGCCACGGGGCATGGACAGCACTCACCTGGATGAGTGACCATCAGATTACCCGCAAATGTAGAAAGCCCACAGACACAAAAGAGCACACAGACACCTGCGTGACACTCCCTTTCCTAAAAGAGGAGATTCCCAGAGTAACTCCAGGGGCCACCAAGTCAAATTCATTCCTTTCTTTGATTTCTCTGTGCAGCCCCTGACAAGTGTTTGTACTCCTTCCATTTGAAGATCTGCCGGGGTCGGGAAATCAGTTTTTCCCAAGACAACCCGTTTCTTTTGTGGGCAGTTCTAATTACGACAGTGTTCTTCTCTCTGTGATTGACAATGTGTTCCCTTTTGTGTTCTCTTCTGATCTCCTCCCAGTGTTGTTGCCTGGGACACAAAGCAAATCCTGCCACTCCGCCACATCTGTGACTTTAAACTTTTAAGATATTTTTTCTTTTTACACTTAGTGTGCAATTAATGTTTGGTTTAGATTTGTCCTGGAGCATACATTTTCTGTGGCTTGAAGAATTTATCAACACATCCAAGCCAACTCGGAAGATATCTTAACTTGCAGTTTTAATATTAAGGCTTCTCCTACACCAGGTCCCCCTAACAGATTCAAATATTAAGTGCTTGTATCAGATCCTAAGATAGAATTAGGTGCTTGTGTCCTGTCATGAGAAAAGCTGTGATTCTTAAGGGAGATTGCATTTTCATTTCTTTGAGAACTTTGGTTCTCATCACCATCCCCCCCTCGGCAGCTAAAGCGGTGGACGGATACGTGAAGCCACAGATCAAGCAAGTGGTCCCTGAGTAAGTGTCCAGGGTCCAGCCCTGGTCTTCTGCTGCCTCCTTTCCCTTCCCCCCGCGCCCCCCCTCCGCCCCTCACCGCTGCCCCTCCCGCTTATAGGCCCTGTAGGGCCCAGCACCCCCTGGCCCCCTGAAACCTGGCTCAGCCGCCGGAGAGGGAACTGAGCTTAGTCTCAATGGGACCAGGACCCAGGACCCCACTCCCGCAGCCGGACCCCCAGGCCCAGGGGGCGCTTTGTGCTTCCACACCCCAAAGAGATGTAAACATGCCCCTTGAGCCCTCCCCAAGTCAGCCGCTGCCCTGAGGTCACTGAGGCTTCTCCTGTTCCTCCTGCAGGTTTGTGAATGCGTCTGCAGACTCTGCCGGGGCCAGCGCCACCTACATGGACCAGGCCCCCTCCCCAGCCGTGTGCCCCCAGGCTCATTATAACATGTACCCACAGAAGTAGGTTGTGTTCTCTGGGGCTCCGCAGGGAGGAGCTGGGGCTGGGGCTGTGTTCTCTGGGGCTCAGGCTGGGCCCGGGGGGGCTGGTGGACAAAGGGACCCAGAGCTCCTGTAGGTCTGAGACCACCCAGGCCAGGCACCAGCATATGCCCAGGTGGGAGACAGAGATTTGAACAGAAGGTATTGGTAGTTTAGAATGGGGTTGGGCAAACGTCAACTACTCTTCTCTCTCAAAATGTAGATTTTTCTTGCTTTGTATAAGGAGCACATGGGCTTTACATGTGTGGACAGCCAGGGTTAGGGACAGCTGGGGTGGGTGTTCTAGCCTGAGCCTCTCCGTCCAGATAGCAAAGGACTCTACTCCCCACTGTTCAGATCAGGAGCATCTTTCCCCTGAAGCCTAGGCCAAGGGCACAGGCCATCTTGGGCTGTTCACCCAGTGGGGTGTGGGGCTTGGGGTGGTCTCTGTGGCTCATCATTGGCCTTGGGCAACCTTCCCCTTCCCTTTATCTCTTATCTTTTTCTCCCAAGCCCTGACCCCGTCCTTGACAATGATGGGGACTTTGATCTGGATGACACAATGGATGTGGCGCGGCGTGTGGAAGAGCTCTTGGGCCGACCTATGGACAGTCAGTGGATCCCTCACGCGCAGTCATGACGCCCCCATCTCCATCTTTAGCTTCTTCGTCCTCGCCAGAGGAGTTACTCTTGTGGATGTTTTAATTCCATGAATCGCTTCTCTTTGGAAACAATACTCATAATGTGAAGTGTTAATACTAGTTGTGACTTTAGTGTTTCTGTGCATGGTGGCACCAGTGAAGGGAACGTGTGTGAGTGTGTGAGTGTGAGGGTGTGTGGGTGTGTGTGTGCGTGAGTTTTCACATTGGGCTGTTTCTCCCCCTTGCTGTCCAGAGTTTAGTTGCAGCACTGGGGCCATAAACAGTGGCTGTGGTTGTTTTAACCTTGTGTAAAAGGCAGCAATTCCATGAACCCTGGAACTTGGCCATGTGTTCAGAGGGTGGCTGAACTTTGACATGTGGCTGTTCAAGTCAGAGAAGGACAAAGGGAGGAGAAAGCACCTCTCCTGTGAGATTTGTCACTGTGTCTGCCAAGCAACTGATATATAACCGTGATTGTCTCTGCTTTCCTCTGAAATGTACAAATTGCCTTTTGAAAAAGAAAGCCGTCCTCCCTCCTTCCCTCTCCGTGACTCCCGTTTTCCTGGGTAGGGATGGGAAAAAGCGGGGACATACAGTGATTGTTGGGGCAAGGGAAGTCACGGGTTGTCTGATGGGTAGTTGCTTTTTAAGTAACACTGAACCCATGTTCTTTCCTTCCCTCTCCTTCCATCCACTGTGTGAATTGCCCCTCAGTTCTGTGTGTGTGCACGTGCGCAGACACGTTTGATGAACCAGAGAAAAGAAAAGAGGGTCACATAACCGCAGCTTACAGTGCTGATGTCCTTTGTGTCGCAGCCAGAGTGGAAGGCCAGGCCGTGACCCACAGGCGCTGAGAAAGCTGCCTTGCCACCCGGGGCAGCTGCCCTCTGGTCTGCCCGTCCTTCCGCCCGAGCGCGGCTACCCCACGGCTTACTGATGGTGGCCACTCGCACAGGCTGACTGGTGTTTTGTTTCTAAATCGGGACTTCTTGTTTTGCTCTTCCCACCCTGATCTGATATCACAGCCCTTTCTTCCTGTGGCAGGTCCTGTGCCATTCACACCCAGGTCACCTCGATTCCCTTCACCGTCCACACGGGCCATCTCAGGGAGGGGCCGGTGGGGGTGCAGTTCGAACCCAGGGCCAGCGTGCTCAGCGACGTTGTTGCCCACTTGGTACGGGCCACTGGGTGTCAGCGTTGGTAATCTGGGGCAACACAGTCAGTGGGTTTCCTAGGAAGTTTGGTAAGCTGCAGAAACCAAACAAAACAGCTTCAGTACAACGTCCACGATTTCTTCCGTAGCTTTACCCCAGAAGGAAGGAACGGTCTATCGCAGTCAGGTGGGAAGAGGGGGAAGCAGGTATAGCTTTCCGGGTAGGCCTAAAGGTCACTCACCCCCGGCCCCCTTCTCCAAAAGAAGGAATGACCACACCAGGAGAGAATGGCCCTAAAAACCTTATTTTTATACATGTGAGTAAATAAACATATTTTTTTTACAAAAATGACTTCTGAATTTATCAGTGTTTTGATGTTAAAGGAAAATATTCCTCTGTAGTAAATTATTTATTGGAAGATGACTTTTTAAAAGCTGCTGTTTGCCCTGGCTTGGTTTCATACACTGATTTATTTTTCTATGCCAGGCAGTAGAATCTCTCTGCCTCTGAGGAGCAGGCCGACCCTTCCATGATACCAGCAGTGACATAGGATGTCGCTAAGCCCTTTACATACCCCTCAAGATTTGATTAAAATTCCACCCATGAGGATGAGTGTTGGGGAAGCAGGAGGAGGAGGCCTGACCGCTCTCGGACCCAGTCATAAAGAGCCCTTCCCTGCCTGCCCATTGGACTTCACCAGCACCGGCCCCTGAGTGCCCTGAGTGCCCTGAGTGCCGTGGCAGGCCAGCCGGGAGCTCAGCAGCCCCGACGGGGCGGAACTGACACACTTTCACGTTGGCAGGGACCCAGCGCCAGGGTGTGCTGTGGGCAGAGCTTGCCCTTGACGGTTGGCACTGGAGATTGGGGGGACAGGAGCCAAAGAGCGTGGCTGCCCCGAGCAGAGGGGTCCCATGCTGGTACGGTCGCTGACCTGTCCTCCGTTTTCCTGAGGCTGCGCTGATAGATGGGAGAGATGTTTGACTGAAAGGTATGCTCGCTATCTGCGTTGTGTTTTCTCTTTTCTCCCTGTTCCTGCAAACCACAAAAGAGGCAGTGGCAAGTCTTGACCTCCTCTGCCTCTCACTCGCCCCCAGACACGCACACACATAAGTCATCAAATGTTTCAATGTGTGGTATGTGCCGGGTTTTTGTAGGGGGGTGGGGAGACTAAAAGTGAATAGAACTTAAAGTGGAAGTATACTTTTTATAATTTTTCTTTTTAAAACTTTGTGAAATTATTTCAGATACATATTTTAGTGTTGAGGCAGATTAGTATGTAGCCACCAAAAAAGTATTGTGTACAATCTGGGGCAGTCACAAAATTGTGTATTTTATGTTACAATAAAGGCTTCCTCTGAAGGGACAATATTGAGTTCTGTTTTTCTTTTCATCGAGATGGTGAGGGAGGGTGGCTTTGATAGGGAAATATTTGCGATCATCAGTGTGACTGTGAAAAACGGAACTGGTGGCCTCAGAGAGTGTGTCCTAGCTTTGATGGCAGAGGGGGCATTTCTTACCTTCCTGTTCATATGATGTTTTAAAAATTAGAGTGATCGTCTGTACCTCCTAGCCTCCTGATTCCACACTGTTCCCATTACAAAGCTTACCCTTAAATTTCAAGCACATTTCGAGTTGCCTGCTCTGAGCTGGGCATTGTGAGTGGGAGGAGAAATTGTTCTGCCCTCAAGAGGATCGTGGCCCAGGAAAGATGACAAACATAACCAAACATGATAGGAGATTGGCTCACGCTGCAATAAAGCTGTCCTGAGGCCGTAAGGGAATACAAGAGAACATGGAAGAAGGGCACCAGTTAGCTTGAGCTGACCCCTAAAGAACACATGGGAGTTAGGAGAGGCGGTCAGGTGGAGAGACCAGCGCAGGCAGAAGCTGGAGATGCAGGAGGGCCAGATACGGCTGGATAGAGGGTGACGTCTGCTTCTCAGCTCAGGCCTGCATCACAATCTCCTGGAAAACTGGCTAAAGTGCAGATCGCTAGGCAACTCTCCAGAGTGTCCCAGCCAGTAGGCCTGGGGTTGAGCCTCAGAATTTGCATTTTTTAAAAAAAATTTATTTATTTTGAGAGAGAGTGAGCAAGAAAGGAGCAGAGAGAGGGGGAGAGAGAGGATCCAAAGTGGGCTCTGTACTGACAGCAGAAAGCCCTTGGGGGCTCAAACTCACGAACCATGAGATCATGGCCTGAGCTGAAATCAGACATTGAACCTCCTGAGCCACCTACATACCCCAGAATTTGCAGTTCTAACAAGTTGTCAGGTGATACGGGGGCAAGGACCACACTTTGAGAACTGTGGCCAGTGATGAAGCCTAGTGTGCCAGGCTAAGAGTTTAAACTTCACCTGAGCATGATGGCAAGTGAAACCTTACCAGACTTCAAGCAAAGGAATGGCCAGAGTCTCATTTTAGGAAATACTATAGCGACACTGTGTATGATGGATTGAAGGGAGGCAAAAGAGGAAGGCAGGGATCCGGGGAGGCTGTTTCAACAGTGTGGGTCAGAGGAGAGGAGGTTCTAGATGAGGATACCACAGCAGTGGCCCTGAGGCCTACTATGCAGACATTGTGACCAATGCTGGAGAGCGGGATTGGAGTCTAGAGTAATTCCAGGTTTCTGGCTTGGGAAGTAATTGATAGAGATGCTCCTCAGTGAGATGGGGAGGGGAAGATGTGGGAGAGGAGCAGGTTGGGAGGAAGATTGAGTACAAATCCGGATACGTTGGAATGTCCAAGGAGACGTGGGTGTGCAGCTTAAGAATGATCAGGGCTAAGAGATACGGAGGAGGGGAGGGGGGCGGGACAGAGAGGCAGGCTCTGAAACAGAAAACTTCGAATCTCTCCTCAAAAGAACGGACTTCATTTGCAAGGGAAGTTCAAGCTTAAGGGTGCTCTCTGAAACCTTGGAGGTTGTGAAAGGCAAGTGGCAAGAGAATGATAGCTTTATCGGAGGTAGAGGTTGAGCTGGGCTAGCGAGTGTGCTAGAGAAAGATGGGGAAAGAGACAGCCGGGAGGAGCTCTCTCGGGGTCAGAACAAATCTCAAACACTGGCCGTGAAACTGTCCCTTCAAAGAAACCTGAATTTGATTGGATCAGTTTGTGGAGCCATTTCTCCCCCCAAAGCATTGTTGGAAAATATATAGCAATTAGCCAACAATTCGTGTAGCTTAACAGCTGGGTGTGGTCAGGGAAAGAGGTGAAAATCACTGTCATGCTAGGGTGACTGGGCATACTCAAGTCTGCACCCCCTGAATGAGCAATAGCAGAGGCTTTGCACTGTAGGGAGGTGGGGGGTGGGAAGTATGTGGACTCACTAAAATGATCAGCCACTCACTACCCAAATAACAATAACAAGACAAGCCCTGGAAAATTCACAAATATATGGAAGTTAAACAATATACTCCTAAAATAACCAACTGAAAAAGAATAAAGTTGAAGTAGTCACATGTCACAGTAGGTCAAAACTTAGTGCAAAGCAACAATAATCAACATAGTGTGATACTGGCATAAGGATAGATGTATGGATCCATAGAATAGAATTCAGAGTCCAGAAGGAAACCCATGTGTCCGTAGTCAACTGATTTTTCACAGGAGTGCCAAAACCATGCAATGGGGAAAGAATAGTCTTTTCAACAAGTGGTGCTGGGACAAGTGGTGCTGGGACAACTGGATAGCCACATGCAAAAGAATAAAGTTGGGGGGGGGTGGAGAGGGACGCCTGGGTGGCTCAGTCAGTTGAGTGTCCAACTTTGGGTCAGGTTGTGATCTCACAGTTGGGGAGTTCGAGCCCTGCATCGGGCTGGGCTGTCAGCCTGTCAGCCTGTGAGCGTGGAGCCCGCTTTGTATCCTTCTGTCCTCCTCTTTCTCTGCCCCTCTCCTGAGCATGCACGTGGGCGTACTCTTTCTCTCAAAAAAATAAAAACATTAAAAAAAAAAAGAATAAAGTTGGAGCCTTATGTTACATCACGTACAAAAATTAAAATGGATCAAAGACCTAAATGTAAGAGATAAAACTATAAAAATCTTAGAAGAAACCATAGAAAACTTCATGACATTGGATTTGGCAATGATTTCTTGGCCATGACACCACAGGCAACACAAGATAAATTGGACCTCATCGGGGTGTCTGGGTGGCTCAGTCGGTTAAGCGTCCGACTTTGGCTCAGGTCATGATCTCATAGTTGGTTGGTTGGGTCCTTCATTGGGCTCCGCCCTGGTGCAAAGTCTGCTTGGGATTCTCGCTCTCTCCTCTCTGTCTGCCCCAACCCCATTCGTGCTCTCTCACTCAAAATAAATAAATAAATAAATAAACTTTAAAAAAAAGTAGACCTCATCAAAACAAAAACTTTTGTGCATCAAAGGACACTGTTAGAGTGAATAGACAACCCACAGATTGGGAGAAAATATGTGCAAATTATATGTCTGATAAGGGATTAATATCCAGAATATATAAAGAATTCCTACAAGTCAACAACAATTTTAAAAAAATTAATGTTTACTTATTTTTGAGAGAAAGAGAGAGCACAAGCCGGGGAGGGGCAGAGAGAGGGAGACAGAGAATCCAAAGCAGGCTCCAGGCTCTGAGCTGTCAGCACAGAGCCCGATGCAGGGCTAGAACTCACGAACTGCAAGATCATGACTCGAGCCAAAGTCAGACGCTTAACCGACTGAGCCACCCAGGTGCCCCATTTTTAAATGGAAAGGATGTGAGTAGACATTTCTCTAAAGATATACAGGTGGACAATAAATACACAAGAAATGCTCAGTCGTTAGAAATGCAAATCATGGGGTACCTGGGTGGCTTAGTCAGTTAAGCATCTGACTTGATTTCGGCTCAGGTCATGATCTCACTGTTTGTGAGTTAGAGCCCCGAGTTGAGCTCTATGCTGACAGCCCGGAGTCTGGAGCTTGCTTCAGATTCTATGTCTCCATCTCTCTCTGCCCCTCCCCACTTACTCTCTGTATCTCTCCCAAAAGAAATAAAAAGAAACTTAAAAATTTTTTCTAAAAAAAAAAAAATGCAAATCACAACTACAATGAAATACTTCTTACCCATTAGATTGGCTGTTATCATAACAAAACAAAAAAACAACTGTTGTAGGGGATGCGGAAAAATTGGAACCCATGTGCGTTGCAGGTAGGCATGTAAAGTAGCAGCTGCTGTGAAAATACCATGGAGATTCCTCAAAAAGTTAAACATGTGATCCAGCACTTCTGGGTATATACTCAAAAGAATTGAAAGCGGGACTCAAACAGATATTTGTACACCCGTGTTCGTAGCAGCGTTATTCACAAAAGCCAAAAGGTGAAAATAACACAAGTGTCCATCGGTGGGTGAATGGGTAAACTAAATGTGGTCTAGACATACAAGGGAATATCATTCAGCTTTAAAAAGGAAGGGAATTCTGACACATGCCACAACATGGGTGAATCTTGAAGACATTATGCTGAATGAATAAGACAGACATAAAAGGACAGACATTGTATGGATGCCCCTATGTTAGCTACCTGGAGTAGTCAAACTCATGAAGACAGAAAATAGAATCATGGTCATCAGAGGCTGGGGAGAGGAGGAATGGGGAGTTAGTGTTTCATGAGTCACACTTCAGTGTAGGAAGAAGAAAAAGTTCTGGAAATGGATGGTGGTGATGGTTGCACGATGGTGTGAATGTACTTAATGCCACTGAAGTGGATACCGGATCGGGTTAAAATGGTAAATCTTAGGCATATTTTACCACAAGAAAAAACAAATCAAAGACCTAAATGTAAGAGCTAATTTTATGGAAGTATTGGAAGAAAACATAGGAGTAAATCTTCATGACCTTGGACTTGACGATGGGTCCCTAGATATGACACCAAAAGCACAAGCAACAAAAGAAAAAGTAGACAATTAGACTTCATCAAAATTTAAAATTTTTGTGCTTCAAAGGACACTATCAAGAAAATGAAGAGACAACCCACAGAATGGAAGAATCCATTTGCAAATCATCTATCTGACAGGGGACTTGACTGCAAAATATATAAAGAACTCTTACAGCTTAATAATAAAAAGACAAATAGCCCAGTAAAAAATGGGTAAAGGATCTGAAAAGACATTTCTCCATAGAAGTGTATAAATGGCCAATAGATACATGAAAAGATGCTTGGTCATTGGTCATCGGGGACCATGCAAATTAAAACAGACTCAAGTCACTTCACACCCCACTACGATAGCTGTGATCAAAAAGTTGGGTAATAACAAGTGTTTGCAAGGATGTAGAGAATTTGAAACCCTCATATACTGCTGGTGGGGATGTAAAATGGTGCAGCCACTATGGAAACCAGTTTAACAGTTCCTTACACAGTTAAACAGAGCTACTATGCAACCCAGCTATTCTATTCATTGGAATGCAGTAAATCCCTTGCATTCATCACATTTTTATGCAAGAAAATAAAAACATATATCCACAGAAAAACTTGTACACAAATATCCGTAATAGCGTTATACATAGTAGCCAAAGAACGGAAATGACCCCAAATGCCCATCAACTGATGAACGGATAAGTAAATGTGGTGTGGCATATCCATACCATGAAATACATTTGGCAATAAAAAGAAATTAACTACTGCTACACGGTACGACGTGGAAGAACCTTGAAAACATGCTAAGTGAAAGGAGCCAGCACAAAAGACCACGTGTTCTGATTCCATTTATATGAAATGTCCAGAACAGACAAATCTATATGGAGAGCAGCTAGATTTGTGGTTGCTTATGCCAGGGGAGGGGATTTATTTCTCTACCACCTTTGTGAGAGAAAGCTGGTAGATCTTTGTGGACATGGTTTCTGGATTGGGAGAAAAAAAAAATTTTTTTTAACAGTTCTCCAGCTTGAACCTGCTCTCCTGGGGTGCGCCCTTCTCCCAACTCAAGCTGCTTCCTGAACTCTTTCCCACACTCAGCTTTCTCTTCCTTCACCTGCAGGAGTTTGAAGACAGCAGGAGTTTGAAGTCTCCCACGGTAGCTTCCTCCCACCTGCCAGCTTGGGCTTGGGCCCTTAGGCAAGCTGCCCCTTTAAGAGCACCCCCCCCAGCTCCTCCCTCAGGCCCGTGACCGGATTTCCCCATCAGGGCCCCTCCCTTTAAAGCCACGGCTCCATCTTTCTGACTGGCTGTGTACAGAGACCCAAGTACCCACCGCCGAGGGGGCCCTGGGTGCTGAGAGTCTGCGCAAGTGGGCTATGACAGGTGCACGTGGGACATGGAACCACTTCCCCGGGGCTTAGGAGGGGCCCGGAGCGGGGACAGGGTGGATCCTGGGATGCAGCAGAGCCACCCAGGAGTGGGCAGGACATGTCATTGAGCAGCCGCTGTGTGCCAGGCACTGTGTCAAACCCTGTCTATATCTTCTGCGAAGCTGTTATTATTCCCATTTTACAGACAGGGGAACGGAGCCCAGAGCAGCTGGCTGACTTACCCAGGGCCCTACGGCTAACCAAGTGTCAGAGCCAGTGTCCGACCTCAGGTCAGTGTGACTCCAAGGCCTTGATGTTGTCTCCTCTGCATCACCTGCCTGATGGGTCCCGGCTTCTTCCCAGACTTCCTTTTTCCTGGGTTTCTCGTGCGGTAGAGGGGGCTTAAGGTGAGGGAGAAATGGGTTATCCTCTCCTCCCCTCCAGGACCAGAACTTGGGTCCCTTCCTCCTCCCAGGAGCTGCTTGGAGATGCTGCTGCTGCTGCTGTTCCTTCTCCTGCTGCTGCTGCTGCCACTGCTGGCCGTGCTCTGGCAGCGGCAGCCCCAAGATGCCAGGCTGTCCTGGCTTGCTGGCCTCCAGCACCGTGTGACAGCAGGGACCCTGTGCTGGGCGGCCGCCTGGCAGCAGCGGAGACTAGAACAGAGCACACTGCACGCGGGCCAGAGCCAGCAGCAGGCCCTGAAGTGGTGTCTGCAGGGAGCCCAGGGGCCCCGCGGTCCCCTCAGGGGGAACACAGGTGTGTTTCCAAGGGGCTGGGGAGGTGGCCCCAAACAGATAGAAACCCCACAGGATAGTCAGATTTCAGAACCCAAGGATTCCCTCTCACCTTCTACCGCCAGCACAGAGGGGCCCAACGCAAAGACCCTACCCAGGCTCAGGATTGTTCAAGATGAATTTTCCATTCCTGGGCCCCAGTAGCCCCGCTCAGCCTAAGCCTATGCTGGGTTCCTTATTAAGGGTCTCACCCATCTTGCCTGAAACTCTTGGGAAACTGTGGCTTCAGGACGAGTTTATGATGTCTTTGGGCTACAGATACAAGCACCTTCCGGAACCATCTCCCACTGACCAAGGCCAGCCAGGCCCAAGAGGAAGAAAGTGAGGGGCAGCTCTCGCCTCCTACCTCAACCCAGTACTACGGGGAGGCCTCTCTGCAGGTAAACGGAGAAGGCTGGAGCCTAGCCCCATTAGAGACCCCTACTTGCAGCCAAACCCTCCCAGCAGGGTGGGCAAAGAACCCCCAAACTGGGGGCTCGGGGACTGGCTCAGGCCCAGGGCCAACACCCTCTCTTGTCTCCCTCCAGGCCACCTTGCTGGGTCTGGCAGCCCTAAACAAGGCCTATCCAGAAGTGCTGGCTCCGGGAGGCACCGCCTGTGTGACCCCTACGTCCCCCTGGCCCTGCCCTCTCCCCTGGCCTTGGCGTGCCTTGGGCCAGGTTAGCGCCCCTGGAGCCAAGCACCCTGGGGCCCTGCTGCTGAAGGCACTGAGGTCCCCAGGGCTGCGGGCACTGGAAGGTGGGACAGCGGCCGAACTCCTGGATGTCTTTGTGGGCCTGGAGGCGGATGGCGAAGAGCTAGCTGAGACAATAGCTGCCGGGAACCCGGGGGTGCCTCTCCCCAGACGGGCAGCTGAGTTGCGGGAGGCCCTAGAGCAGGGGCCCCGAGGACTGGCCCTTCGGCTCTGGCCGAAGCTACAGGTGGTGGTGACTCTGGACGCAGGAGGCCAGGCCGAGGCTGTGGCTGCCCTGGAGGCATTGTGGTGCCAAGGGCTAGCCTTCTTCTCCCCGGCTTACTCTGCCTCTGGAGGTCAGCAGGACTCAAGGCTAGTGAGCTGGGGCAGGGGGCAGAGGTCACACGGCTAGCTGCCAAACACTGAGCCCTACCTAATCATTTAATCCCCCCAACACCAACAGCTCCGTTTATACACATGCAGAAACTGAGGCTCATAGAGGTTAAGAAACTTGCACAAATTCACACGGCGCCAGCATTTGGCGCCAGGTCTGCCACCCGCCGAACCACCGCCTCCTCCCAACTAGGGCCTCAGAGGTGGCACACTGAGCCTGGGGGAGCCAGGAAGGAGGGGTGGGAGGGCAGCAGTGGGAACAGCTGCTCAGAGAACTGGGGCCTGGGGGCCCGGGGGAGGGGCTACTGCCTAGCAGAAAGCAAGGGCACCGGCCACTGAAGGGCTGCTTGCTCCCCACAGGGGTGGTGGGCCTGAACCTGTGGCCAGAGCAGCCCCGCGGGCTCTACCTTCTGCCCCCTGGAGCTCCTTTTATTGAGCTGCTCCCAGTCAACAAAGGAGCCCAGGAAGAGGCTGCCTCTACCGTCCTGCTGGCCGAGGCCCAGAAGGGCAAGGAGTATGAGCTGGTGCTGACCGACCACATCAGCCTTACCAGGTGATCGCCTGCCCACCCCTCTGGGACCCTATCGAAGGCCAGGGATATGAGCGAATGGGCCCCTGGGGCTGACCTCGCCCCCCACTCCCCCACCTGTCAGGTGCTGCCTGGGTGATGTGGTACAGGTGGTTGGTGCCTACAATCGGTGTCCAGTCGTCAGGTTCGTCTGCAGGTACGTGACCCCCTGGGGAGCTGAGGGGCCGTCCTTGTGCCCTAGGCTCCTCTGTCTCCTTCCTCCTCCCCAGGCTGGGCCAGGCCCTGAGTGTGAGAGGAGAAGACATTCGAGAGGATGTGTTCTCTGAGGCCCTGGGCCGGGCTGTCGGGCAGTGGCCAGGGGCGAAACTGTTAGACCACAGCTGTGTGGAGAGCAGCATTCTGGGTAAGCTTCTCCATCAGCTCCTGCCCCCCATTCTTGAGTTGGCTGCCCCCCATGCCATTCCATGCGGATGGAAGAACTTTAGAAAAGAGGTCAGAAGACGTGGCCTCTTTGGTTGCTCCTAACACAAGTCCTAGCTCACTCAGGTCTAACTCCCATCCCTCCTGCTGCAGTCTCTCCCCCTTTCCCTTCCGGGCCTGCTTCATATTTACGATTAGGTTTTGGGTTCCTCTCCATTTACCCTCCTCTCTACCAAGGGATTCCTCTTCTCCCATGAACCTCAGAGGAAGGTGGAACAGGTAGGAGCACCGGCATTGGCGTTGGGAGCTGCCTTGTTGACAAAAGTGTGTGAACATGGGGGTTTGTCTGCAGATTCCTCCGAGGGCTCGGCTCCCCACTATGAGGTGTTTGTGGCGCTGAGGGGCCTGAGAAACCTGTCAGAGGAAAATCGAGACAAGGTAAACAAGACAGGGATAGGACAGGACGGGACTGCGTGTCTCCTTTACCCTGCATGACTCCAGGTGCCCTGGGCGCAGTGGAGTGATGGGGAGGAGGGGGGCAGGGAGGAGAGCTTCCCTGAGGCTCTGGGAAGGGAGAGATGAATTCCACAGACACATATGGACACATGAAACACCTACCACACATACCCTGGGCACCATCAGGCATCCCTCATCCACATGCCACACAGCTACACACCAGCCTCACTCAGGCCGTTCTGTTTCCAGCTTGACCACTGCCTTCAGGAAGTCTCTCCCCGCTACAAGTCCTTGCGGTTCTGGGGCAGCGTGGGCCCTGCCAGAGTCCACCTGGTGGGGCAAGGGGCCTTCAGAGAACTCCGGGTGGCCCTTGCAGCCTGCCCTTCGTCCTCCTATCCTCCTGAGATGCCCCGGGTCCTTAGGCACAGGCACCTGGCCCAGTGTCTGCAGAAAAGGGTGGTGTCCTGAGCTGAGAGGCCTGCCCACTGCCCCATCCCCCTCATAGGCCACTTGGTACATTCCTCTGTGGCCTCTCTGGATGGGAAGTCTTGGCCAGGGTCTTCGACTCTGTGCTGCGTGACAGTTGCCCATCAGAACCCCAGGCCTGAGGGAGGTCTAAGCTGTTCAGCCCGTTCTGAGGAGCCCACGTCAACTGGCCCCTGCAGTGCCCTCCCTGAAGTCCCGTGGCGCCCTCCGGAGGACACTGCTAGAGTTCCCACATACTGCCGATGTCTCCTGTGTCTCCAGGCCCAGTCACTGGGCAGGCTGGACGTGTTAACCGTTAATGTTCCCCAGGAGCGGCCCTCAGTCAATAAGAGACAGGAGTCAGAGAAAGAGACCTCAGCATCACTGTCCCTGAGTACAATTCTCAAGTGTCTTCTGCACCGGTTGCCCGTAGTGGTAACCCTCTGATTAACACAATTCTTACTGGTTTTCCTTCCACCCTGCCCATCCCCATGTTTTCATGTGCTTTGTAGGATTACCTCCCAAATAAACCACTTGCACCCAGATTCTGGACTCAGGGTCTGCTTATGGCGAAACTGTAGTAGTCTCATTCGTCCTGCTCTTGCTGCAGGCTGGCTTCCCCCACCTTCAGCTCTGGACACCAAGGCTTTCCCCCCACGCTCCACTCCAGGTTGGGGTAGGTCTTGGGGACCCCTACCATGGCCTAGGTCAACCCAGAAGACCCAGAGCCCACCTCTCCTCCCTCTCTCCACTCCAAGCTTACCGTAAATGGGGAAGGACTGCTCCTCAACTTAGCTGGCTTAGCACAGGTGCCTGTCTGGCCCAATACCCACAAATCACCTCCATGGGCAGGGGCTATACTGCAAGTCAGGAAGTATCACAACAGGAAGCAATCTCAGAGACCATTTGGGTTAACTGCCCATCTTAGCAGTGGGGAAACTGAGGCTTCCTGAGGCTGTGAGGCTTGCCCAAGGCCCCACAAGCTCCTGTTAAGTAACACAGTCCCTGTTCCTGATCAGTTGCCAAGTCACCAGTTCTACCTCTGAATTACTGCTGGATTCCATGCCCCACATCCAGGCCACCCAATCCCCCATCAACCCCACAACTTCTTCCTGCTAAAACCCTCCTGTGGCTCCCCAGTGGCCACAGGATTCAGACCAATCAGCTTAGCCTGCAAGACCCTTTGACCCACCCTGGCCCTCACTTACCTGTCCAGCCACCTCTCCCCTGAGAAGGAAGCCACAGCTATGATGACCACACCCTACTATCCTGCATGAGCTAAGCACTGTCACCTCCAGGTCTCTGCTCAAGCTGTGCCTTCTGTGGAATGCCTCCTCCCCAGTCTTAGCTGATGGAAATCTACTTGGCATGCAAGGCCTTTTTGGGGTCCTTTCTCCCACGAAGCTATCATTATGCTAGGTTGCCTCCCCACCTGGACTTTGGAGCTCCTGGAAAATTGGGCCATGTCTGATGCACACTGTCCCTCCAGTGCTGTGCAGGGCCTGGCTGAGAGCAGGTGCATAATGGACATGCCCTGAATAAAAGAGACTCTGGCTTGGAGATGGCGCGGTCCTCCCCGCCCCGGGTCGTTCACTCTCTCCTATGGTGGGATTGGGACTCTATCCCCTACTCCAGGCCACCTGAACAGGAGGGAAACTGGGCAGGTCCAAGAACAACACCAGGTTTGGCTGTTTCCTCCCCCTACCCAGGCTGAGTTTTCAAGCTTTTCCCCCTTGGAGGTTCGTGGAAGGGGCAGAGGGAAGGAGAGAACTGGGGGAAGGGAGAGGTGTAAGAAGACTTTTCCATTAAGGAAGAGGGCCGTGGAACCTGACAGACCCCAGGGACAGCAACGAGGAGCTAGGCCTGCTGCCTAGCTGCCCTCCCCCCACCACATACACCATGTGGAGAGTGGGTCTCACAGCTGCCTTCTCTCCTGCCCTAATTAGCAGTTGCCCCCCCCCCACCCGCCCCAAACACACATACATTGTCCCAGGCCAGCGCCCCAGCCAGGGCCTCTTTTGTGCTCCCAGATTCCTGGGTGCAAGGTGGCCTCATTAATGCCCGGAGACCGCCCCATCTCCAGGGAGCAGGCAGACAGACAAGGGGGGGACCCTGGGCACAGTGATCGAACTCCCGCTTCTGAGAGCCTTGGCGGCCATTCTTTGGGCCCAACCTGGAGACGGCTGCCCTGTGGGAGGCTAATCTTAGACTTGCCTTTGTCTGGCCCCAGAGTAGACGCAAGTACCCGTCTGTCCTGCACCACCTCAGAGCACTATAAACCCCAGGCCCTTGATCAGTGGTCACAGTCAACGGCCTCAAAGTTCCTGGCTATTTGGACCACTGCAGACAACACCTTTCTTGGCTACCCCACTCTGAGCTCCAGACGTCATGAACCCTCCCTCTACAAAGGTAAAGATACCTGGGGATGGAGGGGTAACTCATCATCCCAGGGGGGCAATGAGACTGCTTGCTCAGGGGGCTGGAAAGAAGTCTGAGATGTCTCTACTCTTGGTCTTTTCCCGGGGGGGGGGGGGGAGGCTCTGAGGCAGGGGACTGGGTGGGGCCTTGGTGGAGGGTCGGCCTCTGCTAGCATGGGACTGTGCCCAGCTCCTGAGAGCTCATGTATCAGGTGCTGTTTGCAGTCTCTCATGTCCTCCTCCTGGCAGCCTGCACTATAGGAATTACTTAACCCGTTTACAAGTGAGGAAGTTGTGCCCATAAGAGGGTAGGAAACTGGTGCAGAAGCCACAGAATGCAGTTTCCCCTGTGAGGGAGCAGGCAGACAAGACAACCTGGATCCTGCCGGTCCTTGACTGCACCCCAGTCCTTGGTTTGCCCATGTTGGGACTATACTGGGTCTGTTTCCCTGAGTGAACAAACTTCCGGTGCAGACTCACACACCCTGTTTTCAGGTGGAGTGGTAAGCGCTCTAATGGGGGTAACGAGAGACTTAAGGGTACCCAGAAAAGAGGGAATCACTCTGCCCAGGAGTCTCAAAGGGCTTCCTGGAGGAGATGGTGTGCTGGGGCTTGAGAGATGAGTAGGTAAAAGAGCCAGAGAGGAGCCCTCTAATACAGTCTTGCAGACAGAGGCCGGGGAAACTAGGGGACGCAGAGTGTTAGGACCGCAGGAGGGAGGGGGCGCAGAACCAAGTGGGCGGGGCCTGGGCCAGGGGGCTGAAGGTGGGCGCGGCGGGAAACCCGCCGCCCCCCCCCGCCCTCCCCCCACCCCAGCGCCTGGCCTCGCGTCTCTCTAGGTCCCCTGGGCCGCCGTGACGCTGCTGCTGCTGCTGCTTTTGCTACCACCCGCGCTCCTGTCGCCGGGAGCGGCAGCGCAGCCCCTGCCCGACTGTTGCCGCCAGAAGACGTGCTCCTGCCGCCTCTACGAGTTGCTGCACGGCGCGGGCAACCACGCGGCCGGCATCCTCACGCTGGGCAAGCGGCGGCCGGGACCCCCTGGCCTCCAGGGCCGGCTGCAGCGCCTCCTGCAGGCCAGCGGCAACCACGCAGCCGGCATCCTGACCATGGGCCGCCGCGCAGGCGCAGAGCCAGCGCCGCGCCCCTGCCCCGGGCGTAGATGTCCCGCCCTGGCCGCTCCCTCTGCGGCGCCTGGGGGAAGGTCTGGAGTCTGAGCCGTTGCTCTGGCCGGGTTCTGACCCTGCCCTCTCCTCGCTGCCCGCCGGGTGTCAGCCCTCAGAAAAAGGGCAATAAAGACGAGTCTCTGTTAGTGAAGCTGGTCTCTGTTCCTTTGCTGTCGCATCCCGTCCTGCAGGGGGCGTGAGAGTCTGTAAAGAGCCCGAGGGCCTGGCAGCCCGGCCCTGGAGCACCTCAGCTCTGGCTGGTAGAACACAAAACACAGAGCAAGGAACTGTGCTAGGCCCAGTGGTACGGAGAGAAACGCACGTGTGCACGCTTGGAGGGGGAGGAGGGGGGGCAGACTCATCTCTCAATGCTCTCTCCTCGTCATTCTGTATCTCGACCTTTACAGACAGACAGGGATGGGAGGTAGCTAGGAATGTTGCACAGAGGAGCGGAGTCTGGCTGGAAAGGGAGAGGAGCCAAGCTTGCTCACAAGACCGAGAATTTGAGATTCAACATGAATTTTCCCGAGTGGCTGCAGCACGGGGTTGACGGTGTGGGGCGCGGGGAGACGCTGGAGGCGAGGCTCTTAGGTTCCTGCAGCCTGGACTGTGAAGGCTTTATACTTCATTCTGTAGGTACCTGGGAGTCAGGAGTTCTTAATCAGAAATGGGGCAAGATTTTCCTGCAACTTTAGCCGAATGCACCCCCCCACCCCCAATTCATATGTTGAAGTCCTAACCCCCAGCACTTCATAATATGACCTTATATAGAAATAGTAGATATAATTAAGATGAGGTCATACTGGAGTAGAGTGGACCTCTAATCCAATATGACCAGTGTCCTTATAAAAAGGGGGAATGTGGACTTACAGAAACACACACAGGGGGAACCCATGTGAACATGAAGACAGAGGTGGAGTGATGTATCTACAAGCCAAGGGACACCAAAGATTGTCAGCAACCCACCAGAAGCTAGAAGAGAGGCATGGAACAGATTCTCCCTCACAGCCTTCAGAAGGAACCAGCCCTGCCTTCTCTTGATCTTGGACTTCTAGCCTCCAGAACTGAGACATAAATTTCCGTTGTTTAAGCCAGTTTGTGGTACTTTGTTATAGTAGCCCTAGGAAACTAATATAACATCCAAAAGTAGAGACACAGAAGGATGTGGGACTTTTAAGCAATCTAACATTCCAGATAATGCCCAGGTCAGACTTGGGGATGAGGAGCACTGGTGAGGGCCTGAGATGACCACCAGCCTATCTTCCCATTCTCACTGGCTTTAGCTGCTTTGTTCTGGAAAGCAGCCACCCTAATCCACCACCCTCAGCTGCCCCCCACCCACCCCCCCACCCCCGCCCGGTGATTTTCTGCTTTTGTAGTGAAAAAGTCCGATGTCTGGTCTCACCTGGGTCCTTCTTGCTGCTGCACTGGTTCCCTCTTGGAGAAGATGGAGCTCAAAGACCACCAATACACCTTTAAAGATTTGCAAACTGCCTCTGCCTAACTTGAAACTATCTTTCTCAGCCCCCAACTTGCCTCCAGCCTCTCTTCCACTTGAATGGCAGCTGAGAGAAGGAAGGTTAAATCAAGACTACAGGAAGAGAGAGACAATTGCTCTCCAGCACACTTATTGTGTACCAAAAACATGCATTATGCTATTAAATTCTCACAACCGCATGAGGTGAAAATTATTAGCTCAATTTTACAGATAAGGAAAGGGAGGCTTGACGAGGCTAAATCACACAATCAGTGAGTAGCAAAGCTGGGATTCTACCCCATGGACTCCAAAGCTCTTTTCATCCACCAGGCTGCGCTCAGAGACAGAGCTCGCCAAGGTTCCTTACCTAAACTGGGGCTCGAGTGAGGGTTAAGCTATTCTAGAAGTTCATTTCCAGCCGTCCCGTCGACCCCCCACCGGCCAAACGAATCTCTTTAACCTTGCTATCACACTTTGGAGCGCAGGGAACTGAAATATCCCAATTCCAGCAGGCGGCACTGTGAACCAAACACCATCCGCAGCGTGGGCGGCGCGCGGGGAAACCCGTAGGGCGGAGCCACAAGGAGTCGCCTGGGAACCACGCGTGGGGGCGTGGTCACCCCGGAAAGGGGAGTGTCTGCCAACCAAGCCCCGCCCCACCTCCGTGGTCTCTGCTCCAGGTGGGCGTGTCCCGAAATCTCTCTGGGAGAGACACGCGTGGGCCGCTCCCCCCTGGGAGGAGCAACGCGGAGAAGGGTGAGGGTGTCGCTGGCGGCCCCTCCCCGTACCGGCCACGTGGCGGGTGCGGGCCGAGCCCGGGGGAAAGAACTTGGCCCGTGGGGAGGTGGGGGGACAGAGGCGGCGCCAAGCCTAGCCGAGAGCTGCAAGGTTCGGAACCGAGAGGCAGCGGCGGCGGCGGCGCTGAGAGGAGGGGAGGAGGCAGGCGGACGCATGGGGCGCCCCGGCTCCGCCGGCAGCGCGCCCCCTCCGGCCCCGCCGCGCTGAACGCCCCCCAGCGCCGCGCCTCGACCCCCCGCCCCGAGGCCATGCCGGTCATGAAGGGGTTGCTGGCCCCGCAAAACACCTTTCTGGACACCATCGCCACCCGCTTCGACGGCACTCGTGAGTGGGGCGAGGCTGGGGCTGGGTGTTGGAGCTGGGGCCAAGTCGGCTTCGGCGCCGGCGCCGGGTCTCCTGGATATGGTGACACCCGAGGCGGGGAGAGTGGACTTGACGGTCTAGGAACTCCCCAAGTCGCCGGGAAAGGAACAGGACTGGCAGTGTCCTGTGAGGGGAGGCGAGGAAAGGGCCAAGAGTGCAGGGGGCTAAGACTGGGAGTGTGACTGAGTCAGGAAATGCTTTTTGTGCCGCAAAACGGAGGAGGGGGCCGTGGGAGCCTCCCGCTGCGGGGCAGAGCTCTGCTGGGGACGTATGGGGGGGTATCCGAGACGCAGAGGTGGGACGAAGCGGTCAGGCGCTCTGGAGTCTACTTCCAGAAGGCTCCAGCATCTCCTTCCCCAGGAAAAAAAAAAAAGAAAAAAGAAAGAGAAAAGATCAGACTTAGGCAGCACCTTGCTTGGATTAAGGTCACGCGCCCCCAAATCTTGGCGCGTCTGCATCTGAGGGAGGTGAGGCAGGAGGAGGGGGTGGTCCCTGTGACGGAGGGAACTCTCTGCTCACCCACTCCCAGCTTGGATTCCAGGTTCAGCACCTTGGACAGCCACATTCCTCCTTCTCTGCCACTTCTCCCGCCTTTCCCTTTTCCTACTTTGGAGCTGAGAGATCTCCCCCTGCCCCCTTGGGGTACCCTAGCCAGTATCTGGAAGGTAGCGGGAGCGGTACCCGCGGGCGGAAACCGAGCCGCCGGGGCCTTAGCCGCCTCCCCACTCTCCCCCCACAGACACCTCCCTTGTTTCCATAGCTCCCATCACCCGGGCAACGGGCCCTGGGATGGAAGAGGGAGGCTGCTGCCCAGGGCCCAAAGCCTCCCAGGCACCTTCAGCCCCCATCAGCCACTCCACCCCCAGACAGTCACCCCTCTTAGCTCCCAGTACTGGTTGTGTCTCAGGCCCCTTCCCTCAGTGGAGACTCTGCCCCTGGATGGCCCACAGAGCCCCTCTTCGACCTCCACACATTGGAGCCATAGGGAGCCAGCTCAGGTTCTGCTGCTGGGGTTGCTGGACTAAACTTCAGCGCCCAATCCTGTCCGACTTTGAGCACTGGGACAGACCCCCTGAAATTACCTAAAGAGATGCTAAAAAGAGGACCTTTCCTGGAAGGCAGAGAATGAGGACACTACTCATCACTGTCTCTCTCCCCCAACAAAGGAGATTTGTGAGTTTGGATAATCCCCATGTTTTGGTTTCCTATCAATACAATGGGTGTGATATCACCAGAATCTCTGCCCTGTCCACTCTCTAATAGGATGACAGGGTAGCAGCTATGCATGTGTCTTGCAGGCTGTGGGAATGCGGCGGGCGGTGGGGGGGTGGGGTGTGTGGGGGGGTATTGTCGTACCTCGTCAGTGTAGCACTTAGTGAGTGCTAGGATCTGTTTTCCCCAGGTAACTCATATAACTCTCACGACAACCATGTGAACAAGATATATTACCCCCCACTTTGCAGATACGAAAGCTGAGGCACAGAAGAGAGTTCATTAACTTGTCCAAGGTTATGGTTGGAAAGCGGCAGGGGTGTGGTGCTGGAGCCCATGCTCTTACTACTATAGGTCCTCTGTATAAGCTCACCAGCCTGAATGCAGGCAGAAGGACTGCATGACCTTCTCCAACCCCCCAGTGACCCCTGTGCCAGTCCCGGGCCACCCTTACGTCCTTGTCCTTTTGTTCTATCTCTTCGCACTCTCATTTCAGAATATCCCAAAGGGGACCCAGGAATCAAATGAAGCCTGGGAAGCTTCTGGCTCTGACTTCTGACCACAGCCTGGGGGAGGTACTTACCCACCTTGAAGCTAAGCTCCCCTCCTGGCCTTGACCTAACCTTGACCTCTTCTTCCCACAGACAGCAACTTCCTGCTGGCCAACGCACAGGGCCCACGGGGCTTTCCCATTGTGTACTGCTCTGACGGATTCTGTGAGCTCACAGGCTACGGCCGTACCGAGGTCATGCAGAAAACCTGCAGCTGCCGCTTCCTCTACGGTCCGGAGACCAGCGAGCCAGCACTGCAGAGGCTGCACAAGGCCCTGGAGGGCCATCAGGAGCACCGGGCTGAAATCTGCTTCTATCGAAAGGATGGTAAGGAGGCCTGGCCTGCCCTGCAGTCCTGCAGCCCCGCAGCCCTGCCTAGGTGCCTTACCCAGAATTTGCCTGGCATGGCAGAAGTCTGGGTGCTGGTCCACCCACTGCCACAGGCTGACTAGGTGACGCCAAGTACATCCCTGATCCTCTCGAGGACTTTGTTCTCCCATCTGGAAGAGAAGGAGTCAGCTAACATAATCTCTGGGGTTCTTTCCAGATCTAAACCTTTGCCAAGCCCTTTGACTATGCTCAGGAACCATGGGAGGTTAAGGGGAAAGGGGTGCCATGGACTGCTCACCCTCCCATTCCACCTCTCCACATCTACAGGCTCAGCCTTTTGGTGCCTCTTGGACATGATGCCCATCAAGAATGAGATGGGAGAGGTCGTGCTTTTCCTCTTTTCCTTCAAGGACATCACTCAGAGTGGAGGCCCAGGACTTGGCCCCTCAGGAGGCCATGGTGACAGTAATCATGGTAACTGCAGGCCTGGGGAGGAGGCATTAATGGTCAGAGGTCCTTGCTGAAGGTCACACAAGACCTCTCCCTACCGGGCCTCATGGGATGCGCCCCCATTTATCTTGCACCCTTCTTCCCAACAGAAAACTCGGGCGGTTTTGGTAGGAGGGGAGCCAGCTCAAGACTTCGATCTGCCAGGAGGCAGAGCCGTACTGTCCTACACCGGCTGACTGGCCATTTTGGCCGCCGGGGCCAGGGAGGCATGAAAACCAATAATGTGAGTCCTGTCTGCACCCCAGCGTCTCCCAACTGTGATTCTGAGACAGCCTGGCTACTGTCTCCCCGTCTCCCTGCCTATCTGATCTCCCTCCCGTGGCTTATTCCTCTGTCCACCCGTTTCTCATGTATGACTCTCTGCTGTGTCCCATCATGTCCCCTCACATCTTCCAACCCCATTTCCCTTGCTTCCTTCTGATTGACGTTACTCTACTATGATGATATCATAAAGGCAGGGACCTAGCAGCAGTTACATCACCTACCTCTGGATGATAGAGTTACCTTTGCGGGGGAGGAGTGAAATCACAAGCTGTGGTCCTAGGGAGAGAGCCCCCAGTGGGGTCCTGCTGTCTAGCCCTAGGACCCTGATAAAGCCTTGGGATCAGTTGTCCAGCCCTCTGTGTTGTTTTGAGGGCTACAGGGAATGGGGTGCGCCGTGCCAGCCTCCCCTCATCTCTGGGATATCCCTGTCCCCCACAGGGCCCCCAAATACCAAGAGAAACTTAAGGGAGATGTTAGTGGCATCTAAGTTAGCTAAGGTGTGTGCCTGATTTGTCGTAATCTCCCTCTCAAGTAGGGGGAAGGCCCATCCTTATAAAACCCCCCTCTCAAAACAGGATTGATCAACAGGGGGCCTGAGCAGTTGCTTGGCAGAGGAAGGAAGTGTTAGGTGCCAGCCCCTGACCCCCTCCCCTGCACCTTCTATCTCCTGTCGTGGTCATGCCTGCAGCACCCACTCCCCCCTTCCCCATCCGCTGCCTCTCCCTTCCCCAAGCCTCGGCTCCTCTTTCCCTTAAATGTCCCCAACCGCCACCCCTCTCCCCCTAGAACGTGTTTGAGCCAAAGCCATCAGTGCCCGAGTACAAGGTGGCCTCCGTGGGGGGGTCCCGCTGCCTCCTCCTCCACTACAGCGTCCCCAAGGCCGTGTGGGACGGCCTCATCCTCCTCGCCACCTTCTACGTTGCGGTCACCGTTCCCTACAATGTCTGCTTCTTGGGCGATGATGACACCCCCATCACTTCCCGACACACCCTTGTCAGCGACATCGCCGTGGAGATGCTCTTCATCCTGGGTTAGACCTTCTGCCCCACATACCCTGGTGGGTGGGCTGGAGGGACCCACTCCTCCAACCTTTGCTCGATCCTGGGCCTGCAGTACCCAGGCATTCAGAGCCCAACCATTTCTGGGTCTTTAAGTCCTAATGGTCCATGTGCCCTGACCTCCGACCCCTTCAGCCTTCAACCTTTAGACCACTCCTCCCTGGAGACCAGCCAGAAGCCCGAGCTCTCTTCCTCTTCCCTGCCCCCACCTCCATTCTGGGCCTCAGGCTTGTTCCCAGCTTACTCATTTCCTTGGCCCCTCGGCCTGAGTTTCTGGGCACAAAGCCCCCTAGTAACCAACAGCCTCTTGCACCCCCAGATATCATCCTGAACTTCCGCACCACCTATGTGTCCCAGTCCGGCCAGGTGGTCTCTGCTCCTCGTTCCATCGGTCTTCACTACCTGGCCACCTGGTTCTTCGTTGACCTTATTGCTGCTCTGCCTTTTGACCTGCTTTATGTCTTCAACATCACCGTGGTGAGTGACCCCCAGGCCACCCTGCAGCCCAGCCTCCCAAGTTAGCCCAGCATCTCCTGTGAAGGCACCGACCCCAACTCAGACTCAGTCCTTCCCATCCATCCATCTGCATGTAGTTGTCAGGCACCTGCCGTGGGCTGCTCAGAAGGAGCTGGGAGGGTCTGCGCTCTCGGGGAGCTCAGCTCACAATCACTGAGGGAAGCTGAGACAAATGAAAAGCTAACTAGGGCTACCAAGGCGGCATTGGTCTGATGCCAAATGAGTGGTACTTTTCACATTTTTATTTAACAAACAACCGATGAGCATTTAGCTGTCTGCAAAGCACTGTGTGGAGCATGGTCACGGTGGGGAAAAGGGACAAGGATTCAGCCTCCAGGCAGCTAAGCTGGTGAGGGGGCAGGACTGGTGGAGGGGACAGCAGGAACAGAAGAGGTGAATGGAGAGGAAGATGGGGCCCAGGTGTTGCTGGCAGCTGGGCAGGAGCTAGCCGACCTTGGAGTTCCAGGCAGGAAAGTGGGCGTGCGTACAAATGATCTGAAATCTAGCCAGCACCTGGGAGGCCAAAGCACTGCAGTTGGAAAAAGGCCGGGGGTGGTCTGGGAAGGATTCCTGCAGGAGACAGAGCAGAGCTAGACCCTTGACAGAGAGCAGGATTTGGCTGGCAGAAGATGGGGAGAGAGCATCTGGGGGGAGCGTTGTAAGCCGAGACAAGGAGGCAGAAGCTGTGGGGTGGATCTGGAGGCAGACAGTGCCAGGTCCTGGGCCCTCTCAGCTCCCCGGGGACTGCCCGGAGGTGCCCTGAGTGGCCAGCTCTGCACCCAGCCAGCAGATAGCAGGTGCTCTCGAGTCCAGGGTGAGGGAGTCCCACCCTGTGTCCCCAGACCCCCTTGGCTGTTGGGTGGGGAGGTGGAGAGCAGTTTCCCCGTGCGCTCCTCTCTCTGCCACACTCAGCTATAGTGGGAAACCACCTACGCGCAGCCGGATTTAACTAGCCGCCAACGGGCTGTGGGCCTCTTCTCCTGGCTGGGTACACGTGTGTGCACACTCCCACACACGTGCATGTGTGTATGTCTGCCCTGAGGCTCCGGCCACTCCGAGCAGAGCTCCCCACCCCTCCCTGTGACTGCACTCTCCCATCCCGTGCCCACCAGGCTGTGTCAGCCAGCCGGACAGCTGTCCTGGGGAGAGCTACAGAGAATCCCCTGTCTCTCCTCCCAGGCAGTCCCCCTCCTCTGATACCTTAAGGAGCATCTTACATTTACTAAGTCCTTTCGCCCACATCATCACATAGGAGCCTCACAGTAACCCTTCAGGGCAGATTCTCTTTTTCAGAGGTAGCTGCAAAGGCTCAGAGAGGTTAAGTGACTTGCCACAGGTCACACAGCTAGCAGCGGCAGGCAGGAGATTGGAACCAGGCCTCCAGACTCCTAGTCTATTCCTCTTTCTAACGTACCACCCCGGTTCTCAGGAACCCCATGCACCCAACTCGACGATGTGGCAGAAGGGGGGAGGAGGAGCAGTGTGGGGCTGGAGGGAGACAGGGCAAAGATAGAGGATGAGTAGGCACTGGCAGAGCTGTGGACTTGAAGGAGCCAGGCCTGAGACACTCTGGTCCAAGGAGAAGGAGAGGAGGGCCCCAAGGGAGTGGAGCTCAGAGGCAGGTGACTAGGAGAAGCTCTGAAGGACTCAAGTTTGGAAGCAGAAGCTCTGGGAGCTGGAGGCAGGCGTTAAGCCCTGGAGACGGTCCATGTGGAGGAAGCAGGGCCACCTCCTTTCCAGCTCCTTCACCTAAAATTAGAGAAAAGGACAGGAGGTGGCTCAGGAGCCGTGCCGGGCCAGGGCTGTGGGGGATGCTGGCGGAGGCTTCTGAGAGGGCCTTCATACCAAGTTCCCCCGGCGCTGCCCCAGAGCCCCCAGCCCTAGCTTCCAAGCTGCCCCCTCCCAGAGTAGTGAGAGGATAAGTTTCCGTACCTGCTCCTCGTCTCCAAGATTTGGAGGGCTAATCGAAGCACTGGTGACCACAATGACAACAGTCGTGGTGGTAATATTAGCTAACACAGGATGCTTACGAGGTGCCACCAGCTCCATAACCCCCACCTAAGCCCCACAATGGCTAAGACCTTGAAACCCAGGCTCCTTCACTTTCTGCTCTCCTTCCCCCAGCACTTCGGTATGCGCCTCTCATCAGCAGCTCACCCACCATGGCCATGGCCCCTAACCTCCCCCTGTCCCCAAGCCTCTTGCCTGTTCGCGCCTTACCTTGCTACTCTGTGGGTTGAGGACGGCTCCCATCACAACTGCTGTCATCGCCAACAACCAGCTCTTGTCCACAGCTGGTTGTGCCTAAGACTTTGAGGGCTTCAAGCAGGGGCCAGCGATCATTGTGTCTGTTCCCCTGCCTCTGAGCCTTAGTTTACTCATCTGCAAACTGGAACAATGATGATAACTGAACTGAAGGCATGAGTGTGTCATGAGGATCGTAAGTGCTTAGCCCAGAGCCTGACACACATATAGTAAGTACTTACATAAGTAAGCAAGCACACATATAGTAAGTGTTAGCCTTTATTGGTTTTAGTATTATTCTCTCCTGGCCACATTCCCTGGTCACTTTCTCAGGACAGCAGGGACGGTTTCCCCTGCTGCAGCTCCCCCTGGCTCCAGGGCATCTGGGAGGGGACACAGGGGCTCCGAGGAGGCGGAGGCGTGCCTGCTCCCAGCCTCCCCCACCACACTCCTGCAGACATCGCTGGTGCACCTTCTGAAGACGGTGCGGCTCCTGCGGCTGCTGCGGCTGCTGCAGAAGCTGGAGCGATACTCACAGTGCAGCGCCGTGGTCCTCACACTGCTCATGTCCGTCTTCGCGCTCCTCGCCCACTGGATGGCCTGCATCTGGTACGTCATCGGGCGCCGGGAGATGGAGGCCAATGACCCGCTGCTTTGGGACATCGGTGAGCCACCGACCCCAGGCTTTCGCTGACATTCGTCCGCCTGTCTTGTCCACTCAGGCCCCCGGGCTGATGCCTCCTCTGGCACCACACCCACCACCCCACATTCTTCCCTCTGGGTCAGGCACGGGGGTACTGAAGTGAAGACCAGGGGTCTGCCTGGGCAGACCTCACAGCCTAGCAGGGGAGCAAGACCGGTGACAGGCAATCAAAGCAGTACAGGAAACACTCTCATGGTCAGGAGGGTGTTTGGGGCAGAGGTAGTGCTCCTTCTCCCCCCGACCCTTTCAGTGGCTCTCCACTGCCCTCAAAATAAAGTCCACACTCAAAAAAAGTCCCCACTCAATCCACACCCTGCATAGCCCTGCTGCCTTCTCTCTCCCCACTTGGTTTCCCTTTCTTCCCTGTGCCCTGTGCTGCAGCCACGCTGGCCTCCTTCCAGCTCCCCGGGATGCACTGCTTTCTCACAACGGCCTTGAACCTGTTTTCCTCTCGGGAATCTTCTCCCTTTGTCTTCCCTCCCTTCTCCCCCTAAGTGACTTTTCTATTCCTTGCAATCACCACTAAGCTAACTCTCCCTAACCCATTATGGCTCCTAGGACGCCCCGTACTTCCCTTTTAGTAGCTCACTGCCCACCTGTCATTTATTTCATGTGTCTTTCCCCTCCAGACGGTAGGTTCCATCAGGGCAGGGAGAATGGTGGGGTCAAGTGCCAGCACCCTGTACACAGGGGTGCTCAGTAAACTGTTAGAGTGAGGAGGGTCCCCCCAAACATTCAGGAGCTTAGGAAGTTTGCAGCTGTAACCAGTTCACTGTGGGGAGTCCCAGGCCCAGACCACCGGGGACATTTTCTGTCCCTGCGGGTGCAAACCTCCCCTCGCCTCTGTAAACACTTGCCCAAAGTCAAGCGCAGGCAGCTCAGGGAAGGCCAGCTCTCCACTGCCTGGGCCGCCGCTCCTTGCCTCCCTCCACTCCCCCCCCCCCCCCAGGCTGGTTGCACGAGCTGGGCAAGCGGCTGGAGGAGCCCTACGTCAATGGCTCGGCGGGCGGCCCGTCGCGGCGCAGTGCCTACATCGCTGCCCTCTACTTCACGCTGAGCAGCCTCACCAGCGTGGGCTTCGGCAACGTGTGCGCCAACACCGACGCGGAGAAGATCTTCTCCATCTGCACCATGCTCATAGGCGGTGAGGCCGGGCCCGCCATGCCCCAGGGTGGCCCCGCTAAGCCCAGCGTGCAGATGGGGAAACAGGCTCAGAGAAGGCAAGATGCCCACCCACGTCCAGACAGTCGTGCATTCATTCATAGCCGTTTCCTCAGCATCTACTACATGCTGGTCCCCGGGGGGGCCGTGCTGGCCTTCTGCGAAGGGAATGGGAAACCCAAGTTCATGACCTAGCTGGAGGGCAGGAGAGGAACATCAGGTCTGGCTATTCCCTCCGCCAACCCAAGCCCGCTGGCTCTCCTGCCCCTCCCTCCCCAGGCGCCCAGAGCCGTCCACAGGCAGGGTGGGTCCTGGGGCGGGGGAGGAGGCGGGAGGGGTGGCCGCCCCTAACCCGCTGCCGCTGCCGCCGCTGCAGCGCTGATGCACGCCGTGGTGTTCGGGAACGTGACGGCCATCATCCAGCGCATGTACTCGCGCCGGTCACTCTACCACCGCCGCATGAAGGACCTCAAGGACTTCATCCGTGTGCACCGCCTGCCGCGGCCGCTCAAGCAGCGCATGCTCGAGTCCTTCCAGACCACGTGGGCTGTCAACAGCGGCATCGACGCCAACGAGGTAGTGTGCCCGGACCCCGGCGCGTGGCGTCAGAGTGGGAGAGGGGTCGCCGTCTCTCTGCGGTTGGGATGGAGACACCTGGGGTCCCGGGAGGCGAAGCCCTGCTCAAAGGGGCACGGCACCGACCCCCATCCACATCCCTTTTCCTTGGCACTAGAACACGGGAGCTGAGAGGGAGCTCAGGCCTTAGCTAATGCCATCCCCCACCCCCACCCCCCTCAGCCAGCCTTTCCTGAGCGCTCGCTTTGGGCCAGCCTCTGTGCGGGACACAGGGAGCTCAGAGATGATGACACTCAGCCCTTGTCCTGAGGGAGACACCAGTTGGGTGAAGGAGGCAGACAGGTAAACAAATAATTACGCAGTGAATAGGACTCTGCTGGAGGGATGGCAGAGCAATTAGGGGACGTTGTGCCTGGGCCTAGAGGAGTCAGGGAAGGTGGCACGGAAGAGGGGACATCGTGAGGGGCAAGAAGGAAATCAGCCTGCTACCAGAGGCCATTCCAGGCAGAAAGAGGAGTAGGAACACAGACCCGGAAATGTTGACACAAAAGAGCAGGGGAGTTCAGGGAACTGAAAGTCAAGTCAGTGAGCCTTCAGGACTGGGTGTGTGAGTGCTGTGGAGGGGAGGAGGGAGACCGGAGTGCAAGAGACAGGGCTGGGGAGGCGGGTCAGGCCAGCTCATGGGTGGTCTTGAATTTAGATTGTATTCTGCAAAACTTTTAGGCTGGGCAGTGACCTGAGGATCTAGGGGGTATCTCTGAGAGCCGGAGCCGGAGGACCTGGTGATCGGCTGGTTGCAGGAGAGGAGCTCAGAATGGGCCCCAGGTCCCTGGTTCGGGCAAAGGGGCATGATGGGGGCATCACAGGAGGAAGGTGTGAAAATGAAAGTCCAGGATTAGGCCATGATGAGGGTGTGGTGCCTGTGGGAGATCCAGGTGGAGGCTGTTCCATCGGTAGTTGAAAATACAGGTCTAGACCCATAGGTAGGGCTCCAGGCTCACAGGGAGTAGGGAAGTCATGGAGCTGGCTGCCATGATGCGGGCAGAGTGTGGAAAGTTAGAAGAGGAGCCTGGGGAGGAAATGGGGACAAGAGGGAGAGGTCAGCAAGCCCAAGTGGCCTAGGGGCTCCATAAGATGAGGATAGAACTATGAACATTGTTTGGCCCCTCAGAGATCATTGGTAATGTTCAAGGTAAAAACCCTGCGTTTTACAGATGGGGATATTGAGGCCCAGAGAGAGCAAATGGATTGCCCAAGGTTCACAAGGACTTAGGGGCAGAGCTGACTTCTAGTTTCCTGACTCCCGGTTGAAAGCTGACCCACCAGGGCCGATCCTTGTACGGGGTTGAGTAACCAAGGACATGTGTGAGTGACCACCGTGTGTAGTCACAGGCAGTGGACACATAGGAAAAGGCCTAGTCTCTGCTCCTGAACTTGGGTTGAGAGGTCCACACACAAGCAAAATTGAGGTTTGATACACAGAGGTCTTCTTGAAGGTCAAACACAGGTAACTTCAAAGCAAAAGGCAAGTTTTGGAGTTCTCTCCTTGGAGACAGCTCAGCACATTTATAGAACTCAAGTAGCAGCTGCAGGGGGATGGCCAGAATGACCTATGCCCCTTATGCAGTTACTGCGTGACTTCCCAGACGAGCTGAGAGCTGACATCGCTATGCACCTGAATCGGGAGATCCTGCAGCTGCCGCTGTTTGCAGCAGCGAGCAGAGGCTGCCTGCGGGCCCTCTCCCTGCACATCAAGACCTCGTTCTGCGCTCCAGGCGAGTACCTGTTGCGCCGTGGGGACGCCCTGCAGGCACACTACTACGTCTGCTCCGGCTCGCTTGAGGTGCTTCGAGACAACATGGTGCTGGCCATCCTGGGTGAGGATCCCACCACCACCTACTACCTACCCCAGAACCTGCCCCCAGAGGCATTGGGTGTGGCCAGGAATCTAGGGCCTGGGATACCCCTAATGGATATGTGGAATCCCTGCTGAGGGGGTCCTCTTTCCTGGTGCCTTCACCTCACTACCATCCCCTTTTGACCATACCCTCAGATTCTCCCCTAATCCTATGGGCCATCAACCCGTCAACCCTTCCCCAGTGACTCTCCCCCAACTCCACTGATCCTTTCCCGCTGCACCATCTCCCAACTCCATTGACTCTTCCCCACTGACCCTCAACTCCATTGACCTTTACCCTTTAGCTGACCCCTCTGGCCATTCTTTACTGATCATCTAGTTCCATTGATTATACTGACATTTCCCATTGACTGTCTCCCAACTTCATCAGTCACTCTCCACTGACTTTTTCCCAACTCCATTGATTATTTCCACCAATCCTATTGATTGATCCTTCTCTGACCGCCCTTCAAACACACTAACCATCCCCCAGCTCCACTGACCACTTCCCGCTGATATCCTCTTGGTCCCTCTGCCCCAGCTGACTATCCCCATCCCTTACCCACAGGGAAGGGGGACCTGATTGGGGCAGATATCCCTGAGCCGGGGCAGGAGCCTGGGTCAGGGGCAGTCCCAAGCTGCGTGCTGAAGACCAGCGCTGACGTGAAGGCACTGACCTACTGTGGCCTGCAGCAGCTGAGCAGCAGAGGGCTGGCTGAGGTCCTGAGACTCTATCCTGAGTACGGGGCTGCCTTCCGGGCTGGCCTGCCCCGGGACCTCACCTTCAACCTGCGCCAGGGCTCTGACACCAATGTATGTAGACCCCCTATGGCCTCCACCTCCTCCGAGGTCCCCTCCTTCAGGGCAGACCTCCCCATCCCAAGAGAGAGTCTCATGCATCTCCTTCCACCCGGAGAACATCATTTCTCAATCCCCGGCACCCCCTTCCATTGTCCCTTCCGCGCTTAACATCTTCCACCCCCACCTGACCCTTCTTCATTGGCCATCACCTAACCCCATGGACCATCTCTCACCACTTCTACTTCCGACTCCTCTGACCCATCATTTCCTGTTGGCCACCCCTCAGCACCCCCCTCAGACCCCTCAGAGGGACCTCACTTTGGAAAGAGTCCCCCTCGCGTGCTCCTCCTCCAAGTCCGTCTCTGAACTGGGCATCATCCCCTGGGTTTCCTCTTTGGCACTCACCAAATATTTCCTGACCCCATTTTGGCTTAGCCTCTGGGCCAGGTCTACAGTTTACACCCTAGGCCTTTGTCTTTCACTGCTTTTCAGACTTACTTTGCCACTCAGACATCTCTGAGTTGGAGTTGGAAGTATCTCTGACTCAGTTCCACAAAAAGGCCCCACATTCTCAAAGCCCACAGCACTGATGGGGAGGAAGAGCTGCACCAGGAGAGGGGGGAGGTGTGAGTCAGCTTGAATCCCCCCTATGTCCCCGCAGGGCCTCAGCCGCTTTTCCAGATCTCCTCGCCTCTCCCAGGTAACACCATCTTCCTGGGAGGTGTGGGGTGGGGTTTGAGGTTGCATGGGGGAGTCTGGGAGCTGGAGGCACCTTTCCGTGGCTCCTCTGCTGCAGGGAGAAGGGGGGGGATGGGTGGCTGCATCTGCCAGTGAAGGCTGTTGCTTAATGAAGGGGCCTATTGTTCACTGTCCTGACATCAGCTGCCCTCTGCCCACAGCCCCGCTCTGAAAGCCTTGGCTCCTCCTCAGACAAGACCCTACCATCCATCACAGAGGCCGAGACTGGGGTGGAGTCTGGGGGTGGTTCCAGGCCCCGCCGGCCCCTCCTGCTGCCCAACCTCAGCCCAGCGCGGCCCCGGGGCTCCCTGGTCAGCCTCTTGGGCGAGGAGCTGCCCCCATTCTCAGCCCTTGTCTCCTCCCCTTCCCTGTCCCCATTCCCTTCCCCTGCCCTGGCTGGCCGGGGCCACAGCCCCTCCCCTCATGGCCCCCCCAGGGGTTCTGCTGCCTGGAAGCCCCCCCAGCTTCTCATTCCCCCACTGGGAACCTTTGGACCTCCGGACCTCAGTCCCCGGTGAGACGCCAGCCTCCCCTGCCTTCCCCATACCCCTGCTGGCTTCCAGAACCTTCTCTGGGCTCCGTCCCCAGCCTTCCAACCAGTGCTCTTCCTATCTCTGCCCCATCTGCCCACCCGCCCTTCCTGATCCACCACACTTGCAACCCCACCCCTCTTTGACTGCTGCTCCTCCCCAGCTCCCTGGCACTGCTGTCCCCAGTTACCCTCCGCCTGCTCTGCTCTGGCCCTTGCCCTCTCCGCATGGGACTGATGATCACTGCCCCCATCCCAGGATAGTGGATGGCATTGAGGACTCTGGCAGCACAGCGGAGGCCCCTACCTTTCGGTTCAGCAGGAGGCATGAGCACGCTAGGCCCTGCTCACAGGCCCCTCCTTCAGGTAAGGGCCAGCCGTAGACCTCACTCTCCGTCACCCATTCACCCGCCATCTGTCCACCCGTCCGTCCCTTCAGCCGTCCATCCCATGTGTAGTAAGGGTTGACCACGTGCCGGACTCTGTGCTGGGAAAGCATAGATGTATCAGACCTGGCCTGCACTCTCAGTGAGCTTCCAGTCTAGTGGGGGACACACCTGTGTCCTCAGATAAACGATTCCAGAACAGGGTGTCAAGTGCCACAACCGAGACAGGAACAAGGCTCTGAGGTAGGAGGAGAGGGCACCCCTAACTGTCCTTCTTAGAGGAGGAGACACTTGTAGGGGGTCTTAAGGGTTGGGTAGGAGTTTGAGGGGTGGAGCAAGGCAGTTGTTGGGATAAAGGCAGGAGAGAAGAGCATGTTGTGTTCAGATGCTAAAGAGAAGCTTTTGCATGTACAGCTGGGGCAGGGGTCAGGGGAAGGGGCAGGGAAGGGTCTGGCTTTCCCATCATCCTGAGCCCAGAGCTTCTTCTCCTCTCTTCTCTGCCTGCCCAGCAAGAGGAGGGGACCCAGCCCAAGCCGTAGACTCCTGCTCCTTGCACTCACCCTGCACCCTTCCACCCCATTCTGGCTGCAGGGACCAGGCCCAGCCAGGAACTGGCCACTGAGGCTGAGGAGATGAAGGAAAAGGTCTGCAGGCTAAACCAGGAGGTAGGTTGGGGTTGACTCCTTCCCTCCAACCTTGGCAGATAGCATCTTGGGATCAGCGATGTGCCTCGTATGTAAGAGCATTTGAGGGTTTGGAGCCAGAGTCCTGAGTTCAGTTATTCACACTAGCCGGGTGACCTTGGGCAAGTCCCACAACCACCCCAAACTTCAATTTCCTCATCGAAAAATGGGAAAAATAACCTGTTTTTGCCAGACTTGTTGAGCATGATATAAGAGTGCTCACATGCCTGGCCCAGCCCCTGGCACAGGTAAGTACTCAGTGCCTGCTGCCTCCACCCTTTCCCGGCTGGCTCAGGCTACCTAGCCCGCAAAGACAGCCTCTCCTCCCTCCTCCACTGTGGGGTTCTCTCCTTTAGGGACCTGCCCCCTACCAAGTCCTTTTCCTTCCCCAGCCCTGGGAAGGGAATGCTCAGCAAACTTAGGGGTCAGAGGACAGGGAGGCTGAGAGGCCTTCAGCCCTGGGAGACCTGGATCCTCATGTCTAAACCCTGGTCAGGAAGAGCCCAGATCTTGTATGCCAAGGCTCTGCCTCTGCCTCCTCCCAGGGGATCTCTGAGCTGTCATCAGGGCACAGTCAGGCCCAACCCTTAGGGAGTGGGCCTTCCCTGGGTTCTGATAAACATCATCTGCATCCCAGGAGGGCAGCCCCTGGGGCTGGGGGGCAGGACCAGGCCCTGTTGGGCCAGATGGAGGGCCAGTCCTGCTTGGGCTCACTGTTCTAGGTGGTGTTTCCCACACTTGAGTGTCTGTCAGCACCATTAAGATGCAGACTCCTGAGCCTCACCCAATTTGGAATGGCTGGGGCGGGGCCCAGGAATCTGCATTTTGACAAGTTTCTCAGTTGATTCGTATTCCCTGAAGTTTGCAAAACACTGAATAGATGCTTGAGCTTGTGTGCGGGGGTCACCTGAGAGTAAGGCTGCTGTGTCTGTCACTTCCAGCTTTGTGGCCTCTTTGAGCCTATTTTTCTGCCTCTTGTAAAAGTGAAGGAGAGGGGATAGCAATACCTGCTGTCCCAAAGCCTTTTTGGAAACAAGCTGAGTGTTTACATCTAGACGAAGATAACCCCTGCCCTGCCTTTTTCTCGCAGTGGCCGTGAGCAGGAGTGGCTGGGAAAGAGTTTTGTACACGGTGGAGGGGGGCGCACCCGGGAGATCGGTGATTGTTGTGGCATCTGGGAAACGATTTGTTGTGTTTTCAACAGATCTCCCGCCTCAACCAGGAAGTGTCTCAGCTGAGCCGGGAGCTTCGACACATCATGGGCCTGCTACAGGCTAGGCTGGGTCCCCCAGTCCACCCAGTAGTCTCGGCTCGGCTCCCAGACCCTCCTGGTCCCCAGCTGAGGCCTCCACGCATCTCACCCTGTCTATCTGGACCACCGCCTAGCCTCCAGGATACTACTTTTGCTGAGGTCCACTGCCCAGCCAGTGTGGGGACAGCAGAGATGGGGGCCGCCCCCTCCAACCTGAGGCTCTCCGTGCTGTCCCCCTTCCCCTCAGAGCCTGAGCCTCTGGGACCTTCCCCAGTGCCAGAGGCCCCATCCCCGACCCCAAGCCTCATGCAGCACAGCTTTCGGTCCAGGTCAGACACGTTCCACTGACCCTGGCCCTGGGCCCAGGCCCGTCTGGGGTGGGCACTGCTGCTTGCCATCCAGGGAGGGACTGGGCCCCTTGGCCTCCTGCCTCCGGTCAACAGCCACCGGCTGGTCTGGTTGGCTCTGCATTCTCTGGACTTTTTAACAAAGCCTGGTTACTTCGGACCCTCTTCCCTTTTCTAAACCTTCCCGTATCCTTCCCCTCTGTGAGGGGGAGCCACCTGAGGCTGTGGAACCCAACAGGCATGAGACAGAATGCAGTGCCGATCCGTCTGGGCAGATGACATGTCCTGCTTTCTCCCCAGGATCTGGAGGCAGGTAGATAACAGGGAGCACCGGGGGTTGGGGGAGGGTCCCAGATCAAGCCCACGAAGACTGAGGCAAGAGCAGGCAGGATCTTGGTGTCTAAGGCAAGAGGGACAGATTGCAGATTCTGCAGCAGAGATAGCTTAGTGATATTGTGAGGCCTTCTATCCCAGCCCCTGGATTCTGCTGGACACCTTGGAAGCGATGTCACCTTGAGACAGGTAGGTTTGAGATCGCAGCTGGCATCTGAGGAGCCCAAGGCTCCTTAGACCTCCCCCTACCAGCCCAGGCTGGAGGGGCTCAGCCCATCCCTCAACCCACACAAGAAACAAACGGGTGGCCCCCAGATATGTATTCTTCAGTTCTCGCAGATTTGTGTGTGTGTGTGTGTGTGTGTGTGTGTGCACGTGCGTGTGGTAAAATACGAATGAGTTGCTGACACTAAAAATCAGAGTTCACACAAATATCCAGATATTCCAGTTTCTCTAAAAAACTTGGGGCGTTCTGGCAACCCTGGGCCAACATTCCACTGGCGATAATCCACTGGTGTTGAGTGGCCGCAGTCCTCTTGAGATGGGGCCTGTGCTCACCACTTTTTCACAGTCCCCACATTTCTGGATCATCTCCTGACACTTAGCTGGCTTCCCTCCTTTGACTTCTTTGTCTGGTCTCTGTAGGTATTTGGATTTGCAGTTCCTGCCTTAGAGTGTCCTCTCTGGGTTCCTGTGCTCCAGAGAGTGCTTTCTGGGCCCAGAAATGTCAGCTTCTACCCCTGGGCCTGGGCCTGTCAACATCTCTGTTTCTGTGTTTCCGCAGGCTGTCCCTGAAGGTGGTCTTTTCTGCTGCCAGCAACTTGAAACAGTCCCCACGGCACTCCCTACCCCTCCCCTCACCAGACCTCTTCCGAGCCTGTTCTCCCCACACCCAACACGGTCTCACTCAGGGCCCTGACTTCTCACAAACCCACCCTGTTCTCCAGTTCTCCTTTGCCACCCAACACCCAAGGCTCACTTTTGGATAGGAAATAAATGCTTTATTTTTGTAGTTGTTGGCTCTGGCTGTTTCTGGGGGTTGGTCTGAGAGCTCCAGGGCTTTGGAGGAGCCTACAGGGCAGTCACTCCCCACCGCACCCCAGGGCCCTGTTGCTGTCTCTAGGAAGGGCAAAGGCGCCGAGCAATCCACTTGGCACCACATTCACGCCACCAGAAGCCCCAGGGATGAGGTAGAAACCTTAATGAGTCACTGCGGGCCCGTTATACCCCTCCTCCTCCCACCCATGACAGCCACAGATTCAGACACAGTGTGTGAGAGGCACAGAGTCCTGACTCAGACCCACCTCCAGCTCTGGAAAGGTAGCCAGTGGGACGCCCCACTGATCTTGTATAACCAATCCTGTACCTGTTACAGGCTAGGTACAGCAGGGTCTGGGGGGAAAAGCTTGTCACTAGCCAAGAACCTGCTAGGAATTCCACTCTGCCCGTCTCCTTTGCTCTCTTAAGTCCTCTCTTCCCTCTTAGCTTTCACTTCTCAGATGATCACTGCAGGGATGCAGGGGTGGGGAGATGGGGGTTACGGCTATTGTTAGAAAGCAGCGCTCTGGTGACCAGATGGAACTAGGTGTGGGCAGTTTTGCGGCAGGCGGTCCCAGACAGGTTGATTCTTCAGCTCAGGCTCCAAAGCATGATTGGTGTCAGCAGGTGTCACAGGAACAACGCCCACAGCTGTCTCTGGACTGAGCTTTGATTCCATACAAGTTTTGAGTAGTATTCCTGGGAGTGGGATGCAAACGCAGAGGAGATACCGGTCCGTGTTGGGGGAGGGGGGTGGGCGGAGACAGAGGTGGTCCTAATCCACATTAAGGGAAGCAAAGAAAGAAAGAAAGAAAGAAGAAAAGAAAGAAAGAAAGAAGAAAAGAAAAAAGAAAAATAGAAATAGTCCTGATCCATATGGAGGTCAAGGTGGGGGAGGCAAACAGAAATGGTTCTAATCTGTGTTTATGGATGGGGAGAGCCAAAGCAGAAGTAGTCCGGCTCCATATTTGGCATCAGAGACAGGAGCTGGTTCGGGGTCGGGGTCGGGGTCGGGGTCGGGGGAGGCAGAGGTAGAGGTGATCCTGGTGTGTCTTGATGTTCAGCCAAAGGAGGAGGGTCCTGGCTTACGGCTGAGCAGTGGCAGGAGCTCTCCTTTTGATCTCTCTCGTTCACCTCCAGAGAACCCTTCCTATAGCACTTCCGTCACCTTCCTCATTACAGAATGTCCCCAACAGTCGGGCTCCCAGAGCTGACTTGGCAGCTCTGTGCAGACAGAGGCTTCTCCGGTTTAGCCAGTGCTCAGGACTGCGGCCTCATGTGCATTATTCATTCACACCATATTTTTCCTTTCCCAATTCTGCTCACACAGTCGTCTGCCCTCTTCCAGCGCTCTGCCACCCGCCTCCCCTCGGGGCTCCTGGAACCCAGGGTGACGCGTTTGGCAGCCCTGGCTTTAAAATTTTCCCGGCCGGGCTCCGCCTCGCCGGCAGCGGGCTCCACCCTAACCCTAAGTCCCAGGCGGCCACCGGCTCCTCCCAGTTCTCTGAACTACAAGTCCCGCCGTCCCTCGCGCGCGCTCTCCCGCCTCGCCCGTGCCCCCCACAGGCGTCGCCTGTAAATCGGTCAAGAGGGCCTCCCATTGGTCTCTCCGCCCTGTCAGTCACCTGGGAGTATTGAGGGGCGGGTCCGAGGTGGAGATCCGGATCCGGAGCGGCTGAAAGGCGGAAGTGGAGGCCGGAGCCTGGGACACCGCCGGGGGGAGAGGAGCGGAGCCTGTCCGAGCCCCGGCCCCAAGTAACGCCGCCGCCCCGGAGCCGCCGTGAGTGTGCCTGTCCCGCGACCCAGTGTCTCGTTCGCGTTGAACCCTCTTCGGGGCAGCACTTCCTCCCGCCCAACCCCGGCTTAGGGGGATAGTGACCCCTCCCCCGACCCGTAGCCCCCTCTTAAGGGGCTCCCCAGGCGTCGGGCCAAAGGGGGGCCCTTCTTACCCACTCTAACCGGCCCTCTATGAGCCTTGGGACACCCCCAGGGCCCTCCTCTGGCCTGTCCAGTCCAGTTGTGGGAGAGAGAGACCCCAAATTCTGCTCCCTCTGCTCCCAGAACTGGAGGAATCTTTGCTAGGTATGAAGGAGGCGGTCTTCCTTCTCCATAGAGGTGGCGAGGAGTGCTGTCTGTCGCGGTTTTCCTCCCCGCCGGCCCACACCGTCCCACAAAAACAGTTGTCCCCTCCAGCCCTAGAGAAATTTTATCTCGATTTCCTGGGGGGGGGGGAGGGCGGAGGGGTCCTCCTGGGTGACAGCGTTTCACTCTCACAGGCTCCCATAGCTCCTCCCTTCCCCTCTTTCCTCGAGCCAGGGAGCCAGCCAGGATCTCAGCAGAATTTGAAGTCTTGGCCACTTTTTAGGGATGAACTGCCTTCTTGTCTTGCCCGCTCCACCCCCATATCTGTCCTCTAGTTATATTGTTCCCTAGTTGTGTTTTCTGAGTGTATTTCTCTTCCTGCCTCTGAAAAATTTAGCTGAGGTTTGCTTAATCCTAGCTACAGATCACAGATCAGGGTGGATCTGCCCATTCATTATCTTCTTTCTCTCCCCCCTCTCCCCCTCCCCCTTGCTCCAGGCTCAGCCCTGTCCTCCCAGAGCACGTGAGTGGTTTCCAAGCTGCTTCAGAGGGACTGCTCCTCCTAGGACTGCTGTCTGTTGGCCTTTAGGGCGGAGAGAAAAGACCAAAAATTAGGAATCTGGAATCAAAGGGTCCTGGCTCATCTCTTTCCCACTCTCAAACACACACACATCTCCTTGATCAACAGGTCTATGCCACTTCTAGTCCTAGGGCCTCTCCAGTCCCTTCTGGGCTTGGACAAATTGTAGATTATGGAGGAGCAAGGTGAGAGCACAGTGGCACCTCTGGCTTCTTGATGTGCTGATTTTTGTAGCCCAAGGGATTCCCATACATGCCAGAAAGGGCTGATTCCCCCCAGCCTTTCCAAGAGGCAGCCTGTACTGACATCTGATCCTTGTCTAGTGCTTGGGACTTAGGTGTGTGAAATGGCTGTTGTCTCAGACCAGCCTGGGAGGTTCTTTGTTATGTGGCCAAAGTACAGGCCAAGACTGTACCTTAACGAGAGTAGCCTGACTCTTTGAGGCCATGACCGACCCTTGCTATCACATCCGAGGAAGGGAGGAAAGGCCATGCAGTCTTTGGGAATTTCTGTAGCTCTTCAGTGTTCTGCACCGTCTTTACTGCCCTTACAGGTGCTAAACGGTTTTTTTTTTTTTTTTTTTTTTTTTTTTTGCCTTGAGACCTTTTCTGACTTCTTCTGGACAGTCAGTCACCAGTGTCTCACTCCTACAAACTTTTGAGCTAGACCTGGGATGCACTCATTTCGTTTTTTATTGGACAACAAAAAAGCCTACCTTATTGGGGTCAACAGTTGGACCACTAGTGTGGTCTTCTTTGGAAGGTTATTGGAGACTTCTGTGGCCAGTCTAGTTTCTCTAATCTGGTCAGCCTGTGCCTCTGAGGGGCAGGGCTGGAGAGGCCTGACTGCTCACTGGCCATCGGTCTCTGACCAAACTTATCTCGCCTGTCGAGGGTTGTGGTTTCTGGAACTCTTTGAGAGTCACAGGATGAGGCTGCCAGCCTTCTGAGGGGACCCTCTTTGTCTGGACATGCTCTCCCGGCCAGAATTCTGAAACAGGTTTTTGAAGGAGAAGCTCTCCCTTTCAGAGAGATGTGGAAGGCATCAGTGCCCCCGATAGTCAGGCAGCCGCTTCCGGTATCCAGGGATTGTAGAGTCCAAGCAGAGATCTGACATTGCTTGGCAAAAAGAGGAAGGGCTCTGTGTGCCACAGAAGCCTCTCCTCTCTTGCCTCTTTCAACTAGTTGGCCTTTTCTGCCTTCATGCAATAGAGAGGTGGTAACGATGGATTTTTAGAAATCATTTTAAAGCTGCAGGGTTTTTTCACACATGATCCTCCCAAGAAACAAAGTTCTTTTCATACCTGTTCCTTACAAGAGTCCTGGGAGATCATGAGATTTTGTATCTCCATTTTAGAGATGATGCTGAAGGAATTTAAAGTAGCTAGCCTTAGGTCATCTGGTTAGAAGGTGGTAGAACCGGGGCTTGGGATTTAGGAATCCACGTGCCTCTTTTTCCCTAAGAGTGGGCCCTTCTTCGGGCTGCTTCAAGGAACGGGCACGCAGGGTGAGCAGGCAGGGGCCCCACTGCAGACCCTTTAGCGTCCGTGTCATTGATGCCCTCCTCTGCTTCTGTTTTTTTCCCCACCCCCACACCACCTTCCTATCCTCCATGACCCCCATCTCCTCTGCCTCTGGGGACCATGGTAGTTATGAGTCCCAAGTCAGTACTCTTCGGGGCGGGAGTTTGCTGACATCTGTAGCATTCACTTCTGGGAAAGTCGTGATGGCTAGAAAATGAAAGTAAAAGTGAGTGGGCTCAGGGGTCTCTCTGGGCCGGGTTATGGGTGTTGGGAGCCAGCAGCGCGGCTTCTGCTTCACCCCCTGATTCCCCTTGCTGCTCGCGGGTGGGAAGAATGTGGCTGTCCACCAGTAGCTCCTTTCACTAGAATTTACATGGAAACAGCAAGGTCCAAATTCAAATTCAGCCCCACGAAGCAAGTCCTTCTTAGAGACATCCTTCTTCTGAGCCTTGCCCAGTAAACAGAGAGGTAGTACGGTAGGGTGGAAAGCACAGCTTTATAGAGTCAGCCAGACTCTATAGTCGCCTGGCCTTGGACTTGTGACTTGATCTTGTTGAGCCTCTGTTTCTTCCAGTAAAATGGGGGTACGAAGTATTTTGCAGAATTAGAAACAGGGTAAAGGAGCTAGTCCGGTGCCTGGCACAGGATAGCCAGATACCCACAAATAGCAATTTTATGGATCAGTGGGGTTTCGAAGGCACATTATAATTCATCCCGAAGATTCTGCTTCAGCATTTGTACCACAGCATAAGTGTTGCTGTGTCGCCTGGTGCTCTGCTTCATGGTTTTACATGTTGTCTCATCTCACAGACACCAGTCAGAATCAGTGTGGGTTGTATTCCCATTTTGCAGAAGAGAATGCTAAGGCCATGACTGTGCTTCTTCATCTGGGGTTCTTGGACCCTGCGGGGGTCCTGTGCTGTGGGTAGTCCAAGCCACTGACTAAGAGGGGTCTTTGCATCTTCTAGGCACTTCCATCTTAGTTTTAAGCATTTTTGTATTAAAACAGTCATGGATCTATTACAGATTGGAATGCAAAGTTTACATGAGTTTAAGCTAACACAAGAAACTTAAAGACAATATTTTGTTTGTGGCAGGCTGCTTTGGGTTCGATTCCCAGATTCCTGGAGTTTTGCATTTCCTCTCCTCTGACTTTAATCAGGGGTGCTTTTGTTGGGGCTATTTGAGAAGCACTGCTTCAGGTAGGATTTATAATACTTTTTTTTTTTAAGTTTATTTATTTTGAGAAAGAGAGAGAGAGAAAGAAAGAACATGAGCGGGGGAGGGGCAGAGAGGGAGAGAGAATCACAAGCAGGCTCCATGCCATCAACACAGAGCCTGACGCAGGGATCCAACTCATAACCTTGAGATCATGACCTGAGCTGAGATCATGACCTGAGGCGCCCTGTAGGGTAGGATTTATAAACTGGGATGTCACCAAGTCCAGGTAATAGTGCTTCCAAGAGTCATGGCAGAGAATTGGAATATATCTTAAGGAGTCTTCCACATTAATAGCCTGGTATTTTAAGAGAGTAGTTCTCAGATTAAATACCCCGTCTCCTGTAAATTGGAATAATAATACAAGTAAAAACGCAACTTTTTGAGCTTTGCTACGCTCTTCTTAGCCATTCATATGTCCTGACTCCTTAATCCTCCTGACAACCCCAGGAGGGTGGTACTGTGTTTAATCCCCTCGTTATGGTGGGGAACTCCCAGTCGCGTCAGAATCGAGTCTGTGCTTGGATTCCCCTCTTGTCCCATTTCTGGGCTGTGTGCTCCCTTTGCCTCCAAGGCTCTTCTCCGCCTCACCTGCCTCCGAGGCACATTTCCTGACTTTTCCTCTTAAAGCGCAGTTGGCCGTTGGAACATCACTTCCTCTGTGAAGCCTTCCCTTCCTCTAAGTAGGCTGAGGGCTTTTCCCCTCCCTGCACTTTGGTCTTAGTACCCCTTGTCTAGTGCCTGAGCCCTGGAGGGGTCATGTCCTGTTTTATCTGTGTGTCCAGGCCTCCCATGGTCCCCATCATGGAAGGCCCCCTGCTGGGGTTGTTAAAGAAGAGGGCAGACATTCATAGGTGCCCTTGAAGCACATGTCTGCCCACATCTTTTAACACACACTTTCTGAGCTCACACAGTGTGGATCCCGAAGCCTGGCCCATATCTTTGGCCTGTCCTCCAACAAGTTGCTCACACGCAGGAGAGCAAACAGGTGAACGAGATGAATGTTACAGTGCAGATGACATGGGGGTGGGGACAGGTCACAGACTAAATTTCCAGAGGGTTGCCGTCTCCCAGTCTCCAATCTTTCCAGTGAAGGGTTTCATGGGGAAAGGCGGCCATGGCTTTGGCCATCCACAGTTCCGCTGGCCACCTTCTGCAGCACATGTACCCAGTAGCTGTGCTTCGGTGGCTGCTTGTGGCGAGGTGGCATCTATGGCAGGCTGGGACTCAGCAGGATCACTGGGGGTGACTTCACCTCTGACGCGGGGCTGCTGCTTTGCACATCTGCATGGGCTCATTCGTGAAGGGGGGAGATCTTAAGAAAGTGGCACCAGCAGCTGTGTGGACAGGAGTGGTGAGAGCAGCCTTCCCTCTGTGACCTACTCCCATGGCCTTCAAACTCTCAGGCCCTGTGCCTGTGGGGTGGGGCACCTCGGGACCACTGATGCAGCTCCTGCCACCCCTCTTCCCACGCACCCCTCAGTGTGGCTCCGTGGAGAGTTCACTTGTCTTAGGAACATGAGTTCATGGTCACTGGTGTCCTTGGATCTCATTTTGCCACAAGATGAGCCACTGCCTTTTTTTTTTTTTTAATTAACTTTATTTCAGAATAGTTTTAGAAAAACTTCATAGGTAGCACAGCTTTCAGTTTTCTCATCTGCTCACTTTCTGCTACTATTAACCTCTTACATCAATATTGCATATTTGTCACACTGAGTGAACCAATTTTGATACGTAATTATTCGTGAAAGGTCCGCACCTCACTCAGATTCCTTTCGCTTTTATCTAAGGTCCTTTCTCTGTTCCAAGATCCCATCCGGACACCACATTGCATTTAGTTGGCATGTCTTCTTAGGCTCCTCTTGGCTGAGCCAGTTTCTTAGGCTTTCCTTGTTTTTGATGAGCTTGACCATCTTGAGGAATACTGCTCAGGTATTTTTTAGTGTGTTTTCGGTTGGGATGCGTCTAATGTTTTCTTCATGATTACACTGGGGTTATGAGTCCGGGGAAGGAAGACCACACAGGTGAAGTGCTGCTTTCATTACACATCAAGAGTACATGCAGTTAACGTGACTTATCTCTGTTGATGTCAGCCTTGGTCACCTGGCTGAGGTGATGTTCGTCAGGTCTCTCCACTGGAAAGTCGCTGTCTCCCCTCCCCTTTCTGTACTGTCCTCTTTGGAAGGAGGTCATTATGTATAGCTCACACTCGAGTGGGGGACTGTGCTTCTCTCCTCGAGGGCAGTGTATCTACGTGAATTATTTGGAATTCTGGAATAGGAGAGATTTGTTTGTTGTCCCTCAGTTCTTTATTCTTTTTTTAAAATTTAATTAATTTACTTATTTTGAGAGAGAGAGAGAGAGAGTGAGCAGGAGAGGGGCAGAGAGAGAGTAATGGAGAGGAAGAATCCCAAGCAGTCTCTGCACTTAAGCACAGAGCCCGATGCAGGGCTCGATCCCACAAACCGTGAGATCATGACCTGAGCTGAGATTAAGAGTTGGATGCTTAACCGACTGAGCCACCCAGGCGCCCCGATTTATTCATTTATTTATAACAGTCTGGACTCATGGATATTTATATTTTGGTTTGTAATCCAGTACTACTTTATTTTATTGCTCAGATTGTTCCAGGTCTGGTCACTGGGAGGTCTCTCCAGTCCCTTTGACCCACCCCATCATTGGGGTGGGGGTGGGGGGTTCATTTTTTGAGCACTTTTTTTTTTTTTTAATGTTTATTTTTGAGAGAGACAAACAGAGCGGGAGTGGGGGAGGGGCAGAGAGAGAGGGAGACACAGAATCCGAAGCAGGCTCCAGGCTCCGGGCTGTCAGCACAGAACCAGATGCGGGGCTCGAACTCATGAACCTCGAGATCATGACTGGAGCCGAAGTCAGACACTTGACCACAGAGCCACCCAGGTGCCCCTTTTGAGCACTTCTTTATTTTTCGTCACTACTAGATGCTCCAGGCTCACCTTGCATATTTCCTGCCCCAGTCCTAGAATCGGCTATCTCTTCAAGACCACTGCCTTTTTTTTAGCAACTGTTTGCTCTAAGTATGTTGATATGGACCTGTGTGGCTGGGTTCAATTAGTTTCTTGTCTTGCTGGTTAGTCACTGAAGACACCAGAGTTCAACAAGGTGAAGATGCCCCTGGGAAATGTGTGTGGGAGACTCCTGGCAGTTGACCCCAGGAGCAGGCTGTTGCTTCTCGACTCACCCATTCATACTTCTTGTACCCCTGCCTGATGTTTTGACTGATCCAACAACTGGACTGATCCCCGAATGGTCAGATTTGGTGTTTGCTCTGGAGTTCACTATCCATTTGGGAAGATAAGATACATGAGCGTCCTCTATTTCAGGTGCCAAGTGCTCCAGCCAGACCTTCCAGAACTCGGCCTTAGAAGGGAGTCCCTGTGGCCTGGGCCAGTGTTGTTTTGCTGCCATTCAAGAACAGACCTCCCCTTTGGGAGGGTTTGTGGCTCTAGGCAGGCCCAGGGCAGGCTGTCACTTTGAGCTGTGATCCTGAATCATTGAATAGCTTAAATCCTTCTGTTGTACTGTCAGCCCTCTGAAGATGTGTAACTTGAGCCCTTCTGGCAACACTAACTTGGGATCTTAACAGGAGTTGGTTTACAAGCCTCTAGTCTTCTATTCCTAGCTGCCTGTGTGTCCTCTTCAGGTGGCTCTGTCAGAGCATCCCGGGAGTGGGGGAGGGCGTGGGTGGCCTTCCTCACCCTGGCTGCTCTCCTAGTCATCACATTGCTCTCTGAGCTGCTCAGAGGCTGTGGTGATTAATGACGCCAATTTCCAAACCTCTAGCATTTCCAGCCTGGTTCTTTAAAAGGAACTCTGGTTTCTTTGTCAGCTGTCCTAGTCCTGCCCCCTCCCCCCCCTCCACAACTGAACTACTTCTTCCCTTTCCTGAAAGAGGCTTTGAAATGGAAGGAAGGGCATTTGGGCTTTGAGATGCTTTCTCTTGTGGGGCTTTTTCTTTCTTTTCTTTTTTTTTTTAAGGGGTTATTGTTTACCTGTTTGAGGGTTCAACCCTGCTGATTTTTCCGGATAGTGGTGGTCCCCTCTCCATTCTTGTGGCTTTGGAAGCCAGTCTCCAGAGAATACAGGGTGAGGGTTATTGACAGGACACAGGACATCAAGGGTGAACTGGTCCTTTTTCTAGGACACTGTTAAAAGTCGCCGTCTTAGTCTGTTCAGGCTGCCATACCCAAATGCCACAGACTGCCCGGCTTATAAACAAGGACATTTATTTCTCACAGTTCTAGAGGCCGGAAGTCCAAGATTAGAGGGGCAGCCAGCATGGTTGGGCTGTGGTGAAGGCCCTCTTCCAGGCCAGCTTCTCTCCATGTCCTCACATGGCGGGAGGGGCAAGGGAGCTCTCTGGAGCCTCCTTTAAAAGGGCACTAATCCCAATCATGAGTGTGCTGCCCGCATGACTTAATCACCTCCAGATACCATCACATTGGGGTTAGGATTTCAACGTATGAACGCGGCGGTGGGGGGGGGGGGGGTGGGCACAGACATTCAGACCGTAGTTGATGTGTTCAGCATTCTCTCCAAATGAGGGACATTGAAGAATGGGGTCCAAGGAGACTGTAAGCAGAAGGAACATGTGAACAGGGAGTGAACATACTGATTGAGGATCTCCTTCCTTCGTAGGGACCTCCAGGGTCGGGGCTTCCCCGCCCCAGGAACATGTATGAAGGGATTGCTCGGAGCCAGGCCCTCTGCCAAGTCTCACGTGTATCCTCTCCCCAGCAGCCTTGGGAGATGGGCGTTAGTCTTTCTATCTTATGTATCGGAAAATGGGTCCAGTGACAACACCAGGTCACCCCAGTACGTGGTGGCTCCGGGACTTGAACTGAAGTTGGTCTGACTCCAAGACTTGTGCTCTTAGCCCCTATGCAGAAGGAACCTAAGAGGTCCTGTCTGAGGTAGTGAAGAGGTTCCTTGGCTGGGCTGGGCTGGGCTGGGCTGTGGCTTTTGATGGGGTGTGAGCAGCCTGGCAGGTGGATGTGGATTTAAGCCTTCACCTGCCGCATCACTTGCCAGACCCAACCAGGCCTGTATTGCAGCTCCGTTCACCACCTACTGTGTGTGTATTGCAGACTCTGTTTACGAGCACCTACTGTGTGTCTGGCTTGATATCATGTGCTGTTAAAACAAAGGAAACCCGTAGTGCAGCCTTGGAGAATGTTGTTGTGTGCTCCTTTTCATCTGTAACAGTGCCCTTAATTTCTCTACCCTCTTCATTCCTCATCTCAAGCCCCCAAGTTCTCCAACCTCTTGCCACCTGTACCAGTCTTATGATAATTTGGGGCCATGGAAGTAGAAGTAGGACTCATTCATTGAAACTTGTTTAGACTCATTCATTGCCTGGTTTCTTCACCTGGCACTCTTTCTGCATTTTGTTCAGCAAAGATTAAGGAAGAAAAAGTCAGGGGCGCCTGGGTGGCTCAGTGTGTTGAGTGTCCGACTTTGGCTCAGGTCATGATCTCGGGTTCCTGAGTTTGAGCCTCGCATCAGGCTCGCTCCCGTCAGCACAGAGCCTGCTTGGGATCCTCTCTACCCCCCCTCTTTCTGCCCCTCTCCTGCTCTCTCTCTCTCTCTCTCTCTCTCTCTCTCTCTCTCTCAAAAATAATAAACATTTAAAAAAAGAAAGAAAAAGCCCGCCTAAAATACTGTGCTTTGTATCCAGGCTCTTGAGAGTTGCCTTCGTCTCTCAGATCTCACAGTGGGAACTTTGACCTTGTTTCTTGTTAGTTGGGCGGCCTCTGAACCACAGTGTGTGTGGTGTCTGAGCAAGAGGAATTTGGTTTGCTGGTATCTGATACCTGATTCTCTTTTCCCCATTCACTTCTCAAACACGGTCTCTGCCCTCTGCTCTCTATTTAGGAGCTGAGGGCAGTGAATTCACTTGGCTTTCTTTTGTTTTCATTTTTTTGGTAAAGACAGGAAGGGTTTGTGAGGGATGTCAGTTGCTGGTCACTTGTTGGTATGAGTAGCCCAACAAACAGGTGTGGCTGATGACCCTGACATTCGGCAGAGGTTCTTGGCATCTTTCTGGGCATGTGGCAGGAGCAGAAGTGGCAGCTGGCCCGGCTGGTGCTCCTGGCCCCCGCAGAGACCCTCCAGAGCCAGAGGGGAAGACGGGCTCTGCGTTGCTGAGATCCCAGCTAGAACTGTCCTAAGTAAATGGTAACTGCATGAGGGCGCCTGGGTGGCTCAGTCAGTTAAGCATCCAACTTTGGTTCAGGTCATGATCTCATGGTTCGTGAGTTTGAGCCCCGTGTCAGGCTCTGTGCGGACAGCTTGGAGCTTGGAGCCTACTTTGGGTCTGTGTCTCCCTCTGTCTCTGCCCCTCCCCTGCTCAATCTCAAAAATAAACACTAAAAAAATTTTTTTTAAATAATAAGTAAGTAAATTAATTAATTGATTAATTAAGTAACTGCATCAGCAGAACAAATACAGGGTAGTTGTGAGGCTTGTGGGTCAGCAGGGCTCCCATGTCTGAACTCACTGGCTTTCACGTAACTCGCACTCTGTCCTGGGATCACAGCAGGGAAGAACCTGTGCCTTGGCCGGCTCTCTTCGCATCCTCTCTCTGGCACTAGCAAGTGAAGACCTGGGTGGTGGCCCGTGAGCCACTGCTCTGCTGCAGTCCTGTTCCCACCACATCTTGTAGCTAGCTGCGTGTGGATTTGTGTCGCAGAAGGTACCAAACTTCAATCCAGCTTTTGCTTGAGACTTCTTAGCTGCCCCGTTGGGGCCAGAGGGTCCACCGCAACCCTGCCGACTGGGGTGTGCTGAGTCGGGAGATTGGGTCCCCTTAGAGAGAATAGTCTCTTAGGAGTGTCAGTGTCAGCACCTAGGGCCCCTAGTGCCTCTTAGAGTCAGGAGACAGGACGAGTTTTGCCTGGTGCAGCCGCAGGTGGTCCCCTGTCTGTCTGGCCTTCCTCACTGTCTGCCGCCCGAACGTCTGGCTCTGTTGGCCAGCACGACCAGTGAATGAGGTTCTCAGAGCTACCCATGACTCCTGGGGCCCTTCTGTGGACAGTACAGGCAGCCCACAGTGACCAAGCTGTGTCAGCAGATATGTGATGTTCTCCGCCCCCCCCCCCCCCGGCCTGGCCCCCATCAGTCATCCTCCCTATAGGCACAGGGGCTGGAGGTTTCCATCCTCTGCCTGAAAGTTAGCGCTGAGTCTGCTTCTGTCAGCTTCTCAGGATCGTCTGTTGTCGAGAGCCAAGAAAGTAGCGCGAAGCTCAGGGAAGGCTTTCTTGATGTTCTTAATGGGGCAGGGCTCTAGGAAGCTGGGGATCTGTCCCTCAAGGGTGGCTTCCGCCTCACTCACCTTGGCATCTTCCTGCCCAGGAGAAAGGGCTGTAGAGCCCGGTTCTGCCTGGAGAGTGGAAAGGACCGCTTGGTCATGTGCCTCTAGGGTTTCAGACTCCTGGAGCTCCTGCACCCTGGCCCCTTTTGCAGGTGTTAGTGCTGTTAGTGGCTCCAGCAGGAGCCCCTGTGGACAGTGTCAGGGCCCCGTTGTGGTGGGGAAGTCCAGGCAGCCAGCCCCAGCAGAGTTCTCGTTGAAAGGGGAGTGAGCTGAAACTGATCCCAGTTAAGGGAGATGGATTAAGGGCTCGGGCAGATTCAAGGGCATCTTGCAGTGGTAGGGGGCGCAGCTCACCCTGGGCAGCACTCTGGGATGCTTTCCTTCCCTTCCCCCGGAAAGGCAGTCCTCTTACTGTGACTGTGTAAACGCGGCACCCCTTCCACCCCTGCTGCCAGCTCTCCTGATCCTGAATCCCCTACTTTGTGGTGGGATGAGGGGCCCCAGCCCTGGCCTGACACACCCCATCAGCGTTCTCCCCAAATCTCAACCTGGCCTTCTAAGCCTCTGGCTTCCATGGCCAAGATTCCTCTGTTATCCTCCAGGTGGGACACAGGTCCTCTGTGTTGCAATCCCATAGTACTGGTCACACGGGAAGATGCCCCTCTCTTTGATTCCATCCCCCAGCCTGCACCCCCTAAACCCTGCAGACTCTGCAGACTCCCTCTGGACTGATTGGAGAGTGCACAGCGTCACTGTGGTAACCTTTCTGCTCACTGAAAAGACATAAATGTCACCTTCCCTTTTTATTATGAAGCTTTAAGCAACTTTAAAATTCTTCAGCCCACAGTTAAGTACAAATATATTCTTAGTATGTGTGTAGCAGTCCTATTTGTATTGAATCCTATTAGCTTGCGCCTTGTTAGCTGGGTACTTTTGTTCTTTCTCTGCCCTCTATTTTTTTTTTACGTTTATTTATTTTGAGAGAGATTTGTTCTTTCTCTGCCCTCTATTTTTTTTTTTTATGTTTACTTATTTTGAGAGAGAGAGCATGAGCACATGTGTTCGTTAGGTAGGGGCAGAGAGAGAGGGAGAGAGAGAAAATCCCAAGCAGGCTCTGCACAGTCAGCACAGAGCCAGATGCGGGGCTTGAACTCATGAATTGTGAGATCATGACCCGAGTCAAAACCAAGAATCGGACGCTTAACTGTCTGAGCCACCCAGACACCCCCTCTATTTTTTTTTTTTTTTTTTTTTATTTAAGCAATCTCCACACCCAGCATGGGGCTCAAACTCCCAACCCCGAGATCAAGAGTCGCGTGCTCCTCTGACTGAGGCAGCCAGGCTCCCCTCTTTTAGTCCTCTTCTAATTCAGGCATCCATCTTTTTGATTGTCTTTATTATTCTGAATTGTGTTATACTAAAGAGGAGGCAGAAAATATCTTCTATACAGGGAAGCTAGAATGGTTTCATAGCATTTGTAAGCTTTACTTTCTCACTGTTGTATGCAAAATTGGATTCCGGAAACATTCTGTATTGACGTGTAACTTACACGTAGTAAGATTTATACATCTCACTTGGACAGCTTGATAGATTTTTACATTTGTGTACATCTGTGTGTCTACCTCCCAAATCAAGATATAAAATATTCCTGTCTAGCAGTATTTTTTTTTTTTTTTACAGTTTGATACATTTGATCATTTTTCCATTGTTAAAAGCCATATTCCATTAAAGCCTACATAGAAGGCTGTTATTCGTACATAGAACCCCTGTTATTTGTAGTGGCTGTGATGACACTGTTAATATTCTCGGGTTTTCTATCTGTGACGAGGAAGCCCTGCTAGAATTACAAGTCCTGGGCTTGGGTTCTGCCACCACCTGACTGTGACTGCAGGCAGGCCACCTCACCTCAACTTCATTTCCTCTGTAATTGGAAAGAGGAGGATGAGGTCTTCAAGGACCTTGAGCTTTGGCAACCAATGAGTCAAAACTAGTTAGTTAGGCCCTTAGTACTGTAAGAAACCTGTCATTTGCTAGAGCCTCGCCCTCGGCCTAATACTGTGTTATTCGAACTATGCATTGTTTCATTTAACCTTGACAACAACCCCATGCGATTGGTATTAAACAATACCGTTTTATAGATAAGAGACTGAAGCTGACAGTAGTTGCCTGTCTGACTTGGCCAAGGTCACTCGGCTAGTAAACGGTGGAGCCAGGCTCTAACTAAACCAGTCTCCCAAGTCCTAATCTGTGAGCTGTGCTGGGGAATGGTGAGTGGGTACCTCATGTGGCTCATGGCTTGTGTTGCTTCAGATTTTTCTTCCTTCTGAGTCTGCAGCCAGTCAGAGGCCCGGTAGTCCTTCTGTGAGTCTGCCCTCTGGTCCTGTGTGCTGGTAGTGGTGATTTTCCCCTTTGAGGAAGGCCTGTGTTCTGGAGCCTGTGGGTAAATCATCTCCCTGGCTGACTCGAGCTTTTTAGTGTCTTCTAGCTTCACCTTTGAACCTAACTACCTCTTCTCCTGTGCCCCACTTTTCATTCTCTGCAGGCTAACACATTGCTTCTGCTCTCATCGTTTCTTGCCCAGCTCTTGTGGTGTTAGATATTCAGGAATGCTTTCATCTAGGGTATAGCTGAAGAGTCACTGGCCAGGACCACCTTTTAGGGGGCCCTGGGCAGGGTCACTTGGTTCTCCGTCCTTCCCCGCTGGGGACTAACCTTGAGTGAGCCCTTCTCAGCCTCTGGTCAACGGAGTCTGATTGGTTTCCCTAATCAGCTCACTGTCCAGGCTGTGCCGGGACTGTCAGCTAGAGGAAGTCTCTGAAGCAAACAGGAAGTGTGAGAGACGCCCATCAGCTGGAATTGCTCACTCTTTTACCAGGAAGGACAAAAAGCATGAAGTGGGTGACTTCACGGTTAGAGAAGAGACATATCTAGTGGAGGCTAGGGTGAAGGGCAGCAGCATCTGGCATCTTAGAGGCTTCAGTGGTTGCATGAAGCCAGGAATCAGTCCCCACCCACGGTCTGATCCACCTGTGTTGTCCATGGCACTGATCTGGAAGGGTGCCTTTCTGTCTCTGGCATTCCTCCCTCCTTCCTGTATCAGCTATAGCTCTTTAATGTTTATTTATTTTTGAGAGGGCGTGCAGAGAGAGAGAGGGGCAGAGAGAGAGGGAGACAGAAGACCTAAAGCACAGGCCCCATGCTGAAGAGCACAGAGTCCGATGTGGGGCTCGAACTCGTGAACTGCAAGATCATGACCTGAGCCGAAGTCCAACAATCAACCGACTGAGCCACCCAGGTGCCCTCAGCTGTAGCTCTTGTGCTTAAATCGGCTGCCTAGAATCACTGGGGGAACTTACTTTAAAAACATTTTCTGGACTCTACTTTTAGAAATTTTAATTCAGTTGGTCAGGGTTATTTCTAAATGCCCTGGTGATTCTGATAAAAAAAAAAGTTTGGTACCCACTGACCTTCTAGTGTCCAGAGCAGAGAAAAGCCAGAGTAAGTCTAGTATTTTGCTGTTTATCTCTCTCTCCCGCCCTTGGCTCCAGAACTGGCTGGGCATATATTTAGGAGCTTGGGTCCCTCTGCCCTTTCATGTACATTGTGGGGGAAAGTGTCAGGTGGCCCCCAGTCCTTGTGATCTCTTCCATTTCCTATGAAGATAATGAGATTGGAGATGGTGCTTATACTCCATAGCCTCTGAACAAACCAAGGTTCTGACTTGGAGCGTAAGGGGAGCAGTCACGTCAAGGTGAGTCTTTTGCCATGGGTCTGAAGCTCTGCCCATTTTAGCAGCTTGGTGAAAATATCCAGGAGGAAATCCATCCTACTGGTGTGTTTTTCCTGGTGTTGGAGAAACTGGTTTAAAAAAAAAAATCTTTTGGCCCATTCTGTATCTTATAAGAAACTCTGACTACAACTTTAGCTCGTAAAGAGAATTTGATTTTTATCTGAAAGAAGATTTTTGCTATGGCATTTTTGGTTATAATTCCATTACCTGCCCGTACCCGTGGGTAATTCTTGCCTCTGGTTCAGAAGATTCCCACAGCGAGATTCCCTCCCCCAGCTGGCAGGCCAGCTCAGTGTGCGAATTCACCTTTTCCACCTGCCTGGGTGCATCCTCAGCTTCCCAATCTTGGGAGGGGAGGGTATAAAGCTTCCTGGGGTTCTGGGCGTGGCCTTTGCCTGTCCTAAACACGCCCATGTCTTCGCGTGCCCTTTGTGGCAAAATCAGCTTCCTCCGTGTCTTTATTGTCTTGGAAGGTCAACACCTTTGTTCATGTGATCAGCCAGTGGGGCCAGGGATAATACCACGAGGCAACGGAGGCCATAAAAAGTGCCTTGTGTGCCTGCTCATGTGCCTCTGGAAGGCAGGATCAATATCCAGGCAGAATATGTCACCTGCCAGTTTGTGCCGGGGGGGGGGGGGCACCTACAGCACTTTTAAAAAATACAGATACTTCGGGCTCCTGGGTGGCTCAGTTGGTTAAGCATCCGGCTTTGGCTCGGGTCATGATCTCATGGTTTGTGAGTTCAGGCCCCACATGGGACTCTCTGCGGTCAGCAAGGAGCCTGCTTCGAATCCTCTGTCTCCCTCCCTCTCCACCCCTTCCCCACTCGGGTTCTCTCAGAAATAAACATTAAAGGGGCGCCTGGGTGGTGCAGTCAGTTAAGCATCCGACTTCAGCCAGGTCACGATCTCGCGGTCCGTGAGTTCGAGCCCCGCGTCAGGCTCTGGGCTGATGGCTCGGAGCCTGGAGCCTGTTTCCGATTCTGTGTCTCCCTCTCTCTCTGCCCCTCGACCGTTCGTTCATGCTCTGTCTCTCTCTGTCCCAAAAATAAATAAACATTGAAAAAAAAATTAAAAAAAAAAATAAACATTAAAAAAAAATACAGATCCCAGGCCCTCCTCCAAACCTTTGTAGGAACCTCCAGGGGCCGGCTGCACAGGTGATTTTGAAGTACAGACAAGGTCAGGAACCACTGGATAAGAGTTACTTGTCTCTCCTGGCTTGTTAAAAATACAAGTTCTGTCTGGGCAGGTTTGGAAACCCACTGATTCGATGGGGACAAGACTTAGATGTTATCTCTGTATTTCTTGACTTATGGGTGCTGATTACTTCCCACCCCAGGAGCCCTCAGCCCCAGCTGCTTTGGTTTTGTTGGAATCGGGGACTTGATCTTCCGTTCCCCTCTCCCCACTCCTTCATACCTCCTTCTGTAGTGCCCCAGCCACGCTCTGCTGCCCAGCCGGGACGATGTGTCACATGGATTTGTGGTAATAACCAACTTGTAATTCCATTGTGGTTTCCCTCTGCTGCTGTCGCCTGCCTGGCCCTGGGCGGCTCCTCCCACAGTTGGAAGGAGTCAGGGCCTGCAAGATCACTGTGACTGTGGGCTGGAGCCACACCTTGCAGGCCAGCCGGCTGCTGCCGCACAAGAAGGTCTCAGGGTCTCGCTCACCCAGCGACCGGAAACAGGGTGGGTGTTGTCTCCAGCATTCTTCCCACTGCAGGGAGATGGGCCAGGAGCACAGGAGGTAAAGGAGCACACAGGCAACCCGCATCCAGGTCTTCACCTATATGCTGGGTGGCCTTGAACAGGGCATTGAACACCTGAGAGGCAGGCTATTTATGTGAAAAAAAAAGGGAGATTGTTTTAAAGCTAAAGGGAGATGATGGTTATGCAATTGCTCGGTGAATGCTAGCCGGCTCTGAAAAGGATTTCTTTGGTAGGCCTTATGAGGAAAGCTCTCAAAGAAGCCAGAAGCACAGACCCTGCCTCAAGGGCTGGAGAGTCTCGCAAACATCAGTGACTGGGGTGAAAAGAGAAAGTTGTAGGGGCACCTGGGTGGCTCAGTTGGTTAAGAGCTGACTTTGGCTCAGGTCATGTTTTCGTACTTTGTGGGTTCGAGTCCCGCGTCAGGCTCTGTGCTGACCGCTTAGAGCCTGGAGCCTACTTGTGATTCTGTGTCTCCCTCTCTGCCCCTTTCTTGCTCATGCTCTGTTTTGGTCTCTCTCTCAAATATAAGTAAACATTAAAAAAAAATTTTTTTTAAAGAGAAAGCTGTAAAACTGTAAAATATCATACCACTAGCATTTCTTGTTACTAATAGGGATTCCCCGGCCCCCCCCCCACCCACTCCCCGTACTGCCTGCCTTCCTGTATTCTTGGGGAAGAGGTGGCTCCCGGTTCAAACCTCTTTTCCCTTGGTGCTATCCAGAAAGGAAACTGTTTTTCCTGGCTAGTGAATCATGCTTCCTGAAGCTCACTTTTTAAATGAGTTGCTAGGAGGACGGGGATGCGAAAAGGGATTTCAGACTGAACAAAGCAAGCCCTTTGCCGTCAACTTCTTGCATGAGCATAGCCCATCGCTGCCCACGGATACCCTTCTCTTCATTCACGCCCCCGTCCTCTGACTGTAGGGGGATGCACTCCCTTTGCCCAGGGGGCAGCTCTGGGCTGTACTTCCTTGGGCTCTTGTTCTGAAGACCCCTCTGCATTGACTCCATTCTGCTAAGGGTAGTTGAATCAAAGCTTTTTCTTTCCAGCTTAGGTTCAGACGCTATACAGATGTTTAGGATGAAATACCTCGTCACAGTACTCGTCTGTAAACGTTCTGGTATTTTTTAGTATAAGTCTTCTAGAGGCTTCTGGAAATAGGCTCCTCATCCTTCTTTGCGCCTCCAAAGCTATCACTAACAGAGTGACTAAGATGTCAGTGTGGAACACCGGCTGCTTGGGGTGCAGGTCTCAGTGTCCCTCATTTGTGTCTGCCCTCCCATACTTCCCTGTTCCTTCTCTGCGTCACCTTCTGCCTCTGCCAGTAGAGAATGGAACTGAGGTCTCTGTTGAAAAGGGAAATTTGGCAGCCGTTCTGACTGCCAGCAGAGCTCTCTGGCTTGGGTGTGTGTTTGGTTTTGTGTGTGTTTTGTGTTTTAATGTGTGTGAGACTTCTGGTCCATCAAAAATGAGAGAACCAGGGGGAAGAGGTTTGGGATGAAGGAGTAAAATGGGACTTTGATTCCAGTGCACAGTCCACCCTCCGACTGAGAAAGTTAGTCCTTCTAGAGACAGCAGGACAAAATGGCTATTTTGAATACAACTTGCACTGGCCAGTCCCTGGTCCCTGAGTGCCCACAAGGTTGGCCAAGCACCTTGTCTGATGAGCTTTCTATCTGGACTCCCTGTGCCCTGGTCAGCCTCACCATCCACTCTGGCTTTGCACCGAGGTGCGCTGTGATCTTAGCTACGGGACCACAGGTTCGTTGTTTGTTCATCTGGATCCTGGCGTCTTCCCGCGTGATTTTTTTGGTACTCCAAGGAGCCTGTTGACTTAACTGTCACCAGGCTGCCATATGCCCATTGTTCTCCTGTGTGTACGTGATACTTGGGATTGGGAAGTAACATGTTTGCTCAGAACCATGAACCTAGAGTTGGGAGACCACTTTTCACTGCTGAGATGATTGTAGGGCAAATAGATGTGTAGTACATCCTAGTTCAGGCTCTTCTCCTAACTTCTGGGAGGTGGGGGCCAGGGGGTTGGCAGGATGGGAGGATTTAGGTCCTCAGGGAGGGCAGCGGGAGAGACCTGTGATTTAAGAGTGATTTAAGAAGGCCTTGCTGTGCGACAGTCTCTGGCCTGACCAGTACTGCTGATCTCTCTTGCAGTTGGAGGTCCCCCGTCCTCACTAAGTGCCTCTTCGCGCAGCACCGGCCCCCGCCCCACGCTCACTGGTACCACTACAGCAGGACGGGCCATGGCGGGTCGGGGAGGTGCAGCGCGACCCAACGGACCAGCCGCTGGGAACAAGATCTGTCAGTTTAAGCTGGTCCTGCTCGGGGAGTCTGCAGTGGGCAAATCCAGCCTCGTGCTCCGCTTTGTCAAGGGACAGTTCCATGAGTACCAGGAGAGCACCATTGGAGGTGAGTGGGCACAAGGGAGTGGGGCAGCCTCAGGAATGCCAAAGAAATGCCTTGGCGTTGAGAAGGGAGCCGCCTGCCCAGAGGGACTAAACGTGCCTGCGGCGGCAGCACCTCTTCCTCACCTGGGCCCTGGAATCAAATCCAACAGCTGGTCTCCATGCCGGAGTCCCCACCGCCACCCAGTAAGACTTAGCTGGGAGTCCAAAACTGGCTTCTCCTCCCGATTATGCCACTGTACTGTTGCGCGGCCTTGGCTAAGGGCCTTCCACTGACCCGGCCTCTGGAAGGGAGAGGCTCGGTCTGGATCTCTGAGGGTCCTTCTGACCGTACCAGGCAGTGCGTCTGTCCTGGCCTCTCCTACTTTGCAGAATGGGGAAATGGCCTGGTGAGCGGGCCAGCGTTTCTGAAGTTGACCTTTACCCTCGAGCTCAGAGCCTATCATTGATTTCCTGGTGGTCAGCGTGTAGCCCGTGAGGGTGTGGGCTCAGTTCCCTGCCTCAGTGTCCTGTACAAACCTTAGGGGCCAGGGCGGACGTTGGGCTTGAGTCACCCTTTCTCTGCCCTCTTGGTAGGAGGTTTCCAGGCAGCTGGAAACTAAACGGGCCGAGTCAGCAGTCCTCTGCTGCCTCCTCAGCACCCGAGTCAGGAGCTGGAGACAGGGAAGTGAGGCAGTTTCCCCCACCCTGGGCCCTCAGGGGCGTGGGGGGAGGGCAGAGCAGGGAGCCGGCTTCCACTCTGAGCTCTCTGGGATCCTCCCCTGGTTCCCAGCGGGGAGGGGACTCCCACCTGCCTGTCCCGGCTCTGGGACTCCTCCTGAAGCATGTGCACAAGCACCACATGCTCCCTTGTCTCCTCAGACCAAAGATAGGGTCACTGTGTTCCCTGAAGGTCGAACCACAGGGTGGCCAGTCAGGAATGGGTCAAGGTCAGAGCTGGGGGTGGAGGCTAGCCAGCATGCCTGGAGGTGGCAGGGGCAGCCGGGAAGCCAGCCACCCAGCCTCCGCCTGGCAGCGGAACAGCGTGTACTTTCAGGCGGCCCCAGTGTAGCTAAGTGTGTGAGTGTCCTCAGGAAACCGAAGGCCAGTAACACCCCTGGGCTGGAGCAAACTGAGGGACTATGGAGGCTTCCAGCCTGACTGTCCCCTGTGAGGGGAGGTGGGGAGGGGGACAGGGGGAGTGGTGGGCCCACCCTTCTGTGCTTGGGAGTCCATTTTCCCCTGGGCTTTTCCCTCTCCTGCCCCTTGCCAGTCCTCCTCGGAGGTGCTCCTAAAACGGTTCAGGTGCGGGCAGATATCCCTTCTGCCCTTGCCTAGTGTGGGTCTGTAAGGCCTGTGCAACCCCCAGTCCCCTTGACACATGGCAGAAAAATACAAACACCACCTACCCTGCTTCAGCCGCTGGGCTGGGGGCTTTTCTGGGCCCATCTCAGCAAAGAGTCCACATGCAGTACTGGGGAGATATGTGGGGGTGGCTTCTTGAGCTCCTTCTTGCCTTATAACACCACCTTCCCTCTTACAGCGGCCTTCCTCACACAGACGGTCTGTTTGGACGACACAACAGTCAAATTTGAGATCTGGGACACAGCTGGACAGGAGCGGTATCACAGCCTGGCCCCCATGTACTATCGGGGGGCCCAAGCTGCCATCGTGGTCTATGACATCACCAACACAGTAAAGATTTCCCCTTACTTCTCAACACTTTGTTCCTGGATGGGGTGTGGGCAGATTTCCTCTGTCGTTTGGGGGTGTCTCACCAGAATCTCCAGGGCGGTAGCATCTTAGACACTTGGGCTCTGCCAGCTCGAGCTTCCCTAAGTGAGTGGCCCTGGGCAGAATGCCGCCTCTGTCTCTCTGACATTCTGGCCTTGTCTCCCCAGGATACATTTGCACGGGCCAAGAACTGGGTGAAGGAGCTACAGAGGCAGGCTAGCCCCAACATCGTCATCGCACTTGCAGGGAACAAGGCGGACCTGGCCAGCAAGAGAGCCGTGGAGTTCCAGGTGGGGGCAGGACAGGACTTGGTGGGGAGGAGTAAGCCGGCTCCACGCTTGGCTCAGCCTCGGCTGCTCAGGGGCTGTGCGGAGGGCCAAGTGGGGAGGCCGGGGCGCTTTCATCTGCTGTCCTCTCGTGACTTGAATGTGGGCCTGAAGGACTTCTCTGCTTCTCCTTGTTCTTTGTCATCGGCTGGTGGCGTGTGTATGCATAAGGATAGCTGAAGCTTCTGCTTATTTTTTGTGTAAACTGACTTTTCAGTGAAACTTACTGAAAAAGAATTACTTTTATCCACATAAAACACGCACGAGTAAAATTTACGCAGTACAGGAAGATACATGGAATGAAATTTTAATCTCCAACCTAGTCTCCCTTCCCCCAAGTTCATCACAGTTTCTTATTTTTCTAAAAATATACCCATGTGAATGAATCCCTTTCTTTACATCGATGGGGGTGTGCCCCATAATACTGTGTATTTTTTACCAGGCCCTTAACCAATGGACTTGTAGGTTGTTTGTAATAGCAAACGACTGGAAGCAGCACTGCGGTCAACATCCACATGCTTTTGTATTTTTTCCAAATGTGCATGTGCATTTGTAGGATAACTTTCTAGAAGTATTTTTTTAGCTTAGTGATTTTGAAGGGCAAAAGGCAGAATGGACTTAGGAAAACCTGAGTAAAACATCTGCCAATGTTTGTGAACTGAGAGGTGCTGTATGTGAAGCGGGGGCCTTGGGTGTGGTGCAGATTTGGGGGGGACCCAGAGCAGGAGAGCCTCGGGACTGAAAAATCCCTGCATTGTCTCTATTGTGTGTAAGGCGACTGTGAGGAGGGAAGATTTTTATCCTGGGCCCTGGCCCTTGCCAACTGTCATCATTTCCCTCCTACCCACTTTCTCACCTCCATCTAAACCAGGAAGCACAAGCCTATGCGGAAGACAACAGTCTGCTGTTCATGGAGACATCAGCAAAGACTGCGATGAACGTGAATGAAATTTTCATGGCAATAGGTGAGTTGCTTTCCTTCCCTCCCCTCCCCTGACCAGGGTCCTATCCTATCACCTGGCTGCTGTTTTGTAGTATGTGGTAAGTCTGTGGGGTCACTTTATCTGACTGTCAGATATAGAGAGTTCACCCCGGAAGTTTCTACAGCCTGGGCCAAAGTCTCAACATTTCACTTTCTGACCCTTTAGATTACCACCCACTGAAAACCCTACATCACCATCCCCCTACCCACTTCTTGGGATCTTTAGGCTGATCTGGCTCTGTAGTGAGTCATCCTGCCCGGGTTTGAATCCTTGTTTTATCATTTAACTCTGTGGTCCTGGGGCAAGTTATTTAACCTCTCTTGGCCTCAGGTTTGTTTTTTTTAATGTTTGTTTATTTTTGAGAGAGAGAGAGAGAGAGAGAGAGAGAGAGAGAGGCAGGCAGAGAGAGAGGGAGACACAGAATCCAAAGCAGGCTCCAGGCTCCGAGCTGTCAGCACAGAGCCCGATGTGGGGCTCGAACTCATAAATGGTGAGATCATGACCTGAGCCGAAGTTGGACACTTTACCGACTGAGCCACCCAGGCACCCTCTTTGCCTCAGTTTCTTGAAACACTCAGAATGCATGCACCTGGCACAAAGAAGCGAAGCTCCCCCATGGGTTATCCCAGATTGGGTGGTACAAAGGCCAGCTTCCACTCAAGCATACTTGGAAGAGTATTGGGGTAGCCCCACAAATGCATATTTCCCCTCCTCTTCCAAACAGCTAAGAAGCTTCCCAAGAACGAGCCCCAGAATGCAGCTGGTGCTCCAGGCCGGAACCGAGGCGTGGACCTCCAGGAGAACAACCCAGCCAGCCGGAGCCAGTGCTGCAGCAACTGAGCCCCCCTTGCCTGCCCGCTGCCCCCACCTCCTCCGCCTGACCGACCCGACTGGAATCCACTCTAACCAATCGCACTTAACGACTCGGGCTACCACTGGGGGGGCAGGGGGAGGGGTCCGCCATGATTTCTCCATAGAATTTTGATCATAGGCCGGAGTGAGTTATTCCACCTGCACCTTTCTGTACAAATACTAATTCAATTTTAAGTCTTAAGTCACTTTTTTAATATATATGATCTTCTGCTCTTCCCACTTCCAGCCCTTTCTACTGCTCTCCCACTCTTCCTCTGCTGGTAGTAGCCACGTGCCCCTGTTCCCCCCCACCCTTGTATGTGGGGAGGCGGGGGTTGGAGCAGTTACCCTTCTTTCCCTCTTGCTGATTAGCAGACTCAGCAAGAGCATCCATATCCTTACTGTGTTTGGAGTGGGTTTGGTTCTGGGTGGTGGCCCTAAGGGGCGAGGGAAGGGAGAAGCAGCTCTTCCCTCAGCTGGCTGTCATCAGGCTGCAGCCCCCCCCTCACCCCCTGACGCACAGCTGGGAGAGAAACCACAGCATTACCACAGCATTATTGTGACAGTCACCAACCCATTCCCCATAACCCCCCTCCCCCTCCGTCACCCTGACCTCTGGCTCTGAGCCCTGTTCTGACCAAATCACGATGATGAGTATTTGGGGGTGGGTGGGTAAGGGGGGGGTGGGTGGGAGGGGATGGAACCAACTTTTTCTGTATTTTGTATTGTATGTTTTCTTCAACATGTAACCAATCAGTATCTTGTCAATATAGTCAGCCGATCGATCGACCTCCCACTTGTCTTCCTTGTCTCTCTGGCAGTTTATCAGACCGCATCTGCTCTAGCTTACTTGAACTAACTTCACTCCCCCACCCCCCACCCCACAAAAGTGAAGGGATGCTGGTGGTGATGGTAACCAAGAGAAATAGGCCCTTGCTCTACCAGCTCTAAGGGGTAGGGTAGGGTGAGAGTGACCTGGGGCCGAATCTCACCAAGTTTGAAGTTGAGGGGCCCGCATTTGCCTCTCCCCCACTCCCTCCAGATTCTATTGGGGTGATGTACAGTTTGTATTTGAAAATAGTTGGTCTCTGAAACACCGGAAACAACCTCTTTGGGGTTTTTCGGTTAGTCTGGACCAGGCTTGTGAAGGACTCACTCGGTCCTCTCACCCTCCGCCCAGGTGACCTCTGAAACCTTGTGTTGTTTAGAAGGCCAAGACCACACCAGGTCCAAGCCATCTGGTCCCTGGTCTGTCAGGGCCCTCTGCTGGTTGTGGAGCCTCCTGGACCTCTACTGCTCCCTGCTGGAGCTACTGCTCCAGGCAGTGAGCTAAGCTGAGTGGGCCACACTGAGCGGGCCCCCAGCTTCTCCCAGGACCACAGAGGCCCGATTCTTGGTGGACTACCACCTTAAAGTGCCTTTCCTGCCTCCCCGAGCCCTCTTTACCTCCGTTATGCCTCGACCTCTGACCCCGACCCCAAGAAAAGACCACGGAACGCCAAGACTGCTGCTGTACACCAGGGTTGTTTATCGGGTCAGGCTAGGTTGACCCTTATTAGAGCCACGGCCCCGGAGTCTCAGGGATGGCCCTGTTTGGGCCTCAGGGGGAGGCAGCGCCCGGCACTGGCCTCGGACGCACAGCTGCCCCGAGGGAGTCAGGCTGCAGGTCATGGCGGCTGGATCCAGGTCCGGTGGTAGTTGCATCTGCCGGTGCACCCTGTGCGCTACGCGGTAGCCGGCCCCGTCCGGGCTGCAGCCCTCCAGTTGCCGCTTGCCCGTCACCATCAGACATTGGCCGTCCACTTGCACCAGCAGCTCGTCGGGAGTGAAGCCGTAGGTATCCACCTTCATCTGGAAGCCATCCTCCACGGGGAAGTTGTTCTGCGAAGCTGCCGAGTCGTCCCTGAGCAGCCGTACCGGTAGCGTGGCCACCTGGTTCTGTTCAGCGAGGGCTGCGCTGGGACAGGGGGATGCCACCTGGCTCCTGCTGGGGAGACCGCTACCGACCCGCTGCATCCGAGTGAGCAACTGCTATCCAAGGGCAGTGGCGCGAGGCACGCGGGCAGCGGCGCGCACGTCCGGGGAGGCACTCGCGCAGCCCGGCTCCCTCAGTGACCCCGGGCCGGCCCGCTTCAGCAGTTTGGGGTCAGCCACGCGAATCCTGCTTCCACAGGCCAGGTGGTCAGCCACCATGGGGCACCGCTGCTGCTTTCATCCTGACTCCTGCCCCACTGTCAGGCCCTTCCCCGCTTCGGTCACAGGGCCCCACGGCTCTGGGCTGTGACCCGCCTACGTACGCTGAACGACGCCGGACGTGCGATCCGGACCCTGGAGCGCTCGCAAGCACCGGGCGGAAGACGAGATTGAGCCGCTGCGCTCTTGCCCTTCCAAGAATCTGTCCCGAGGACAAGGATTGTCCCCTGGGACAGAGCCAACGGGATGTGGCCATGGGGTCTTACATTCTCCGAAACCCCTTTTTCTGACCGCGCACAAATCCTGTGATGACAGATGGGGCTTGGGAGATGAACGCGACTTCCCGGTTTCCTGCATTCATCAGACCCTGGGCCTTCTGTGGCAGGCTCAGGGCTGGGTTCCGGGACAAAATTGAAGAGGTGGGCCCTGCCCTCGAGGTGCCCACGGGGTTACGGGGAGAGCCATTCACAAACACTGGGATGTGCCCTCCTTTACTTCTACCTCATCCCCATCTCAGTATCCCTCGTGATCATGGCCATACCCCTGGCGCTCAGTGATTTTATAATAATCCTTTATTGCTGAAGTATCACGTATATACAGAAAAGTCCACCAAAGAGTAGAGTGGAAGTATCCCAAAGACAACACCACCCTTGCAACTTCACAGGTTCAGAAAGGTAACTGCTGCGTTTTAATCTCCATCATAGGGGCAAGTCTGTGTCCGCAGTGCAGGCCAGGGCCGGGGTTGGGGCAAGAGGGGATGTGCCAGGAAGCCATCACAACTCCAGGCCCCAGAGCTGCACTTGCACCCTCGTGGGCAGAATCTACAATTCCCCTCAACTGAAGCCTGTTTTCTCAGATGCTTCTCCAAGTCCCCAAGAAAACAGCAATCTCCACTGTCCCAGAAGCCTCCAAGAGAGAATGAAGTGAGGAGGAGCCAATCTAGGGTAATGGCTCAGGCTTCACTCGCTTGTCTGGGACCAAGAGACAAGACAGAAAAGTCTGGAAGCCGGAGGCAAAGGGAGCGGCAGTGAAAGACTACAATTCCCGTCATGCCCCGGCGCAGCGACGCCTGCGCACTGTGCGCCGGTTGCCCATGCGGCCCTAGGGCTGGGAGCGCCGCGCCGCTCCGCTGCGGGGGAGGCCATGGCGGAACCTACCCAGGCCTCAACCCCGGCGCCGGCCACGCAGTCCCGTCCCCTTCAGTCTCCAGCCCCTGCCCCAACTCCGACTCCTGCCCCCAGCCCGGCTTCAGCCCCGACTCCGGCTCCCACTCCGGCACCAGCCCCCGCCCCAGCTGCAGCCCCAGCCGGGAGCACAGGGACTGGGGCTCCCGGGGTAGGAAGTGGGGGGACCGGGAGCGGAGGGGATCCGGCTCGACCTGGCCTGAGCCAGCAGCAGCGCGCCAGCCAGAGGAAGGCGCAAGTCCGGGGGCTGCCGCGCGCCAAGAAGCTTGAGAAGCTAGGGGTCTTCTCGGCTTGCAAGGTGGGGGCGGGGCCTGGGGTGAGAGGGGGCGGGGCCTGGGGCATCCCAGGGCCCGGGTGGGAATAGGGGCAAATCTCTGGCTGGGGATCTGCTCCCCCTTCCCGGTTACAGGGTTACTGACTGATTCTTCTGCCTCCAGGCCAATGAAACCTGCAAGTGTAATGGCTGGAAAAACCCCAAGCCCCCCACTGCACCCCGCATGGACCTACAGCAGCCAGCTGCCAACCTGAGCGAGCTATGCCGCAGCTGTGAGCACCCCTTGGGTAAGGCAGGTAGTGCCCTTGGAGCTAGGGCGGGGTCAGGCTGGGTCCTGCTTGGACAGGATGATTTAAGTGCCACAGAGCTTCATTTGTGGAACCAAAAATACCTCCTAAGGAAGGATTGAGTTGGGAACATGTATCCCCCAAGGGAAGCGAAAGGAAATTTGCCAGCCCTGAAGAGACAGTGGCCACCCAAGGACTGATGTAGGAGCAGTCAGTCTCATTGCTGGTCACGCTGGTTGGAGGGACCGAGGGTGTAAATTGCCTGGTGGTGAAGAGAGACAGGAAGCTCTGGTGATCTGTCCATTCTTCCCAACCCTACCACCTATCCTTGCAGCTGACCACGTGTCCCACCTGGAGAATGTGTCAGAGGAGGAGATTAACCGGCTACTGGGTATGGTGGTGGACGTGGAGAACCTATTCATGTCTGTTCATAAGGAGGAGGACACAGACACTAAGCAGGTGTATTTCTACCTCTTCAAGGTGAGCTTTGTCCAAGTGAGTGTGGATGAGCACGGTAGACAAGGCTAGGGAGTCGGCAGCTCTGAGCTCTGCTGACCTCTGCCCCTCCTTCTTCCTCTTCCTCCAGCTTCTGCGGAAATGCATCCTGCAGATGACCCGGCCAGTGGTGGAGGGCTCCCTGGGCAGTCCCCCGTTTGAGAAGCCTAATATTGAACAGGTGGGATGAGGAAGGTGGTAAGAGAATTGGGGGCATCTTGGAGGACTGAGGAGGCTGTGTTCCCCATCCTGTCAAGTTGAGAATAAGGGAGAAGTTCAGAGAAGAGAGGATGTTTTGTGCTTCAGGTGGACATGGGGGTGGGAGTGGGCCAGAGTTTTTCTTCACCGGGAGCCCCAGAATGAGAGGAGAGCTTTACCCTGCCCTCGGGAAGCACCAGTGTTTGGATGAGAAGCCCCTGCTTGCTGCTCACGTCTCCTTCCTGGTTCTGTCCCCTGCCCGCCCCTTCTCAGGGTGTGCTGAACTTTGTGCAATACAAGTTTAGTCACCTCGCCCCTCGGGAGCGGCAGACGATGTTTGAGCTCTCAAAGATGTTCCTGCTCTGCCTTAACTACTGGAAGCTTGAGACGCCTGCCCAATTTCGGCAGCGGTCTCAGGCCGAGGACGTGGCTACCTACAAGGTCAATTATACCAGGTAGGCCCAGCCAAGGGCAGCACGAGGAGAGGCTTGTAGGCGCAGCCTAGGTTCAACGTCTCCATTCTCACTTCCCGCCTCCCCACTGGCTCCAGATGGCTCTGCTACTGCCACGTGCCCCAGAGCTGTGATAGCCTCCCCCGCTACGAGACCACTCACATCTTTGGGCGAAGCCTTCTCCGCTCCATCTTCACTGTGACCCGGCGGCAGCTGCTAGAGAAATTCCGGGTGGAAAAGGACAAGCTGGTGCCCGAGAAGAGGACCCTCATCCTCACCCACTTCCCAAAGTAAGGCTCATTCTGGCCTATCCGGATTTTGCCCCAGTTCACATCCGCCTGTTGTCCCCTTTTTTCCAGGAAGGCTTCCTGGAATGGTCCCTCCTTTCCCTCCATGAGCCTTCTGGGATCTGGGTGTCTACCTGGCAGACTTGTCCGGGGCCCAGATGCAACTTGCTGGCATTTGCCTTTGCGTGTACTAGACTGGGGATGGCAGGTACATTGCCCGAGTGCTAACATTACCCCTGCCCACGCCCCTGGTAGATGTGACTAATCATTTCCCACGGGGCCTGGACACAGCCTCAGAACCCTTCCCACCACAGCCTGCCGAGAAACCAGAGGTTACACTCGAGGTGAAACCGATTTCCACTCCTGTTGTAGACCTTTCTGTAAAGTTTTCCTCTGTTTTGCAACACTTTCCTCTCATTTGAAACCAGGATCGTAGCTGCTCAGCTTGAGAAGCCGTTACTGACTAATCCAGGCCCTTCAGTGCCCCCTCTGCCACCAGGTGGGAATATGAGGTGACAGGAGGGAGTAGATTCTGAGCCCCCATTTTGATACTGAGGTGCAGGGTGGCTCGGTGCCCTGCCTGGCCACCTAGCACAGGATGGCGCCGGCTCACACACCCGGTCGCCCTGTGCTACACCCGGTCGCCCTGTGCTACACCCCGTGGCAGACGGGGCCTCTGATCTCTGTCCTGGATTGTCCAGTCCTGCTACTTTTGACTAGGGGCTCAAGAGAGGCAGGGGAGTGTCTCTCCCCGCCGCCCCCTGCCCCCAGGCCAAAGGTTGTTTCTCTTCTTCAGCTCCCAGCCCCCTGAGAACACGGTTTCTTTGACCTGCCTCCAGTTCTTCTGGCGTCTGGTCCAGGCTGCTGTGTGGGTCGGAGGACAGGGTTGGGAGACAGACTGTACCCTCCCCACAGATTCCTGTCCATGCTGGAGGAGGAGATCTATGGGGCGAACTCTCCGATCTGGGAGTCGGGCTTCACCATGCCGCCCTCAGAGGGGACCCAGCTGGTGCCCAGGCCAGGTACACGCCCTGGTAGGCTCTGTAGGCTTTCGGCTTGGCCTTCCTGGCTGAGCTTGGCCTCCTGCCGGGGAGGAGGCACTGTGGATGGCAGCCGCGGGGACATCCGGGAGGGTGCGTCTGGGACTTAGAGGGCCCGGATCCCTTTGTGGGACCCATCGCCACCTTTGACCACCCCCCGCTCCCCCTGATTTCGCTCACCCTCAGCTACAGTCAGCGCGGCAGTTGTTCCCAGCGCCCCCATCTTCAGCCCCACCATGGGTGGGGGCAGCAACAGCTCCTTGAGTCTGGATTCCGGAGGGGCTGAGCCCATGCCAGGTGGGTACTTGACCCCTGACCCTCATTCACCCCTCCCCTAACCTCTTGCTGTCCATGGGAGACCCTGCCAACCTTCCCGGCAGGTGAGAAGAGGAAGCTCCCAGAGAACCTGACCCTGGAGGATGCCAAGCGGCTCCGCGTGATGGGCGACATCCCCATGGAGTTGGTCAACGAGGTCATGCTCACCATCACCGACCCTGCCGCCATGCTGGGGCCTGAGGTGGGCAGCCCGGCTCACTGACCAGTGTGGGGAGGGGACCTCACCGGCCTGAGGCCCTGGCTCACCAGCCCTCCTCTGGTGCCCAGACGAGCCTGCTGTCTGCCAACGCAGCCCGGGACGAGACGGCCCGCCTAGAGGAGCGCCGCGGCATCATTGAGTTCCATGTCATCGGCAACTCACTGACGCCCAAGGCCAACCGGCGGGTATTGCTGTGGCTCGTGGGGCTGCAGAATGTCTTCTCCCACCAGCTGCCGCGCATGCCCAAGGAGTACATCGCCCGCCTCGTCTTTGACCCGTGCGTCCCCAGAAGAGCCCCAACCACACCTGGGCATCTGTCCTTGGCCCCCCTATGTCCCCCCACCCCCTCCTCTTCCTCCAACCTGTGGGAATACTTGTTCCTCCGCTCTCGGCACTGAGTGCTGCCCCGCCCTCCAAAGCTGTGGGGATCCCGGGAGCATTTGGGGAACAACAGGTAGGGGCAGTGACCTGTCCCCTCTCCCCTTAGGAAGCACAAGACTCTGGCCTTGATCAAGGATGGGCGGGTCATTGGTGGGATCTGCTTCCGCATGTTTCCCACCCAGGGCTTCACAGAGATTGTCTTCTGTGCTGTCACCTCAAATGAGCAAGTCAAGGTGAGTGCGTGTTCCTGGCCCCAGCCCCTTCCGGCCACCTGCTTCTCAGTTTGGACTGGGTCAGAGCAAAAATCCCAGTAGGTCTTCTAGTGGCCAGGCAGTTCTTCCGGGCCCCACAAGGTGGCATTTGTCCTTTGATAACTGCATATTAAGACACTTGTTGACAGATGGAGGCCCAAAACCAGTAATGCTTTTAAATGGACCTGAATTTCCTTCACAAGAACATTCACATACACTGGGGAGTTAATAATTTTTACACTAGCCCTGGGCTGGGTGATCGTCCTGGGTTCTGTCCTGGAATTGTCACAACAGACCCACTGGTAGGGTTCCCGGTTCTCCTATTCTACATAACCCAGATCTGCAGGGTGCCTCCCTGGTCTAGACGTGTGTGGAAGACACTCTCTTGAGGGTTCAAATGTTGCACTGAGTGGGGCTCTTGTGATTCCTCTTCCCCTTTCCCCCCAACTCTGACGCCTGGGAACTGGGAACCAGTGACACGTGGACGGCAACTTCCTGGTTGGGATTTCCATCCTGGCCTTAACCGTGGCTGGCTGTCTGACCTTGGACACGTTTCCTAACATAGTTGAGTTTCAGTTTTTTGTTTTTGTTTTTGTTTTTGTTTTTATAAAAATGGAGGTAATAATATTTACCTCATGGACTGACTTGAGAGTTGGTCTGTAAAGTACCAAGCACCACACCTGGCCCAGAATAAGTGCTCAGAAAGTCTCCTTCACCTTCTCCCCACAAACTCCCCTTCCTCTGCCAGTTGCCTTTTCTCCTGTATGTCCAGGATCCCCTAGCTGTCTCTACATCCTATCCAGTCTGCTCCTTCCTCTCTGGGGCCCCCCTGGTAAGCCCTGCTCGCCTCCCCCACAGGGCTATGGGACTCACCTGATGAACCACTTGAAGGAGTATCACATCAAACACAACATTCTCTACTTCCTCACCTATGCTGACGAGTACGCCATTGGCTACTTCAAAAAGCAGGTGACCCTCCCCTCCCTGCACACTTGCCTGCTGCCTGGGGCTAGGGGTCATTCTGTCCAGCCCCCTGTTGTGGACGGAATGGGAGTCCCTTCATGTCCCCTGCTTCATCTAGCACCTGCGAGGAGATCTTTCTCGCCTATCTTCCTGCCCCTCCTCCCCCCGCCGCGCTGCTGCCCCAGTGAAGAGTGAGGGCCTGGAGGGCAGTAGGGCAGGCTGGAGGAATGTTTCCCATCCAGGGAAACATTGCCAGGGAGTCGGGAGGGGCAGCTGACCTGGAACCTTTCTGGGGACAGAGTGATTGAACCCACACAACACAGCATTGTACCAGCCACCACAGGAGGGGATCCAGGAACCCGGGAGAACAGACAAGGCCTGCACCGCCCCTCAGAGGCTCCTGGGGGAAGAGCTATTCAAGTTGGAAAAGCCTTGTCGACGGATTGGGTCATAACTGTCCACTCCCTAGGGCTTCTCCAAGGACATCAAGGTTCCCAAGAGCCGCTACCTGGGCTACATTAAGGACTATGAGGGTGCAACATTGATGGAGTGTGAGCTGAATCCCCGGATCCCCTACACGGAGCTGTCCCACATCATCAAAAAGCAGAAGGAGGTGTGTGTGCACATGTGCGTGCACTCATCGTTGGGGCTTACCGTGTGCACGTGGGGGAGAGCACGCGTGTGTGGGTGTGTACCACAGGTATGTGCGTGTGTGAGCCAGGCCTGGGGTGGGCCGGGATCTTGGTTCTTACTTTCCCTCCCAAGGAAGTTAGGAGGCGAGGCGCCTGGACTCAGCGGCAGGGCCTCTGACTGTGGCCCTTGGGAGGGTTTCCGCTGGGACTGGAGTCGGCCCCTCAAGACGCTGCCTTCCCTCAGATCATCAAGAAGCTGATTGAGCGCAAACAAGCCCAGATCCGAAAGGTCTACCCCGGGCTCAGCTGCTTCAAGGAGGGTGTGAGGCAGATCCCTGTGGAGAGTGTCCCCGGCATTCGTGAGCAGGGGTCTTGCTGGGGGAGGGGGCACCCTGCTCGGTGTGTGTTCTCGAATTCTTAGGGATGCTCTCCCCACCCACTCCCCACTTTGCAGGAGAGACAGGCTGGAAGCCGTTGGGGAAGGAGAAAGGGTGAGTGCTGTGTGGAGGGAGAGGGTGTTGGGGGAGGCAGAAGGGCCAAGGGCCTCAGACGTGGTGTCTCTCACCCCAGGAAGGAGCTGAAGGATCCAGACCAGCTCTACACAACCCTCAAAAACTTGCTGGCCCAGATCAAGGTGGGGAGACCAGGTTCCCTTCTGGGGGTGCCTGCATCAGCGACTCTGGCTTCATGACCCATTCTGGGGTGGGTGGCGGTCACGAGGTGGGCTTGGGGCACAGTGGGCCTGGCTCCAGCTCAGCTTTCCTCTCTAGTCACACCCCAGTGCCTGGCCCTTCATGGAGCCTGTGAAGAAGTCAGAGGCCCCTGACTACTATGAGGTCATCCGCTTCCCTATTGGTGAGGACACTCCATTCCGACCCTTTCCTTCCTCTTTGGCCCCCAAATCTACTCCTGCTCCTGCCTTCACTGGACCCCACAGCCCCGCTCGCCTCAGCCTCTTAAAAGCATGCCTTTACTTCCTGCTGCCCCAGACCTGAAGACCATGACGGAGCGACTGCGCAGCCGCTACTATGTCACCCGGAAGCTCTTTGTGGCTGACCTGCAGCGGGTCATTGCCAACTGCCGCGAGTACAACCCCCCGGACAGCGAGTACTGCCGCTGTGCCAGCGCCCTGGAGAAGTTCTTCTACTTCAAGCTCAAGGAGGGGGGCCTCATTGACAAGTAGCCTCTGGCTTTGGACCGCAGCCTTGACCTGGAATGTCTCCACCTTGGGTTCTGATCCCGTCCTGAGGGGTGCCCCTGGCGCCCAGGTTCCTCTCAGCTTAAAGCACTCCAGCCCCGGGCCCTGCAGCCCTTTCTGGATCCTCAGGCACCCCCAAGCCTGCAGCTCTGTCCCACTCTCCGTTGTATCTGACCTTGGGCAGGGATCTCCTGGATCTGGGGTTCAGCCCCTCTACAGTGGCTGGTGGCTAGAGGATAAACCCTGCCCGGCCCCGGTGGCCCCCAGCCCTGTCCCCGCAGAGCCACGAAGTCCTGGAGGCCTCGGCCTCGCCTGGCCCACTGTTTGCTTGAGGGCTGAGACTGCCACTTTTAGCTCGTGGGAGGGGGCTTCAGGGTTTGGAAGTTCAACTGGGACTGGAGTGGCCATGCCTCACCCTGCACAGTTCTGTCTGTCCCCCAGGGGTGGGGGACCTGGGGACCATTCATTTCCTGGCATTAATCCCTCAGAGGGAACAATAAAGCTTTTTTTTTTTTTTTCTTTTTCCCCTCTGTGTGATTGTTTCTTTGGTAGAGTCCATAGCCTGAACAGGCTGACCCTGTTCCCGGTACCTCCTACAAGCTGGAGTCTATTAAACCCCAGATTGTCCTGGGGCCACCCTCCCCAACAAGCCTCATACCTAGTGCCACGCCCCTGGGACGATGGCACCTGCCCGGCCACAGCCCTACTTCCACTCCTGCCCAGGTGTGGGTGCTGCAGCGGTCCCAATCACCGGGCCACCTTCACCTGGGTGGACACGGTTACAGCTGATTCAGAAGGGTGGGGGGTGGGGTGGAGACCACTCTTGGAGGAGGGGCCGGCAGGACCCCGGAGGAATGAAAGGGTGCTTTCCTGCAGGTTTTTCAGGCAACGGGGATTTCTAAGGCCGATCTCTGACAGAGCTGGCTCCTCCCCTGAGTTTCAGTTTCTGTTTCCGATCTCAGCACAACCCCGGGCGGGCGACCAACACCAGGCACTGGGGCTAACCACCCTCTGTGCCTCGGCAGGTGGCGCAGATAAGAACTGGCAGGGCAGGGGTCAGGTGTAGTCTGTGTTACTCGTCTCCCCTTCAGATGATCAGATCAGATTCCAGGTAGGTCCCTTCGGTGCCCTGCTCCACCTCCCTCCAGTGGGATGGGGACGGCTCTGCACCAGAGTGGGCTGGCCAGGAGCGGGGAGGGAGCCAGGATGGCCAGTCATCTGAGCCTCCTTCCATTCCCAGAAGGGAGCTGCGACCCTACCAGTGGGAGGTGATCATGCCTGCCCTGGAGGGCAGGAATATCATCATATGGCTGCCCACGGGGGCTGGGAAGACCCGGGCAGCTGCTTATGTGGCCAAGAGGCATCTAGAGACTGTGGACGGAGCCAAGGTGGTCGTACTGGTTAACAGGGTGAGTAGCCCGCTCCTCCCCTCGTTGGGGTCTCGGCTCCTCAGGTGCCTCACAAAGCCTGCCAGATCTCCAGGGCTGCTGTGGCCACCTCTAAGCTCACCTGGCTTTTCTCCCCTTCCCGTCCCCAGCCAGTTCCTGGGGGTCACGTTGCCTCCTCCCCATCGCCCCATCCAGCTTCCTCTCCCTGACTCCTTCCCCACCCCCAGGTGCACCTGGTGACCCAGCATTGCGAGGAGTTCAGCCGCATGCTGGACAAACGCTGGGCCATTACAACCCTGAGTGGGGACATGGGGCCACGAGCTGGCTTTGGCCACCTGGCCCGGAGCCATGACCTGCTCATCTGCACAGCCGAGCTGCTACAGATGGCACTGACCAGCCCCGAGGAGGAGGAGCACGTGGAGCTGAACGGTGAGGGCTGAGCCAGGGGAAAGAGTACACACCTGAGGCACCTCGACCTGCCAACCCCAGGGCATCTCTCCTAGTATGGCTGTTGGGATGTTTTGTGGGAGTGAGGAGATCCCCATTCGCCAAACCCCAGCATACACCCTAGTAGAAGCAGATCTGGCTAGAATGCAGGATCTGGGGCAAGCCTCAGCCCCACCGCTGAGCCTCAGTTTACTAATCCGCAAAATGGAGGTAAATCATCCCTGCCTCGGCCGGTCTCTGGAGCCTGGCTGCGGGTTGTGAAGGGAGGAGGGAGTTAGATGAACTGTGGGGACTACATGGAGAAAAGCTGCTGGGGGAGGAAAAGCTTTGCAAAGGTCACAGCCTTCCCCTGTGTTTGCCCCCAGCCTTCTCCCTGCTTGTGGTGGATGAGTGTCACCACACGCACAAAGACACCGTCTACAACATTATCCTGAGCCGGTATCTACAGCACAAACTCCAGAGGACACGGCCCCTGCCCCAGGTGCTGGGTCTCACAGCCTCCCCAGGCACTGGTGGGGCGTCCACACTTGATGGGGCGATTGACCACATCCTGCAGGTCAGCTTGGCTCCTATGACCCTCCCACCACCAGAGTCCTCCCTGCCCTGCCCCATGCCCATCAGCCCTACCCAGGCTCTCCTGGGTGACTGTCCAGGCCCCTTTGTCACTGAAGCTGCAGCCTCCAGTGGCTTCTTCCTGCACTTAGAATAGACTCCCATCTGTCCACTGTGGCTTACACAGTTCCATCCGACCCAGCCCTGCCTACCTCCCCAGCCTCATTTCCCCGCACACTCCCCTCACCCCTACCCCACAGGCCTTCTTCAGGTCTCCGGAGCATGTCCTGCTTGTCCCCCTTCTCAGGACCTTTGTGGTCACCGTTCCTTTTGCCCTGAATGCCCTTTCCCCTGCACTTGGCCTGTCTGGCTCCCTCTTGCCTTTCAGGGAACAGCTTAGTTGTCACCTCTTCAGAGTTCTTCCCTGACCTCCCCCACTGCACGCTGTCACATCATCGAGTTTCATTCTCCTCAGAGCTCATTAACGCGGCCTGAAGCCCTCTCATTCTGTTATTCTTTCCTGCTTTGTCGATCTGTCTCCCCGACACCAAAATAAGACCTTCTGGATCCCCACTGCCTCCAAAAGCACTGGGCCCAGAGAGGACGAGCAATAAATATTTTGTTGAGTAAATGAATCCCCACTTCCAATGGCCCTGCTCAGTGGTAGCTGGGACCTGTCCTGTCCCAAAGTTCTGCCCGTTGTCCTCATAGGACTCTACCCCAGTCTGGTGAACCCCCATCTCTTGCCCCAGCTCTGTGCCAACCTGGACACGTGGCGCATCATGTCACCCCAGAACTACCGCCCCCAGCTGCAGGAGCACAGTCCTCAGCCCTGCAAACAGTACAACCTCTGCCACAGGCGCGGCCAGGTGAGTGGAAGGAGGGATACGGACAGCGGGGGGTGGGGGGGGTGCTGGCATGAAGTTAGGGCACCTGGGGTTGAGCCCTGATTCCACCTCCCCTAGCTCTGTGACTTCCCGTTACTTGCGTTTATATCCGAGCCTCTGTTTCTCCCTTCTGTGAAATGGGGAAGTCGCAGCCCATGCCCACAGCCTGCTGTTTGGTTTGACTCCGACGCCTCTCTGGGCACCTGTCAAAACCCTCCAGCACCCTGTCCGGTGCTTTGCAAACTTTAAACCTGGAGCACTTCGTGCTGAGGCTCTCCCACGGTGCAGACACTGGCGTCTGCTATGACAGGGCTGCACAAGGGCTTAGAGATTGCTGTTCTCAGGCCAGAGGTCAAGGGCACGTAGCGGGTGGAGGCAGAACAGGAACCAGGGGCAGCAACCTGACCCCTGCCTCCAGTCGGGACTCATTCATATCCCGGCAGGCCTCCCTCCGGAGCTCCTTCTCAAACACCACGGGGCAGGGGCAGCAGGAGCGGTGAGGCTTCACGTGGAGATCGGCGCTCCCGTTGGGTGCTCATTGCTCCCCCATGTGTATGGGAATCCCTTCACTCCCTCTTCTCATCCAGGACCCATTTGGGGACATGCTGAAGAAGCTCATGGAGCGAATCCACAACCACCTGGATATGCCGGAGTTGAGCCGGGACTTCGGGACGCAGACTTACGAGCAGCAGGTGGTGGAGCTGAGCCAGGATGGTGAGAGGGGCTGTGGACGTGGAAGGCAAGGAGGCGGGGACCTGCCTGGGCGGAGCCTTTGGGGCGGGGCTTAGCCTCTCTGGGGGCGGAGTCTAGGCCGCTGGAGGCCTGAAGGGGCGTGGCCGCTCAAACCCTGAGGCCTCTACCCACCTGCAGCGGCCGAGGCCGGGCTCCAGCAGCGCCGGGTGTACGCGCTTCACCTGCGGCGCTACAACGATGCGCTGCTCATCCACCACACGGTCCGTGCTGTGGACGCACTGGCCTCGCTGCGGGAGTTCTACGACAGGGAGCGCGCCACTAAGACCCAGGTCCTGCATGCCGAGCGCTGGCTGCTGGCACAGTTCAATGGTGAGGCTCGTGGGAACTGTACTGGTCGGGGCACAGGAGTCAACACAGGTTGGGAGGGTGCCAGTGAGGGTACTGGGGCCCTGTTTTTCTAACCGAAAGTCGAGGCCGTGGATAGGGCAAAAGATGTATGCCCTCATCTGTGGAAGTTTGCATAGCTATGAAAACAAATTCATGATACTGCCAAAGATTTTTTAAAAGCCATTAAGTTCAGGGACTGTCCCTTGAAAGTCTGGGGTGTGTGGTACCTTTAACCTGAGCAAGCGAGGTGGTCAGAGGGTAAAGTTTAATGCAAGAGACCTCAGCAAGGTTGAGGGGCTGAAGGGGGGCAAGGATCTTTCTGAAGAGACCTGAGGTTGAGTTAGTTAATCCTGGGTGGCAGAGGTCAGCATGGAAAGGTCAAGTGTCATCCTGGTAGCTGGGTTGAAGAGGGGTGCTGGGTGAGCTATGTCTGCAAAGGATTCTATACTGTAGGTCCCTGTGGAAGCCTGGCTGGCTGGGTGGGAAGAGGGCGGCCTCAAATGCCCTTGTGGTGCCGTTCAGGGGGAATTAGGAGCCGAGCTCCTCAGGCTCCCTCTCTACCTGCAGCCCTATCCCTGTGAACCACGCCCTCTCCCATTGCCCTGCCCACCTCCAGGCCTGAGTTCTGTGCCTCTGTTTTGGGCTTTTCTGGCAGACTACAAGAATGAGCTGGCCGACCTGGCGACACGTAGCCCGGAGAACCCCAAACTGGAGATGCTAGAACAGATCCTGCAAGAGCAGTTCGGAAGCTCCGACGGCCGCCGGGGCATCCTCTTCACCCAGACCCGCCAGAGCGCTCACTCTCTCCTGCTCTGGCTTCAGCAGCAGCCGAGCCTGCAGATGCTGGACATCAGGGCCGACCTGCTGATTGGGGCTGGGAACAGCAGCCAGAACACCCATATGACCCAGGTGTGGGCTTTGGGGAAAGGAGCCGGGGCTGAAGGAGTTCCTAGGGGAGAAAGGGTGGGGACGGAGTCTTCAGCACAGAGATATGGGGGACTGATTCTCCCCAGGCAGAGGGCAGAGAACTGGGGGAGAGAGGTGGACACTGAGATCCCCAGTACTGAAGGTTTCCTCCATCTGGGGGGTCCCTGGGGGCAGAGAGGCAGAAGCTTGCGGATCTGTAGGGAAAGAGGGAAGGGATGTTTTCAGGACAGAGGATCAGAGCTCTGGGGTCCCTTGCTAGAGAAGAATAAGTCCTGAGACCTCTAGAGTAAAGCGGTGGGGATCCTTAGGAGTCCTTAGCGGAGACAGGGGTTAGGTGGTCACCTGGGAAGATGGGCAAGGCACTGGGGGTAGCAGTGGAGTCTTAGGCTCCCTAGGGAAAGGGGCCAGGATTGTGATTAAACCGGAACCAGGTGAGGCTGGGCTGGCAGGAGGGCAGGCCTGAACCCACCTGGCCTACCATGCTCTTTCTCCGCCCCAGAGAGACCAGCAAGAAGTGATCCGGAAGTTCCGGGCTGGCATCCTGAACCTCCTGGTGGCTACAAGCGTGGCGGAAGAGGGGCTAGACATCCCCCAGTGCAATGTGGTGGTGCGCTATGGGCTCCTGACCAACGAGATCTCCATGGTCCAGGTGTGTGAACCCCGTGATGCCAACAGCCCTCAGAGATCCTTGTGGGACCCCAGGCCCGCTCAGGCTCCTCCCTATCTCCTTCCACAGGCCAGGGGCCGTGCCCGGGCTGGTCAGAGTGTGTACTCGTTTGTGGCGACCCAAGGCAGTCGGGAGCTGCGGCGGGAGCTGACCAACGAGGCGCTGGAGACTTTGATGGAGCGGGCCGTGGCTGCCGTGCAGAAGATGGATGAGGCCGAGTACCAGGCCAAGGTCTGTGGGCAGCCTGCATGCCCTGCGGACAGAGGGGGGCTGAGGATGCTCTGCCTGGAAGGTCCACACACACACACACACACGCGCGCGCGCGCGCACACACACACACACACACACACACACACACACCTGCTCCCTCTTCCTCTGGGGGCTAACTTGGCCCACCTGGGAAGGCTTAAATGGACGTGAAGTGTAAAGGCCAAGGGTGGGGCTGCCAGGGAAGGCAATGGTTCTTCTCCAAACGCCTTGAGAACAGGCCTCGTCTGAGCTTTTAATTCCTCATCACCAAATACTTTGTGCATCTGTGAGAGGGCTGTCTTACAGCTCTTCTGGCACCAGGCGGGGGGAGGGAGGGACAAAGACACATGTACAAAATAAGCCCAGAACCAGGACTTCAATCTGTTCCCCTGAGGCAGGGTCACCATCATCCGGCCTTGCCCGGGACGGCCCCCGTTTACACCTGTTATCCAGCGTAATTATTAGCGATGCCCCGTGTTCGATCCAAAGAAGCAGCTTTGCACGAAATCCTCCAAAGAGGAGGCAGAGACTCAGTGACAACACTCGCTCTGCTCCCACCATGCCCCCACCATGCCCCCACCATGCTCCCACCATGCCCCCACTCCATACTCTTTTCCTCCACAGGGCTGCTTCTAAAAGCCCCAGGGAAGGTTGAGGAAAGTTTCTTCTGGGTACTAACGATCTGAGGCCTCCAGGAGCCCTTTGTTCCCTGAGCACATTCCGGGGGGCAGGCCTCCAGGGGCCCCACCTATGTCGTGTCTCCCTCCGACTCCAGATCCGGGATCTGCAGCGGGCAGCCCTGGTCAAGCGGGCCGCCCAGGCAGCCCAGCGGGAGAATCAGCGGCAGCAGTTCCTGGCCGAGCAGGTGCAGCTTCTCTGCATCAACTGCATGGTGGCCGTGGGCCACGGGAGTGACCTGCGGAAGGTGGAGGGCGCCCACCACGTCAACGTGAACCCCAACTTCTCGTGAGACCAGCGGGAGGGGCCGGTGGGATGGGAGGGAGGGCACAGGCGGGATGGGGGACCGGGAACCCCTCCCATCCAGACAGAGCTCTGAGGGTTTGCGAGCTTAAACAGCGTTTTGACAAGTACCGAATCTGCGGACAGGTTTTATCGCCACCCCGTTTTGCAGGTGAGGTGACAGAGGCTCAGAGAGGCTACATGACTTGTCCAGGCTCCCACAGCCACTATGTGGTTGAGCAAGAGCTGGAATTGAGGACACCAAATGCTGAGGGGCCACAAACTCCTCCCCCTGAACCCCCGCCATCCTACCTACTCTGAAGGCAGAAGGGCTGGTTGTCCCTGAGCCACTCTGTCATCCTCCATCCCCTAGAGGGGAACCTTCTGCCCCCCTCCATTCGTCCATCCATTCATTAAGGATTGATTAGGGACCCGCTGTGTGCCAGGCCACTGTGCCAAAGATCTCCACGCAGGCTCTCTCATTTAAGGAGGTAGCACTTCAACCAGGACATGCAGGCTGGATTGGGCTGGAAGGGGGGATGCGTACAGGCAGGGATGATGTGATAGGACTGATTCTGGTTGGTTTGAGTGGGAAAGGCCATGAAGGATGAGACTGAAGAAGACAGACTAGCCTGTGGAGAGCATTGAAGGTCAGGCCTGAAAGTCTAGCCTTTGTCTGGGAGGCAGTGAGGAGTCTTGGGTGAATTTTGAGCAAGAGAATGTCAAGGTCAGATTTGCATTTTCAGAAGATCACCCTGGCAGTTGGTGGAAGGATGGCGTGGGTTGGGAGTGCGGATGGAATGGGATGGAAGGGTGGGGCAGGGAGATCTGTTGGGGGGTAGTTGGAATCATCCCGGTGGGTAGTCCTGAGGCCTGAACTTGGTTGGAGGGCATGCAATGAGGCAGCACAGACAGGGCTGATTGAAGGTTGGGTCTTCTGGCCCTGGGAAGTCTCTTTGCCTCTTGGCAGTCAGAAAAGCCCAAGGTCCAGGTGGAGGCCCAGCAAGCAGGAGGGCACAAGATCGGGGGCTAAGTGGGGGGTGTCCTGAGCACTCCCATTCCCCTCCAGGATCTACTACACTGTCTCCCGGGGGCCTGTGGTCATCGACAGAACCTTCAAGGACTGGAAGCCTGGGGGTGCCATTCACTGCAGGAACTGTGGGGAGGTAAGTATTGGGGCCATGGCCCTGAACTCCAGTCTTCAGAAGTCCCCAGTCTGAGAGAGGAGGCCCAGCCTCTGCCATCAGGACATCCTCACGGGGATGGGGGAAGCAGCTCTGCCCCAGGAGTCCCTCATCTGAGGAGAGAGGTCTAACCACAGTGTGACTGGGGAGACGGCTCTGAGGTGGGAGACCCAGGCCCTGCGTTCATGGATGCATGATTCTCTCCTCCCCCAACTTGAGGAGAAAAGCCCAGTCTGAGGACGGTGGCCCAAACCAGCCATCTCTGTCCCACCCTCAGGCCTGGGGTCTGCAGATGATCTACAAGTCAGTGAAGCTGCCAGCGCTCAAAGTTCGCAGCATGCTTCTAGAGACACCCCGAGGGAGAGTCCAGGCCAAGAAGTGGTCCCGCGTGCCCTTCCTCGTGCCTGACTTTGACTACCTGCAACACTGTACCCAGAACCTGTCTGACTTCACCCTGGATTGAGCCTCCTGTCCCTGCAGTGCCTGGCTCAGGCTGCAGGGGGCGGGAGAATCCGTTGCAGCTGCCGTCTTCCACGGGGCGAAGCCCGGGCCCAGGCCCCTCTTGTCTGAGTCACCAGCTCGGGGTGTTTTGCTGACCAGCCACAGACAACCCGGGCACCCAGGCTGTCTGAGACTCCCACGCCAAGGAAGCAACTGGAGAGCCACAGCTCAGCCTCAGTCTCCCTGCACACTCACAGATACTCCAGTGCACTAGATGGACGTGCGGGTTGGGGGGCATTGGGAGGGAAACTGAGGCGGGAGGCTAGCCCCACTAAACTAGCAATCACCACAACTTCCCTTGACCCCCTGACATTCCTTCCCTGCCAAGGCCACTTCTATTTTTGGAGGCTCCTCATAAATTGAAAATAAAGAAGTAGAAAATTGGTGTAGAAAAGTTACGGTTTTTTAAAAATAGATTTGTTGAGGTATAAATGACATAAAATAAACTCTGTAATTACAGTGTATAATTTGATAAATTTTTATTAAAAATTTTTTTTTAATGTTTATTTTTGAGAGAGACAGAGACAGAATGCAAGTGAGTTAGGGGCTGAGAGAGAGGGAGACACAGAATCCGAAGCAGGCTCCAGGCTCTGAGCTGTCAGCACAGAACCCGACACGGGGCTCGAACTCATGAACTGTGAGATCATGACCTGACCTGAAGTCAGACACTTAACCGACTGAGCCACCCAGGTACCCCTAATTTGATCAATCTTAACCTGTCTTCCACAATCAAGACAGCAAACATAGCCATCACCTTCAAAAGTTTCCTTGTTCCCATGTATTCCCTCCCTCCTCCCCTTCCCCCTGCACTGATCTGATATTTTTAAGGTTAAAAGTTGTGGTGGTGGTGGTGGTGGTGGTGTTTTAACCACCCCTCTTTATGGCTCTCAGGTAACCTTATTTGGAGAGAGCACCCCAAGCCTCCATTTGAGAGCCATCCAGAATGGTCCCCCTGCCCCCTCCAACTCCTGAGAGTCTCCAACCCCAGCAGCACCCCTCCATCTTCTCCTAACCCCCGGGGTCACCTCCCTGGGCTGGGGAGAGGCTGAGAATCCAGGATTGGAGGGGTGGTGCTCAGGTAGGCACTGGAGCGGGGGAACTTGTAAAGGCCTACATTTTCTGTTCTCATTTTAACAAGGAAGAAAAAGAAAGGCAAGATCTAGGTTGATTCTTCAGGGAAAGGGCTATTTCTGTAGTCAGAGGCCCAGCAGGCAGGAGTCACCTTCAAGAGGAAGGGAGGGGGCTAGAGCAGAGATTTGAAAGCAGGATGGCAGTCCTTCCTGCCGTCTAATCTCCTTCCTTCCTGCTACATCCTGGGTCCTGCCTAAGGGTAGATGGAAATAAGGCACTTTCTTTTCCCCAGCACCTCCTTTTGGATCTGTCTCTTGTCTGATTGAGGCTGAAAGTCCAGTTCCAGTCTTTTTTGGCCTCCATTGCCCGAGAGGGAACCCCTTTCCCCGGGGCCTCTCTTCCTCCTCATCTTCTCCGGGAGGCATCCCTCGGCCTTGGTTCCAGGAGTCACCCTTCTTCTCCCTGCTGTCACATCTCCGCCTCCTGGGGCCCGTCCTCTGCCCATCCGGTCCCCACTTCGCCTTCAGTTGTTATCTTCCCCTGCCAGCAACGTGCCTTTTTCAGGTCAATAAAATTAGCGACTGGGGGCAGAGGGGGGGTGGCAGGGGCCCAGGGGTGCTAAGCTCAATGGCCTTGAATGCGGCTGGACGCACGGAGTCTGGACGCCTGTCATTCCAGGGCTAAACAGTGACAGCTGAGGGGCCTGAGCTGGTGTTGGGGGCAGGGGATGGTGTTGCAAGGAGTGACGGATTGAGGATAAAGATGACCCGGGCACCTAATGGTCCCCCTCAGTGGCCTGAACCCCTACACAGCTGACCCCTGGATGGGGGACTCTGACTTCAGAGGAGGTGTCCTCTCACCCACCTTGCCGGGCTGGGAGAGCTTTCTTGAGCTAGGATGAAAGGGGAAACTCAGGCAAGGAGGGGTTCCTAGGCTTTCTTCTTCTGGTGAAGGGTCTTCACATGGTCACTTCCTCCAGGCCATGTGGGCTAGGCTGCCCGAAGCGGGGGGGGGGATCCTACCTTCTCAGCCTTCGATAAGCCCAGCTCCAGACCCTCCCTAGAGGCCCAGAAGCTCTCCTCGCTTTCGGTCCCCCTGAATAAACCCGCCCACCGTACTCGACCGCGGCTCCCTCTCCCCGGCCCCGCCCCCCGAGCCGGGCCCCGCCCCCTCCCCCGGCCAGCCGGGAGCCGCGGCGCTCCCGAGCGCAGCGAGAGCAGGTGGCCGCGGCGGGCTCCGTCTCTGCCCTGCAGGTAAGTCGGCGACGCGGGCTGGTCCACGCTGAGGACCTCGAGGGCAGCGCGGGAGAACAAGGTAGCCCCCTCCACCTGTCCTGTGCCCTCGTCTCAAAACTGGGGGGCCCCACGAGACGGTGAGGACAACCCTTTTGGTTCTGCGCGCCCCGACGCTGGGCATCTAGCGAGTGGGACTAAAAACTCTGGCGAAGTTTAGAGGCTCCTGGCTGGCTATCCCTGATGCCGGCGTGGGCTCTGAGGGATGAGAAGAGACAGAGCATTAGGCACGCAGCTTTCTGAAGGAGAGCGGGTCGGGGATGGTGACTGCAGGGCTCCGGGTGAGGACCCTTTCGCTGACTCCGGGTGCCCCGTGCCTCATCCAAGTGTCGCATCCTATTCCCACCCTTCGGGAGGGATAGGGTGAAGCAAACAGCTTCTGTTCTGTGGGTAAATGAGGTAAGAGCACATAGCTGAGCTGGGACCTGGGTTTTCCCGTGAACCCAGGGCGCGTCCGCATCATTTGTTACACCTGGGTACAGATACACGTGGGTAACGCGGATGAGGGAGCAGAAGGTCTGGGGAACCCAGAGAGCCGGGGGACTGAGCAGATCTTTTCTGTGTTCATGTCCCAGAGCCAGTCGGAGAAGATGATCACAGAAGGGAGCCTTACTGCAGACGTGGGGTGCATTTGTACCTTCCGTGTTGGCATTTGGGTTGTAGGAAAGGGGTCCTGCCTCCTAGTACTCAAGGAAGGCTTCCTGGAAGAGGAGGTCCTGGACTGACAGCTCAGATGTCATGCTCAGAGCTCTGAGCCACAAGGGAAGGTCAGACTCTGGGCCCTGGTGCTGGGCTGGGGTACAGCAGAGGATCCCAGATTGTAGAAAAAAGAGAGGTCAGGATGCTGCCCTCCAGATCCAGCCAGGACCCCAAGACCTTCTAGAGATCATCACAAGCTCACGGACGGAGATCCAACTTAGGCGGGAGGGCTTCTTTTGTATGTCTAGTTTCCCCATTCCATTGTCTCCTCCCACCACACAAACTGTCATTGTTGGGAAGTTCTTTCTCATAGCTGACCTTCATCCCTTCTGCTTCTGTGCCTGCCTCTTCTGGAAGGCAATGTGCTGTAGTGGAAAGAGTGGGGTCATTGCGGTCAGTTAGACTTGAGTTCTATCACCTGTACCTACTGTGTGACCTCGGGCAAGTTACTTAACCTCTTTGAGTTTGCTTCCCCACCTGTAAAATGGGGATAATAATAGAACCCCCCTCATAGGGTGGCTGTAAGGATTAAGTGCGAATACGCATGTAGAGCGCTTTGCATACTGCCTGGCGCCTGGTAAGAGCTCAACAAGTGTAAGTGTCCCCTCCCGTGTAGGACAGCAAAGCCGATCTGCAGGGGGTGGGGGTGGGGGTTGGAAGGTTTTTTTTAAACTTGGCCAGAGAGAGCAGTGCCCTTCACCACCACCACCCCTCCAGCCCCTGCCCCCTGCTGGCTCCTGGATCCCCGTTGGACTCGTCTGGGCTGCCCAGGGACCCTCTCCTCCTTCTCTTTCAGTCGCCGTGGTTTTTTGCGTCCAGAGCGAAGAGAGGGACCCCAACAGGTCAGGGACCAGTGGCAGCAGGAGCCCACTTGGGGCTAAGCCTCAAGGGAACAGACTGGCTTAGAGAACCAACTGAAAAAAAAAATGCCCCATTTGTCATCACCTCCCTGCCCTCCCCACCTCCAGAAATCCACAAGTTGGGATCAAGCCTCACTAAATTTTTCCAGGAAGATAAATAATACAAGTGACTGAGAGTCCTGTTTGGGGATTGTCCAAGCTGCCCTCCAAAGGCAGCTTCAGTCCCTGGCCCGCGCTCTGGAAGCTGCTGGGAAGGCTGGATCTAGTAAGCACCCTTAAACCTGGGCAGGGGAGGGAGTGTCCTTGCCCTCACCGGATGCTTTCAAGGGCTCCGCTCTCGTCCTCCTCTGGCCATTCCTCTCCCTGTGGGGTGAGGAGTCAGGAAGGCCAAGGGGATGAACCTGTGCATTCCCTTCAAGATCACATTCCCCTTACCTGTGACTCCGGAAGTCCCTGCCCGGATGGTCACCCAGCCTGCTCCCAGCCCCTGCAAGCCTCCACCCCGGGCCTGTTCTCAATGTAGGTCGTGTCACTAGCGTGTGCACCCCTCGGCCTCAGGGGCGACTGCAGGTGGCTAAGGGGCAGCTGTTTGCAAGGCGTAAGGATGGAGCCAGGATGTGAGGCTCAGTGTCCACACGCACGCATCTGAGTCTCTTGTGGTGCAGAAAGGAGCTCTCCCTCCATAGCGTCATTCTCCTGCAAAAGTCCCGGGAGTCAGAGAAATCTAAGTTGGAACCTGGTCTTCCAGGTTGTTATGGAGTGTACTTGTCAAGATGGGAGGTTAGAACATATTTCAATTCAGTTTGTTGGCTTGCCCCAGGCCCTGCAAACGTTCAGGGTGGGCCCGGCAGCATCCGTGACTGAAACTGGTATTTGGTGAATTGCCTCCCTGCTCGCGCTGCCCCCCGGTAAAGCGGCACGCCCTGTGAAACTGGGCAGAGGACACGCCCACCTGGACCAGGAAGGAGTTTCAAGGTGACATGAAGACTGTCAGCTGTCACTAACAAGCAGTCCCCGCTTGGGCCTGCTGACCTCATTCTCCACCCCAAAAGTGGGACAGTGTCTTTCAAATGTCCTGTGATGCTTAAGAGGGAATGGATGAGAGGGGCACGGTCGCTTTTCTCCTGAGTGGGGGCAGGGCGTGGGCCCCTGCTGGGCCCCAGGAGGTCAGCGGCACTGCAGCGGGATGGGGGATGGATGTGACAGTGGGGGCCGGGGGGAGGTCAGAGCTGGACCCCACCACCCTTCCCGCTGCCCTGCTCAGAGGGAGACGCGCCCGGAGCCAAGAAGGAGCCGTGGGTCTGTAACGAGGGTCCTCCTGTAAGTTTAGATCTTGGGCTTTGGATGGAGAAGAGCGTGGAGGCCAGCTGGCCGGGCAGTGGGAGTCATCCCCGGCGGGAACGAATGGCACACTGGTCTCGACTACAGCTGAGTGCCCCGTGGCACCTGAACACACCGTCTGTTCGCGGGAGAGAGACACGCGGCCTTTGTGTGGCCGTCTCTGACGCTCATCCGTTGTGATCGGGCTGTTTGAGGGTCAGACCTGCCGCTTTGGCCTCATTGGCACTGGTCGAAGGCTCACACTCAGATGCCCTCGCACGGCCAGGCACACGTGCCCGTTTGCACCGGCTCACGGTTGCACGCTCGACACGGCTCTGAGTGCAATCTCGGGGATGGGTCCCCGCAGACCCGCCCTGACGTGTGCGCCTGGGCCACCCGCATGCCTTCGCCACAGCCACGGTGTCACCCTCCCCTATCGGTCGGTGACTTTTCATTCACCTTGGGTGACCTGCCAGCTCCAGTGGCCAAGGGTTGGCTTACTCGAGGGTGGCTGGGGGCCAGATGCCTGCAGCGCTTCAGTGCCGGGGACAGAAGACGGCAGCAGTGCCCTCCTGGGACTCCCCACGGACCCACTGGACCCGACATTTGGCACCTCTGGTCCCCCAAATCTGTCAGGGGGGTCCCCAGGCCCTGAGTCTCAGTCTGTCTGTCTTTGTGTAGCTCTGTGAGCCTCTTTCTGCCTCCCAGCGTGTAAGTGCGTCTGTCCCTGTGTCCCCCGCGTGCTCTCTGCTCAGTCCTTCTTCCCCAGCTCCTGTGCCTGTCATTTCCGCCTCTCCTCCCTCCCTGTCTCTGGTCCATCTCTTTTTCTGTGTGTCTTTCTCTCTCTTTTTCTCTGTATGAGCACCTCTGTCTCTCTAAGTCTCTTTTTCTCTGCGTGTCTCTGCCCTTTTATCTCTGACACACACACACACACACACACACACACACACACACACACACACACACACTTCCTCACCCTCAGTCTCTCATTTCTGTGTCTCCAATTGTGAGACGTCTTTCAGGTTCATCTTTCTGTCTTTACAGCTCTCCATCTCTGCCTCTGAGTCGGGTTTGTGCCTCTGAGATCTCTGTCTTCCTCTCACGAGGCGTCCCAGAGGGACAGGACAGCCAAGTGTCTCTGAGTGTGTAGAAGAAGGTGACAAAGCATGGCGGGGGAGTGGGGGTGGGGGTGTGTGTGCTGCTATGGCTTCTGGGTTGCTCCTCTGCCAGGCGAGGAGGGGGAGAGTAGGATCAGGTTCGGGAGAGGACGGACGTCAGCCCACCTCCCCCACGTCTTCTGTCAAGAACTTCAGAACTTGGGGGGCTTTGGCTCCAGACTCCTTCTTCAGCCACCAGGCCCAGGGTCACGGACTGGGAACAGGGCCGGGGCTTCAGAGTGACAAAGAGGAGAGCCCCTTGTCTGTCCGGTTGATCTGATTGACCCGGAACCGAAGGAAGTGTGTTGGGGCTTTGGAGTCCCCACTCCGGAGAGGCGCTGACCAGAGTGGGGCTGGACTCGATGCTTTTCTTTCCCTCGAAGCAGCCAAGCCCCACACACCCACCCCAGGCCCCCCGCTTCCTGCTCCAAACCACCGGCTACTCCCCACCCTGTTCCAGAGGTTTCCGCTGACTGCCCCAGGGCGAGGGGCCTGCCCAAACAGCCTCCCTGCTCTCTCCTCGGGCATCCCCACCTCAGTGGGCCTCTCCTCGCCACTGCCCTGGCCTCTCGCACAGGAGCGGCTGTGTTGGCTGTTTGTTTATTTGACTAAGGTTTCCTTGGGTGGAGTGAGGGCCGAATCCACAGATACTTCTCCCCAGTTCAGATGCCCAGGCAAGAGGCCAGACTGCCCTCCCCCAGGTCCCACTCGCCTCTTCTCTATCCTCAGGCCCCAGACTTTTCTATCCTCCTGGTCTCGGTCTGTGATTCCTCCATCCGAGGCTGGCTACCCCCCATCTCACTGGACGGGCAAGTTGGGGAGGTGTGAGCCACACCCCTCACCACCCCTATCCCTCACTGAGGGGAGGGTATTGGGAACTGGATCCCTTGGGTTCTCCGGGGGATTCCCAAAGAGGAGCACATGGGGTATGGTCTTCAGAGGGTGGGAGAAGGTCTGCCCCCCTGCCTATCCGCTCTCACAGTTGAGGCTTGAGCCAGAGCTAGCGTGAGTCTTCAGCAGAGAAACGATGCTCTAATGGGCTCAGGGCCTCCCAAGATCTGTCCCAGAATGACCTCCCTGAGATGCTGAGGTCCATTCCTGGATTGTGGTACCGACCCATACATAGAACTGCATCATCCTGCCCTCTGAGCGCCCGGAGAGGTAACGAAATCCCCACTGAGGTGGAGTCTGGACTCGAACCCAGGACTCCTCACTCCCCAGCCTGCACCAGAGCTGCCCGTTGGGCAAAAAGAACCCACTTCTCCCTGCATTTGAGCCTCCCCCACATCTCCTCTGTCTTCACTGGCCTGCAGTGGAGACTCCTGGTCCCCACCCGTGTCTCCTCTCCGGTTGGGAGGGGATTATAAGGGCAGGTAGCATTCTTGTGACCTCGTTCTGAGATCGGCTGCCCTAGTTAGCAGCTTCCTGAGGGGAGAGGGACAGGAGAAGCTTTTAGACATGGTTTCAACCATCTGGGTGCTAATTGGGAACGCGACTGTTCCTAGGTTGAGGCTGGGACAGCTATTCCAGGGCTTCAGGATGAGGGGTGGAGGTGGAAAGGCCAGAGGGGACATCAGGAAGTTTCCCCAAATAGCCCGGCCCACAGCCAAAAGTGGGAGCAGGGTTAGGGAGGGGGGCAGCTGGCCAGCTGGCACAGGGACCTGGGCCTTGGGAAGCTGAACGAGGAGCATGAATGAAGCAGGTCTGGTATTGTTTTCTTCTCTCTCCTGCTAACAGGCTCCTCTGGAATTTGGTGTCAGGAGTAAGAGGGCCAGGTGGGGGGGGGGCGGGGGGGGAGGGGTTGGGGTGTGGGGGTAAAGGTAGAATGGAAGGATATGTCTCTGCTCTGCCCTTTTCCCTTCCAGGGGCCCTTGGAAGCTCCAACCCATTCCCCTGCCCCTCACCCTAGTGATACTGTTTTATCCATTCATTCAACAAATATTTACTGAGCGCCTACTATGTGTTAGACTTGCTAGGCTTGCCCTGGGGATTCCAAGGGGGAATAAGACAGGGAGAAGTTGCCCTGGGAATTCAAGGTGGGGGGATAAGACAGGTCGAAGAGTGAGTGCCAGGAGGCAGGAAGGAAATCTGACTGAAGGAGGGCAGTGAGGGAAGGCATCTCCAGGAGCTGTTATTTCAGCATCAGCCACAAGTAGGGGAGGTAGGAGCTGGGAGGAAAAGAGTGTTCCAGGCAGAAAGAATGGGTTTTGAGAATATGCTCTGCTCTGAAGGGGGACCTTGCTGTGCTCTGGGGAGAGAAAGAGCCCAGTGTGGCTGGAGTTCTCATGAGCGGTGTAGGGAGTGGTAAGAAAACATCGGAGGGGCACAGGATCTTTTGACCTGGACATTTTGACCCCAGGATGTTTTGAATGCAAACATTGTAAACCCAAACATACCAGCACTGAAGACGTTTTTAGCAAGTGGTTTCCAGTTTGAACTCTTTTCATCCGATTTAATTTCTTGATCAGATTTTTCAATTTTTCCTCTATGGTACAGTTAAACACATTTCCATTTTTTTCCATTCCATTTTAATTTTACTGGAATTATTTTCATTGGCATCAATGCTGTATAAATTTTGCTGCAGAGATTTGATCCATCAGTCAATGTGGCATCAGTCAAAGGCTCCTGACCTTAGTCTCAGCCATTGTGTGACTGGGTAAACTCATCCGATTTGGGAAGGTTGAAATTTTATTTTATTTTATTTTATTTTTAATTTTTTTTAACATTTATTTATTTTTGAGACACAGAGAGACAGAGAATGAACAGGGGAGGGGCAGAGAGAGAGGGAGACACAGAATCTGAAACAGGCTCCAGGCTCTGAGCTGTCAGCACAGAGCCCGACGCGGGGCTTGAACTCACGGACCGTGAGATCGTGACCTGAGCCGAAGTCGGCCGCTTAACCAACCAAGCCACCCAGGCGCCCCATGGGAAGGTTGAAATTTTAGACAAGATTTGTGGTCAAGACTGGATTCTTCTATCCCTTTTAGTCAATAAGGAGTGTTTTTGTATCTGATTCTAGCCATTATCAGTGTTAGCTCTACCGGTAGTATTCTTAGGCGGAGACTTGTATTTATATCTCCATTAATCTGTGGGAGGAAGCCAGTGGAAGGGTAGGTTGGAAGAGGAAAAGGGTTTGGGGGAGGTGGGCAGAGGCCAGATCTTCCAGGCTACGATAGGAATTCTCTAAGGTGAGGAAGAAGCCTTTGGAGATTTGGGGCAGGAGAGGGATGTGATTGGATTTGCCTTTTTGCAAGACTCCTTCTGGGACGTGGGGAACAAACTGGGAAGGTGAGAGATGGAGAAGTGGAGGCAGGGAGGCCAGTGAGAAGGTTGTCATGCCAGTCCAGGTGGTAAAGAGAAGCAAACAGATTGAAGAAAGATTTAGGGAGATAGAAAGGGTAACCAGAGTAACCTCCATGTCATGCCCCACCCCCTCAGCTCCTGCCTGTCCCTTCCTCTGGGGCCCCAGACACCTTAGAGTCTGGTCACTTAGAATTTGCACAGGGTGGAGACCAAGAATGGGGGTGTTTTCCTTGGGGCTGCCTCCCAGTCTGCCTCCTGGCTGAATGCAGCCCAGGGAGGGTCAGGGATGCCCTGCCGCGGTTGAGATGGGGGGCTGGAAGGGGTGGGGGATGACCCTCAGATCCGCCCAGCCAGAGCACGTGGCTGGAGCGGCCAGGGTGACCGCAGACCTGGCGGCGAAACAGACCAACACACAGGGCGCTTGTCTGGCTGTTGCTCTGAGCTCAGGGTGTGGCCCTGGGCAGGGGTACAAAGGGGCCTCTGTCAGTGCAGGGCACAGAGCCCACCTGGGCCAGGGCAGGCGCCTGAGGAGTGAGGGAGGTGGGCCCAGGGGTGCTGGGAGAGACCGGACTTGAAGTGCCACAGTCCCGAGGCTTGGGTGTCATCTGACACCGTCCCTTTCTCTCCTGAGCTTCAGTCTCCTAGCCTGTAAAATGGGATCTTAATCCCTGCCTTCCAGATCTGGTGCATTGTCAGGACCCACTTTGCTGACGGACGAAAGCATGGCCTTCAGAGAATCATGTATTTTTAAACATTGTTTAACAAACACACACAGTGGTTACCATGTGCCTGTTTGCTGAACACTTTATGACCATTGGCTCATTTAATCCCATAGTGACCCTCTAGGAGAGGTACTATTTATTCTTATTTTGCAGATGGGGAAACCAAGGCACAGACCGAGGTCACACAGGAAGTGGCAGAGGTGGGATTTAACCCAGGCATTATGGCTACACTATGTTGCTTCCCAAAAGGAAGGGGTGGGCATCATGCCAGGCGCCTGGAGTAGGGTGACCCTGATTCTTCAGCAGGGATAGGGGTATATTCTGGCACACCTTTGCCTTGGGGAGCACAACTGGGCCATGTCTCCCATCTCAGGGCCTGGCCCGTAGGGCAGGGCTAAGGGTGAAATAGGAGAGAGAGAAGTCAGACTCCACAAGAGGAATCCGGGATCAGGGACCCAGGAGAAGGAGCGGAGCGCGAATCTCTCAGGGCGGGTCACAACTTTCCCACCTGTGGCTCAGTTGTGGGGGCAAGTGCGCCCAGCAGAGGCTGGGGTAGATTTGGTACTCCTTCAGCTAAGATGAGGCATACCCTGTGGGATGCCAGGCTCAGCGCCATGTGGTTGGAGAAGCCAGCCCTACCCCTGAGAGCCCAGGGTCTGGCCGGGCATGAAGCATGGACAGAATGGCACAGGGGCTTGGGCCAAGGGGCCGAGCGAGGGTAGTAGGGAAACAGACCCCACGCCCACAGCGGTGGGGACCTTCAGGCTTCATGATAAGCCTAGGAACATGCCCGGGACTTGCCTGTTTGAGAAAGGAGGCACTTCTCAGGTTGAGGGCAGAGATGGGGCAGTGGGAACCAATGTGGCAGGTGGTCCTGTGTGGGCGTGGCTGGGGTCCGTGGTGGGGGGCGCTCCGTGCCAAGCTCTGACCTGAGACTTACTCTCCTAGACACATCGCTAGACCTGTCTGCTCTTCAGAATTCCCTGGGTGCTTGTTAGAAAGGCAGATGCTGGGCCTTAGCCCGGCCCCTAAATCTGAACCCCTAAGGCTGTGGCCCAGCCCGCAATGCCGGACAAGCTCCCCAGGTGATACTCACATGGACAGGCACTTGGGGAAAGTGCAGGGCAAGGGGATCTCACTTTTGGCTGTACATCAGGATCACCTGGGCAGAAATTAAATCAAATCCTGTTGCCTCAGCGCCACCCCAGCCCCATCTGGTCAGAATCCCTGGGGAGGGGCCCAGCCATCCGAAGTTTTCAAAGCTGCCCCGGTGATTCCAGTGAGCAGCTACAGTCGAGGACCCTCAGGCAGGCCTGTCCCTCAAGTCAGCCAGGTCTAGGCTGAGCTGTCCCCTCCTGAGAGAGGCTTATTCCTGGCCACTCATCTTCCCTGACCTGTGTGGTTAGCTACTTAGTGGCTGTGACCATTGTCCCTGGCTGGCAAGCTCCATGAGGGCTCCTCAGGACTGTTGTTCAGTGCTGGGTCCCCTGGGCGAGGAATGGAGGGAGGGCCTGGCATATAGTAGGTGTCCGACAAATGTTTCCTTAGTGAGTTTATTGAGCCCCAACTCTGTGCTGGGCACAAAGGGAGGCGTTCTCCTTACATTATCTCTTAATTGTCCCAACAATCGCACGAGGTAGATACCGTTGGGCCCATTTTACAGATCAGAGAGGTGAAGCCACTTGCCCAAAGTCTGACGACTCCAGAGCCTGGTCTCTGTCCCGGGTCCCACGATGCCCCCTCCCCCTCCCCGGCTAAGGTCACTGAGCAGCCTTGCTATAGGAAGCCAGACAGAGGATCTGGAGGGGGGCATGGGGCATGTTGACAAAGCCCATCCCAGGAGCATTCTTGGAACCTCTCAGCTGGTTTTGAAAGGCCTCCTTCATGGCCTGCAACGGCCATGTGGTTCCACCCACCAACCAGCCAGTTTGAGAGGAGGACTCCTTGATGTGGTCGGGACTTCTCCCTGGCCGGCAAGGTGGACCGTGGCCACCCCACCATCTCCCTCAGCCACAGTGGGCTTGGAGGCTCTCCCTCCCTCCTGCTCAGGGTGACCCCGGAATCTCAGGGCCATTTTCAGCTTCTCCCTGCCTCCATCCTTCTGGATTCGGCTTCTTATACTGAGGAAGGGGAAGGGCCCCAAGGTCTGGTGGGGTGGGCTGGGGTGGGAGGATTCTTTCGAACAAACTAACTAAATAAGAGCATCAGGAAATGAAGGGTGGGTCGGGAAAATCCAAAGATCTTAATTTCTGCAGGGTTGATCCTGGCTGGTAGTCAGGGCCTTTCCCGGCCTGCTCTGAATGCAGCTCTTTAAGTAAGAGGGAAGGTAGCCAAGGTCCCGGTGAGACCCCGGGGCCTTCAGCCTTTCCCTTCCCTCCCATGGGGCAGCATGGGGAAGTCCCCCCAGTAGGCTGACTGCCTTCTTGATTGCTGCTATCGAAGTTAATATTCTGGGGAGGGGGCCACCCTGCTGTGGGCACCCCAGTTCCCAGCTTCCTCTCCTCCAGCTCCAGCCTCTCCTATACAACCCAGGCAGCTTTGCCAAGCTGGGTGAGGAGGTTGAAATAATTTCCGTTGCGTTGGCAACAAACACAAGCTGGATACAGCTTTGGACTGGGAAAGACTGGGGGTGGGCTGCCAGCCTTGCGAGGGAAGATGATGGGCAGAAGGGGAGGGGGTCGGTCTAGACACGGGGATGGGCACCCTGGGTGGGAGGGGGCATCGTGGGTGACATTTTGGGGGTTCCCCCCAGGCCCATTTGTCTCCCCTCTCTTCTTGCCCCACTGGTTTCCAATGCACAGACGTGAGGAAGTTCTTTCTGCAGCCTTGTCACCGTCCCTCCTGCGGTAACTAACAATGCCATCCTTCACACCGCGATGGCTCTTTCCAGCTTGCAGGGAATTGTCCGTATGTTATCTTATTTAATCTTCTCAGCTGTCAGCCTCGGGTCAGGGGAGTTAGTAGTAGTTACTGTTCCTGCTGTCCCCATTTCACAGACGAGGATACTGAGGTGTGGAGCAAAGGGGCGTGTCCCCAGTCACAGGATAGTAAGTGGCCAAGTTGTAATAAGTGCTGATCCCAAGTCTCTTGGGCTCCCCCGAGGCCCTGCAAACTACTCCCACAGACAAGGCTCATCCCCTTCCCCTGGCTCCTCCCCCTGCCATCTCTCCACGACTCAGGAGCAGCCCAGGCCTGGAGAGGTCATTCTGTCCATCCCCCTGCCTCTAGCCCAGTGCAGTGGAGCCGCCAAGTGGCCAGCATCTGCAGCCATGATCCAAGAGACGATGATGGTGGCAGTTGGGGGAGTCCAGGGTGTCAGCTGCTGCTTCTTTTTGAGCAAAGACTTTTAAAGTTTAATGTGATAATCTCATCCTGATCACTGCAAACTGAGGCCCTCATGCTCGTCCAAGAATCCATCACCGACCGGCCTCATACCATGAGCAGGAAGGCTACACTGGGCCCTCCCGCCTCCCCACCCCCACCCTCACCCTGATGCGTGCCGAGGTGGACTGAGCCTTTCGGCTTGGTTTTAGTGGAAAGAAGGTGGTTCTAGATCACGGTAAGGATAATTTGGGTCTCCCTACCTCGAGACCGGGACAAGTGGACCCCACTTCCTCCCTTTTACATATGCGAAGTTAGTGTTCTAGGAAAGTAAGAAGGGCTGCTGGAGAATCTGGGTGGGAGACCCGTCAGAGGGCATAGAAAACCCCGGCCAGGAACGCCGGAAGTCAACACAGCCCCCCACTCCATTTTACTGGCTGGGAAACCGAGGCCTGTTGCTACTGCCTCTACATCACGCCTGCCCAGAAGTAAACCAATTAACACCGTGTCTGGTTCTATGTTCCCAGCGCCTGTCTCATTATTTGGGGATTTATGTCTCGGTCACCGTGAAGGACAACCGTCCCAGTTTCCACTGGGGGGAGCCTGGCCAGCCCTGGAGCTCAGCAGGGCTGGAGGTGGTGCCATCCTGCTTGGGGCAGGATGGGGATTTAATTTCAGGGGGATTTGCAACCAGTGGGGAGCCGCCCTGGGCACATGGTGGCTCTGGGCTATTTTAGGAGGCAAAAGGCTGGCCCCGTTGGGGGAGGGATCATGGCGAACTTGTTCAAGCCATTAGTGATTCTGTCCTTTCGGTGGGCATAGAAAGGACCTGTGGTGGAGGAAACAGGCCCACCTGAGGGTAAGGCTTCTCTCACCCTCCTGGAACCCGGGGGCCCAGAATTACTCCGCACACCCCAACCTAGTTGGGGCCATGATCAGAATAGAAGCCTGAGCCCTTTGCTACAGGCTTTGCTTTAGCTGGAGCTCTGGGTATTATTCACTAGTAGGAATGATTAGCGTAGCCATCTCATAATTTAGTGGTAGAAATTAAATTTATTGAGCACTCAGGGAAGGCCCCGTGGGGCTGGGAAAAAGACTCAGCCTTTAAGGCAGGCACAACCAGGCTCCTGTCCTATATAGGCTGCTTCCAAGCTGGTACCATGGGCTACGTAAGTCCCTTCCCCCTCTGAGCCCACTGCCCTGTCTCTCAAGCGGGGACCAGAACACCTCATTAATGACACTCATATCATTAATTGGACACATATTACGTCAGGCACTCTGCAGGGATGATCTCACATCACCCTGTGTGTTGTTATGTATCAATGGCCCTGTTTTACAGATAAGGAAACCGAAGCTCAGAGAGGGAAAGTAACTTGCCCAAGCCCACACAGCCAGAGTAAGGAACCCACTCCATTTCTGGTGCTCACAGTGAGGGGCGGTTCTTTCTTCAAGTCCAGCAATAAGTATTGGTTGCCTTTGGTGAGCTAAGCATTGCTTTGGGCTGGGCATTCTTCACAGACAAGACAGAGGGAGAGGAGATAACAGGATGAGTGAGACTGGGCTGCCCTGAGAACTGAGTGGCCCAACTAGAGACTAAGCAGCTTTATTTAGACTAAGGGTCATTTTCTGGCCAGGGGAAGGCAATACCCAGGGCCTGAATCCCTCCTTGGACGAGTGGTAAGTGGGCAAGGGAGTACAGCCTGGCCCCTCCAGCCCTCATGAAAATGCTTTCCATGCTTGCTTCCTCCTCACCCCACAGGTGAGGTTACAGGAAAAGTCACCAGGCCTTTAGAGCCACCATGACATGGAGCAAAGAGAGCCTAGACCTTGGAGTCAACCAGATGGGTTCCAACTCTACCCCTTTCTAGCTGTGTGACCTTGAGCAGGTGAACTAACCTCTCAGAGCCTCCCTGTCCTTATCTTCAAAGGGAGAAGAGGAACACTCCTCAGGGCTAGGGGAGGGATAAAGGTGTGGGAAGAATACAGAATACAGAAGGGCCTCAACTAATGACAATGTTTTTGTCTGTGTGTGGGGCTGGAGTTTAGGGGCATGTTATTCCCAGGTGTCTAGGTGAAGCCACGTCTTTGCGGTGGCACTAAGCTGGCACCTGTGTTCCTGCTGAATGATTTCAACAGGCTGGGCAGAAACGGAGCGCCAGTAAGCCTAAGCATAAGGCCTGGTGCTCCCGGTTCAAGAAATCACTCTTTTGGCGACGAGATGGGGTGGCTGAACTTGCCAGCATATCATGTGAAATAGCCCTGGGGTGGGCGGGGGGGTTTGTGGACCCTCAGTTCTGTATAGTGCTGATTCGAGAGTGCAGAAAAGTTAAGGACTGGGCAGCATTAGGAGAAAACAGGGTTGAGGATCAGGGGAGTGATTCTCTCTTTTTCTGTCCTGAAAGAGGACATCGAAAGCCTATATTAGCTTAGAGGGATGTGACTAGGATAATAAAGCCCCTGGAAACAAATGTTTATTAAGTTGCTTAGTTCAGCTCAGTTGGTCACCATGCAAGGTATTGGGTGGAAGAAAATAAATAAAAGCCCGGAACTACCCCACTTGGTGCAGAGGGGTGGCTGGGGCAGGATTTGGGGAAGACACGTCAATAGAGTGTGATAAATACCGTGTTAGGGACCTATACAAGGTGTCCAGGAAGAACATAGGAGGGGCTTCCTGGAGGAGGTGGCCATGTCAGGGGAAGAATAGTTAGAGAAGAGACCCCTTAGGATGAAGCTGCCAGCCATGTTGAGCTGGCTGTGGAAGGTGGTGTGCATTCCTTCGGCACCACCGAGGAGCAGATCTAGGGCCTGTGCATGAGCAGGAGCGTTACAGGGAAACAGCTTCCAGGCCTCCATACTTCTGTCACTGAGAACCCTCCAACAATGGAATAGGCCGTCTTGTGAGGCAGTGAGCTCCCTGTCATTGGCATGTGTGAGCAGAGGCCAGAGGGTAACTCTGGCAAGTTACAAAAGGGACAGGATGACCTCTCAGACCCCTTCCAAATCTGAGCAACTGTGATTCTCCGTGGACAGACACAGGATGTGGACTGGGACGGACAGAGGTGTGACTGGATCAAGTGAGAGGGCGGGTGTGCTGCCGGATGGGCTTTTTTTTTTATAATAGCCGCTTTATTAAGATATAACTCACACAGCATCCACTTCACCCAACTGAAGTGTGCAACGCACTGCGGATTTGCTTGTAGAGTGGACATGAACTCACGCATAACTGTCTACCCGGCGTCTGTGTGCTAAGCATCCAACTTTGTGCCGGTGCCTCAGGCACCTGGGAAATAAAGACTGTGTCCTCACAGAGGAGACAGGTAAGTGTCCAAGCAAAAGAATGACATCGTGGGAGATGTGCCAAGAGGGAAATAAAGCAGGGGTTGGAGCAAAGAATAATGGCGCTAGGGCAACGGGGCCTGGGGGGGCGACATTGGAGCTGAGGCCTGAGCGACAAGGAAACAACCCTGCGGAGGTCAGGGGAGAGTCCAGGCCGAGGGAGCAGCAGGAGCAAAGGCCTCAAGACAGGCGTGAGTTGGTGGGTGTGAGGCCCAGCAAGCAGTTCTGGGAAACTGAGTGGCTGCCAGGTGCCCTGCCCCAGTGGGCGGGGTATGGCCAGGGCTCTTCATGGTGGGACCTCCTCTCTCCAGGCCTGGTCCACAGGAGGCCTGCCCTACCCCAACCAAGGGTGAGCAGCATTGACACCTCTTCTTTGGATACAAGAACCATTTCTGTCTCCTTCCTCTGAGACTAATTTTCTGACCCTGTTACTGCCTCCCCATTAACAGCACTCTCCAGAAGTCCTGCCTCCAGCCCCTGCCCTCCCCTGCTTGGCTTCATGCTCCTGCACTGTGCCCCCACTCTGGGCCAGACACCATGCACTGACTCCCTGGGAGAAATCAGAAAAGACCCCCAGGTGTGTGTGTGTGTGTGTGTGTGTGTGTGTGTACGCGTGCGTGCGCGCGCGCGCGCGCGCGCACACACACACACACACACACACACACACACACACACACGGGTGAAATTTCCTCCCCCTGCCCCAGACCCCCAGAGGGGGATCCTAGGAGCAGTCTGGAGTCTCCCACTTGGTGCTCACTTCCTGTGTGACTTTGGGCCAGTTAATATCCCAATCTTTTCGGTTTCCTGGTCTGTAAAATGGGGATCAAACCCATTCAGGCAGAGTGGTTATGAGGATTGAATGCGATCCCTCCTGGCACCCAGTGGGTGCTCCCTGAATGTCAGCTTCCTCCTTCTCTCTGAGCTGTCCCCCAAAAGAGGGGCAATTTGCAGGGGGTGGGGAGATCACAGCAGAGCGGTGGGACGTGGCCACTTTGGGGTTCCCTTCCCGGAGCTCTAGGACCCCTCAGACGCTGAGGAGCATTCTACCCCTAACAGGCCAGGGGTAGTAGGGAGGATACTCACCAAAGGGCCCAGCCCTTTTACAGGGAGCACCGCTTGGTCCCCCCTCGCCTTTCTTCCTGGGAAGAGCCGCCGCGCAACTCCTTTCCGGGGTCTCTCCTGCGCTCCGCTCGGAGCGGCGCGGCTCCTGGCACCTGCTCCGCACGGGCCGGCCGGGGGCGGGCTCGGGAGACCGGCGGCTGCCCCGGGACTCGCAGTCCGGGACTCCTCCTCCACGCACCTCCAGGAGCCGGGAATCCGGATCGCCCTGGGTGGCGGGTGGCCGTGGGCCGCTAGATGCAGCCCCGCTCGGGTCCGCAGCGCCCTTCAGGTAGGCGCCGGCGCTGGGCGGGGGCCCGCACTCGGGCTCCGTCCCCATCCCGGACCGAGCGCCGCTGGGGCTGAGCGCCTGAGGGGGCCCGCGCGCGCCGAGGTGGGGGTGTAGGGCTGCGGGCAGCGGCAAGGACCCTGCCCCACCTTGGCGGGGGTGGGTGCAGCGGGGCGGGGGGGGGGCGCAGGCAAAAAACGGCAGCTTAGCCAAACACCGACGCTGGGAGTGGGGCAAGAGTGATGGCAGGAAGGACTTCCAGTTTCCCCTGGGGGAGGGAGGCTGGGAGCCACAGAGCAGAGAGGGTGAGACTCCCACCCTAAGGAGGGGACCATTGTCTGGAGACGGGGAGCTGGACAAAATCATTCCCCTTTTCCTAAGGAGTTTAGAGAGAACCCCAAAATCACCCCACCCTTATCAGCCCCTGGGATAGAATAGAATGGAGGGAGTAGGGGAGGGGAGGTCTCCTGCTGTCTTCTGAGGGGTACAGAGAGCGCACTCACCACCCCTCTCCACTCTCATGATCCCCAGTCATTGGAGGCCTTTCTGTCCTCCCTTCCCCTCTCAAGCCCAATGCCTCATTTTCAGCAATGGGCATAGGTTGGGCCCTCCTGGCTGGCCTCCCACCCACAACTCTCAAACAGTCTGGGGACTCCCAACCATCCTCCCTCCAGCTCCCTCTGGCTCCCAGCCCTAGTTTGGGAGTGCTGATGGTGGGGCCATCACCGGCAGGGAACGGGGTTTGGGGGAGCTACTGCTCGGCCTAGACGGGGAGAACAGGCTGCGGACAAGGAGGCCAGTGCACCAAGATCCTGGGCCCTGGTGCTAAGAGAGGGGGGAGGGAGCATAGGGGATCTCCTGCACAACAAGTCAGGTTTCCCAGGCCTTGCCTGGCAGCGGAGGCTAGGAAAAGGGGTGCTGAGGCTAATATTCCCTTCCTTGCCACCCCCACCGTCACAATCTTAGAAGCAGCTGCTGTGCGGCCACTGTGGCCCCTGCAAAGAGAGATGCAGGTTAGATAGCAAGAAGGACTTCCTTCCTGAGGGTGGCTTGAGGGTCTTTTGAGGGAGTATCGCTGCCCAGAACAGGCAGCCCCTGCCTTTGGGGGTGTCAGGATGGCAGGAGGCCCCCCTGGGACACCCAGCCAATAGGGGGTGAGGACCGGGCAGACTGGGGGAGGGGAAGTGGTGGGAGACGGTGACCTCATCTCTGGACCATGGCTCTCCCTCTCCTCTCGTGCCCTCTCTCTCCTTTCCTTGGGGCTGAGTGTTGACTTTCAGCACCTCTTGGTCAGTTCACTCTTGAAATCCCCAGCACCCGGCACCCCCAGGAGAAGCTGATGGGCTTCCTCTGTCACCACTTTGAATGGGAAGACAGACATGGACACTTTGGTTTGCCTCATGGAAACCCCCCACCTGGCCCCTGACATCTGGAACAGCTGTTGCCCAATCCCAGGGCCTCCTGCGCCTCTCAGGCCACCCTACTCCTCTAGGCGTGGGCCTCTGGCTCCTCTGGGGTGTGACCCTGGGGCGACGCCAGCTCTCTGAGTCCACAGGATGGCTGGGGTGGTTGCCACCCTGTGGTTGGTGGCCATGCACCGAAGTGGCTTATTCCCCCTTGCTCACCCTAGACAGGTGTCAGCCTTGGGAGAGGGGAGGTGAGGTATTGGGGGGGGGCAGCTGGGCCCAGGAAGGCTCATGCTCTTCTAGACCAAGAACAGACAAGACCTCTCTTCTTCCAGACACTTCTCTCTGCAGCTGGGTCGGTGGGTGGGGCAGGTTCCCCAACCCCTGCTGGTGATCCTGTGAGCGACTGGGATGGGGGCTGTTAGGGTACACCCCCTGCTCCCGCATTGTAAATGGGAGAGAACTCGTCCTACTCACCTGCCTCTCTCTTTGACTCTGAGCCTCAGCTTCCCCATTTGTAAAGCCTCACGGGGTTGTTGTGAGGGTTAACGGAGAGGGTGTTCGTACAGTGGCCCAGAGGGCAGTGGGCACTCACCGCGGGCAGTTCTTTCCCCGTACCCGCCTGCCTTTCTCTGGTGACAGAAACAGATACAACCCGGCCTTCTCTTTACCCCCTGCTTCAGAGACAGCTGCTCGGTGCTTCAGTGGCGACACTGCCTGCAAAGGACCTAAGAGATTAGCCCAGCCCAATCCTCCCTCTCCAAAGACAGAAAACTGAAGCCCAGAGGGACGGGGACTAGCCCGAGCTTGGCCAGCCAGCCAGGCTCCCGCTCAGAGGCAGGGCCTGGGACCTGGCTGGGAAAGGTGGGAGGGCAGATGTTGGCAGACTGGGGGGGGAAAATACCAGAGTGTAATTGGGCTCATTAAGGGTTTAGTGAGGGAGCCCTTCATGCCCTGCCAAAGGCTGGGGACAGGCCTAGAACCTTCCTCTCCCGTTAACCCTCTGGCAAAAGCAGCTCTTTCCTGAGGACCCCCTTCCCCAGGCTGCATCTGAAACAACTCCCTTCTCTGTACCTTAGAGCTTCCAAGGTCCCTTTCCATCCAGCCCTCTGTGGGTGGGCAGGCCAAGAGCTCTGCCCCACTGCAGTGCCTGAGGGCCCCACTGAAAGCCAAGTCCCAAGTCCATTCATCACTCAGCAAGAGAGTGGTGGAGAAGGAGCCCTGGGGTCCTGCCTGACTGTTGCCTCCACTCCCCACCCCCTCCAGCTCCGTATGGATGGACAGACACACAGACAGACAGCAACCCTGGCCCCATCAGCTCTCCAGCTCTGGTGTGAGCCTGCCTTTAAGAGGGTGGCCCCCTCCACCGTCCAGCACCCCCGCCCCCCCCCCGCATTAGCCCTTAACTATTTCTCAGGGAAGGTGGGAGCAGGGAGCTTTACCCCCTTCCTGTGCAAATCAGACAGACAGACACCTGAGTACATGCACGCACTTTTTCTCTGCTTTCACTTGGTCTTTTTCAGAACTCTGTTCAGGTTCAGTTCTCCTTTCTTCACATCCCCCTCTCCCAGCCTCTCTGGCTCTGGCCCCTTCCTGCCAGGGTGTGGCACCTCCCTGCCTGGCCCTCCAGCCTGTTAGGGGCTGGGCACCCCCAGGTGTCCCCAGGAGTCCTTCCCAGAATTTGTAACCACCCCCTGCCCCACCCAGAAGTTCAAAAGAGGGCTTGGCAGGCCTTAAGGACAGGTGGGATAGGGCAGTGGCTGAGGACTTGGGCTCCAGGGTCAGACAAGTGTAGGTTCTGGTCTGGCTGTGAAACTTCTCAATGCCTGTTCTCGAATCCATAAAGTGGGATAATAGGTTAATAATAGTGCCCAACTCATGGGGTTGTTGTGAAGCTTAAAAGAGATCCTATGTGTAAAGCACCTGGCACATAGTAAGCTCTCAATAAACAGGGCTGTAATTATAAAGAGGTGGCCTGGGTAGCTGGGTAAAGGGGGAGGCAAGGAAGCTTCTAGAAACAGCTCTTTGCTAAAAAATGTGCTTTATTTTTTAATTATTATTTTTAAAATGTTTACTTATTTTTGAGAGAGAGAGAGAGAGAGAGCACGCGCGCGCGCGCAAGTAGGGGAGGGGCAGAGAAAGAAAGAGAGAGACACACAGAATCTGAAGCAGGCTCCAGGCTCTGAGCTGTCAGCACAAAGCCCAACATGGGGCTTGAACCCACAAGCCGTGAGATCATGACCTGAGCCAAAGTCGGATGACTGAGACACCCAGATGCCCCTGTCTTTTCATGTACTTTAAAAAAAGTCCACTCCCCTACCGTGGGACTCAGTTTTCCTCTTCTGTTAAAGAGAACGTGTGAGGGGCGCCTGGGTGGTGCAGTCGGTTAAGCGTCCGACTTCAGCCAGGTCACGATCTCGCGGTCCGTGAGTTCGAGCCCCGCGTCGGGCTCTGGGCTGATGGCTCAGAGCCTGGAGCCTGTTTCGGATTCTGTGTCTCCCTCTCTCTCTGCCCCTCTCGCGTTCATGCTCTGTCTCTCTCTGTCCCCAAAATAAATAAAACGTTGAAAAAAAAAATTTAAAAAAAAAAAAAAAAAAAAGAGAACGTGTGAACCAGGTCCTGTCCAAGTGTAGGTCCAGCTAGGGTGAGTCGTGATGCTTCTTTACAGGGGCCAGGGCAGGGGGTGCTGGCCTGGGGTTAGGCCGATGTGTACATGCCCTAAAAAATGCCCACCCCTCCACATTTTCTGGCTGGGAGTCAGAGCTTGGCTGGAGCAGGGTGGCTCCTGAAGGGACAGCTGGGAAGGCTGGGTCAAGCAGGGCAGGCCGCAGCAGGCCAGCAGCCTGGCCGGGGGAACACAATTAGCCCCGGAATCCAGGCAGGCCCTGTGAGCCCAGAGGCTGTATATCACAGGGGTTTAATCAGCCCCATGGCAGATATTTGTCTGCTCTCGTGGCCCGTGTCCTCGGCCCGCCTGTCATAAATTGCTCCGAGATTTCAAAAACCCCCTGTCTCCTCGCTGGTGGGCAGGCCGTGCTCCTAGGCGTGGCCAGGAAAATCTCATTCCCCTGAAGCCTCTTCCCCCCCTTGGCAGGTTGGACCCCCGCCCCCCACACACACACCTCCAAAACACTTGCATCTGATACTCTCTTCCTGCTCCTTCCTCCTGCTGGGAGGTGGGGGGAGAGACTTGGGCAGGCAGCCACATAACCCTGATGACCTCCACCTAGAGGTGAGAGAGAGCCCAATGTAGGTGGGGGCTCAGTGCTGCATAAGAGGGGCGTCAGTCACAAGGTGAGGGGAGTAAACTTCCAGTGTGCCCTCTGTGGACAGAACTGTGCCCCGGACCCCAGACAGTGCACAGGAGGTTTGGTGTGGTTCAGGGTGGGGAGGCAGCCTGGTTCCCCCAAAAAGTGTGGAGGAGTGGGGTCCTCCCTGCGGGGAGGGGTATAGAGTTCCACCTCTTAGCTTCCAGCTAGATGTTCGCTGCGCCGCCTGGAGCCTGTCACTGGTACTGCACCCCAGCCACCCCACCAGGCTTCTGGGACGGCTGCCTTGAAACCACCAGGCACCTACCAAAGCCCAAGAGTCAGACCTTCCCTGGATTCGTTTTCTAGGGCTACTGCAACAAAGTACCACACGCCAGGTGGCCCAAACAACAGCAATGCATTGCCTCACGGTCCTGGAAGCTAGAGGTCCAAAGTCACGGGGTCATCAGTGTTGGTTCCTTCCGAGGGCGGCGAGGAAGTCACAGGTCCCTGACCTCAGGGATTCTCTGGCCCCACGAGGAAGGCTCAGGCCCTGTCCTCAGGAAGCCCCCAGGATGCAGCACAGACGGAGAGCACGCACACTGATCCAGGAAGGAAGTGAAAATTAACACAGCTCGGTGTGAGAAAGGGGGTCGACCACCCCCAGAATAGAGCCAGTGAGAGGCTGAGGAGTCAGGCAAGAAAATTTCAGAGAAGTGAGTTGGAAAGGGAAGACTGTGGGTGGCAGATGAGGGGTGTGGAGGGGTGGGGTATGTGTCTGCAAGAGAGGGGGGAGGGGGGAGGGAGGAGAAGCTGTGTTCAGCAGACGCAGGCAGTAGGGCCCAGGTCGCAACTGAAAATATCAACTGTTGCCACAGCCCTGGGTCGCCAACACAGCAAGGGACATCTGGAGCCACGTGGGGCCGGGGTGGGGATGGCTTCACACACTGTCAACGTTTGTGAATGTCACCCGGCCGGGCACTGGACACAGGGAGGTAGGGTTTCTGCAGTCACCCCTCTGGCTAGCGGCCGCAGCAAAAGCGCCACATGCCTGCCTGCATCAGGACTGTCAGCGCCTGCTGTGGGGCCCAGAATAGGGCCCTGGCTTCCATGAACGTGACTCCCCTAACCTCACTGCCGCCTGCCCCTCGGTGCCCGCCCAGTCTGGTCTCCAGGTCTTCCTCTCTGAGCTTTGCCCAGCGGCCGAGTCCCCAGCTGTCAGCCTCTTGGTGTGCAGGCATTTGTGACACTCTTCCAGACAGTCCTGTATTTTTTTTAATTTTTTTAATGTTTATTTTTTGAGAGAGAGAGAGACACACACACACACACACACACACACACACACACACACCCAAAAGGTGTGAGTGGGGGAGGGGCAGAGAGGCAGAGAGAGAGGGAGACAGAATCCGTAGCAGGCTCCAGGCTCCAGGCTCCAAGCTGTCAGCACAGAGCCCCACGCGGGGCTCAAACTCACAAACCGTGAGATCGTGACCTGAGCCAAAGTTGGACGCTTAACCAACTGAGCCGCCCAGGAGCCCCAATATTCCTGTATTTTAACGCTGCTTTGGTTGAAATGGACCCCGTTACGCTCCCTTTTGCCACCCTTGGGTTGGGGATGCCCCAAAGCTGGGGAGTTTCATCTGGGACACGGGACTCAGGTATCTCCTGAGTCCTGAACCCCTCTTGCTCCTTCTCTGTATTCACAACACCCAGCCTTGGTTCACTTGTCTCCCTCTCTATCTGCTCAGGTATGAAGCGGCCACTGAGCCCATCTCCCCCGGGTGAGAAGGAGCCGCCCACATCTGGAGCTACTGAGTGCCCCCCTCGGCCCCCAGAACTGCCTAAGCCCAAGCGGGAAAGAAAACGGCCATCCTACACGCTCTGTGACGTCTGCAACATCCAGCTGAACTCAGCGGCCCAGGCCCAGGTGCACTGCGGGGGGCGCGCCCACCAGAGGCGGCTTCGGCAGCTCAGCTTGGGAAAGACCCCTGCCGGGCCAGGTCAGTGTCGAGGGGCGCCGCTCCCACAGGCTTGGTCTGGGCCCCAGGAGCGGCACTGGGTCTGTGGCCTCTCTCTGTGGGGTCTTGGGTCTGGGATCCCCCCGAGGGGGTCTCAGGGTCTGAAGTCCCCCTGATACCGTAGAGTTTTATTTTGCATCTGGACAACCCTCTTTGGGGCCTTTCAGGATCTTGAGGGTCTTTAGGGCTGAAGACTTCTCTTGAGGTCTTCTTGGGATCTGGGAGCTCTCCCTGGGGAGACTTCTGGGGCCGGACCCCTAAGCAGCATTTCTCCAATCTGGAGCCCTCTGGCAGGGATAGGCTATCTGACAAGGGTCTCACCTGCGGGGTGTCCTGGGATCCTGAAGGCCGGGTTCAGCAAGCTGGGGAACACTCCAGCTGAGGGACAGGCAGGGGAAGCCTCTCTTCCTCTGGCCGCTGGACTCCTGGCCGGGATTTCTGCCTCTCCCTGGCTGGGGTGACTTTGCAGAGGTTTGGCTCTAAGCACTGAAGGGGCCGCTGGCTACAAGACAGATTTCTGGGGGAAATGGGTGAATGCATTTGTGAGGGTGATTCCAGCTGACAGGCACATAGGGGCCGTGGGGGAAGCAAGGAGAGGCAGGCTGCTGGCTGACAGGGAGAAAAGGTTCAGAACCAGGCCCAGTGTGGGAGGTCGGAAGGGCCAGAACTTCCGCCTGGTTCCTGGGGGCAGCACCAGAAACCTACTTTGCAGCCCAGGTAGGCAGCTTTGCCAGAGGGCTGTAACAAGCCTGCCTGTTCTTACATTTTCATTTATTCCTTTTAATTTTAGAGAGAGACAAAGAGCACAAGCCGGGGAGAGGGGCAGAGGGAGAGTGAGGGAGAATTTTAAGCAGACTCCACACTCATTGTGGAGCCTGACACGGGACTCGATCTCATGACCGGGAGATCATGACCGAAGCGGAAATCAAGAGTCACCCAGGTGCCCCAAGGCCGCCCGTTCTTTGGGTGAATAGTCATGGGTCACCCATTGTGTTCCCTGCACTGTGCTGGGGACTGGAGACCAATCCTGGTCCTGCCCCTCACCATCCTGCGCCAGGATTGAGTCCGTCTTTTGGTCTGAGACAGACACAAAAAGAGCAGCTGAGTGTTGTGGGTGCCACACGTGGGTACAAAGGAGAGAGGGTAGTTATACCTGGGGACACCAGGAAAGGCCTCCTGAAGGAAGCGGGATGTGCTGAACTCTGGAATAGGCGCACGGGAAGAAGGGACATGGCAGGCGGAGGTCACTGCGTAAAGCAAAGGCAGGGAATGGTCTGATGGCTGGTAACTGCTGTCCACCTGAGCGCTTGGGGCTGGACGCCAACGCTGTGACTCTGAGTAAGAGTGTATCTGACTGTATGGACGTTTCCAGAGTGTGTGTGTGTGTCTATATACGTCTGAGCTCAAAAGCCACTCACTAATTCATTAGATATTTATGGAAACCTATGTGCAAGCTGCTGTTCAGAGGATTCATAGTTGTACTTCTATCCAGCTGTACTGAAATATTATTGACATGGAACATATGTAAGCTTAAGGCGTACAATGTGATGACTTCATGCATATATATATATATATATATATATATATTATAAAACAGTTACACATATACACGATAAGGTTAATACCTCTATCCCCTCGCATCTTTATGATTGTGCATGTGTTGATAGCCTTTTTTAATGTTTATTTTTGCGAGAGAGAGTGTGTGAGTGGAGGAGGGGCAGAGAGAGAGGGAGACAGAGGATACAAAGTGGGCTCCGCACTGATAGCCCAGAGCCCGATGCGGGGCTCGAACTCACGAACTGTGAGATCCTGACCTGAGCCGAAGTTGGACATTTAACCAGCCGAGCCACCCAGGAGTCCCTGTGTTGATAATATTTAGTATCTTCTCTCAACTTAAGTATCTAGTGCAGTGTTTTTAATTATAGTCACCATGCAGTGCATTAGATCCCCACATCTTATCTGAAAGCTGGGAATTTGTACCCTTTGCCCAACATCTCCCCATTTTTCTGACCCACCAGCCCCTCGAAACCACCATTGTAATTTCTATTCTATGAGACTGGCTTTTTAATTTTTTAAATTAATTTATTTATTTTGAAAGAGAGAGAGAGGGTGCACAGGGGAAGGGCAGAGAGAGAGAGAGAGAGAGAGAGAGAGAAAGAGAGAGCAAGAATCCCAAGCAGGCTTCATGCTATCAGCATGGAGCCCGATGCAGGGCTCAAACCCACGAACTGTGAGATCATGACCCGACCCAAGATCAAGATTCAGATGCTTAACTGACTGAGCCACCTGGATTCAGTCTAAAGACTCACTTTTTTAGATTCTGCATGTAATTGAGGACATACAGTGTGTGTCTGGGAATTCATATTTTTCAAAGGTGGCATACCTACCTGTCAAAAAAGAGTTGTGTGAATACACACGCAGACAAGTTTGTCCAAGATAATAACAGTCTTCACAGAGGTGGGTATATGGTGCTTGGAGAAGTGAGTCACTGTCCCTCCAGTCATCTGTCTGTGCTGGCCCGTGCCGGGATTCTGCACAGAGACATGCTTGGTGCCTGCGACCCCTTGCATCTTTATGATTGCATATGTGTTGATAACATACACGGTCAGGCACACACACAGTCTAGAGGGGGAGACAGCCATGGGGCCAGACCTTTCTAACCGTCTTGTTGAGGGAGTGAGCAGCACTGTGGGAGCATGCGACAGGGATGGCCGTGCCTCGGGCAGGGATGAAGGGTCCTCGGATTTCCAGGAACCCTGGAATTTAGGGGCTCCAGCCAAGAACCTGCTCTCCATTGGCCTCATTGTTTCTGACTCTACTCCAGGCCGTGACCCCCCAACACCCACCCACTCCCGTGGATCTCTCCTGTCTCCTTGTCTCTCTGAGGGCTGGGGTGGGAGAGGCAGGCCCCCAACTGCCCTGCAGTGAGGGGTGGGGGTAAGAAGACCTCAGGCATGCGGAAGGCCTTTCCCAGCCCTTGGCGGGGACTGGGCCAGAGCAGAGAGCCCTTGGGGTGCAGCTCCGGAAAACCAGAGTCACACCTCAACTTTCAAGAGGCTCCAGGCAAAGTATAAGGAGCCTTTAACACACTGATTTGTTCCTAGACACGTGAGGTCTCAGACCTGCGGCAGCCAGGAGGACCACACTTCCCTGGCAGGATGCTGAAGGTGTGGGGGTGGGACAGCCACTCTGGGAGGCCTCCTGGAGCTGTCACTTTGATTAGGGGTCTGTGGGGCTGGCGGCCTGCACAGCGACAGGCCGTCACAGGCAGCGAGGCAGGGACCCTCTCCTGCTCATGTGCCCGAGGCCATCCTTGGGAGGGGGAGGCAGGGACTCTTCCCTCTCTGAGCCTGCTTCCCCATGCTTGGGTCAGAGGCCTCCTGACTCTGCCACACCTAGGTGAGCCTCGAACTCTTGGGACAGGGCACAGGGTGAGGAAGTGGCAGGTACCCCACACTCCCCCAGCTCCCCTCTCCAGATACCTCTGCAACTTCCCCTGCCCATGCTCCGCCCCATCTGTCTCCCACACAGTGCGCCCTTTCATTCTTCAGGAATGTGTCTTGAGCCCTCTCTCCCCAGCTCCTTGTGCTGCCTACCACAGGGTGGGGAGTGTGGGCACCAGGCACCTCCACCCCAATAAGGCTGAACTCAGTGACCCTACTGACCATCACACACACACACACACACACACACACACACACACACACACACGCCTCTAAACAATGTTAGGTGGTTCCTGAACATCCACGGAAAGGTTTGCCGGCTCAATCCTCTTAGCTCCAACCTCTAGTGTGGATGTTGGGCTGGCTCAGGGAACATGTAAGCATCTACTCAGGACCTGAGCTGTTTGGAAAGCACTGCCACATGCAGCAAGGCATTCCCTTCTCACCCAGCCAAGCCAGGAGTAGATGATGGCATTCAGCCCTCACTTTATTTATCTGTTTGTTTATTTGAGAGAGAGCATGAGTAGGGGATGGGCAGAGGGAGAGAGAATCTTAAGCAGGCTCCACGCTCAGCACAGAGCCTGACACGGGGCTCGATCCTACAACCCTGGGATCATGACCTGAGCCAAAACCGAGGGTCAGACGCTCAACCAACTGAGCCACCCAGGTGCCCCAGTCCTCACTCTACATTGGATATTGGAGCTTAGGGTGTTTAAGCAAATTACCCAGCTGGGTTCAGATCCTAGCATATCTGACCCACCCACCCTACCCACTTTGCTGCTGAGGAGAGCAGCACTTATTAAAAGATATCGGGCCTAGGGGTGCCTGGGTGGCTCAGTCGGTTAAGCGTCCGACTTCAGCTCAGGTCATGATCTCAGTTCGTGGGTTTGAGCCCCGTGTTGGGCTCTGTGCTGACAGTTCAGAGCCTGGAGCCTGTTTCAGATTCTGTGTCTCCCTCTCTCTCTGCCCCTCCCCTGTTCACGCTCTTGTCTCTGTCTCAAAAATAAACAAACATTTAAAAAAATTAGAAATAAGTAAAAATAAAAGATATTGAGCCTTAATATTTTAGGAATGAGGAGAAGGGATGTCCAGAGAAGGTGGACTGGCTCCCAGATGACTCCACGGTGCTTAGAACCCATGGCCTCTCCTCTGCCCTGTGCCTTGGTATCCTCCACTGAAAAATGGGGAGATGCCAGCCAACTCCTCCTTGGCCTCGCCCAGCTGGGGAGGGGAGGGGAGCCTCCCAAGGCCAATCCATCCCTCCCTTCTCTTGGCAGGACTGACCCAGCCATACAATTCAGGGCCCACCCCCAGGTCCACCGTGAGGACTGCAATATGACACCAGAGCAGAGAGAAGGGGATTTCAGAAATCACTTAAGTTCCAGACAGGCCAGGGGGGCCTTGAGTGGGGAGTGCAGGGTAGACACTAAGGGGGACAGGAGAACAAGAGATGAACTCAGACTATAATGGATTTCAGGGCACAGACGCTGTGTCTTTGGGGGCAGGGAGGGATCAGAGTGGCAGGCGGAGGCTGTCCTCTGCCCTGCACCCTGAGACCTCCCCCAGCTCATGCTCTAATCAGACCTTCCATCTCTTCTCCGATTCTTTGCACAAGCCTCTTGCTGCACTCGGAGCCTCAGAGATCAAAGACCTTGAACTCAGGTCACGCCTGAGTCGCCGGCTTGATGAGCTCCGCACCCCCCATTCCCCGCAGATGGATTAATTTCAGTCCCATCAGGAAGCCCCGGAAGCCCTCCAGCCTGTGCCCCCATCGCTTCAGTATCTCCCTGGGCTGCCGATTCCTCCTCAGTGCCCCCAACCCATCCCGAGGCCTTTGGGTACATGTTTCAGAGAAACTGTGCTCCCCCAAGGCCACTGGGAAGTTCTTCTAGCAGTCTAACCACTACCTCCTGCTGCTGTTCTCCTTAAATGGCAGGTGATAGAAGTGCCCCTTGCTGTCCCTGGACAGCCATCACATCCCCCTCCCCCAGGTGTGAACCTGACCATCAGACACTTCCTCCCTCCCCCCCCCCCCCCACAGGGACCACCAGGAAATGCAAGGTTGTCTGGGTAGAGAATTAGGGGGCTTAGCTCAGATCCCTGCCCTCAAGAAGACAAAGATTCTGTCTGTGTCTGGGTGGGTTAATTAGCTCTGGGCTTGAGTTTCCTTCCGCTCCCCAAACAAGCAGCTCCTTCCCCCTAGAGCCTCTTCCTAACAAACCTGTTTTCGGGAGCTGCTGCCGCCAACCCCTCCCCAGACCCTTTGGGCTGTACTGGCTGCTCCAGAGATTACAGGTTATTGTCTGGCGGAGACAGGACGCTGAGGGGGTGGGGGGCTAGCGCTGGGACTGGGCTTGGAATGCCAGACTGGATCCAGCTGTGGGGGTGGCTGCCTTCTCTCCCCCATTCCGCCCCCTCCCAGCCACCAGGTGCTCAGGTGAGTAGAGAGCTGGCCCTCAGTCAGGAAGAGGAGGGGGAGGAGGGAGCAAATGGAGAGACAGAGACTGAGGGGTAGGGAAGGGTATGGGCAGGGGAGGGGTGTCAGAAGTTCTAGCTGATCAGATGACCATGCCCCACCCCACCTGGCATTGCCCAGGGAGCAGGTCCGATGGTCCAGGTACTGGACTAAGAGGGGCAAGCCGCCTGCGCTCCCTTCCCCCACCTCCATGGCCAATGCTCTGGTATGAAATCGGGCCTCAGTTTCCCCTTCAGCAAAAGGAGGCCAATGTAAGGGGACGGTGGGGAGAGGATGAGTGAGGCTGGACAGGAGAATGGGGGCTCCTGTAGCAGCAGGCCCTGAGGCAAGGCTTCAAAGTCCAGCAAGAACTTTCTGGCAGGCTGAGAAGTGGTTGGCAGAATCTCCTTTCTGGAGGTCTGTATGGGCAGGGTCAACTCTGTCCCTTGTCCCCACATTTGCCCCATATCCCACCGTGGGGGCAGGAAGTGTCCTGTGCTTTCCACCCTGGTCAGGATGGGAGAAACTAGGGAACAGGCAGCTCCTTCCAGGCAAAGGGAGAAAGGGCCCTGCACCCACTGCTTTCCAGCGGCAACAGGAGTCCCTCCCTCCGCCCTCCCCTCCTGTCCCTCACATCCCCACCCCTTCCCTCTGTCACTCTCTGGCTGGTTTCATTTGCTCCTCAGACGGCGCGCTCTGCGGTGCCTCGGAAGGCAGAAAATGCTCTTGGGTGAGTGCTGAGGATGCCGGAGTGTGGGGAGGGGGCTCAGACAAGGGTGGGTCTCTCCTCTATCTGCCCTATCCTCTTCCTGCTACTGCTGGCCCCAAAAAGTTGGCTGTCGAAAGATTCTGGGAGCCAATTGACTCTTGGTACCTTTTCCCAGGTCTAGGGCTGGGCCGGGGGGGGGGGGGCATTCTGGCTGGGAACAAAGGCAGGGGTGGGGGTGGCGGGCAGGGCCAGCTCGGAAACTGGAGGTGTTCCCTGCAGGAAGGAGGTGAGCGACACTTTGGGGCAGATGCATGTTCAGGAAGCCTGTGCCAGAGGTTCCTTGTATCAAATCATACCTTCTGCTGCCTCCAAGGGGCTGCCAGGAGCCTCCAAGGAGGATTGTGTGTGTGCTGGGGTTGGGGAGGGGTGTTGAAAAGAGAGTTATTAATTCAGCAGAGAGAGAGAAGTGGACAGAGAGACAGGCAGAAATCTGAGTGGCTCCTAACTGAGGTCCAGCCACCGTGCTGAGGTCACTGTGCTGCCCCCCACCTTTATCTATGGTCTCCTAGCTCACCTCTCCACACAGGGGTTGTCTGGCACACTGAGGGAGACAGCCATTATGTTTTAAGGGGTATTTTGGGGAACCCCTTCCACGGGGGCAAGGGCTGGAGGCTGTGGGGCTGGGGCAGAGCTCTTGTGACTGGCCTTGGGGTCTTCCTCCAGCCTGGGGAGAGGGGAAAGTCTGGAACATCAACACGTCCCATCCCAGGTGCTGGGTGACCCAGAAGTGGCTGGGGGCTCTAGAGAATGTGGCTGGGGTGGGAATCCTAAGCCTACAGGGGAGTGGGCAGGCAGGAGATGTTGGATCAACCCTCCCTCCCCTCCCCCCCCCTTCCCTGCCTTTGACTCTCTCTCCCTCCCATTTTCTTCACAGAGTTTTTGGTTTCATCTATGATAGGAAGGGTAGCTTCACTATTTGAGGGTGTGTGTGTGTGTGTGTGTGCGCGTGCATGCATGCATGCGTGCGTGCATGCATGTGTGTGTGTGTGTATGTACCGCCTCAGGGAGGACCCTCTCATCTGCCCCTATGAATTGTGGTGAGGTGAGAGAGAGAGAATCTGAGTTTGGCTACATGAGCTTGTGTCCATGTCTGATGCATTTAATTTTGTAAGGGAGGGTGTGCGCCAGGCACCTACCTCTGGGTAAATGTGTCTGTATATGGATCTTCATATATACGTATCTCTTTGTAATACCTGCCGCTGCCTGCCTGTGGTTTCGTAGTATGTGCATATCCCTTAGTAGGGGTCTGGGTGTCCTCGTATGTCTGTCTCTCTGGGTATATGCGGTCTGACTGTGTCTTTGTTGATCTTGCCTGTCTGTGTGCACGTGCATGCTTGTGCGTGGCCTCTGGGTCCGCCTTTGCCCCCAGCCAGCCTGGGTATCTGGCCATCTCTGCGTGGTACCACCTCTGTACGGGCACACCTCAGTGTGCCAAGATGGACTCATCACGAGGAGATGTGTGTAAGTGTGTGCGTGGTGTTTGTGCCTATTGCCATCTCTGTGGGCGCCCACGGGTCTCAGGGTGTGAGTCCCTGTGCTCTTCTGTGTATCTTTCCAAGTGATGGCAAAACAGCAGGATGTGGTTTGCCCAGATCTTCTCCCTTGGGTGGCAGCCAGAGTGATGTTATTTCATAAGACACCTGCTCTGTGCCCCTGCCTCGGCCTCAGGTGGACCCCAGGGGTGGCCTCTTCTCTGCCACTCAGTTTGTTTGTATTTGACCAGAGCAATAACCCACCCTCTTGAGGCAGCCGTCCAATGAGCCGTGGGTCCCAGCCGTGGACCTCTGGCTACGGTTGGGAGGAGAGGGGCTTAGCGAGGGTGTTCGGCTGCAAAAGACCATCACAGACAACTTCCTCTCCCCCTCGCACACACATATCTGACCCTATCGTGGGTGCCAGGCTGTGTGGTGCTATCCTGGGGCAGGCTTGGGGTCTGCAGTGTCTCCCTTCATTTGAGTGTACCCACAGCCAGGCGGTCACATGTGTGTGCATGTGACATGACTCATGCATCATCCCAGCGGCCCTGGGGGCCAGGGTTCACTGTGAATGTCAGCAGCAGACGGTGGGTGGCACAGAGGAGCGATGTGGGAAGGGTGCTGGGGGAGTACCCAGACGCCACCGGAGAGGTCCTGACCTCAAATCAACGTGTGCCCTAGGCCTTGTGTGGGAGAAAAGTGTACCCAGTTGGGAGGAGGGCCTGGAAGGCATTTCTGGGTGACTGTGTTGACTGGAGGGAGAGACTAAATCACCAAGTGCCCTGGCACCCCTTCTTCAAATCGCCTCCACACCTAGTTCCTTTGTTCCTCAGACCCATTCCTGTCCTGCCCTTTCCTCCTCACCCAGCCATAATTCCTACTTCACAGATGAGGAAACAGGCTCATAGACTAAGTGTACAGCCCAAGGCCTCAGAGTTCAATGTCTCTGGAACTCCAGTGCAGGCCTCTGGACTGCAGGTCTGGGAGGGATGGTCTGCCACAATTCCACATTCCTCCACCTTCTCCTCCCCTCCCCTGGGAACCCACATAGGGGTGAGGGGCTTCTGTGCGTCTGAGAATTCTAGGAAGAGGCCCCTCCTCTCTCCACCAGCCCTCCCCTTCTGGCATCCCCATTACAAATAACTCATTAGATTAAAGATTGAGCTCCCAGCTCCAACACCTCCGGAGGTTCCCCACAAGGCCTGAAGGTCAAAATCCCCAGTATTCACTGCAGAGCCTTCCAGCCGCAGGCACCGCCCCCTCCCCTCCATACCTCCACTCTGCCGTGACTTCGTGAACCTGCCCCGCACTTTCAGCTTGGGCCAGGCCCACCCACTGCCTGGGATGCCCCTGTCCTGGTGAAACTTGACTTTTCCTGCAGTGAAACCTAATAGACTCTCCCCCGCAGACCTACGGCTTTCCACGCGCTCCTGTGTGATCCCAAAGCATTTTGCTGGTGCCTCCCTAGCGCCCTGTTTGGCTCTCGCCTGTGAGCTCCTCTAAGAACTGACCGGTGCACGTGATGAATGAATGACTCTGTCCCTCCCGCTGGCTGGCGGGACACCTTTCCTGAGGTCTCGCCTCCGTCGCTCCGGCTGCAGCGCCCGCAGCGGAGGAGGTCGAGCGCGCGCTGGGCGACAGCCGGGGCAGGTGAGCCCCGGGGCGCCGCCACCCGGCCCGCCACCCCGGCCCTCGCCGGCTGCTGGCGCCTCTTCGCCCCGGTTACCGCTAGTGGCTGCTGTCGCTCAGTGGAGCCCAAGGAGACCGCGGCCAGAGCGTCCACCGCGCAAGATGGTGGCTCCCGAGTCTCCGTGAGTGTGTGCGGCGGGCACGGTGGCCGGGCCGGGCGGGGCGCCCCCTCCAGGAGCTTCGCGGCAGGGGGCGGGAGACGGGTGGGGGCCCTGCGGGCGGGGCAGCAGGGGGGGAGGCAGGAGGGGGGAGGGGAACTCCCCCACCACGCGCCCCCCAGAGGAAGTTCCCCAGCCCTCCGTGTCCGGCCCAGGGCGAGCAGAGAGCCCCTACCTCGCCTGTCCTCCGCCTTGAGCGTGGACCTTCCTAGGGGCTCCCGAAGGGAAGGGGCCCAGAGGGGACTAGGGAGGAGGCTGGGGACTGCCATCCTGGGGCCAGGTGAGCACCGTGTTTGAGGCTGACCTGCCAGGGTGGAATGGGGACCGCAGAACAACACACAGTCACCCCAGGGGCCCCACAAGTTGTGCCAGCTCACGTCCAGGTGGCCAGGGCATGGAGAGAGAGGTGAGAGGGACCTGGGTCTGACAGGTGCACACCCCTGGTCAGCTTTGGTCATATAGTCACATTTGATTTACACTCCACCCCATCCAGCCTGGTTCCTTCAGGTTGAGGTAGGGAGGGGAATGCCAATGCTTTGGCTGGGTTGCTCTCGAGGAGCACTGTCCAGTAGAACTTTCTGGGATGAAATAAATGTTCTCTGTCCGGGCCATTTAATACGATAGCCAGTAGCCACATGTGGCTATTGAGAACTTGAAATGTGGCTAGTTGAGACTGAGGAATTGAATTCTAAAATGTTTATCTAATTCTGATGAACAGCCACATGTGACTATTGCTACCATATCTGACAGAGCAGTTTCGGAATCCATCTTCCCATGCTTCCTCCCTACCAATCTTTTGTTCCTTTATCAAAAACAGTAACTTTATCCCTCTGCAGAATGGGACAGGATAGCTAGTTTCTAGGTATATGGAAGGGACTTGACAAACTTTGGAAGGGTACCACCTTGGACTTGCACCTCTTCCCCATCCTAAGATCCCTTGGGTGGTAGGCTGGATAGGGTCACACAGAATCATGGGATCTTAGGAGGAAGAGAGGTCAAAGGCAGCTGTTTTAGCCACCCAAGAGGTACCCAAGGCTTCACTCCATTGTTCTCTCTGCCCCAAAGCTGGTGCTTCCTTACTCATTCACTCCCGAAATTTTGTGGAGCACCTGCTGGGTGCCAGGCAGTGCTCCCTTCTCTGGGGTCCAGATGTGAACAAGTTGGTTACGTTTCCTGCCCTCAGGAAGCCTGCTTTCTTGAGAGAGAGGGAGACAGAGAGTGGGGGTGGGGGGAGGATGCCAAGCAACAGAAATGCAGGGAAAATAAGCAGATTTGTAAACTGTGGGGAGTACAATAGAGGAAACAAACAGGAAGCAGCAACAGAAAAAAAGGGGACCTCCTGGGAAGGGATAGAGAAGTCTCCTGGGAAGAGGCGACAACTAAACTAAGACCAGAGAGGAAGTGAAACAGGCAAAGTATTGAGAAGGGAGGATAGAAACATTCTGGAAGAAGGTACAGCATGCGCAAAGGCCCTGGGGATGGGAACCTGGCACTCTGGAGGAACTGAGGGATGTAGCTGGAAGGGAAGAGAGGCACAAGTGGCCACCAGAGAGGTCAGCAATGCCTGGACATTTGGCAGACCTCGAAAGGGATCCTGGCATTGGCTTCAGAGAACAAGAGGTCATAGAGGGGTTTTAGGCAGTATGTTTTAAAAAGCCCCCTCCAGGTGCTATAGGTCCAGATGGCTCAGAGAGGGTTAAGAGTGGGTGGAAACCCAGAGTGCCGTCAGGAAGTGACTGCTGTAGTCCAGGCAGGAGATGCAGGTGCCCTGGATGAGGCTGGTGGCAGCGGAGGGAAGAGACAAGTGAGAAGCTGATTGTGGAGGTGGGAGTGACAGCACCTGTGGATAGACTGGGTCCAGAATGTGGAAGAGAGCAGGGGCTGAAGGGGCAGGTTTCTGGCCACAGCACCCGGGTAGGAGAGCAGGTATTTCCTGAGCTGGGCTGACTGGGAGAAGAGCATATTTGTAGGGACAGATCGACAATTCCATCTAGACGAGCCAGGAACGTGGTTTGATGGAGAGGTATGGCGCCCAGAGGAATGGCTCAGGCTAGGCTTGTTTATTTCAGGGTGACTGGCAGGGATGGTTCTGAACTTTTTGGACGGTTTTAGGTTAGGAAGAGGAGGAGGAAGTGTCATCAGAGGTGGAGGAGTGCTGATGAGGGGAAAGGAAACCCAGGGGACATAGAGTCTTGGAAGCCAAGAGAAAAGCATGTTTCAAGGAGGGTAGGGTGAGCAGTCTAGGGGGAGAGAATTGATGAATTTCACCACACGTAGCAACAGAGAGCACCTTCCCTTGCACTGAACAGGCTACCCCTGGGATTCTGCTCATCTGCCCTTGTACTTACCCATTACATGCTAGGTTCCATTGCAGGGTGCTGGGTATATCTGGAGGACAAGACAGTCACCGCTTTCTTGGAGCCCAGACTCATCTAACCCATAGCCTCAGACACATGAAGTTCTTTCATAGGGCCCAAGTAAATCCTTTTAGTCTTTTAAACAACAAACTTGTGCTGAAAGGCATCTGGATGCCCAGCCGTGCATGCCCAGGGACTTAGGAATCCCAAACTGAACAAATGTGATCTTAGCCTTCTGGGAACCAAGTGCAGAGATACACAGAGAGTCCCTGAGTTTACCATATTGTATCACCAAGATCCATGCGCAGAGAATTATGGGAAGCTACAGGATAGGCACCAGCCCCGGCTGGGGGCTGGGGGCAGGGGAGGGCAGGGTGGCAGAGGGGATGCAGAACTGCTCTCCAGGAATGAATGGAGATTAGCCAGGGAATGGGGCGGGATAGGAAACTCCGGGCACAGAGGATGGAGGCAGGAGCAAAGTAACAGCTGGGTGTGTGGGGGGAATGGTAAGCCTTTGGAGCTGCTGGCCGAGCAGACGGGAGCGGCGGGAGGCTGGGGAGGGCCCCGCTGGCTCATGGTGAGGTGTGTAGACTCAGGCAACCATTTAGGACGCCACTGAAGAGGTGGAAGCGAGAGAGGGATCTGTGTCTGAGCTCGCCCTCTGGCTGCTGGGCAAGGGACGAATCTGGGTGCATGCCTGCAGAGGTGGAGGCAGATGTATCATCCAGGTGTCACCAGAGTCTCAGCATGGCCTTTGGGGTCAGGAGGACTTAGATTCTTTTTTGTTGTTGTTGTTGTTGTTTTTAGAGTTACTTTATTATTTTTTTAATTTCATTTTTTATTTTTTAAAATGTACATCCAAATTAGCATCTAGTGCAACAGTGATTTCAGGAGTAGACTCCTTAGTGCCCCTGACCCATTTAGCCCATCCCCCCTCCCACCACCCCTCCAGTAACCCTCAGTTTGTTCTCCATATTTATGAGTCTCTTCTGTTTTGTCCCCCTCCCTGTTTTTATAAGGAGGGCTTAGATTCTAACTCTGCCTCAGCCTTACTCTAACTTACTGCTCGTGGAACCCTGGGCAAATCATCTGAAGTCCCCAGCCTCGGTTTCCTCCTCTTCAAAATGGGGATGATACCACCCTCAGAGTACTTGAAAGAGGAATCTTGGCTTTCTCGTGGAGTCACTGTAAAGTCCTTAGCACAAGGCCCGATGAAGTTCACATTTGACAAATGGTAGTTACTGCTGTTGTTATTAGTAGGCGTGGAGAGGTGGGGACAGGGTCGAAGGACAGTTAGGAAGTTGGCTGGTTTTGGCCGCTGGCTGGACATGGCCTTCTGGTCCTGAACGGCTCACCTGTCATCGTTCCTGGGGCGGTGGAAGCATGAGCGAGGTACAGGCAAGCAGCTAGCTCCTTTGGTCTGGGGTCTGGCCCCCCACTTCTGGGCTTCCCTTCCCAGAACCCCACTATCAGGGAGTGTGTGTAAGTGTGAGTGCGCCCATGTGAACGTTCAGGGAAGGGAGGTCCAGTGAAAACAAAGGACATTCCTTGGTGCTGTGACTCCGGGAGCTCAGCTTTGTGCTAACTTCCTTCTGATGAAATAAGCGATGGTGGGCTGGAGAGACTGGCCATCCTCTTGAGTGAGGAGTCAAGGTCTGAGTTTGAGTCCTGGCTCAGTCACGAATTATTCATGGGCCCTGAGAACCGCTGTCACCTGGACTCAGTGCCCTCACCTATAAAATGTGGTTGCATAGATGATGCCAATCTTTTCAGAGCTGAGTTCTGACATGTTCCAGCAGTCAAAGTTAGTCAGCGCCTTGTCCTGGATGGAGGGAGACCCTCAGAGTGGGCTGGGGACCCCCAAACCTCCCCCACTTTGGATAACATTCTATGGCCCTTTGCATGACCCCACCCATTCCCAATAGCCCTTCCCCATTAGGTGCAGTCCACCCGTCAGCTGGGGAGTGCTCTGTGGGCAGCATGAACCCACCTCGGACCCCCTAACGCCTCTCCCTTGTCTCTTTCATCTCCAGTCTCCCACCGGCAGAGCGGGAATAACCATTCCCAGCTAAGTTAGATGGATGGTCCCCATTAGCCTGGCGCGCTGCTCCCCTCCTCCCCCCACAATTTCCATTGTCAAGGGAGGTGCTGCCGTGTGTGGGGGGAGCCTGGGGGACCAGAGCATTTGGGTGGGGTCGGGGGTGCCCTGCCCCTTGAGCAGGAATGGTACCCCCGGGGAAGAAACCAGCCGGAGAGGCCTCCAACTCCAACAAAAAATGCAAGCGTTACTTTAACGAGCACTGGAAAGAGGAGTTCCCCTGGCTGGACTTCGACTACGAGCGGAAGCTGATGTTTTGTCTCGAGTGCCGCCAGGCCCTGGTGCGGAACAAGCACGGCAAAGCCGAGAACGCCTTCACCGTGGGCACCGACAACTTCCAGCGCCACGCCCTGCTGCGCCACGTGACCTCGGGGGCCCACCGCCAGGCTCTGGCTGTCAACCGGGGCCAACCCACTTTTGAGGGCCAAGCTGAGGGAGGAGGGGCCTACCCAGACCTGGCCACCACCCCCACCCCCACGGGCGTCAAGGTGGAGGTGGACCCGGCCAAAGTGGCGGTGCTGACCACGGTGTACTGCATGGCCAAGGAGGACGTGCCTGACGACCGCTGCTCTGCCCTGCTTGAGCTGCAGAGGTTCAACCTGTGCCAGGCGCTGCTGGGCACGGAGCATGGCGATTACTACAGCCCCAGGAGGGTGAGGGACATGCAGGTGGGTGGCAGCCAGAGGTGTGGGGGAGGGCTCGAGGAGGGAGGACATGGAGCTGTCTGGGCACAGCGCCAGCATGCCAGGCCCCCGGGCAACAGCCAGAATGCTTCATTCATACCTTCACCCAGCAGAACCTTTCACTGAGGCGTATCATGTGCCAGGCCCTGGGCCAGCTGCTGGGGGCACAGCTTGGAAGAGGCCAGACCAGGCCCTGTCCTCAGGGGCACAGAGGTTTTCCCTCGCTGTCTAGGCCAGAGGTTGCAAGCCTGGAGCCTCGATCGGCCCACAGATACATTTTGTTGATTTTCACAGTGCTTTTGGAAAACCTAAGTTAATTTCCAAGTTAAAAAAAAAAAAAGAAGTGAGAGATTACACATAAAAATGTGGATTTGTGACTTCTGAAAAGCTAGGTCCCTATGCTCTCAGGGCATGAAGAGCAGACCCGGGGCTTCGCCATTCCCTTTGGTGTATCCCTGGCCCACTTCAAGCCCAGTACCGCCCATGTGGCCCCAGGGGGCATGCAAGTTGCAGCTCTGTCCTAGGTACCAGTTGTGTGAGTCCTAGGGGCTGGGGTGAGGGTGGGAGAGTTCGATCTCATCCTACAGAGTGATCGATGACAGACAGACAAACGGAGCACACAGTTGGGGTTCTATGTAACTGAGAGGGAACATGTCTATCAGTTAATCCCTGAGCAGCAGAGTGGAGGGAGACTCCCAGGAATAAGGCGGACTAGGGCAATGCCATAAAAGCACACATAAAATGCTATAGAATCTTTATGGTTCCTAAAGCATTTTTACACTTACAAGCACAGCAACATTTGTAATTGCCGACAACCCTTTTTTTTTAATTATTCATTTTTGAGGGAGAAAGAGAGCATGAGCAGGGGAGGGGCGGAGAGAGTGGGAGACACAGAATCTGGAGCAGGCTCCAGGCTCTGAGCTATCAGCACAGAACCTGACGCGGGGCCCGAACTGGCAAACCAGGAGATCATGGCCTGAGCCAAAGTCGGATGCCTAACTGACTGAGCCACCCAGGCGCCCCAATTGGTAGCAACCTTTTAAGAGCTTAGAGGCAGGCAGTGGCCTGATTTCAGAGCTGAGGAAACTGAGGCTCAGAGAGATGAAATAACTTGCCCAAGATCACACAACCAGTAAGATGCAAAGCTAGGAGTGGTCTGTCTGCCCCCAAGGTCTGTGCCCTTTCTTTCCCCAGTACTGCTGCCTCCCCTTTGCAGGAGGAGCCTAACTCTGTCCCTTCCTTTCTCTCCCTGGCTGTCCCAGGTGGCCATTGCCAGTGTCTTGCACACAGAGGCCTGCCAGCGCCTGAAGGCATCCCCATATGTGGGGCTGGTGTTGGACGAGACCAGGGACTGGCCCGAGTCCCACAGTCTGGCCTTGTTTGCCACTTCGGTGTCCCCCTGTGATGGCCAGCCTGCTACCACCTTCCTGGGCAGTGTGGAGCTACAGGAGGGTGAGGCCACCGCTGGCCAACTCCTGGACATCCTGCAGGCCTTCGGCGTGTCTGCACCCAAGCTGGCCTGGCTCAGCTCGAGCCTCCCCAGTGACCGCCTTGGGCGTGTGGGCCCACAACTCCGGGCCGCCTGCCCGCTGCTCACCGAACTACACTGCCTCCCTGGCCGGACAGATCCCGAGCCCCCTGCCTACCTAAGCGAATATGAAAGTGTGCTGGATGCCCTATTCCGCCTCCATGGTGGCCCCAGTTCTCACATGGTCCCTGAGCTGCGGGCAGCACTGGACCTTGCAGCTATTGACTTGGCAGGACCGCGGCCAGTGCCCTGGGCCTCCTTGCTGCCTATCGTGGAAGCTGTGGCTGAGGCTTGGCCTTGCCTGGTGCCCACGCTGGAGGCCTCTGCTCCAGCCTCCCCTACAGCCAAGGCACTGGCCCTCGCCCTACGCCAGTTCACCTTCGTGGCCTTCACCCACCTGCTGCTGGACACTCTGCCATCCATGCAGAAGCTCACCCTTGTCCTGCAGCCTGAAGAGCCGGACTTGGCCTTGTTGCAACCCCTGGTGATGGCAGCCGCAGCCTCCCTCCAAGCCCTGCGCAGCTCGGGTGGGGCGCGCCTCCAGGGCTTCCTGCAGGAGCTGGCGTCCTCCAGCTCTGACTTGGGCGGTGGGCGCTGCACCTACCGCGGTGTGGAGCTGGTCGGCTACTCCGAGGCTGCGGTGCGGGGCTTGCAGCGGCTGCGGGGGGCCTTCCTAGACTCCATGCGGCGGGGGCTGCGGGACTCCTACCCCGGGCCCTCGCTGGACGCCGTGGCCGCCTTCGCGGCGATCTTCGACTCGCGCGGCTACCCGCAGGCACCCGAGGAGCTGGGCGCGCACGGCGAGGGGGCACTGCGGGTGCTGCTGCGCGCCTTCGCCCCCGCCGTGGTGCGCCAGAGGGCGCTGGGCGACTTCGCGCTCTTCAAGCGCGTGGTGTGCAGCCTCGGGCGGCTGGGCCCGCGGGCCTTGTGCGCCAAGCTGGCCTGCGCGCGCTCCGAGCTGCACGAGCTCTTCCCGGACTTCGCCGCCCTTGCCGCCCTGGCCTTGGCGCTGCCCGCGGGCGCCGGCCTCCTGGACAAGGTGGGCCGCAGCCGGGAGCTGCGGTGGTGGGGGCAGAGCGGGGCAGGGGAAGGCCGGGGCGGCCCGGCGGTGAAGATCGCCGTGGATGGGCCCCCGCTGCACGAGTTTGACTTTGCACTCGCCGTGGAGTTCTTGGAGAGTGGGTGGGCGGAGGGGCTCCTGGGGTCACAGCTCACGTGAGGGCGGCCCCCTTCCCTCCGCCCAGACAGCCTGGGGCCCTGAGCACTCTAGGGGCCAAGACAGACTCTAGGTGACCGTGCTGCACCCAAGCTGACCCCCTAACTGTGGCCTTCCAACCACCTGCCCCGTGCTTCCTCCGCTCCACGCTGAGTACTAACCCAGCCCCGTGGGCTGTGGAGGAAGGGCTGTGTCGAGGGGGTCCTGGGCGAGCCCACGGAGATGTTGGGTTTGGGGACACCCTCAGGATCACTCCTGCCCTTGCCAGAGTTTGGGGAGGAGTAGCTCACCATTTTCCCTCTGGACCCAGCCCAGGTTTGGGCCATAGAAAAGCTGAGGAGTCTTGGTTGGAGGGAGAAAGGAAGACTGGGTCTGAGGGATTGAGGGAAAGGGGAATGGGTCCTTGGCTGTTAGCTCCCTGCCTGGCAGCATCTCTTCTCTTCAGATAGGACTAGACGGCAGATGACTTCCTTGGTGTCGACACAGCACAGCACCCTCTCTGTGCACAAGCTACCAGTTCAAGGGAGGTGGGAGTGGTGCCCTACCTCCCCACCCACTGGTAGGCTGCCTATATGTGGCTGTGTATATAGATATACACATCTACAAATGTAAAATAAATCTATCCTATCTTGCATATCGTTAACACACAAAAAATCGAAAAGGACTTCTTCCGGCTTTGCAATGACAGAGTCCAGAAAAGTTTCAACGGACTGCATTTATTTCTAATGTTTTTCTTCCTCAAAGTCTGGTTGCTCCCCAAAGTTCTGAGCCTTCCCCCGCCCTTGCCTCAGACCTTTAAGACCAAAGACTGTAAAACCACAGGGCTGGAAGGGCCAACTCTGAGGACCAGCCTCGGGCCACACCCAGGAGCTGGAGGGCTTTTTGCCTCCTGGGAGAAGGAGTTGGGGCCTCGCCAGAGCTGAGGGGGAGGGGGGGAGGACACATCCCTTCAGATTCCAATGGGTTTCCCATCCCCTCTGTCAGCCTTGCTGTGACTGTGTGGGCATTAGTGAGAGGGGTTTGGGTTTAACTTGCAATAAACTGGAAACCCAGTGCATCTCGCAGTCTCCATGGTGCTGTGTGTGTGTCAGGACTCCTCTGGCCTGGGATTCATGGGGTACTTCTGCTACCTCTATAGGGGATGGGAGGGGCATCCTCCTGGACTGGGAACCACAAACTGTGGGCTTCTGCTCCCCCGGTTGTGGAGAGGAGAGGCACAGAAATGGGCGGTAATTGCCCTGGGCTTAGCCAGTGCTACTTTGTGAAGAGGCAGACAGGAGTTTCTGCCCCAGCTCCACACCCGAGAAGCCCATCAGCCTCTTTTTCTGGCTGTGGAGGTAGATGTGAGCCCCGTGGCTCCCCATTTCAGACCCTGCCCTTCTTCCTCCTGCAGCAGGCCCGGCCTCCAGCGCCCCCAGCCCCCTGCTGGCCTCCCTGCCCCTGCCTGCCAGGCCTCTGCAGCCCCCGCTGGACTTCAAGCACTTGCTCGCCTTCCACTTCAATGGCGCCACCCCGCTCAGTCTCACCCCCAACTTCAGCACGGTACGGGCTGGGCTGGCGGGTGGGGGCATGCGGCCAAGCTTGGGGTGGGCAGGGAAGGTGGGCTCAGAGGGGCTGGCTCTCAGAAGCTGGGTATAAGTAGAAACGACATCCCCAAGAGTGACTAGGTGCCCCCCAAACGGGGACCCCTGGCCCAGCTTTTCCTTAGGCCAGGGAATGAGGATGGTTCCAGTAACACCTGCTGGGCCTGTCGTCTGTAGGTTATACTTGAATTTTTGTATAGGGACATCTATGGGTGATCTGTGTACGTCTGTGTGCATTTGGGGTATGCCCTTCTATTTTAGTTTATGTGTCTGTGGGTCTTTGTGTGTTCCTTGTGGTTGTGAATGTGTGTGTGTGTGTGTGTGTGTGTGTGAGTGTGTGTGTTTGTAAACATCTCTTTGTGCCTGGGTCCTTGTATGTAATTAATGTGTATGCCTGTGTATCTGAGAGATATTTTTGTGTCTTTGTGTCAACTCTGTATGTGTTTGATGTGTGTGACCTCTGAGCGTGTGTGTGTTTGTGTGGTTTGGGTGATTGTGTGTCTATGCAAGTGTGCCATTCGTATGCATGTGAGTGTGTATCTTTCTGCATGGCTCTGTGATTTGTAACTGCCTGTAGGCTTATGTGCTATGTGTGTGTATACCAGTCTGTGTATTTCCACGTGTGCATGTGTGTGAATGAAAGTGTAGGGAGCATGAATTTTACTTCACTCCATGAGTGATAAGGAGTAACTCCCTGCTTTCTTTAATTCTGGAAAATCAAATGTAATCATCAAGGAGCCCACCCTACCTGACAAGATGGCGGGAAATTCAGTCTCAGTCACTCTTTGGAGCCCCTTTCCAACCTCCAAGGTCACACAGAGATCTGAAGGAGCCTGAGTCCTTTGGGGAGGGTCCCCTGTTCTTCAGTCCCCTCTGTCACTTGCTGACACACTCACTGTTCATGCACACAGTCCCTTGGGAGTGGATAAAGCTTCTGTCGCCCTCCTCGCTGGGGGCCCTGCTGGCCATTCTCCTGTCCTCTGCCTGCCCCCAGCCCTCGGTGCTGTTAGGTGAGGGTTAGAACCTCTTTCTGTTCTCAGGAAAGTTTCTGAAGGCATGTTTTTTTCTCAAAGCCTCTGTTCTCTTTTCTCAGGAAGGTTGAGAAAGTTCCTCTTGATAAGCAAGCTGAGACCACTTCTGCTGTTGGTCCAACAAGCCAGGCCCTGAGAAAAGGGAACAGGAAGGCTTGGTTTGATAGAAGAGAAAAAAAAATAGTTAAAATAAGGAAAAGGGAAAAAGAAACCACATAAATTAATGTTCCAAAGAAATGATCCTGCTGCTCGGGGAACCTTCTGGCCTCCATGTGCTGCTGCCTGTCCTTTCCCGGCCCCCCACCTGCCCCAGCCCTGCTCTCACTCCCCTTCTCAGGCCCTGTGACAGTGGCAGAGCTGATGAGATCAGCCTTCTCTGTCCCAGCCCATGGGCCCAGCGCAAAGCTGGGTTGTGGGACAGGATTTCCAACAGAAGACCCTTTGTCCCTTCCCTGCTTCTCCCTGCCTCTAACTCTGTCCCAATAGTTGTGATTCTTGTGAATGAGGAAAACAACAACAACAACAAACCAGAGACCAGAGGGGCTGCAAGAGATGCCAAGGTGATCACCAGGACATGGTTCTGTTTCTCCCGATCATGGAGGCCACCCTGGCCATCCCACTGCCTCCAAGCAGAAACCCGGGGAAGAGATTGTTTGTGTGTCTCCTATCCACAAGGATGGGGAAGTTCTTCCTACGGCCTGATTCCTGCCCTCCTCAATAGTCTCTAGTTTTTGGCATTTTGCACTGCCCCCTCCCCCCACCAAGCCGACCCCAGAGTTATTGTGCCCTCCCACCCCCTTCACAGATGGACCCAATCCAGAAAGCTGTCATCAGCCACACGTTTGGGGTCCCCTCCCCTCTGAAGAAGAAGCTCTTCATTTCCTGTAACATCTGTCACCTGAGGTTCAACTCAGCGGTGAGAGGGAGTAGTGGAAACAGATTGGGGAGGAGGCTGGGCAGGGAGGGGGCTGGACAGTGGCTTCCGGGGTCTTTCCTGGAGGAATAAGGCCGGCAAAGGGACTGGGGTCCATATTTTCTGTCCCTGGGTGCAGAAGAGGCACTCCTGGTCCTTTACCCATCCCACCCTCTCCTCTCCCCAAATTCCTCTGCCTCTTCCCTCCCTCTCTAGTGGTCCTGGGACTCCATTTCCCTCCCGCTTCTCTCCTGTGTTCTGGATCCTTCTGCAAGAGAGAAGACTGACCTTTCCTGCTCTGGGTCCCAAGGGACACCATCAGTTCCTAGTCTGGAGCTGAGTTCTTAAAGCATGTGACAGTTAACATGTTGAACGTTTTCATGCCCATCATCTTAATTAGTTCTCATGACACCTTGTTAGATGGATAGAGGCCCTGTTATCATCCCCACTTTTCAGATGAGGAAAATGAGCCTCAGAGAGGTTAAGTGTCTTGTCTGAGGTCACACAGCTGGTGAGTAGCAGAGCTGAGATTTGAGCCCAGGCCTGGCTGACCCCAAGGCCCACATACTTTCTACCACAGCCTGCCCCTAGATAGTGGAGAAGCCTCATTCTGGCCTCCCAGGGAAGATTTACCTTCTCTCTGGACAACTGTGGGGCTTGGAGAGATCTGCTCTGGTGAAAAGGTCTAGGGAGGGGCCATGGGGGCCTGTCTTTCCTATACTTGGGAGCAAGAAGCAGGGACCCCTAGGTGAAGGGGGGAGGACACGAACAGGCCAGATTCAGGGGTTTCCTCCAGGCTTTCAGGTTATATGAACCTTATAAGAGATGGACAGAAAGACCTCGCTTTGAGGGAAGGACCATGTCTTCTCCATGCTGGGCTCCTGGCACAGAGCCTGGCAAAGAGCAAATGCTCAACAACTATTTGCTGAAAAACTGAACAAAGAGATGAATGTTCTGGGGTGTACATACCCGAAGCATGAGGACTGCTCTATTTTTTCCATTTGTGCATTTTTGAACCTGGTAACTAACATCGTTGAGCACGTGCTGTATGTATTAGGCCCCTGTCATTCATGTTCTCTTTTTAATTCTCACAACCCTTCAAGGTCAGTATTGTCATCACAAACTTTACAAGTCAGCAAAATGAGGCTCAGAGAAGTGAGGCAATTTGCCCAGGGATGCACAGCTCATCAAGTGGCTGAGACAGAATTTGAAGCCAGAGGCTGCTTGCCTGGAGGCTCATGTATGAGAATGAGTTCTGTAAACCTCAAGGCCACACAAATGCTGTGATGACAAGGATTCACCTCTTGTCTGGCCAGAGCCCTGTCCCCTCTGACCTGCCCCCCTGCCCCTCGCCAGCTCATGGATGGGGCATGTGGACTCAGCAAAAAATGGTGACCCCAAGTCCTCCCCTCCCCAGAACCAAGCTGAAGCACATTACAAAGGCCACAAACATGCCAGAAAACTCAAGGCTGTTGAAGCCGCCAAGAGCAAGCAGAGGCCACAAACCCTGGCCCGGGATGGGGTGCTGGTGTCCCCCACCCTGACTCCAGCCAGTGGATCCCCTGGAGAGCCGCACAGCAAAGGTCAGTCCTGAACTCTTCTCCCCTCTCCCCAATCCAAATCTGGTTTGTGGCAAGGGGTTGGGAGATCCACACACACACACACACACACACACACACACACACACAGAGTTGAGTGGGGGAGGGGCAGAAAGAGAAGGAGACACAGAACCTGAAGCAGGCTTCAGGCTCTGAGCTGTCAGCACAGAGCCCGATGTGGGGCTCGAAGTCACGAACTGTGAGATCATGGCCTGAGCCAAAGTCGAACACTTAACTGACTGAGCCACCCAGGCGCCCCTGCATATTGTTATTATTTTTGTGTGTGTTGGGGTATTCCATACATACAGAAAAAGGCACACATCACAAGTGTTGAGCTCGATGAATTTTCCCAGTCTGAATATACCAAGATCAAGAAACAAGCATCCAGAAGCCCTCCTTGGTCCCCTCTGGGTGACCACCTTGTTGTAGTAGCTTCCTAGGCTACCATAATCAATGACTGCAAACTCGGTGGCTCAAGTCAGAAGTTTGAAATCCAAGTGTTGATGGGGTTGATTCCTTCATGGGGGCTCAGATGGAGAGTCGGTCCCATGCCTGTCTTCTAGTTTCTGGCACTTGCTGCCAAGCCGTGGTGTTCCTTGGCTTGTAGATGCATCCCTCCAATCTCTGCCTGTGTCTTCACATCACGTTCTCCCCGTGTCTCTGTGTCTCCATGTGGTCGTCTTATAAGGACACCAGTCATTGGATTGGGGCACACCCCAGTCCACTGTGATCTCAACTACTTAACATCTGCACAGACCCTAGTTCCAAAGATCACATTCTGGGGTTTCATGCAGATGTGAATTTTGGGGTGATGCTAATCAACCACTTGAATTCAACTACCCTACCCCAGGTGATCCTGACTTTTCTTGCCATCGATCCGTTGCACCTGGTTTTGGTGAATCCTATCGCATGGAACTTTTGTGCCTGGCCTCTTCCATGTTGTTGCATACAGCTGTGGTTTGTCATTTTTATTGCTGTGTAGTGTTCCATTTAATGACCGTACAACGCTGTCTTTTTTTTTTTTTTTTTAAGTTTTTTTGGTTTGAGGGGAGCCTGGCTGGCTCAGTCAGTTAAGCGTCTGACTTCGGCTCAGGCCACGATCTCAAGGTTCATGGGTTCGAGCCCTGCATTGGGCTTTGTGCTGACAGCTCAGAGCCTGGAGCCTGCTTCGGACTCTGTGTCTCCCTCTCTCTCTGCCCCTCCCCCCACTCATGCTCTGTTCTCTCTCTCTCAAAAATAAACATTAAAGAAATTTTATTTTTAAAAAATTTTTTTAACGTTTATTTATTTTTGAGACAAAGAGAGACAGAGCATGAATGGGGGAAGGTCAGAGAGAGAGGGAGACACAGAATCCGAAACAGGCTCCAGGCTCCGAGCGGTCAGCACAGAGCCCGATGCGGGGCTTGAACTCCTGGACTGTGAGATCATGACCTGAGCCGAAGTCGGACGCTTAACCGACTGAGCCACCCAGGCGCCCCTAAAGAAATTTTAAAAATATATATTTTTGTTTTTAAAGTAATCTCCATACCCAGCATGGGACTTGAACTCACAACCCCGAGATCAAGAGTCGCCTGCTCTACTGACTGAGCCAGTCAGGTTCCCCTCTCTTTTTTTGTTTAAATCTATTCTCCTGTTGATGGATTTTTGGACAGTTTCCAGTTTTATGCTATTACGAATAGTGCTCTATGAATATAACACCACATCTTATTGGCAACTTCCGCTTATTTAACAGTTAGCAAAGAACTGTAAAGTGTCGGGGCTGTGAGGGCTATCTGAGACCACTCTGTCCAACTCTACATTTTCAGATGCGGAAGCTGAGGCCTAAAGAGGCCCAAGTCTGCCCAGGGAGTTGGTGGGAGAGTGGAGTCTGGAACCCACTGCTGGTCATCCCGACACCAGGGATGCTTCCACTCTGCCATGCCACCCCCAATATGTCACTACTTAAAATCATGGCCTCCAGATGATTCTAACCCGATGCGTTCGATCTCCCCAGCCGTTCCTGCAGCCCCACCCCCTGGCCCCCAACTCCAGCCACCGCTGACTCTGGACCCCACGCCGAGGGAGCCGGCTCACTCAGATCTCTTGGATGCTGCCTCCTCTTCCTCTTCTTCCTCCTGCCCACCCTGCTCCCCAGAGCCTGGGAGAGAGGCGCCAGGGCCTGAGCCCGCAGTGGCTGCTGTGGGAAACGGTGTGAACGGGGAGGGCAGGAGCGAGAAGGGGCGCCTCTATTGCCCCACGTGCAAGGTGACAGTGAACTCTGCCTCCCAGCTTCAGGCTCACAACACAGGTCAGTGCTGTGCCCCTCTCCCTCCCCCACCACCCTCACCCCTGAGTCCAGGGAGGAGTGGGGCAGGGAGACCCCCTCCACAGCTGCAGGCAGGCTGGAGTTTCTGGGCACTTTGCCCAAGGGCTTCATGACAGAGGTGTTGTGTTCAGCTGTGATTGGGTGGGCATTTGGGGTCCTCCCACTAATGCTTGAGGCGGGAGAATTGGGAAGAGAAGTCTGTGGCAGCAGGAACTGAAGGGTCGCTGGGAGAAGGCAGGAAGGTCCTCCTCCATCTATCTTAGACCCAGAAGGAAAGCACTGAGATGGGAGCAAAGGGAAGCCACAAGGCTCCCCTGCAGGGAGGCGTTCTGGGGAGGCTGGGGGTGGGGGGGACAAGAGAAGCTGGGAGGCCCCGGCGGAGGTGGGGAAGAGAACGCTCAGGTGGCTGGAGGGGAGAGCGTGTGCAGGCGGCTTAAGGGGGCAGCCAGCATGACCTGGTTCAGAGGCATCTCCCCTGCCCTGGAGCCCTTCTTGGGTGCTGACAGGCTAGGGCTGTCGTTCCTTCTCTCTCAGGAGCCAAGCACCGGTGGATGGTGGAAGGTCAGCGAGGTGCTCCTCGAAGGGGCCGGGGCCGCCCTGTGCCCCGGGGAGGCGGACACAAGGCCAAGAGAGTGGCAGGGGGCCAGGGCGGCCGACAGGGGCCCAGCCCCCCCTTTCACTGTGCCCTGTGTCAGCTCCAGGTCAATTCGGAGACCCAACTCAAGCAGGTGGGAGAAACCAGAGCAGGGCTGAGGGGTGGGACCGGTCCCAGGTGACAGGAGGGAGCCAGGGAGGAAGAAGAGGGAGGCTGGAGGGGCAGTGGGCTCCTGGAGGGGCCAAGGCTGGGTCTCACCTCCCCTTCCCACGGTGATACCCAGTAGGTGTGCGTCTGACGTGTGACTCATGGGTGAGGAAGGGTTAGCTAGTGGAGGATGATAGAGTCATCTAGGGGTCCTTGGGCTTCCTTATCCTGTTGCCAGTTTGTCTGTCTGTCCATTAGCACCTGAGCAGCAGGAGGCACAAAGACCGCCTGGCTGGGAAGCCCCCCAAGCCCTCCAGCCAGCACAGCAAGCTGCAGAAACATGCAGCGCTGGCTGTGAGTATCCTCAAGGTATCTGTCTCCCGGCGACAGGGCTGGGCCCTGGGTCAAGAGGGGAGAGGATGGGCCAGAAGGGCAAGCCGGGGGGGGGGGGGGGGGACTGGTGGGGGTGGGGCAGGAAGGAAGCCACCCCCCCTTTAAGGCTGCCTGGGCAGAGAGTCGGGCTGGGGTTTTGGACCATCTTGGGATCTGCCCAGTGGAATTTCCGGGGAGGTGGGCCGAGGATAGTAATCTCTGGGTCAAGAGCGAGGAGTGGGCGTGCATCTCCTAGAGACCATCTCTGCCCCCACCCCCCATAGCCTCCTTCCTCTGGGCAGGAAGACAGGTGCTGGAGAAAGCCCTTTGGAATGATGTTTTGGGGGTGGGAAGGGTTTAGGTTTGGAACCCTAAAAGGCACGTCTTTCCTGCAACAGAACGCCCAAGGATGGGGCCCCGGGAGGGCTGGGATTTTCCTGGGTCAGACTGTGTCCATTCTCTCTCTCCTCTGCAGTCGAAGCTAGCCTTGCAGAAGCAACTCACCAAGACACTTGCAGCCCGCTTCCTGCCCAGCCCGATCCCCGCCGCTGCCGCAGCCATCTGTGCGCTGCCAGGGCCCCTGGCCCTCAGGCCTGCCCCCACAGCAGCCACCACCCTCTTCCCAGCTCCCATCCTGGGCCCGGCTCTGTTTCGCACCCCAGCAGGAGCCGTCCGCCCTGCCACAGGGCCCATCGTCTTTGCCCCCTACTAGGCTTCCTGGGGAGGCCGGGGCTCGGCACCCAGCAGTCGCTGTCCTTGCCTCCTCTTCCCGAGATGCCTCAGTTTCCTCCATCCCCTAGGAGACTGCTATTTACAGCCAAAGCTTCCTGCCCAATCTAGGAAGAGCTGGGCTACTTTTAAGGGCAGCTGCCCTTTGCCCAGTCTGGACTACGGATTCAACTACAACCCTCCTGGCCCAAGACCTTCCAACCCTCCTCTCCCCAGCCTCCTCAGGCTGGCACTGGGCTCCCCTGCATTGCCCAGCCTGATTTGCAGGGAGCAAACTGAGAAATCCCAAAGATCTATGCAAAATCCTAGCCCCAGCCCCATGGTGCTCTCATTTCCCCCACCTGAGACCTAGAACCCCATGGTCCGAGGTCCTAGGAATCTTAACTTTGAGCCTGGCAAGAAGTCTAGAGAAGAGGCCTTCTCCATTCACTGGACTCTCTGGAGAATCACTGGAGGTGGCAGATGGGGTCTCAAGCTGGACAGGGTTCAAGGCTATCTGGACAAGGTGACCCTGGGGGAGTGGAAGAAGACTGTGGAGGAGAAAGGGGGGGCAGGGAGCAAAGCCAGGGTGGGGCTGGGGCTGAGAGATTTTGGGGTTCCTCCGCTGTGATCAGACAGGGCTGGGAGAGGGGTAGGGGAGGGTGATTTTCTGGCTGGGCCCAGTTTTAACAGAGGTCATCAATCCCACACAAGCTCTCTCCTCAGCCTGTCACTGATTTCTCCTGAACCCCAGCTGGGGGTGGAGGGTGGTGGTGGGCATTGGATCTCTCCAGACTATGGACCCAGCTAACACCAACCCCCCCCTCCCCCAGGGCTCCCAAAAGAAGAGCTTTCCCCTCAGGCTCCTCACCCCAAACCGGTCCCCAGCACTAAATCCAGCTTCCCCTCCTCCCAAGCAGAATCCTGCCCCCTCCCTGTGAAGCTGAGTGTTGGGATCCAGGCTGACACACTCAAGACCCATTTTCATGCTGTCAAAGTTAATGTCACAACCTCCATCCCACCCCCCAGCACTGCTCTGTCACCCCACAATATGGGACTTTGCCAGTATCCACCTGTATCTTTTCCTTTTTTAGATATTTCCAATGGGAGGACAAGAAGGGGGGAGGGGAGGGGAACCTTTTGATAACAGTTGTGGTTTTATTGTGTCCAATGCATCAATAAATGAATTCAAGCCCGAGCCTGTAGATGCCCTAATTCGACTCACCCAGCCCTGCCCTATTCACCTCTCCCATCCGGGGGAGAAGGGGTGTGGACTAGAGGTCACCTGGCTCTGGCTCTGGTGTCTCATCTCTGCTGGGTGTGCACATTAGAAGCATGAAGTGGACACGGGAAGTCGTGGGTTACAAGCTCACTTGATAGCATGTTGAAAGTGTAACCACCCTTCTGAGCCCCGACAGATCTGTCAGCTCCTGAGAAGCTGCTACTGGTTTGCCTTGTTCTATTCAGGCATCTGAGGTAAGGAAGGGCTAGAGGAGCACCTTGTCCAGCCTTCACCATGGCAGCAGGCATATAAACACAGGTAATTTATAAATAGGAGTCCAGCTATCAGCTGAAAACAACCACAGGAAGGGGTGAAGGCCAGGCCCCACCGGGTGTGAGGTGGGCTGATCGGGCACTGGGCGGGCGGCCGCTCTGGCAGCTAGAGGCAGTGCATGCCTGCCCCCTGGTGGTTGGGGGAGAGCAGTGTCTCAGCCTCCAGGGCCAGTGGGCATAGCACCTTGAAGAGGGAGAAGCAAAGGGTACAGTAAGAGCCAGCCCCAAGCCACAGGTGTTATAAAATCAGAGGGCTGGAGAGGATCCAGAAGATCATCTAAGCAACTCCCGTCACCTTACAGATGAGAAAACTGAAACCCAGAGAGAGGAAAGGACTTGCAGGGTCCTAAAGCCAGCTGGTGAAGCCCAGCCCATCCTTCCTTTCCACCTCAGCCAATAAGGGCCATGTGCTCCCTGAGCAGGAAGAAGAAGCAAAACAATTGGGGTGGGGTGGGGGGGGAGTTAAAGCAGAAAATTACACTTCCCAGGAGGCTGGCTTCTTCCAGCCAAGGAGAGGACAGGAGAAAGGTGAGGGGGTCAGAGTTGGACACCAGCATGCACACACATGCACATGTGCACACGTCTACACGCACATACATAATACCTGGACGCCCTTCCTCTGGAGTCCAGTCTGGTGCCATGAGTATGAGTGTGTGTGTGTGTGTGTGTGTGTGTGTGTGTGTGTGTCTGTCTGTCACTGGCAGAAAGCTCACAGGTGGGGGACCCATGTGACAGGAACCAGAGCCTAGACTGGGCACTTGTGCATGGCAGCTCAGCTTCCCGTCCAGGGCAGGTGGAAGGGGACATTGACCACAACTGCCCCAGGTCATGGAGGGCAGGTATGATAAGAGCTGGTGGGGAGGGAGGCTTTGGGGGCACTAACCTAGATTATCTCCACTTCCCAAGGCTGGGAGGGAGCAAAAGCGACCTGAGCCTGGGACAGCCCAGCTGCCTGGCCTGGGAAGGACAGCTTGTCTAACCCCACCCCTGGATATATCTCCCAGAGCCCCAGAAGCTGGAATGAGGCTGGGAAGGTGGAGGAAGGATGGCAGGTCTTCAGCCGTCCAAGGAGCCGCTGCCCTTGTTCTTGCGGCTGAGGGGGAAAGCAGACTTGCTCTGGGGCTGGGTCATCTTGCTGGCCAGGTAGACGAAGGGCTCCAGCAGAGAGCGGCGGTCAGCCACAGATACCTCCCACAGCTTCACCTTCTCGGACTTGGCCCAGTGCTGAGCCACGTCTGGGTCTACACGCCGCTGCTCCTGTAGGTCACACTTGTTGCCAAGGACCACGATGGTGACCTGGGGAAGAGGGACAGAGTAGAGGCCTGAGGATGTACCACGGGCCTCAGAGTTGGGTGTGAGGGTTGGCAACGACCTAGAAGTCCTAACAGAAGAAAAAGTCTCAACAGCTAACGTTTTGCCTCTTCTTATATAGGAAACAATGACTGGGGAGAGGGAGATGGTTGCTTTTTATTCTCCTTCCTCTGTTTAAGTTCTACCCTCCATCTGGCCCTCCCTCCAGGAGTTCTCTTATAAGCCCTGTGTCACCCGTGCCTGCTCATTACGAGCATCAGTCTGTTTCTGGCTAAACAACTGGTGAGGGAACATTCCCCAAACACCTGCAGCTTAAAGGGGGATTTGGGAACAGAAGGATAAGAGCAAAGAACCATCATAAAGAAAGATTAGTGGGGGCTCCCAAAGTTAGGTCAGAAACCTCTAAAACTAAAGGAAAGCCCCTTTGGTTGAGCTGCCTCAACATACAGCCACCTGTAGGGGTGAAGACACCCTCCAGTGGCCTCCATCCCCCCTCTAGCTCCTACCCTACCTCCTGGGATATGAATGAAAAACAGCCATGCCAGGCTCCCCAGAGCCAGCCCAGGGCCCACTCTTTCTCCTAACCCCACCCGTGGATATGTCTTTCAGAGCCCCAGAAGCTGGAATGAGGCTGGAAAGGTGGAGAAGGGATCCCCACACACACCTCCTTCTTGTCCTTGGATTTGTCGATCTCCTTCTTGAGCAGCTCTACACGCTGAAAGGACTCTCGGCTATCCGTGCTGTAGACCAGGACATAGCCATCAGTGCAGGAGAAGCAGTGCCGGGGTAGCTCGGCCCCATCCCGGAGCCCCCGGGTGTCGTAGAAACGCACCTGCTCCCGCACCCCCCGGTCGGTCTCAATGGAGCCCACGTAGATGTCTTCCTGTGTTTCAATCATCTCAGAACCTGGGGCAAAATGAGGAAAAAACTTGTTTGTAGAAAGAAGGAAGATGGGAAACGTGGGTGACTGAGTATATCCTAACAGGCCAATCAGCCAGGGAAGGAAAGGAATGTGGGGCTGGGGACAGAGGGCCAGGGACTGACAGGCAGGACTGGATGACTTGGGGAACAGCATGGATCTCATGCTAACGCCATACTAAGCAAAAGCGTGACCTGAGAGCTTTTCCTCGCTATCTCAAATATTGGGTTTCCTCTTTCCAGATTTCAATATGCTGGGGTTAAGGTCGTTATGTAGATTTCACTCTTTGGGGGTACAATAACCAGCAGCAGCAGCTTTTAGCCTTTTCATGTTATGATCACATCCTACTTATTCTTCCACCATGTCCCTACCCCCAACAACACTCACCTACTACATGGTTCCCATATAGAAGCTGCTCCAGGATTGAAGTTTTGCCCACAGATGCTTGACCACACACGACCACCTTGCAGCTCTTCCCCATGCTTAGCCTTCTGCCTTGAAGAACAGAAGCACACTGGGTGAGGTGGGATGAAAACAGAGGGCAGATCTCCTATAACTGAGGGCCAGGTTCTGAACCTCAGAACTTCAGGGATTCAGCACTGTCTGTCCCCTACTGTGGTCAGGGTGTATTGGAGTGATGTGTCTCCGTCTGCTACTGGACAGTGGGCTGTACTTTACTCATCTTTGTCATTCCGAGCACCTGATCAGTAACTGGCTCAGAGCAGGTTTTCAGTAATTGTTGCCATAAAGGAGAAAGAGAGTCTTTGGTTTAAAGGAACCACTGGCCGGGTTCCTTTCTGTGCACAGGATGTGGAAGACCAAGTAGCTGGAGGGAGCTCCACTCAGCTTCCTGTCTTGAGCCATGCCTCCATGGAGAAATAAACAAGAATGCTATATTGTGTGGATTGGTCTTAAACGGCTCTTCGTCCGGAGAGCGAGCTAATGAGAATGGGATTTTGCTTTCCCGTATGATTCATCTGGACAATTAATTCCCTCTAATTCCCAGTCAAGTCCCTGGCTAAGATGAAGAACATCACACAAGAAAGAGTGAAAGAATCTAAGGGGAAAAGGAGAAAATCTGTGATGCCCTTGAACTCATAAGCCAAAATGAGGCTCAGACACAGAAACCTCCCGGACAGAGATCTCGTCGAAGGCATTCCAAACGCAAGCTTCCCAGAAGAAACCCCAGACAAGGATTGCCTCAGAGAGCAGATACAGAGGGCACTCCCAAGAGGTGTCTTAAACAGAGACCTCTCGAGTAAACTCCCGATATAGACCCCCTCCCCGCTCGGGGCCCAAATAGTGGGCCCCACAATGAAAGGATACCCCAAGTGAGACTGCTAGAGGGGCTTCCGCCACCGATTTACCCCCGAGGGGGCCCCTAGAGGGAATCGGAGGCAGAGACCCGCCACCTAAAGCGGCCCGGATGCGGTGACCGACCCTGGCCTGCCACCTCCGTACCTCCCGGAGCCCTCGCAGCACCCCGGCTGGGCCCCTCCAGGCGCGCCGGGACTAGGGGAGGGGCAGCACAGCCACAAGCACTCCGCTTTTCCTCCCGGGTCGTCCCAGGCTCCGTCTGGCCCCGCCCCCCAGCTTCCGTCCTTCAAGGACCAATTCCGGCTGCAGCTTGCAGGAGCCGGGCACACAGCGCCCCCAGAGGCAGGAAGGGAGAATGACGGGGAGAAAGCCGGCACCAGGGCTGGCTGCACACGTGAGCACAAGGTTCTAGGCAACTTGGACACAGGGGGCTGGTGTCTCTAATGCCCAAATGTTCTTTCTCTAAAGGCTACCATAGTGCAGTGACGCTTCATTTATTCAATCGTTTATTAGTCAGATGTCTTCTGAGCAGCTACTCTGTGCCAGATACAAAAACCACATGCTGAGAAAAAATGTAATTAGACAAGGTAGCTGCTCATGAGAACATCACCGTCTAGAGGAGCTAGATATCTACAGGGCAGCATGGTAAAAACTATTTTGGAGGTGCTATGGGAGCACAGCAAAAAACATTGGACTTCAGGGACAGTGGGCATCACAGAAAACTTCCTGGAGGAGGTTATGTCTGTTTTGAGATTTGAAGGGTCTGGGAGGAAAGAGTGGAGGAAACATGGCAAAAGTCATGGCATTTTTCTGGAACTACAAGTGTTTTGGTTCAATATTGGTGGAAAGGAGGCAAATAATCGAAGACCTTGTGTGTTAGGTCAAAGAGTTCAAACTGTATCCTAACAGCAGTGGAAAGCCATTGACAGGTTTTATGTCAGTGAAGTGACATGATCATTTTTGCTTTTAGGAAGGTCATTGGCAGAAGAGTAAAGAATGGAGATGAGACAAGGGGCCAGTTAGGAGACTATGGTAGTATTCCAAGTTTTAAAAATAAAAATGAGGAGAGCCTGATTGGTATGGAATGGAGACAGATAGATTTGGAAGACATTTGGTAGGAAAATCAACAAGATTTGGTGATAAATTGGGAGTCAGGAGTGAGAAAGGGGGCGTTCATGATGTCTCCTATCTTTCTAATTCGGTGACCAATTGGTGAACCCACTTGACAAGATAAGGAATTCAGGAAAAGAGAAATAAGTAAAGCATTTGTTGTTGTTGTTGAGGAATGAGAGAATGACAAACTTGACTTAAATATAAATGTCTCCAGGATTTGTGAAACATACAAGACATCCAGTAGATATAGAGATCTAGAACTCACAAGTGAGAAGTCTAGGTTGGAAATATTGACAAAGTTGAGGGTCATCTACAGCTCAAATGAAAGCTATGGGAGTAAATGAATTGGCTTAGATGCAAAGAACACACAGTGGGAAGATGGTCCACAGACAGGTTGGCTTCCTGCATTAGACCATAGATTGTGACGCATTGGCAGGCAGGGCAGGTGGTCTGTGAGTATCCGCCCAATCTAGCACACTCCCCAAGTAGGCCATTTGGAGAGACTAGTGAATGATTGGCTGGCTGAATGACTTCTCTCTTCCCACCCACTGAGCCTCTCCCAACCTTCTCTAGCCAGTGGTGGGTGTGGTTTCTGCTCCCTTAGCACTGCCATAGGCAGAGGCCTTTCAAGAAGCCTACTGAGGATGACACTATTTTACTGGAGGAAAGGAGTAGATCCTTTCCAAATTCACTTGTCCCCTTCTTTAGTTCTCAATTAAAAAGTTTTAACCTCAAACTCCTCCAATTTAATTTAACCTCAGAAAACCCCGGTTTTATTCAAACCCACGAATACTATTGGTTCGAGTTCCCAGTCCAGACTGCATTCGGCAAAACAAGCGTGCCGAGCAGGGTGTTTCCATAAAGGATGAGTACTGGGGACACTATGGAGCAGGGACCTCACCCTGAGAGCTGCCTTATAAACTCCAGGGCAGGGTCTGGGGCGCCGTGCCACCCTTCCTAGGCTTAATGCTGAGATGGCACTCCCAGGCAGCTGACATGAAAGCAGCCTCATTAAAGGGTCAGCGTCATTAGGGTGATGAACCAGTTGTTGCTTGGAGATCCAGTGGGGATGAAAGGCGCGGGGTGAAGACGCCCTGCGTTCCCCTGGCTTGGTTGGGCAGGGCTTCCAAGGGCCGATGAAAGCTAGGGGAACTGGGCTCAAAGTGTCTCTTCTTGCCTTTCCCGGTAGGAAGCTGTGAACACACTCCAAGGTCAGGAAGGTAGTAGTGGGGGCTCTTTCCCTCCAGAGTGCTGGGTCACCGAGTCCCCAACCCAACCCAGACTCTCCTGAACCTTACTGGAGACTCTCTAGGATTGGAAGTTGCTATGGCAACGAGGCTCTCAGAATACTGAGAAGAGCTCAGGCCTAGAGAGGCATCACCTTCTTGTACCCCTCACTTCCGACGCACGGGTAAAGTGGCGCCTCCTACGCACAGGCACCGTCCCTGGGCCACCGGCCCGGCACGGAGACCACCGTGGACCTCCGGAGGCGGGAGGCCTCTCTGGCCCCAAGCGGAGCCTCTCGATGGTAGACGGGCCCGAGGGAGCCCCTCTGGGCGCAACGCCGCCGAGCGGCTCGATGCTCCAGCCGGAAGTGCTCTTCACCGCCTGCCTCCCACCCGCCTCTTTGGTCCCGGCGGTAAGATGGCGGCTGCCGCGGAGTGCGATGTGGTAATGGCGGCGACCGAGCCAGAGCTGCTCGACGACGAGGAAGCAAAGAGGTAACCGGGTAGCAGGGTAGTGGAAGGGGCGAGCTTCAGCTCCGTGGCCCCGGGAAACCCGTCCCTTCCGTGATGCAGCCCGTGTTGAGGGGACGCCCCGCCCTCCGCGACCCCCCCCCCCCCATCTGAGATAAGTCCGGATGGACCCCCTGAAGGGGCGCTCTCGGAGGTCGGCCCTCCCCTCCTGCTTCCGCCTGGCTGGAGAGCTGAGGCACGGCCTGGTTCTCCAAGCAGGGAGCAATGTCGCCCTTAGTGTAGAGGCCGGGTCTCGGAGGGGACCTCAGAGGTCTGTTGTGGGGTGGGGGAGGCTGCGCGGCGACGATGACGACTTCCTTACATCGCCCCCGACCCCCGCCTGCTCTTGTTAACTTCTGTGCATTGTTGTCTATCAGCACTTTGCATCTCCGAAGCCCGTGTTCCCCTCACCCCCTCTCCTCAGTAATGTATCCCAGCGACCACGAGCCTAGGTCCGAGCGTGTCTCCATTATTGACCTGGTGCCCCCTCCCCGTACCCCAGAAATCGGAGATGAGAGAGAAAGAAGGAAGAGTGAGGGGTTTGTCTCATGCTCTACGCGTCAAACTCCGGCCCTTCCGTCCTTCCGGAGTAAGATCCTCATTCTTCCCAGGACTGTTCTTTCTTAAGTTAAGCAGCAGAGAGGAAGGCAACTGCTTGGGCGCTGTTGGCACCGCTGGGCCGCCGCAGTGGCTCGAGATTGCCAGTCTGGACTAGCCAAGGGAGCTGCTGAGTGAGTGGTTTTCGAGAACACTCTGGATTCTGGCTACAGCTAAGGCAGGTTATTGGAACACAGTTGTGGGTAGTCATACTTGTCCTAATCCTGAAGGAGAATTAACGAAATGGTTCTGGAAGCGCGGGGCCCTTTCCTTATCAACTGCAGATTAATTGACTACAGTGCCCTCAGTCTCCTTCACTTGTCTTTCTTATCTTTGTACCAAACGCTGTCTGTATGGCTTCATTCTGGCTGCCTGAGATCTGAAACCAGGGTTCTGAGGATTTTTTATTATCCAAGTTGAAATACGGGGAGGTACTCAGGGTGGCAGAATGAATAGTTCTCAAGCTTCAGGGTAGTTTACTGCAGCCTGTGTCTCAAGGTCTGTTGAGAACTGAGAGGCTTGACACAGTGTTGTAGTAAGTCCTTGGGACGATCAGAGAAGGCAGGACACCAGAGTCTAGTCTCTTTCTCTTCTTGGTTTTGAGTTTTCACAGAGGACCTATTTCTCAGGTGTTGAGGATTAGGCATCATTAAGGAACTACACAACGGGAAACAACCGCCCCCTCCCTCAATTGCAAGGATTTACTTTACTTGGGATTGTGAAGAATTCAGTGGTTTTTTTTTTTCTTTTTTTTTTTGGTGCTATAGAGACTTGGGCTATATGTAGTAATTTGAAAAAAAACCTTCTCTTACATAATATAGATCTCTGATGTAGGGACTGTCCCTAATTTGGGTTTTACTTCAAAGCCCTCTATCTGAAGCAGGTCCTTTTCCTTAAAAAACAAAAACAAAACAAAAACAACACACAGCCTTAGAGGATATTCTAACATAAAACTATAGTAAATGAACCTGAGGATACATTAAGAAACACAAAATGGGTGGGGCGCCTGGGTGGCTTGGTTGGTTAAACGACTTCAGCTCAGGTCTTGATCTCACGGTCTGTGAGTTCGAGCCCCGAGTCGGGCTCTGTGCTGACAGCTCAGAGCCTGGAGCCTGTTTCAGATTCTGTGTCTCCCTCTCTCTCTGCCCCTCCCCTGTTCATTCTCTGTCTCTCTCTGTCTCAAAAATAAATGTTAAAAAAAAAAAATTAAAAAAAAAAAAAAGAAACACAAAATGGGTGATGCTGTAATGTGACCACATCACACAAAAACATGGTATTTGGTAGAAGAGGTGTCAATGTAGGTTAACTCTGCCTTATTACATGGAATTTAAGATGTCATCGATTGTAAAAGGCACAGTTGTTTTATCTGCCACTAAGAAAAGATACATCCTTGCTAAATAGACTTCCATGTTACACATATTTATATGCTCTCTTTTGGATACGGCTAAAAATGGATATATCACTTATGTGAGCCAATCAAAAGGAAAGTATAGTGAAATTAAAAAAAAATTACAGTTTGATTTTCTGCCATATAAGGCATCCTTGGAGAGTAAGTAAGCACTGGAATCTAAGGAAAAAACCATGTTATGTATGGTTTTCCAATGCTGAAAATGGAGTGATGATGTAGAAGTTTTGGAGGAAGGTGGTTTTACATTTTTCATGTGTCCTGGAATCCTGTGTACCCATAGCAGAAGGCAGGGATAGTAACATCCCTTACAGATGCCCTTTACTATCTGGCTTGGTTAGTCATTTGGCCAAGTTTGTGTCTCTTATTACAGTCCTACTACCAGTTCACTTGGGGACACCGGAGTTGATGGGTCTCTTGGGTTGTTTTTGTGAAGTCCAGCAAGGAATCCTTCCTTCTGTGCATCTTGGTTCAAGGGCTTGCTGCTGCTGCTAAATTGTTATGGTCCCACAGCGGCAAAACGAGAGGAGCTTTCAAGACTTGGGGCCTCATGGTTGCAGCATTTTAAAGGGCTACATGTTTTATTTCATTAACTAGTGTCTCTAGAGAGAAAAAAAATGTACTTCAATTTTTTTTTGCTTGTCACTCTGACAGAGTTCTTTTTCCTCCATAGCAGCTGAGAGGCTAAAATAAAAGATGTATTAGTTGGCATCCAAAATAGATCAGGGTTCTGAACATGAAGATTATTTGTTTCTCTTTGCCCACCAAAACAGATAAAGCTACTTGGGGAGCCAGAGAGCTAAATTTCAGAGGTTTTACAATTCAGCTAATTTAATTTAATTTCAAGCCTTACGTTTTCCTGGGAAGATGCTGATTGCTTTATGTAATGTATGAATACCGGTCTTGAATGAAGGCTGTCTGGTCACATTTCCGGGGCTGGGGAGGTCACCGTAGGTAGTCTTTATTATGGTAATATCGAAGGATTTCAAGTTGTTCCTCCACAGAGGAGACACTTCTGTGTCTCAGCGTATATCAGGCATGACTGGACAGTAGGGTCTAAAAGAAAACAGAAGCCATAGATTTAGAAGACAGAACATCCTTTTCTGATTCTTTGATAATCTTTTCCATATCTGTGTGAATGCACGCAAGAACATTAGGTCCCTTCTTAGTATCCAGGATTGTAAGCTCTGTAGACTTTGCTTTTTATTTCTCTTCCCATTGCTGCTGGGAAGCACTGAACCCTGAATCCATATCCCAGGGTCTGCAGTAGGTGCTATTTATTTTACTACAGATTCCTGGCACATTTTGGTGTTTGTGGCCATAGCCGAAGAGCTTGTAGTGTTCGTTGTCTTCCCCAGCTCTTCTTCCTCACTTTGTTTTAAATTCTTAGACATTTGTCTCTCTAAACTTTGTCTTCAAGGTCATGAAGTGAAGCTAGACATTTCAGTAAGCCTGCAAGCTGAATGGGATATTATCTTTGACCTTAAACCCAAATCAGTGAAAACAGTGTTTGCAGCCTTCATTTTCATTTTGGTATACTCTTAAGTGCGGGGTCAGTGGTGAAGAAATGAGAGGCGGGACAAATAAGTCATGGTTAAGGAACGGATAAACCTAGGAATACAGAATCCCAAACCAGCAAATTAATTGAATCTGATTTTAACAAGTGGCAAAATTGTTAAATCAGGGGCACGTGGCTGGCTCAGTGTCACTTTTGATCTCAGGGTCGAGTTCAGGCCCTACATTGGGTGTAGAGATTACTTAAAAATAAAATCTTTGAAAAAATTGTTAAGTCATAACTAGAGCAAAGGTAGAGCACAGAGGAAGGGTCTCTCTGTCCTTGCTGCTTTAATTCAAGTCCACATGCTAACCAGAACCAGATACCAACCAAATTGAGCCAAGTTGAGTGGCAGTTGCTCTAGTGTCTATTCCGTTCCAACGACCTTAACTCTGATTGGCTTAAAACCCAGGCTTTTTGAACATTCTAGCCAATCAGGGATGAGTGTAGTCATCGAAGCTAGTATTTTAAAAGTTTTTAAAAGCTGAGTACTGGGCACTTGCCTTTGCTTTTTTTCTCTAGGACTTTAGAAGATTGGAGAACAATGGTCAGCGGCTGCCTAGGTGCCTTGTGGTCTGATGCGCAGTCCCTCTGAGAGCCCATTTCTCCCTTACTCCACTAATGTTTGGTCCCTTTTCTTCAGTGCTGAGTGATGTGGAAGTTACTTAGAGGTCGTTCCAGGTATTCTTTTAAACTCTCTGAATTTCAGCAGTAAGACCGGATTCGTCGTGCAAATTATCTCAGTGTTTATTCATTTTATTGGATTGACAATTTGTTTTCTTCCCCATCCAGATCAAAATAACAGTTCCTCTGTTTTATCCCACCATTGTCAGGGGGATGAATGTTTGAGGCTTTTGAGAATGAAAATATGAGGAGGAATATTTGACTTTCAAAGTCTAATTCTGATACCTAATATTCTGGTGTTGTGTGACTTAAAGTTTTTGTGGGGAAGCTAGATTGTCAGATCAACAAAGTGTTAACCATTTCTTCTGATTCTCTTGTTAGCCTTTGGGGGAGGGGTGTATGAGGCAAGCAGCATTTTCTCTTGTTTTTGGTCTGTCCTGAGTTTTTCCTCTGGCAGTTGGAGATAGTCAACCTCCTGTTAAAATAAGGAACCAAGAGAACTCTGGAAGCAACATACCAGTTGACAACCTAGACTCCGCACTCTGGTTTTCATCTCTACCCACTCACTCCCTCCCCTCCCCCCAAGAAAAAAACCTCAGCAGCTTTTTTCTTAATTATAGTTCCTAAGTTCTAGATTTTTGTTGTGTACTAATGTCCCCATGAGGGAAGTAGTGGATCTCACAGAATGGGGAACCAAGGGATAGAAAAGGGTGGGTTTGGGAGTGTGTTATGAAAACAAGCCTCTGGCTATTGCTGAAAGGCCAATGCCATGTGGACTCAAGAGTGGCTTCTGAGAAGCTTGTTTCCCCAGGTCTCCTCTCCCCCGGAGTAAAGAAGATTAGGTAGATGCCACAGATTGTGATACCTCCCATTTAAGGAACTAGCATAAATGTATTACGGTTGAGTCAGCTATTTCATATGACTATCTTTTCTGCCTGCATTAATGGGATTTCCGTCTGGATGGATCCATTAGTTGGTTGCCTTGTCCCCCCCACTGAATAAGACATTGCCAACTCCATGGTGTTGCCTGGTGTCCTTCCCTGCTTGAGCAGTAGAGAGTGCTACTGCCTTGTGTAGCCTGTATCTGTGACTCCACTTGGTGCCTCTTGGTCCCTTCTGGTTCTGCCCCTGTTGAGGCTTCCCCCTGAATGTCCAGAAAGAGAACACTTTGAACTGGTATGTTGTTAATGAGTTTTCTTCATCTCGATCTCCTCTCTTTTAGGAGAAGGCTGGGTATTTTAATTGTGCTTTAAAGTGAAAGCAGAAGCTGTTTATTCTAAAGCAAATTGGGTAAAGGATGCTGGGTAGCCCACTTTTACCAACTGGTAGCCATTGGACAGCCCACCCTCTGTTTTCGCTGGACCATTATGAAGCCTTTATTCACACTCAGCATATAGCACTTGCATTTAGCAAGCACTGAATCTGTGGAATTGTTCCAAGTCATATGTGGCTTCCGCCTATAAAACTTGTCGCTTCATCCCTAGACTAGTTACAAAAGAAAGAACAGTTTACTCATTTGGTGAGATGGAATAAAAATAAGGCTCCTGGGCTCTTTTTACTTTATTGTCGTGGAGGTCAGAGAGAGTACAGCATGAAACAGGCCCATGACATGTCTTCGGGGACAAGAGGTCTTGGTCTGTGGGAAGGAGGAAGGAATTTCTACTCTGAGACTGGCCAAGATCCCGTAAATTCTAAAGGGTGGAGGACATTTCTAGATCAACGGGCAACTAGTAAACTTGACTGAAAAAAAGAAATGGGTGCAACAATCACAGAGTGAAGGTGACATTTTGGAATTAGTAATTATAATAAGATTGCATAAAGGTTGATTTATGGGCAATATAAAGTATTGTTAGTAGATATCTTTTTTTTTTTTTTTTTAACGTTTATTTATTTGAAATAGAGTGCAAGTGGGGGAGTGGCAGAGACTGAGGGAGACAGAGAATCCGAAGCAGGTTCCAGGCTCCAAGCTGTTAACGCAGAGCCTGATACGGGGCTCATACCCACCAACTGTGAGGTCATGACCTGAGCGCAAGTCAGATGTTTAACCAGACTGAGCCACCCAGGCGCCCCTAGATATCTTTTTTCTAAGATTCTTTCTGCCAATAAAATAGCCTCCAAAATCAAAGGCCCTGAAACACTCCTTTGCTCTAACAAAAGAAATCATCTTGTCCTGAGTTGTAATTTTAGCATTTAGATGTTTCTTCCACAGTAAGGGTAGCAGAATACGTCAAGAAAATGCAAAAAAAAGAGGTGCAAAAAAAAAAAAAAAGATTTCAAGCTTCTGCATTTCTTTTGATTTAAACTATTATAAATGGTTTTTGGAGAACTGAATGTTATTAAAAGTATATTATTGTAGCCAAATACTTGAAATAGATAAAAGCAGTCTGGTATGTTTTTGTCATACAAAAATCAGATTAGTGTTTCCTAGGTTGCAAATATTACAGAATAGTGACCTATGTTAGTCTGTATTTTTCATGCACTGAGGTAATTAAATCTTAAAATGATATGGTACAAGTGATGAAGCATCTCATCCCTCTTTTAATAATTCACAAATACTGAAACATGAAACAGTTCCAAAGAGAGCCAAGTCATTGAGGATGTTTTAGAAACTGCCACCCATGAATCCTGCATCAATGAAAGCGGATGAGTAAAATTCTCTGCATAACTCTTTCATTGCTAAGAGACAGACTAGTTTGCCTAAGGCAAAGATCTTGTTTAAGTGTTCAAGTTGGAATATTTAGAGAGAAAATGAAGATTTTTGTAGAGCATCTAATTGGGGTCATGTTGCAATGTCAGCTGCAGTGTTTTAAGGTATGTTTAATTTAGCTGAGCTGTAAATGTGCAAAGTTGACTGGTGATTGTAAGCCCTAGTTGTCTGACTTGATCACATAATGCTGAGCCCTACTAAGACCTGTGTGATACCAAATGATTCCGTTGGCCTTTTGTTGGAGTAATTAGCATCTGTGATGCTAAGTTGGGAGAGAGAGTATAACTGCATGATCAGAGGACACACAGATTTTTCACACGTGTGTAGTGTAGAAGAGCAGGTTATGAGGCTGTTTTCTGAACTTTGATGAAGTTATTTCCAAAAAATAAATACATTTTAAAAAAGCAAAGCAGACTAAGAGCAGAATGTAGTCTGCTTATCTGTATGTTTGAGAGAAGGCCTGCCGGGCCCTCTGGTGCGATCCTGTTGTTTGGGACCCTCCCTATAACCTCCAAAGAGGATAGAGAGTTTTGAAAATCTTTCAGTGGCTCTTTTCACAGGAATTTGTTGCTGGCTGTTAAAGGGAAAGGACTGGTTTGGTGGAGGCTAGAGTCTTTCTTTCCCTGTGTCTCCTGGTGAGTCAGAGTGGCGAAGCTTATTCTGCTTAGAGATTGGGTGGGAAACTAGATAAATTAGTTTTAATCTAAAAACCTTGATGCCAGCTGACAGGATCTAGTGGGCAAGAAACACCAGACTGTTGGAGTTAGGGAACGTGTGCAGCTAGCTGCCTTGGATGCCTCTCCGGCTCTTCCTCTGCCGAAGGACATGTGATAGTATCACCATAACCACTTCAGGAGGCCAGGATCTTCCTTGGAAATGCTTTGAAAATCTGAAAAAGCACTAGAGATACAGTGTGGCTATTAATAGCTCCATCAGGTCAGTCAGTTAGGGCCAAGTCTATATTTTGATGTGATATTATATTTCAAGGTTTGATCTGAATTTCATTTTGTGGCCTTAGAAAATAATTGGTAGCTTAATTAGTCCCTTTGGGAATCCTTTCCTCTTTTTGGTTAGTCCAGGTGAGCCTAATTAATCCTAATTCTTCTTTCTCAGTGCCCATGTGTTTTGGTAGGTACGTGTTGTAACCTCACTTTGTTACCCATCGACTCTGGCAGCGAGCAGTGTGACAGATACCAGTGCCAGATTGCCCTCAATTCCGGTGTTAACCAGCTCTTCTCCTTCTTTTCCAGTCCCCCGCCTTTGACATCTCATCCTTCAGTCCCTTTGCTGTAAGGGCAACTTGAACAAGCTTCAGCCCTTTCTCAGACTCCCAGGGCAGGACTTGAATGGATTTGACCCTGGAATTGTTCCTGATGCAGCCTTGTTCAGTTCTTGCTGCTGCCATGCTGGATTCCAAAGATCCACTTTTTCCTCGACTGGTCTCACAGGGTCAGGCCCATTGGTTAAAGCTTGTCGCATACTTGGTGGGGAGGTTCAAAATGGAGGAGGGACTCCACTTTGGGAGTTGGACCTGGAGGCAAAAAATAAGCCTTCAGCCTAAAAGCACTAAGTGCCCATTGTTTAGGCAGCTGTTAATCAACCATGTTTCTATGAAAATAAGTCCTTTTCATGAGGCAATTGTGTGGGAATAGCTAATTCTGGCCTGATGCTGTGCAGTGTGAGGTTAAAAACATGGTAACTTGTCACAACACAATTCTTCTTGTTCTTTCTGCTGTGGGCTGACTCTACATTACTCGCTTTGTTTGCTCTAGAATGGAATCTACTCACCATTTACTAAAATGAAATGCATTTCTTGGGGGAGGCAAAGTCCAGTTCACTAGGTCTTGCATCTTAAAGAGAAAGGAGCCCTGCTCTCTGTGACTAATTGTTAGGAATGTCATTTAGCTTGTTTAGATCCAGATTGTAGTCCTGGAGTTGGATTTTACACGCTGTGGCTGTTTTATGTCTTAGTTTGAAGAAATTCACGCTCGTTGCCCATGTCTTGTTCCTAGCAAGACAGATTAATTTTTAAAGTCTTAGTTAGGCAATAGATAGAGATGAGCATTAGAGAGAAAGCTAAGCGTAGTAGATAGCACAGTGCACAGGCTTTGAAATCTGACAGGTGTGGCTCCACATCCTGACCTTGGGCCAGTTTTTAACCTTCTACCCCTTATTTTACTCCTATGAGAAAGGGGAATAATGTGAAACACCTGATGGGAAGATAACATATGGAAAGTACCAGACTTCAGTAATTGATACTGACTTTCCACAGAAATCATCCTTTGCCTTTTTGCTAAAAGCCAGTGCTGAACTTCCTTGTATCCATGGGTGTTAGTGTTTCAGGAAAGACAGAGCACCTTTCTGTAGCTCTGCAGATTGCTTCACCTTTGACTAACAAGCTTTATACTGCTGATACAGTGTCTGTTCACATGCCTGGATGCCTTTGGCTTTCCTCTAGGATTTGCGTATTCTTAGCCACTAGCCTAAAAGAGAAGGCTAGACCTTTTCAGGTACATCTTCAGTGTTTCCTTTGAATTTACCACTTCATGTCTTCACAGTGGTTTGACTCAGCTTCTGGCATCCAGGTTTGGGGAAACCATTTCTTCAGATCTCTTGGCATGTCTGCTCTTAAAAGATAGGCTCCTCATAGTTTTTATAGTGCCTTGCTTAATTTATAGAGTTACAGGATGGTGTCTGCCATGTAGAAAGGTTGCAGTTGGTCCTGTAAATCTTGCAGCTGGGGGATCCTTCTTGAGGACTTAATAGCAGATGGCCTCTTTACAGCATTGTGACAGTTGGTGTAATAAAATTATTCAAACAGATTCATGTCCATCACAGTTCAAATCTGTCAGCATTTGTAGATCATTCCCATTTTCTTTCTCCTTTCTTCTGGCAGCCTTTTCATGTTAGTAGGGCTTGCCAGAACAGTGATGGAGAAGAATAGAAAGGGAGAGGGCCTCAATTTAAAAGGAGAGCAGCTTTGCTACTTTGTAGTTTAAAATATGTAAATAAAAAAATCACAAATCTTCCCAATGCTGATGTCTGTAGAATCAAGCTGTAAACTCCCATACCATCACCAAAGTTAAGAACTAGGTACTTTTGTCCTTGCTTCCCTTGAACTGGGTTCTCTTGTGTGTGTGTAGAGGACAGAAAAAGAAACAGATTCTTATAGCAAAAATGCTCAGGTATTTAGTTATATTGCAGTAACCATTTTGGTAAAGAATTATCTTTGTCACTCAAAGATAATTGAGTCATTAGAATGATTTGGGGTATCTTTGATAGAGGTTAGTAGTTCTTTTGAAACATTGTTGGTCATGTCTTAATTCTAGTTCCTTGGTCTGGAGTATAATTCTCACATAACATTGTTCCTTTTGGAAAGAACAATTTGTCTAATGGTACAGCTTCAAAAAATGGATCTTGGAGTAGGGCAAAAATTCTGATACTACCCACTTGGTGGTTATACAAGGTATAGTAGGAACGGTATAGGGGGCAGTAAGAACCCACCCAGATGTGATAGGCAGAGAGAGTGTCAGTAGATGGGTACTTCTCAAAGCATATCCCCGGCAGGCTGTACCTCGTATGTCCCTGTTACCCACGTTCTTGGTCTCTGCTGTCACTCAACTCCGTCCTCCATCTTAAACATCAATATGCTCTGCTTTTAACTCCTTTGCCACCTGCTTTTGCTCTGCTTGTCCTTTCAGTGACAAATGCATGAGCCAGTTTTCAAGAGAACAGATCATTAGAACTCCAAAGATGTGACCCATTTCACATTAAGAAGTCATTGCCCCAGAATGGAATGATCTGTAACTGATTTTTTATGGTTGCTAAAGAGGCAGAAGTTGTGGCACAGTGGAAAGGAAATAAATAGAAAAATTCTGGGGCTCCTGGCTGGCTCTGTTGGAGGAACATGCAACTCTTGATCTCGGGATCACGAATTCAGGCTCCATGTTGGGTGTAGAGATTACTTAGGTGGGTAGGTAGGTAGGTGGGTAGATAGATAGATAAACTTTAACAAATTTTTTAGTTTCTGTGAGAGGATGTCTAAATTTGCCTGTTGTATGGGGTGTGACTGTAGGCCAGAATAGTGAGGAAAGGCAGGCAACACAAGAGAGGTTTTCTTCATTTAGTTTAAACGTATCTGACCCAAAAAAGCCCCCCCAAAAAACAGCATTGAACAAATCTATAAATTCCTTCAAGTATCGCACTTTCAGCTCAATATGCCCAGAGCTGTAGACCAAAGATTGCTCCCATGAGATTACAGAGGTTATTCCCTGTGTAAAATAACGTGCCCTTCTTTCTCTTTTCAGGGAAGCAGAGTCTTTCAAGGAACAAGGAAATGCATACTATGCCAAGAAAGATTACAATGAAGCTTATAACTATTATACAAAAGCCATAGGTGAGAAGGACCTACTGCCTATGCTGAAAGATAAATTTGCTGAATACCATTATAAGTAGCCCCTCTCGAAGAAGTAGCCTTTGGCGTAGTGGGTTCATAACTGTTATGAACTCTTTTGGACTTAATGGCATGTGAACTCTTTTGGCTTAATGGCTTCATGAGGGATGACGCTTTCTAGCTCAAATGGGTAGTTTAAAGGCAATTCCAGAAATTCTAGATCTAATGGCAAAAAGATAACCGCCTAAATGCATCTCAGCCATTTCCAGTTCATTTAACTATCTTAGAAAATGGCCCTTGTAGATATTATCAAGCCTTAACTACTTCCGTGCTCAATTTGCCAGCATATTTTAATCCCATGTCAGCATGTTTCTCACCTAACTTGCTTACAGGTTCTCTACCCCTAATTCAACAAATGCAAATTCATTTTCATGTCTTATTACATAAAATACAATTCATTAAGAAGATGAATATGCTGACATCTCCCAACTTTATCCTGAAAAGATAATCAGAGCACTTTCAAGCTAAGTGTAAATTATTTTTAAGCAACTTCCTTTTTCATTGGTTGCACCATTGCTGCTGTCCATTTGCACAAGTAGTCAAAAATTTGGCCATGGCCTTTTAAACAGAGTATGTCAGCATTCCTGTTAGAGTTTGATTGCCTTGATACAGTTCTGAGGGAGATGGCCCCCGCAGTTTTTGAGGCAGTGACTTGGTTAAGCTGTATTTTACTTTCTTCTGCCCTTCCTGTAGATATGTGTCCTAAAAATGCTAGCTATTATGGGAATCGAGCAGCCACCTTGATGATGCTTGGAAAGTTCCGGGAAGCTCTTGGAGATGCACAGCAGTCCGTGAGGTTGGATGACAGTTTCGTCCGGGTACGTGATGTGACCACTTGGCTGGGGCAGAGGGGTGGCAGGTGGGGGGGGATTGACTGGGGAGAAATGGCTGGGGAAAGATCAGCTGGGGAGGACCGGTTGTTTCAATTAAATTCTCTGTCCCAGAGCTTCTCAGTCTAGACACTGTAGACATTTGGGACCAGATCATTCTTTGTCATGGGGAGCTATCCTGTGCATTGTATGATGTTTAGCAGCATCCCTGGCCCTTAACCACTGGGTATAAGTAGCACCCCCCCACCCCCACCCTGGCCCCAGTGGTGACAACCAAAAATGTCTCTAACATTGTTAACCATCTAACCATCCCATGGAGGGCAGAATCTCCCTTGGTAAGAACCACTGCTCTGGCCATTTTCATCCCATGTCGGTTTTCTGTGGGTGTTTCTTGCTGCTGTTTGATTGCTTTTTGCTTGGCCAGTAATGCTCCTTTTCTTCCCTCTTTCTGTTTCTTCTAGGGACATCTACGAGAGGGTAAATGCCACCTATCTCTAGGGAATGCCATGGCAGCATGTCGTAGTTTCCAGAGAGCCCTAGAACTGGATCACAAAAATGCTCAGGCACAACAGGAGGTATGGTTCTGATCTTGTGTGTAGGGAAAAAGACAATGTGGTATAGTGACCTGAAAGTCAGAACTGAGAGCTGGAAAAAAAGAACTGAGCTAGTTTCACTCCTGCCATCGGCCACACCTGGCTAACTGTAGGCAGTCTCATAGTCTGTCTGAGGCTTGATTTTGTGTATGTAGACAGTTTTGAGTATGATTTATAGGTTTAGGAATCTGTGAAAACTGGAGGGTTTCTGAGATTCCTGGGGTGGGCAGATGCTGCAAGGAACTGATTTGAATGAAGTTGAAGAATCTGAGTAAATTCAAATCCTGATTAAATTGGTAGCAGCTAAAACATGTTTTAGTTCCGTTTCCATATATACCCTGTTTACCTCTGGTTGCATTTTAGTGAGAATCTGGAAACTTCTGCTCGACCTCTGACAATGCCTTGCCCTTATTTTATATCTTTCAAGGCATGATTCTTGTATTCTTGACTTTAAGTTCAAACTGAGGGTGCAGGTTGGGCTTTACCCTTTTAGCTGCATCTTCACCAACTTGATTTGTAAAGTCTGTGGTTCTGATTTTCTTGAACTAATAATTCATCAAAGCCTTAATTTTTGTGTTTGTTGAACCTATAACTTCATTAAAACTTTCCTTATCTGATTTTCTGGTATAGTTCAAGAATGCTAATGCAGTCATAGAATATGAGAAAATAGCAGAAACGGATTTTGAGAAGCGGGATTTTCGGAAGGTAAAGTATAACTATGGGGAGATCTCACCTACCCTTTGTCACAAGGTTTTGTGTGTGTGCGCGCGCGCGCGCGTATGTGTGTGTGTGTGTGTGTGTGTGTGTGTGTGTGGTATAGTACACAAGATCCAGAATAATCAGTTACCACTTTATTTTGACTTTTTTTTTCTTTTTTTTTTCTCTCTCTTTTAAAGACTTTTTTTTAAGAGCAGTTTTAGGTTCACGGCAAAATTGAGAGGAAGGTAAAAAGAGTTCTCCTATGCCCTCTACCCCCCCTCCCCACATACATAGCCTCCCCCATTATCAACATTCCCCCACCAGAGGTACGTTTGTTACAGTCACATTTTTGACAGTTGTGAATAGAGCTGCTCTAAACATCTGTGTGCAGGTTTTTGTGTGGGCATAAGTTTTCACCCCTTTTGGGTAAATACTAAGAAGTGCAGTTGCTGGATCGTATGGTGGAAGTATGTTAAGTTTGCAAGAAACCACCCAAATGGCTGTACCATTTTGTATTCCCGCCAGCAATGAGTGAGAGTTCCTGTTGCTCCACATCATCACCAGCATCTAAAAATTTTTTGGGCCAAGGTACTTATTTTCTTAATAATATTTGGCTTTATGATGAAAAGCAATAATAGTTTACTTGAGTTTGTTCCTGGTTTTGATATAAGATGGTAGCCTAAAAGTGTGCTGCTAATAGAGGAAACACTGGTTGGAATTAAATATTATGTTTGGATAATCCATTTTTATTTAAATAATGGGAGCTAGCTCTAACTCTTGCTTTATGTGAACTGGATGCAGCTGTAACTAAAAAGTAGAGGCTCCTTTTAGATTCTTGAACAGTGTATGTAACCTGTCATCAGTACCATTTTGATATTAGGCTTTTTTGCTTTTTAAGTTTTTATTTAGAGAGAAAGTGTGAGTGGGGGAGAGGCAGAGAGAGAGACTCCCTAGCAGGCTCTGCACTGTCAGCGCAGAGCGCAGTGTGGGGTTCAAACCCACGAATTGTGAGACCATGACCTGAGCCAAAGCTGGAAGGTTCACCGACTGAGCCACCCAGGGGCCCCATTGATGTTAGGCCTTTCTATGAAAACCCACTAGTCTCCTTTATGGGGCCGTGTGACAGTCCCATGAAAATTAATGTGCCAAAAAGATTGCCCTGTCTGAAAACATGCGAAGGGTATAAAAGTTTGAGATATCTTTCTAGATCTTGTTTATAGTGGTTATGCCTCATCTGTATAGTTCTGAATTCCCTTCTTTAGATGATATTTTGACGTAGCTTTCATTAGTTTCAAAAGGGACGGTGAATGGCTCCCAAAAAAGTTAAAAACCACTGATCAGGATCAGTTTTCAGAATCACTTAAAAGAGGTTTGTATTGGATCGGTTGAGTGGTCGACCCTTGATTTTGGCTCAGGTCATGACCTCATGGTTGGTTTGAGCCCTGAGTCAGACTCTGTGCTGACATTGTAGAGCTTGCTTTGGATTCTCTCTCTCCCTCTCTCTCCCTCCCCTGCTTGTGCTCATGCTCTTTCTCAAAAATATAAAATAAACTTTAAAAATTAAAAAAAAAAAAAAAAGTTTGTATCATCCAGGGAACAGGTGAGAATTTGCTCAGTGCTTTCTGTGAAAGGGACTCAATAAATGTTTGATAAAAGGATACAGTTAAGAATTATTCATAAGTCAAAAACTGTGCAGGTCTTTTATTTGGTAATAAATATTTCTGATTAGCTTATGCAGAGTCCCAGCATTAACTTATCAGCATCCCTCTTCTGTCCATTGGTTTTAATAACCACAGTGTCTTTGTAATAACCACGGTGATTCATAAGTTTTTTTATTGTGTGTGTGTGTGTGTATCTGGAAAGCGATTCTGCCTTCTGTCATGTTTTCTGAGGTTTACATAGGCAAAAGCTTTGTCTCAAAAGGCAATCTTTTGAGTTTCTTTTCTCTCTTGCCCACTCTGGAGCCAGAATCCCCAGTTTGTGACAGAATCCTCTGTTTGTGACATCCCAGCCCCCCCACTGTAGCTCATGGTGATGTCACAAATGAAGAATTATGATCCTGGCAGGGGAAGCAGATGAACTTGGAAGAAACAAAGATCTTCTTTGCCTGCAGCTGTCCCTGGTCGTGGGGAGATGGGGGTGGGAAGTGAGGCACTGAGCTTCGGCTCACACTCCACTGACCCGATGGGCAGAACCATCTCCGCACAGAGCGTTGCGAAGGCAGCAGGGTGTGGCTGCTTACATTTGACTGCTTCACCTCCCCCCCAATTATTTTTCTGTCGAAGGGAGAAAAAGTCAGCACCGTGACTCTACATCATACCTAAAACTTCATACAGTCCTGGGACTTCCAGGATAGTAACCCGTGCCCTGAAAGAGAGGCGCCCCACCACTGCTCTGAACCCTGCAAGGAGTCTTTCCAGTGGAGCAGAGCAGCTCGTGGGGTTTCCCTATTTCCACATATTTTCAAATTAAAATTTTTGAATAGGTGCCATTCATCGTTAAAAGAAGTGGAAACAGATACTCAGTGATAGGTATTCCGCCCGAACTTGATTTCCATCTGCCTAGTTCTCACCCACTAAAGTAACCACTGTTCTTGTTTCTTCTGTTCCCTTCCAGTTTAGTTGTACACATATAAGCAAAGAGAAGCATAGATTTCTAATTTTTTTGTTTTTGCATGAGAGGAAGGAAATAATGCTGTATACTGTTCTATACCTTTTGTTTTCCCCCCTCCCCCACTTAGACCTTGAAATCTTTATTAATATATGGAGAACGTCTTTATTATACTTTAGAGGCATGTAGTATCCCACTATATGAATGTCTAACCAGTTGCCTGTTTGCTGGAATTAGTCCTATTTCTGCTTCTGAGTTTTCAGACTTCGTCTCTTCCTGATCCCCAGGGCCAGATTCTGAGAGGAAATGGGTGTCCCTTAATTCCACATTTCTCCTTTGGGTCATTTATTACTGGACAAGAAGGTGATTCAGCAAGGATCTCCCAGGAATAGCAGCTAACCCAAAACTGAAAGCTCAGAGAACAAACTTCTGAAAAGAGAAAAAGGGTGAGGGCGGGGGGCACCAATTTCTGCTCAGGTCGTGATCTCACAGTCCGTGAGTTCGAGCCTCGCTTCGGGCTCTGTGCTGACAGCTCAAAACGTGGAGCCTGCTTCGGATTCTGTGTCTCCCTCTCTGCCCCTCCCCTGCTTGCGCTCTCTCTCTGTCTCAGAAATAAACAAACATTAAAAAAAAAATGGGGAGGCACCTGGGTGGCTCAGTTGGTTGAGCGTCCAACTTTGGCTGAGGTCCTGATTTCTTGGTTTGTGACTTCAAGCCCCACATTGGGCTCTGTGCTGACAGCTCAGAGCCTGGAGCCTGCTTCAGATTCTGTGTCTCCCTCTCTCTTTGTTCCTCCCCTGCTCATGCTCTGTCTCTCTCAAAAATAAAGTTTAAAAAAAAATTTTTTTAAAGAGAAAATGGGAATACATGGAGAGTCTTTATCAAGCTGAAAGATTGAAGTAATCCCAGCCATGTGCGTGTGTGAGAGAGAAAGAAACTTGCCTTTTAGTTTGTGTAGCAACATGTTGGGTGCAGTACTCTGATTAAGTCTATTAGGACCATTTAAAATACGCCATTTTATTGGTATATTTCTGTACTAAGATAGAAGTGGAAGGGTGGCCACCAGGGTACTTAGTGAGACATGAGGCTCGTGGCACAGGGAGGAAGGAACTGTGAGCCATTCTGATCATACAAGGAGTAATGAGTCTACCTCAGGTTATTTGGGGTATCCTTGTTTTACATAATAGGCTAAACATGGTGAGTTAGGCAGAGTAGCAAATGAGTCTACATTAGCAGAATGTGATTCTGACCACAGTCACTGGATATGATTCAGTGTGGAGGCAGCTTAGCATGGTGATTACAGTTACAGGCTCTGGAGTCTCAGTGTGAGACCCAATCCTGTTTCTATCACTTACTAGCTTTGTTGACCTTGAACACATTACTTTATTTCTGCGTTTTCATTTAGTTTCTCATTAACAAAATAAGGAACTTCATGAAATTATAAAACTGTTGTGAGCATTAAGTGGGTCAGTATATAAAGTACTTAATGTTTGCTGTCATCATTATCGTTTGGATCACCTGCTCTCCTTGTTTCAGTGGTTTAATCAAATGACTTAGATATGTTCCTAAACTCTGATATCACTTTCCTTTGAATCTGTTTGTTGCCTGTGGCGAAACTAAAATGAAGATGTTTCTGTAGAGTCCAGAATGAAGAGAGTTATTTGCTTTCCTTCTCCCCATAGGTTGTTTTCTGCATGGACCGTGCCCTAGAATTTGCCCCTGCCTGCCATCGCTTCAAAATCCTCAAAGCAGAATGTTTAGCAATGCTAGGTCGTTATCCGGAAGCACAGTCTGTGGCCAGGTATGAAGTCGGGCCAGTTCGGCCTTGACACACCAGATACCACTGGACAGGTGCCGTCTGGCAGCTCTCTACAGCAGGAGCTACCATATGTCCTGTAGGTAGGCCAGCTTGGGCTGATCAGTCCTTTGCAGGTCATATGGTCTCTGTTGCAACTGTTCACCTCTGCCACTATAGTGCAGATGTGGCCATCGATGATAGATAAGTGGATGATGTGGGTAGGTTTCAATACAATTTTATTACATAAACAGTAGCAGGGAGGATTTGGTCCTGTGGGCTGTAATTTACCAACCACTGTTCTAATAAAGACTGAGATGCGTGAAGTGTATTAGAGATAAATGTAGGTGGTTTATTTGGGGAAGGTATTGGGATCTGTCTACCTTTGGATACTTCTATACTAGACACATGGTCAGGAGAAAAACTGGCTATAGTAATCACAAATGTTAGCGTTGGTGGAGAGATCCAAACCACAGCTGAGCATGTCCCTTTACGGCTATTGCAGTGACATTCTACGAATGGATTCTACCAACGCAGATGCTCTGTACGTACGAGGTCTTTGCCTTTATTATGAAGATTGTATTGAGAAGGCGGTTCAGTTTTTTGTACAGGCTCTCAGGATGGCTCCTGACCATGAGAAGGCCTGCGTGGCTTGCAGAGTAAGTTCTAGGCCCCACATCTGAGTAGGAAAGAAAGCTTCCTTTTTGAGCCTTTAAGAAAGTCACAAATAGAAGATTCTAGGACCACATGAAATGTGAGCATGCTGGACATGCTTTTTCCACCTTGCCAGGATGCTTGGTCCTTTCCTTAGAAATTATTTCAGAACTACTTTTATTTGCCTAAAGGCAGATGTGATCATATATGATCCTCCTAATACTAGGTGTGTTTTTTTTTTTTCTTCCCTCAGTAAAGAAAAAATAGTAATGCTTATTTTGGGAAGTGGAGGTAAACCCTGGGTGACACAGGTCTCATTGGTATTCTCTTGTAAATCTTGGTTTCCCCTGTCCACTCCGTAGGAAGCACTAGTGAACAGCGAATAGCCTAGGTGGTGGGGTTGGAGGGGAGGGGGATAAGGATCTGTAAGATGCTAAACAACAGAGATCTGAGAAATTGAAAATAGACTCGGGCCTCTCTGTATGGTGGTCTGAGATTTCCTGGATGTGAACTAACCTCCCTTTGCTTTTCCCTGTAGAATGCCAAAGCACTTAAAGCAAAGAAAGAAGATGGGAATAAAGCATTTAAAGAAGGAAATTACAAGCTAGCCTATGAACTGTACACAGAAGCCCTGGGGATAGACCCTAACAATATAAAAACAAATGCTAAACTCTACTGTAATCGGGGTACGGTTAATTCCAAGGTAAGCACTCGGTCTGGGTCTTGGGGCCCATGGAGATATGTTTAAGGGGCATCTTGGGGAGTCTGCTTAATAAGGACAAGCCACACGAAAGGAGAATAGTGGTTTTGGTTGAGATCTCAGCTTGTTAGGAACTTCCTTTTGAGAAGCAAGCTTTTACCTTTTTCCTAGAATTTCAGGGCACTTGAGGGACAGCTGGGAAGGATATTCCTATCTGGTCTTCCTCAAGATCCCTTCCTTTCACTAAGGGAATGGCTAGAGGCTTTGGGATAATTTTTTAAGCAAATATTGTTGCTGCTTTTTGCCAAAGCAAGTGATTGTGGCTTTCTCGGGAGTGATTTGGAGGAAATTAGAGTATGAAGCAGGCTTAGTTTTTTTTGTCCAGCATGCTCAGCTGAAAGTGGTCTGAGCGCCCGCTGCAGTGCTGCATACCACGAGAAACCAGAGCAAGCTCTTGCTCTTGTAGCGTTCCAGTGGTCAGAAATCAGTGATTCTTACTCCTGTAGTTAGCCTTTTGGAGAGTGGAGGGCAGGAACCACCCTTACTATTTCCATGTCGTGTTTGGGCACCACCCTGGAATGGCAGAGGTGGCTTATCCTTGCCCATAAGTGTGCCTGGCTTCCATCCCTTAGAAGAGAAACCAGTTTTGAACCCGGTGTCCGTAGCCCTCCGAGATACTGGAGGGCTTTCTCAGTGACCAGAAATGAGTGTGACAGGGGCCTGGTATGACTGATCCTCTTAGAATTGTGAAGCCGTGCTCACAGCTTCTGGGCTCCCTCAGTCACCGAAGGTGTGAAGTATGACTGCTCTCTCTCTCCTGAAGCTTAGGAAACTAGATGGTGCAATAGAAGACTGCACAAATGCAGTGAAGCTCGATGACACTTATATAAAAGCCTACTTGAGAAGAGCTCAGTGGTAAGTGGTGCTGGAGGGTGAGGGGAAGAGGGAGTTGCTGCCGGCCTGCCAGGGGGATTGCGTTATGGATGCTGAAGCAGCCCCAGGGATGTTGTGAGGTCATTTGGTCCTTCCCCCTGCCTCTAGGTGGGATTGTTCCAGCCCTAGACTCTCTTTATAGACCTCCAGCCGAGGAGATTGCACAGCTCCCTCAGTCTCCCATGCCTGTGTCTTACGCCCCTCACGGTCAGTAAGTTTCCTCTGATGCCTGACCCAAATTCCTTTTGTTAAAGTTTAAATCCATTTCCTTTGGAGATTGTATTTTGTATTGTACACTTTTGCTCTAACTTGGCACAGTGCTTGGCACACAGTAGGTGCTCACTCAATAAATGTTTTGTCGAATGAATGTATGTTGCTTGAAAGAGGAAGACAGAGACAGTTGAGAGTTCTGCTTCTGTTTGTTCCGGGTTACAGAAGACAGAAAGGAGTTTAAGCTGGCTCAGCCTCCCAGCAGTATAAGGAAACCCTTTTTGAAATACCTCTGTGACTTGGAGACTTATGAGCCAGGATGTGCCTGCCTAGATCTAGTGCCCGGATTCGCCTTCAGAATCGGGGTGCTCCCCAGCTTACATGTCCTTCTTACTCTTGGACCCACCAGACTCTTTTCTGCAGACAGGAACCTTAGCAAGGGCTAGGAGACACCTCCCCCAAATCCATTTCTTCTTATTTCAGATTATTTCCCAGACAGAGAAGAACAATTCTATCTTAAAATTCCAGAAGGAAGACCTATTTGTTGTATACTAATTCTCCAGCATTCGTTCATTCCGTTCCTTGTCCTGAAATGTCACATCCAAAGAGGTGCTGCTACTGATGCCTGATGAGCCCTTCATTCTTCAAGCTCCTCAGTCTCATTGGTGCAGGGTGTGGCCTGCCTCCCTTTTAGTTTTCCCAAAATGATCCACTTTTTTTGAAAGCAGGAAAAGTGCTCCTGTATGTGGTGCTTTTTTTTTTTTTTTCCAAGTGGATTTCTAAGTAGATGAGTAAGTCTATCAAACAGAAACGTACACAAAATTGTATTATAGATCTTGAAACTAGCTGTCTATCATCTCATGTTTGCAAACTGCTGGCAGGCAAACAGGGAAGCTTTGGAAGACAGCAAGTACCCTATGATCCAGCTAAAGACTAATGTTAACAGATCCAGAATGCTATGTGCACGTTTACTGTGATGTTATCTGAAAGAGCAAACAAGGAGAATCCCCTAAGCGTCTAGTGGGGCGGGGGTGGCTATATATATGACACTGTGTCAACTCAGTGGATACTCTGCTGTGTTTGAACAGAGAATGGGGAGAGAATATTCTTGGTTTGTTAGCAAGATAGAGGGGTGGACAATTCTATCTTGATATGTGTTCAATAAAGAAAAATCAAATGGCTTTAATCAGACAACTGACAGCTTATCTTTGTGGTAGAAACAGAACTGTCCTCTGAGTGGCTCTGCCTTTGAGATCCCACCATGGGGCACAGCGTGCACTTTGGGGCACAGTTGGCCAAGAACTTGGCAAACAGTCCCCTCAAGCAGCTGGGACTGACATGAAGTAGTGGAGATTAGTTCAGGCCAAACCCTTACCAGAGTTCTGACTGCTACCTCAACTTATCCCTAAAGACGGGGAGATGCCAGATTTCTGCTACATCTCCCATCATGCATTGCAGTTTCCCATTTTCCCTAAAGCTCTACTTCTCTGCATTTTCTTCAACTTAAAAAAAAAATACTTTTTAAAAAATAGATGTATAGTTTTCATACAGTGTTGTAATGTTTCAGGTGTATGACAATAGAAAAAAAATTTAAATGGAAAGATGTCCTTGAATTTAAAAAACACATTAAGTAAAAATGTAAATCATTGTAATACAAGCTTGTTTAATACATTCCAAAAGGGCATTGAAAGTTCATTAAGGTTATTTATTTGACAGATCATTCTACACCTGGGACCATCAGCTTATATTACTCTTCATGCTGTAAATGGGTTCTCTGAGCTCCTGGTAACATTTGTGCCCAGTGTCCACAGGGCACTGGTTTTTGTCACCATTGTTTAATTAAAATTGTAAATCAAGATGTTGCCAGAAAATCAGAGATGCCTAAGAAGTTGGGCTCTGTCTTGCCAGCCACATCAGCAGCACCCCTCTGCTCTGGCCTCTAAGCCCACTGGGGCTCTGATGTTTGCAAAGATGGGATGTGTGGTGGCAGTGTAGTAAACTTGGTCTTTGTTGGGCAGCAGCTAGCTGTGCCGCACAGTCACTCCTGCTCCCCAGCCGATGGGATCTGTCTCTGGAACTCCTACACAGTCTGTTTAATCGGTAGGCCAGTCTTGGCACCAGTGATCTCATCGGGACATGGAAAATGCCACTTTGCTTCTGTGGAAAAGAAGGTCTTAACAGGTCTGGCAATCAGCCTTTCAAGTTAGATTCCGCCCATCTTGGGGCAGCCCCCCCCCCCCCCCCCCCCGCCTTTCTTCTACACTCCTGAAATAAAAGCAAGCCTGCGTTTAGAGTCTCCTTTTTCTCTCACTTACCTCCATCTCTCAGATTGATTAGTCTTAGTGGAGGCATTTGCCAGCAGCCACCATCTTGAACTTGATCCTTCTAGTGGCTCACTAATCCCACGTGTACTCTGGATTGGAGCTGGCCCTGCATGTTTATGGCACTGCAGGTTTCAAAGCTTTTCCATATTCACCGCTCTCACTTCATGATCTTTTTCTCTTGCATTTTAATCCCAAGTAATCAGTCAAGTAGGAGCCTTCACATTGCCTTGTCCTGTGGCAATCCAGATGCCTTTTGGTGGCTCTGAAATCAGAAGGAACTTTCTCCCCCTAGTTGCTTTCTGCTCAAAGCAGAGTATCACTTCGCTGGTTGGGTGCAAGTGGCATGAGACCTGTCTCTTTTTACTTGAGGAACTGGTAGTTAATTTTTTCTCACAGCTAGCTTAAGGATTCCTGTTTCATGAAGCATCTCAACCGAAAGTGTGTGTCTCTTGCTTGAGCCGTACCTCTTCTCCCAGAGTGATACTGAAGGTGATTGCTATTTATGTTGATGGACCGCCCTGTATTTCCTTTTCAGTTACATGGACACAGAACAGTATGAGGAAGCAGTGCGGGACTATGAAAAAGTGTATCAGACGGAGAAAACAAAAGGTAAAGGTGTTTGAGAGCCTGTTTCTCAGGGAAATGTGAGGTCTTACTCATAGGCCCTAAAACTGGACATAGGAGTAGTTTGATTCACGGATCAGGGACATACCTGGGGCTTATTTGATCACCAGCCAGGAAGAAATTAACAGAGACCCCAAGTGCAGGACAAGGCACTTATTTTCTGGCCCTATATCCTATCGCTTTTACTTCCTTTTATGTGTAATGAGGCTGATGTGCAGAACTGAAGTATGAGTAGATTTGTTTTTTAATCTTCAGAAAGAAAACACCATAAAAGCACCGGGTATGTATGGTTAACAAGGCTTCTGACTGCAAGGCATCTGGGTTAGTAAGGGAAACCAGAGTCAGATTTGTCCATTGACTCTAGATGTCTCCTTCCAGAACACAAACAGCTCCTAAAAAATGCACAGCTGGAACTGAAGAAGAGTAAGAGGAAAGATTACTACAAAATTCTGGGAGTGGACAAGAATGCCTCTGAGGATGAGATCAAAAAAGCTTACCGGAAACGGGCCTTGATGCACCATCCAGGTAGAGTGGGTGTGGGGAGGGGACTTGGTGGGAAGAACGAACCAGGACTCGGTCCAGAAAGTTCCCAGCTCTTGGGGCGCCTGGGTGGCTTAGTTGATGGGGCATCTGACTCTTGATTTCGGCTTAGGTCGTGATCTTGCAGTTCATGGAATTGAGCCCCGCCTCAAGCTCCAGTCTGACAGCACGGAGCCTGCTTAGGATTCTCTCTCTCCCCTCTCTGCCTCTACCCTGTGCTCACCTGCTCTCTCTTTCCCCCCTCTCCCTCCCTCTTTCTCTGAAAATAAATAAACTTTTAAAAGGAAGAAAGTTTCTGGCCCTTCAGCTGATAGGTAATAAGGTGTTGCTAAGTTCCATACCCTCCAAATTTTGGAAGTACCAAATTCTAAAATTGGACATAAAGTGGTCTTTCTCTTCAACTTTTATTTTGTTGTGACCCTGAGTTCTTCCTATACTCTTCCCTTTAGATCGGCACAGTGGAGCCAGTGCCGAAGTTCAGAAGGAGGAGGAGAAAAAGTTCAAGGAAGTTGGAGAAGCTTTTACCATCCTCTCTGATCCCAAAAAAAAGACTCGCTATGACAGTGGACAGGACCTGGATGAGGAGGGCATGAATATGGGTGGTGAGTTGGTTGGGGCAGCCTGGGACGAACCTGACCAGTGTGGATCTTTAGAATTTTTCTTAAGACACTCCAATGGGGAGTCTGTATAGTAGCTAGTGATGCATAGTGATTTGTAAGGCACACCCTAGATAAATACCTGTAACGTGTGAGGCACTGTGATGGGTGCTGGAAATAACAAAGGTGAATCAAACAGGTTCCCTGTGCTCTGAGAACCCAGTCTAGGGTTTTGCAAACTGGCCCACAAGCCACTTCTGACCTCTGACCCCTGGGTGTGAAATCCCGACAAGTACAGTCAAATGTAGTGGGTGCCCAGGGTGCAGAGGACATAAGCACTAGCAAGGGAAGGCTTGGAAGTGCAGAAATAATACCGTTGGGGAGCTGTAAGGGGCTGAATGTAGAAGAATAGAGGGTGTTTGAGGCAGGGGGTACTAAGGCATGAAGCCCCAGAGTAGCTGGATCCCCCTGCAGGGGCTAGAGTAGGCAATACGGGTTTTTTTCCTGTTGGTTAGAAGTTTCCCCCACTGTTGAAGGATCCTAAGTAGGGGAACTATGAACCAGAGTTAGGTGGCAGAATATTTGTGGTGGCGGTGAGGAGAGGCGCTTTGGTGCGGTGAAGGGGGAGAGAATCGGAGGGCACAGTGGGAGGGCAGGGCTTGATTCCTGTCTGTGTTGGAAGAGGGGAAGGATGAACTTGAGTGGCTTTGGACGGCTGACTGGATGGAGCCATTACCTGAGCTAGGGGGCCCAAGATGAGCAGATACAGAGAGGCAAGGAAGAATTTGCATCTGGATACAATGTGCCTGCTGGATCAACTGATGGAGATGCGTCCTCTGTGGGCTTTAGCAACGGAGGCGCGGGTAGGGGCAGCAGACCTGCTGTGGCCTGGTGATGAGGGCACAGTACTGGAGTCAGGCAGGAGTTGGAATGTTCAGTTCTATTGCCTTCACTGGCCACGTGATCTTGAGCAAGTTACTTGAGCTCCTACCTGGTTTTGTTGAGTATAAACTGGGGATGATGTAAGGCATGCAGAGTACCGAGCACCACGACTGGCACCTAGTAGGTGCTTCATAAGCCATGGCGCTTTTTTTCTGGCATTTAGTCTAGACAGCATGGAATCAAATGAATACAATAAATCTTAGAACTTACTCTTACATTTAGTGTTGGTAGCACTGAAGTGATAGATTTTAGCCTTTTCAGTAGCAGCCCAGCATTATAGAGAGACAGTGTGAGGAAAGTCTTATGTAAGTGCAAATGGCATCCCACTTGTTGTGAAGAAGGTCCAGCAAAGTAGGTGGAGGTGAAGAAAGCTTTCCTTCAGGTTTGCGCTGGGAAGGAGTAGGGAACATGTCCCAGGAGTGGGATTAGGCATGGGGGGTGGGGATACGTGTGCCCACCCCCGTCAATGACTTTAGGGAAAGGAGGTGAGGGGTGTGTCTGGGAAAGCTTGGGGGCCCATCTGCCATGTCATCCTAAGTTCCTTTTCAGACAGGTCTAACTTGTTCACCTTTTGCCCCTTCCCTGTTTCTCACTTTGCTGCACAGATTTTGACGCAAACAATATCTTCAAGGCATTCTTTGGCGGTCCTGGGGGCTTCAGCTTTGAAGGTGGGTATGCCCGCTGCTCTTGGGAGCTTCCAGATCACAGGCCCATAATGCAGCTCCCCGCTATGGGAGAGTCAGGGGGGCCCTTAAGTAGAGGTGACAGAACCCCCATCCAGCAGGGTACCGATCCACACAGGTGCTGCTGAGGATGGCGGTAGGGAAGTTCCTGGGTGCACCATGCCTCGGGACCATTGGTGCCACACCTCTGCAGGGCCAGGGGGTAGTTCACGCGGTCTAGTACCAGGGCCTCTCCAAGAGTGAAGGTTAGAAGCTGCACAGACAGCTGCTCACCTGCTCCCCTTATACCCCCAGGCCCAGGCTGTTGATTGACTTGGCAGCTTTTCTGTTTGAACTTGAAGCAGCCCTTGAAGACTTTCCCATAATCAGAGCAAAGTGATCTTCCCACACAGATTCAACTAACAAGCCCTTCTTTTCCCTTACAGCATCTGGTCCAGGGAATTTCTTTTTTCAATTTGGCTAAGGAGAGGAAACCATCCAGAACCCAGAAAGTGGAGACTTGCTCAATGTAACCTTGAACGTGGGCACAGTTCACCTCCTCCCTTCATCTCATCTCCCCATCCTTAGAGCAGTTTCGTTTTCTTAGTTGGATGCCCTGTGTCTGTGTGAGTGGGGGGAAGGAGAGGGAGCCAGCGCCGAAGACTGCGGGGAGGGGAGGGAGGCGGGGGGTGGACAGGGAGGCAGCTTGTGAATTTTTGTTTTACTGTTTAACTTTATTAAAAAAGAAAAAAAAATTAAGAGAATAAAATGTTTTGACCCTTTCTGGCACTTTGCTCTGGCAGCTGCTTTGTGTCACTTCAGACTCGGTGGGCCAGAAGCTGAGCCCCCAGCACGGAGCTGGTGCTGGCATGGATTTTAGGCTCAGCAAGCTGCCCCACAGGGGATGTGGGCACCTAGGGCCTGATGGCAATGGGATGCTGGCCGCCTCTCCCAAACCTGTTGAGCATGTGAGTACCCAGCAGGCCCTGAGTATGTTGTTGGGCCCAGCCTGATGTCAGTCATGGGGAAGTTGAGTTCAGAGAACGGGTTTATTTGATGTAAGGGCCACCACAAATCACCAGAGGCTGTGTGTGTCCAGAGCTCACATGGAACGTGGCTGGGCTGACCCAGACCCCCTTGCTGTCCTATTGCCAGTGTAGGCTAAGGGAGCTGGGGACCAGGACAAAATCCTGGCCTCCCTGATCCCCAGGCCCATTCCAGGTGGGACGTGCAGCTCCTGGGACACAGACGTTAAACTCACGCGCTTAGAGACAGCATTCTTAGCATATACTCCTCACTTTCTCCACTGGTGTCCCTTTCTGTGTGGGAGGCAAACTGGGGAAGGAAACAGTGGTCAGGGTCCTGCTATCCGGGTCAAGTTTAGTGTTTGTTGCAAGTAATCTTTCTAGGAGCTCCAGGCAGAGATACTTGAGACTTTGGCTGAAGCTTAGACTTTTGGCGCTTCGGTAGTAGCGATGGCTGGGGAAAGACTGTGGACCAAACAGGTAACTTACGCTTCTCTTCCTTCTGAGCCCCTGCCCCTCTCTTTCCAGTCTTCCCCCTTTGTCGCCGAGGCCATGGTGACAGGATGCCCGAGGTAGGCCTGATAAGCTCCTACTGGCCTGTACAAAACTCCTCAGTGTCAGGTGTTGCCTTGTGTTTAAGGGTGGCCCGTCCCTAGAGGACTGAGGGACCCAGGCTAGGGACCGTGGGTCTTGCTGGGAAGGCCCTCTCCTTGCTTTGGGCTGGCACACCTGTGGCCCCACTGCTGCAGTCAGTGGGGGAGACAGGCTCCACTCCACGTCCCTCAGACCCAGGCAGCCCCCACTTTCTGTGCCCGTCTAAGATCAGCCTCTCTCCGTTCTGCCTCCTCATGAAAGCCAACACTGTTCAGCTGCCCAGCCTCACCACAGCTGTGCCCGGCCAGCAGAGGGGAGACAGGACCGATGGCCCCACGCTGCGGGACAAAGCCAGTCCTGATACGCCAACCCCGGCCCCAGGGAGGCCTGAGCTGGGCACAGAAGGGGTGAGAGAGACTGCACGCGGCCAAGATTAACACGGTTTATTTCACTGTCAGTCTTACAAGTCACTGAGGTTGGGCAAAGCCAGGATAGTAACTCGAGCACTTTCGTCCAGTAACAACTCAATGAGCAAGGCCCTATTACTGAGCAGGGGGCAGCAGAGGGCACCCCAGGAACCGCAGCACAGGCACCGATGTTCCAAACCCCTTCCCGGAGGCACCAGGCAGGGCTTGGCCCTTAACAGCCAGGCGTGCACCCCACTGGCTCTTGGTCCCCACCAACTGACGCCCTTTGGAGGAGGCACACGGGCCTGCAGAGGCATTAAGGAGGCAAGTTGGGCTGGGCAGACAGCAAGATTGGAGCTTCCCCACCGAGGTACTTTCTCTGGCTTTGATCTCCCCCCATCCCCACAGCAGAGCCACACCGCTGGAAAGGATGGCCAGCCCGTCCCCATCCCAGGAAGGGGGAAGCCCTGTGGCCATCCGGGAGTGGCTGTTGCTTACTGTTCTCTTTTCTCCCCTACTTATCCAACTGTTCCCTAGTTACAGTGTGGAGGAGGAGAGGACAGGCACTTAGAGCCAAAGGTGGGACGTACACCCCTTTTTCTACTCTGGTAAAAAGCCCCAGACTTCCTGGGGCTGCAATGATTAAGATCCAGGGTCTAAGCCCAGGGATTTCCCCCCCACCCTGAATCCATCGCCGGTTTCCCACAGCCGCAGTGACCGCCCTCTGGGTACCTGCAGCTCTGAGGTGACCCCCTCCACCCCGCTGGCCAGCTCTGGGCAGGGGCAGGGGAACCAGTAACAGGCAGCTGGGCTCGGGGTTGTGGCTGCAGTTCCAGGCCCAGCTTGGCTCAGCCTGGGCAGCTTTGCTCTGGGTTCCTGAATGGTGCCTCCTACCCCACCTTGTGTTGAAAGCTTGGGCATTAGCGGGACGAGGGTGGGCAAGAAAAGTTACAAGTTTTTAAAAAGTTACAAGAAGGTTAACTTTGAGTAAAAAAAAAAAAATCTTAAAGATGAAGCAGAAGGCATGCTTCCCTCTCCCCGCTCTCCCTGTAAGGAGCAAGGGGCTGACCGCAGCAAGGACACTCAGATGACGGTGCAGGACTGGAAGGCACCCCCCTTGCGGCTGCCGTGCGTGGGCACAGGTTTGCCCTTCCCGTAGTACCCCGTGAAGATGGCCCTGACCTCCATCTTCTTGGCCAGGCTCAGCAGCCAACGCCCGCTGCCCAAGGAGTAGAGTTTGCCCCGGTGTAGCTCACCCACCTCCTCGCCTCGGCTGCCCCCCTTCTCCTGCCGCACAATCTCCAGGAGGTCAATGCCCGTCTGCACGGCCTCCACGTCCCCCGCGCAGCCGAGGGTGATGTGAGCACGGCTGCCCCGGGGCAGGCTGTCAGAGGGGGACAGCTTGTCCACGTCATTTGGCCACAGCGGCAGCTCCTGCTCGCTCAGCTCCACCCGGGCTCCGGCAGTCTTGGGCGTCACGAAGAGGGCAGTGACAGTCAGCGTGAAGGCCTTGCCGTAGGATTTCTTCACCACCTGTGGGGAGAGGACGACAGCTAAGCTGGAGGTGGTGGCCCCTGCGGTGGACAGCTGACCAAGGATGGACCTGACAGAGGTGAGCACGAGGCAGCCGAGCCCTGGGGGGAAAGCCGCACGCAGCCCGTGTGTTCCAGGAGGACATCTTTCTACGGACACCGTTCAGGCTAATGTGACAAAGCCAAGGTACCAGAGGTGCCAGACATGGGCGGAGTTGGAAGCCAGACTCCCTGAACTCAGCCATCCCCCTGCCCCTGCCCACCAGCTGCAGGGCTCCGAGCAAGCTGTTTAACCTTGCCGTGTTGGCTTATTCACCTGTAAAACAGGGATACTAGAACCTACCTCGGTGCCTGGATTAAAGGAGTATCTGGGTGAAGACTCTAGAAGAGTAACAGGCATGTGACAAGTGCCAATGCCATTGCTATTCAGTTCATCCTGGTAATAAGCCACCCTGGTACCCAGGCAATATCCCAGAGGACAGGGTGGGGCCAGAAGTCAATGCCTTCAACCAGAATCTACCCCGTACACCTTGGTTTACATCTGATTACATGTCTGGTTATATCTGATTCTCTGAAAAAGGCCATCTTTCCCGACTGACCATAAACACGTCTCCAGTTTTGCTCACAACCCCTTGTGTCTAGCACAGAACAGGTGCTTAATAAATACCGTTACACGCATGAGTGGTTGGGATGGTAGTGGACAATGTTACGTATTCGTTCATGCAGCTGTGCTTGGTGCCAAGAACACTACCACAAACCAAGGTAAAGAATGCAAGTTGGGGAGACCAATAAACAGGAAGATGGCTGCCGCGTCAACCTAGGCAGACGAGCAGGGGAGACACCGGGGAGGCTGGAGACAGCAGCGTGCGGCCGGGCGACACCTGCTGCGTAAGGACCACACGGCAGAGGCTGGGGGCGGCAGCAGAGCGGGAGGGAGGGGTCTGGCACCTCAAAGCCAACAAGCCTCACTATCCCTCCATGCGCCCTACTCCAGGGCAAGACCGGGCCTAGGACCCGGGGACAGGGACGTCAGAGTACCAGGCTCCCTGGGGGCAGGGGACACCTGGCCTTCGGGACTCCACACAAGCTTAGGCCAGAGCACAAGTCTGCTGCCGGGCATCAAAAGTAAAATGCTCTGGTGGGCGGGCCTTCAGGGTGAATGCACAGGCCAGTGGCATGCTGGGCAGGAGGGTGCTCCCCAGAAAGGGTAGGTGACATCTGTGTGACTAAGCCTGTGGAGGGGTGAAGGGAGCAGGAGATGCCATTTCTTCTGAGAGGCTGTCTGGTTTCTGGTCCCTGCCTTGAGCCGGCACCCATCTCCAGGAGACCCTGCCCTCTCCCCACCTCAGCTGGGTGTCCCTGGGGGGCACTCACATCCTGCTGGGCATACTCTTCTGCCCCAGCAGCCTTCCCGTAGTCACAGAACTTGGTTGTGCAGTGCAGCACGCCTGGGGGTCTCTTCCCAAAGTAGGTGACCAGTTCAATCTTCTCCCTGGGCTCATCCCCAGAGACAACTGCAGGGAGAGAGAGTGGGGCAGTCAGGGCAGGAGAGCAGGGGCCATCCCGACATCTGTCACCACAGCCATGGAGGCTCAAGAGGAAAAAAAAAAAAAAAAAACTGGAGATCAAACAGAAGTTCCTCAGTAATCCACGATAATTCACTCATTTACTAGGTGGTCAAACAGCCACGCCAGAGCTACAAAAAGGTGTCTAAATTCCCTGACTTCACGTTAGTTATGCAGATTTTTATAGCTCTTTTCCAGATTTGAAAACTAAGGCACTTATAACCCAGGGACAGGCAGCAGAGGCCAAGGGAATCGGCTTCAGCAGCTACACGTCTGAAAGAGGGAAGCAAGTCATGAAAAATAGGGTAGAAAGGCAAAGGAGTGTTGGAACCGTGCGGCATGACGGAAGGAGTCGGAGCATAATTAATATCCCAGCCCACTCACAAGCCCTTCGGCCTGGGGCAAGTGATCGACCCTTATCTGTCTTTATCAAGTACCATCAAGGTGACTATACACCCATTTTCCCAGGGTCACTCCGAGTCGTGCCCCACTGCACTCGGAGCTTCCTGGACAAGAAGTTACCTGGTCACCAGAGCATGTACCTTGCAGGCCTGTTTGGTGGAGGAGACCATGCTTGGGATATGAAGAGATATTACGAGGCGAGACTTGGAGTATCTGGGGTTTCAATTTCCAGACTCTAGGCCTGTGGCTAGCTTCCGAGTCACTAGGTCTGTCCTGTTTACTCCCAGAGTCTAGTCCCTGCGAGGATGTCGCTTACCCTCCCCAGGGGAGGGAGACCCGAGAGCAGGCCCATTACATTTCTCCTGCTGTGTCGCAGGCAGAAAAGGATTGTAGTGTTTAACAGTAAAAGCAGTTTCAAGAGGCAGCCACTCTCCAAGGCACAGCCACCAGCTCTAACCAGGAGCCCTGCCTGGCCGGTGCTTTTCTGCCAAGCCATTCCGGGCACAGGGGTCACACCTGGACGATGTCACCGTAGGCTCCACGGCTCCCTGGTTTCCCAGCATTCCAGCCTTAGGAGCCAAGAAGGGTCTCTGAGCAACGCGCAGGCACAAATCCCCTGCCTCTGAGTGGTAACACAGAAACATGGGTAGGGACACTGCAAGTAGAAAGATGGTCCAAAATGGGGGGAAACCAGCCTGAGACCTGGGACCCATCCTCAATGAGGTCACAATAGTCCTGTCAGTTTTGGGCAGCTTAGGATTCCATGGAATATTTTAAGTTTATATTTTTAGTAATCTCTACGCCCAACACGGGGCTCAAACACATGACCCTGAGATCAAGAGCCGGGTGCTCTTCCCACTGAGCCAGCCAGGCGCCCCCTCCGTGGAATACTTTATCTCAAAAGATGGTTCTGCGGCTAAAAACAAGTTAGAAAACAACGGGACCAGATCCTCCCTCTAAGGTTATACGAAATGTTGATGCACTTCCTGTCTGTGTTTCCTGCCCGAAGACAGGGTCAGTGGTCTCTATGGGGGGGGGGGGGGGGAGGGCAGGAAGGGAGCAGTGAGAGGAGAGGTGCCCTGGGGAGCGCCTCCCCCCACAGCCCACCGTGCCTCACACCAGGTGAGCGTCCACCTGCCTGGCACAGCCGGCTCCCGACGCGGGGACACCACGCGGTCCCGGGCACACAGCACCCCGTGCCCAGCGAGGGAGGCTCGCGAATGAGGCTAACCGCCCACACCCTGGCCAGCCTGCCACCTACAGTGTCGAAGCTCCTTCTTGAAGGCCTTGTGGTTCCCCAGCTCCTCCAGGAAGGCCTGGCCGGCTTTGCGGAGGCTCTCGGAACTCTTCTTGGTCAGGAACCAGCCGAAGTAGAGCGGCAGGAAGTCCTTCTCCAGCCCCGGCTTCAGCTTCTTCAGCTCGTCGGCCGACAGCTGCCACTGATTCTTCTCCTTGAGCTGGGCACAGTCCAGCCGCCACGCCGTCTTGGGCTCCACCAGCACCACCTGGTACTGGTACTGGTCGGCCATGTCAAAGAGCTGCTCCAGCCGCTCCCGCTCGTGGTTGGTGTCGTCCAGCACCAGGACGCGGATGTCCCGGCGGCAGTAGGCCGCCAGGTCCTCGTCCAGCCGCTTGTACTCCTCAGAGAAGTCTCCTCGAATGCCGGGGTTAATCTTGTACGCGTCGGCAGACACCATCTTGGTGCCGTCGCGGTACCTGTCCACAATGACCCGCGCCAGCGTGGACTTGCCGCTCCCCGGCAGGCCTCGCAGGATGAAGAGCGTCTTGCACTCTTGCAGTGTGGCCACCGTCTCCTCATCCTGCAGGAAAGGAAACTGCAGCTCAGGCTTGTCCTTGGCCCCTGAGGATGACATTTTGCGGAAGAAGATCTTGGGCAGGAACGCGTGGCTCTTTCGGGAGAAGCTTCTATTCTGTGTGAGGAGGGGAAGAGCAGAGTCAGCCAGCTCGCCTGGGGCCACCCCGCCAGTCTCTCGCCCCTTGTCTCTGGCCTCCTTCGAATCGGGGCTCCCAGCCCTGAGTTACAAGCAGCCCCGGGGTTGCGGGCACCCTGCAGAGCGGCAGCTCGGACCTTTCCCTTCTCTGTAGTATGTAGCCCGTAGGCTTCTGGTTGTAGAGGAGGGACGGGAGAGCTTGTCTGGGCGCTCCTCAACTCTTAATTCCCTCCGGCTGGAGCTATAGCTTCAAGGATCCCCCACTGCTGCCACCTCTCAAGGGAAAGCGTGAAGTGTGCGCCTGTGGTTCTAGGAGCGGACCCTAATTTTATATTCCTGGCACCTATTAAGGATGACCTCTTTGGAGGTGGGGCTGCTATGTCTGGGCAAAGCCACAGCTGCCCTGGCTCTGGGTGTGCAGAGGAGGGTGGGGGTGGAGAAGGGTTACCCAAAGACTGCCTCCCTCCCCCGAACAAGGGCAGCAACAGATAATACTCTCTTGTCTGGGATGGGGGGGGACAATGGTCCCACAGAAGGCCTGGTGGGGGGCAGGGCAGGAGAGCGCCGCACAAAGGGCCTCATTCACCACGCCTGCCACCTCCTCCTCTGCCCTTGGCCCCCCCACAAAGTCGTGGTCTTTGTGCCTGCCCCAGGACCGCGCGGTCCAGGGCACCTGCGTCCAGGGTCCAGCTCTGTCCACCACTTTGTCCGCGGCACCTCTCCGAGCCACTTGTTTTCCGCCCCGCTAAAAGCCACAAGTGGTAACACTTGTTGCGGTACGCGGTCTCCCACAGCGCCTCCGCCCCCAGGCAGCAGCACTCCGAGCGCTGCGCTGGCCCTCGCTTTTCTCAGACAAGGCCCGCGGGCCGGAGAAGGCGAGGAATGCCCACCCCGCGCTACCCCCGACCCAGACTCGGTCTGCCCGGCTCCCGCGGCGCCCGGCACCCGCCCTCCTGCGGCGGCCGTGCCGCCCTCCCACTCGGCTCGCGTCTCCCCTACCTCGGGCTGCACTCCACGGCCCAGAAAGCCAGAGCTCAACTCCGGAACTTCGAGTGCTCATTTGCATGGCACTTCCTCCCGAAAATCCCCCCACACTCCCGTTTTCCGTAAGGGTACTTCGCCGGCCCGGCCCGCTCCCTCCGCTCCCGCCTCCCCGCGCCCGCTCACCATGATGAGGGGGGCGCCGCCGTCGCCGCCTAGGCAGGCACTAGCTCTCCGGGACCGCCCGCCTGCGCGGAGGGACACGGAGCCCAGCGGTGGCACGACCCCCGCGGAGCAGCCTTATATAGCCCGGGGGGCGGAGCGCGCGGCGGGCCGGGGCGGGCTCTCGGCGCAGGCGCGGCGAATCGAAACCTGAAACTGACTGCGCGCGGGAGGAAGCGGCCGCCCAGCGCCCAGCTGGGCCGCGGCGCACCTGTGTCCCCCAGAGTTCCAGCCGAGCTCTAGAAAGAGGGAGGCAGTCACCCTTCCCTGGTCCCACAGCGGGATTAGGGTGAAGCCAGGGAGGCAGGGTCGTGCAAGGGCAAAGGCAGATCCTGTCTTTATTTAAAATTTTGGTATTTTATTCATCGTGGGGGTTTGCGTTAATTTGTGTGTGTTTTACAATATTATGTTAAAATACTGTTATGTCGCTTACTGAGTTTCTTGGCACCTTATGAAAAATTGCATCTGAAATGCCTCACTCGCCTCACCCTAGTCGGGGCCTGGTCCTAGCTAGCGTCACGTCAGCCCTAACACCTACAAGAACTGCAGAAATGGAATAAGGATGGCAATAGCCAAGGGACAGATGGATAACGTAGTGAAATCCTAGCTTATCCCCTGAGGTAGCTGTTCAGCCACCACCACCTCTGGGAAGCCACTGAAAGCTCGGTTGGATTTTTGAGAGCTTCCCGTGTACCAAGTGCTGTTGCTAAGCACCCCTAGAAGCCTCACACCAACCCGGGAGACAGATACCCATTCTACAGAGGAGGAAACAAGCTTGCGGGAGCCTGATTTACTTGACCATGCCGCCCGGAAGTGGCGCAGGTGCAGGCGAGCTGCCACTCCTACTTGGGGCTGCTGCCTGTACTTGGGCAGGAACTTTCTCCAGCTGGGTTTCTAGAACACAGTGCCCCTGTCAGTGCCAGCATTCACTTCTTTCTGCCTTCCAGGCTTCAGGGTTTACAAGTAGGGCTTCCTCACTGTGACGGCTGAGGCTGTCCCATCATTATTTCTTCCATAAAGCCTCCCACAGTGCCCTGAACACAGTAGGCACTCAGCAAGATGAACAGATGACCGGTGCCTGGGCAGACATACCTCTATTCCCCTCTTTAAGTTAGCCTGGTTCCTTGGAGCTTACCTGTTTCTTCACCCTCCTGAAACCCTTTCTTCTTAGCACCTCTCTCATTTCTTCCATGCGGTCCTTGGACAGGGCTTAGGGGAGAGGACCACCCGTCTCACCTTGAACACGCTCTGGGTCAGCCCTTGCTTGGGGTCTGTGTTTGTCACCTGGTCAGGGTCAGGTCAGAGTTTCGCTTGGAATGCGGTACCTCGAGCTGGGTTGAGCTGGGTTATTCGTTCTCTAAGGCTCTTGTGGGAGAGGAGGGAGGCAAAATGACAGACTTGGGGTTTGTAAGAATGAAAGGTATCTATTTAAAGGGAAAACAGTAACAGAATTAGGCAGAAGTGACCTGCGGAGCCTAGGCCCCATGTTCTCCCGTTAAAGACAAATCTCAGCTCGAAAGTCCAGTTTAAGATCCCCACAGCCCCTGGGAACACAAGCCCCCTGATTCTAATGCCAGCTGCTGACTGCTTCATTCATCTGCTTTTTCATCTTTTTCCATTTCTTCAGCATCTTCTGCTGTGGTCATTTCTGCTGTTCCTCCCAGTTCCGTTTGCTCTACTTCTGACTCTTTTCTGCTGGCTTCTGAAACTTTCCTCTCCAGTCCCTCCGACTCCTTTCCACTTAAGTCCCCTGAGAGTTTCTGGTCCAGCTCTGAAGGCCTCCTGTAAATTTCTCTCGATTCCCTTCTGCTCACATTTCCCGCTCTTTCTGCGCCTGCTTCTCCAGATGCTTTCTTGGCAACGTCCCTTGAATCTTGCCCCGTGGCTCCCAGCCCTGTTCTCTGAAAGGAACGGGCTCCCCCTACTTCTCTCTGCCCGTTTTCTTCTTGTCCAGTTGCTGTGATCCTCAGAATCTCCTGAGACAACTTGTCTTCTGTCTCTTTCTCGTTCTCAACTGGCTCTCGTTCCCAATGCTTCATCACCTTCTCAGGCTCGTTTCTTTCTCTTCTCATTGTTCCCTTCTCCCTTACCATCATGATCTTATTTTCCAATGCAATGGCCTCTTCTGAAAAACAGGAAATAGGAGGGAAGAAAAGTAAAAGTTTGTTCATCTCTGGGCCTGGGTGAACCTCAACCTATAGGGGCCTGTGCTTCTGAGAGATAGCACACCTTTCCAAAAGCAGAGAAAGGGGATCATTGTTTCCTGAGCGCCAGCCCTGTTCCAGACATCGTGTGAGCTGCAGAGGTGATACCATTCGGTTGTCATGGAATTGCATAGTGTCAGTGATTCAAGTTCGCAAAGGACCCGAGACTGATGACAGAAATCACAGCCAGTGGTCACACTGCAGATAAATAAATGGCAGGACCAGAATTTGAACCCAGGACGGTCTGCCCTCGGAGCACATTCTCTTTCCCTACGAAAAATAACATAGGAACTGGAAAATCACAGAGGGGTTCTTTTCTCCAGCACCCTTATTCTGCATTTCTCTTTGTCCCTGGGAAACACATTCATCATTTATTGGGAGGTTCCCTATCAAAATATGAGCAGACTGTTAGCAGGAAGTTCAGCTGGAGAGCTATGTTTACAACCAAAGTGATCCTTGCCCCATGTTTTTATGAGCTACAGAGAAAAGTCACAATCCCCTCCTGAGTTCCTCCATATTCTCTTTCTGGAAGCCCCTGGTCTCTAAGATGCCTACAAGCACGCCCCCCCCCCCCGCCCCCACCCCAAAACCAAAGTTCACAGCAGGGAAAAGGCCGCCATTTGGTGGTGAAGACATGTGCAATGCTGCCACCTGCTGTTCCCGGAGGGAAGTGCCAAGCAGTACCCAGCCGCTCGCCCGAGGGCCTTCCCAATGGGTTTTCAGGATACCTTCCCCGGCACGTGGCCCGCCAAGGGGATGGGAAGCTGCAAGGTGCATCTGCCCTTTCCCTGCTGTATCTCTTCACATCAATTGCCCCTGCGGCTTCTGAGAGCAGCTCTAAGGGCCTGTGGGAGCAGGGGCAGATTCCCTCCCTGGGGAGATCCAGCCACCATATGGCAGGCTCTGGATAATAAAGGGCTGTGGAAACCTCACACCCAGCTTCCCGCTGCTGCTACTGGAGGACTTCGGCCTTGGTGCCTGGAGGGGCTCTGTCCTCCTGGGAACACGGAGCCCAGACCTGGCTGCCTCTCACTGCGATGCAGCAGGAATGATACACCACCACAGAGGGGGAGGCAGAAAGTGGGTAGAAGTATGGGTTCTGGGCCAGGCTGCCTGAGACTGAAAGCCACGGTGGGACTTGAACCCTTCTGCCTCTGTGTCCTCATCCATAAAACCAGTAATACTTATTTCATAGTGTTCTCGAAGGGATCAGGAGAGTCAGCTCACATCAAGCCCTTAGAGGAGGGCCTGGCACACAGGAAGCACTGAATGGAGAACTGCCTCTTTCATCACCCCAACCCCCTGGGGCCCATCCCTGCTGACTACCGTGGGGCCTGGGGTTCCAGCCACCTCCTCTTCCCTCAATCCTTCCTAGAGCTGGGGGATGGGCGAGGGGGGGGGTTTCAAGGGGGATTTTCGAGGCTTCCCTGGAGGCCAGACTCCTGTGTGCCCTCACCTGGCCCCTGCCTTAACGTGCCAGCCAGGAGAGCAGTGTGATGTAGCAGGGGACAGTGTGGCTCCAAGTCAGACTGCTGTGTGTCCTAGGCAGGTTACCCAACCTCACTCAGCCTCCACTGCTCCCCCAAAAAAAACCAGTAGCTACTCCTAAGGTGGTGAGGACTGAGCCAGATCCTTCCTGTCTGATGCTTAACCCTGTGCGGGAATGCAGGAAGAGCCCCCAAAGTGTAAGTGTGCTTACAGCGTAAGCTGCTGTCATTCTGCCGCTGTGTGTCCCACCAGAAGTGCCCTCCCCCTTCCTCCTCATGCCTAGAAAGCCCTTGGGCATCTTTTGGAGCCTAAAGCAGATGATTCTTCCTCTTTGGAACCTTCCCGCTCTCCCCAGAGACAGCCGGAGTTCTCTGCTGGTGCCCACAGAAGAGCGATGCCTCCCAGTCAGTAGTGCTCGCCCCGCAGGAGCCCATTTGCCGACAACTCAAATCGCCTGACTTCGCCCCCGGGCTGTGGGCTCCTCTGGGGCAGGGGCTGAGCCTCTGTCTCCCCCAAATCCCACACCTTCCCAGTGCATGGCAAGTGTTTAACAAATATCTGATGAATCAACTGGAGAAATACAGGGGTGGGCTCTCGGGGAACACGGTGTAGGCTCTGACCACCCCCCCCCCAGATGGGCTGGACCGCCCGCCTCTCCTGCCCCAGGGAAGGCCTGGGGTTTGCAGAGGGAGGGGGGCACCGCAGCCAGAAGGCTCAGTGGGCCGTGCCAACCCGGCACCGGAGGAGCTGCTGGAAAGTGCGGTGGAGGACTGACAGAAAAGAAAGCAGAAGAGAATCCTGAAGCTACCTCCTGGCACTCACCTTTCTCCCTCTTTTCTTTCAGTGTCTCCCTGTAGTTCGTTTTCTTCAGCTCTTCAATGATGCCCTTGTTGGCATCATCCAAGGCCTGTGGGTGGAGAGGAGCCGGTGAACTCTTTTTTTTTTTTTTTTTTATTTATTCTTGAGACAGAGACAGAGTGTGAGCAGGGGAGGGGCAGAGAGAGAGGGAGACACAGAATCTGAAACAGGCTCCAGGCTCTGAGCTGTCAGCATAGAGCCCGACGCGGGGCTCGAACCCACGAACTGTGAGATCATGACCTGAGCTGAAGTCAGGCGCTTAACCAACTGAGCCACCCAGGCGTCCCCTCCCTCCCCCCCGCGGTGAACTCTCTTAACCCCTCCCTGTTGGCATCAGCAGCTCCCTTTCTCCACCCAGGCCCCTTCCCCAGCAGGCAAGGCTCTGCACCAGCCTTGCCACCCTCCCTTGTCCCCTGGCTCCTCTGTAGACTCCTGCCCTGGGGCTAATTTAGACTTCCGGACTTGGGGGGCGCCTGGGTGGCGCAGTCGGTTAAGCGTCCGACTTCGGCCAGGTCACGATCTCGCGGTCCGGGAGTTCGAGCCCCGCGTCGGGCTCTGGGCTGATGGCTCAGAGCCTGGAGCCTGTTTCCGATTCTGTCTCTCCCTCTCTCTCTGCCCCTCCCCCGTTCATGCTCTGTCTCTCTCTGTCCCAAAAATAAATAAAAAACGTAGACTTCCGGACTTGGAATTACCCACACTAAGTGGCAGGGGATACACAACTGCGGGGAACTCGGACTTCACCTCCCTTGGGCTGAGCTGTGTATTTGGGAGCTGTCTCTGCTCATTCTGACCTCCTTACCAAAAGCTTCTTTTGGCTTCAGCCAGTGTAGAGTGGAAAGCCTCTAAGCACTCAGCAAGGCAGTGAGCCATGGAGAGGCCTCAGAAACACACCGTGGGTGGGGCTGCAGTGCTGGCCTGTCTTCAGAGGGGCTTCCGGGGCATCTGCAGCTTCCCCAGGGGCCTGGGCCTCAGCCTGTGCGAGTGTTGTTGCGGGCAGAGCAGCAGTAAGCATGCGGGAACCATCCGCAGAAAGACCACGGGCCTGGATGCTCCTGTTCAGCGTTGGTCTGCCCGCTAGTACACATTCCTGCCCAGGGCTGCCGGTCCAGGAAGGTGAGGCGGCAGGGACCTGGTCTCCTGAGGTGTCACCTAGGGCCGAGACTTCCCCGTGCCTCTCATTTTCAAAACACTGCCCTGCCTTCAAGGCGACCCCAGACCCTCCAAGATGGGAAAGGCCAGCCCTGCCTCCCGCCCTGGGCTCTCTCACTCCAGATCCCCTGGTCCCTGCAGCACTGGTCAAGAATAGGGATTTTTGCCTTAACCTTCCCACTGACAGCAAGCTTCCCGAGGGCCCAGGACCATAGCTGTCACCTTTGGGCTGGGCAGCTCAGAGCCAGCTAGTGGTCAGCAAATATGTACTGGACTGAACTGTCAAGCTCCATCTGCAGGGCAATCGCACAGAAGGACATCAAGTGGGAGAAACCATGAGTGTGACTGGAGAGCTCTTCCTCTGGAGGGCAAGGTGCACATTTGGGGAGTTGACCCCCCTACAGAGGAAGAAGACAGCGGTATGACGGGCCTGAGCTGCCCTGGGACAGGTGAAGGGAGGGCACAGACTGCCTCATGGTGGACTCTCTTGGGAGCAATTTCCCCCTGACAGGAAAGGGGTAGTCCCACCAGGGTCCTCACAAACCACAAGCTCACGTCCTAAAAAAACCGAGTACATCAGGTCTCTCCTCTGCCATTCCCAGCCCTTCGAGTCCAAGCTGGTCCACTGACCATCTGGGGTCCTCTGGCCCTACTCCTGCCACAGTGAGCCAGCCCGTGCACCCAGTCCCAGGACCTCTTCTCTGCCTCCCACAGACTCCTCAGTGCCCATGGCCTCCTGTGCATTCAGAGCCCTCACCCCTTCTCAGCCCAGCCAAACCCTGCTGTCCTGGTCCTTCGAAGCCCAGAATGAGGCCCGCCTCCAACTGCAGCATCCTTGGCTGTCACTTCCCAGGGTCCCTGCTCCCTTTCGCGAGTGCCTGAACCTTCAATCTGGTCCCTAAGGCCATCCATGCCCTTCGTGGTACCCCTAGTTACCATGCCTGGCCTCTCCTGACCATGGGGGCAAGCTCCCCAAGGACAAGGCCCTGCTTTTTGTTGTTGTTGTTAAGTAAGCTCCATGCCCAGCTTGGAGCCCAACTTGGGGCTTGAACTCACACCCTGAGATCAAGACCTGAGCTGAGATAGGAGTGCCTGGGTGGCTCAGTTAGTTGAGCGTCTGACTTCAGGTCATGATCTCGCGGCTTGTGAATTCAAGCCCTGCATCGAGGCTCTGTGCCGACAGCTCAGAGCCTGGAGCCTGCTTCAGATTCTGTGTCTCCGCCTCTCCCTGCCCCAACCCCAGTCACACTCTGTCTTTCTCTCTCTCTCTCTAGAGAATAAACGTACATACACACACACATACATACATACATACATACATACATACATACATACATACAAGACCTGAGCTCAGATCGAGAGTCGGACGTTCAACCAACTGGGCCACCTAGGTGCCCCGGGACAGGGGCCCTGCTTAATTCACACCAGCAGATGCTTACTGGGGTCCAGCCAGGTGCTTGCTGGTCGTAGCTCTGGAGTTTCAACACGGGGCAGCCTAGGCGGGCAGTGGGAGGTGGGGAGGCCAGGGGATTCATGCCAAACTGCCTGTGTTGTCGAGGGTCGGTGCGCAGACCCTACTGAGGGTGTGTATTTGCCTGGAGTGGTTCTGGGAGCAGTGGCCAGCCTGATGCACCTGCAGGCTTCCCTGGATTCCCCTCTGGTCTCTGTGTCCTGAAGCTTGCACTCTAGGCCGGCACTATCCAACAGAAATTTCCACCACCGTGAGAATCCTCTAGATCTGCGCTATGTGGTACCTGCAAGCCACATGTGGCTACTGAGCATTTGAAATGTGGCTCGTGTGACTGAGAAACTGAATTTTACATTTTAGTTACTCTTAATGCGTTTTAATCTAAATAGCAGCATGTGGCAGGCGGCCGCCTTAATGAGAGTGAGCAGTGCGGGTCTAGGCGTGGGAGGCTGTCACACTGTATTTCTTGTTGTCTCCTGGAGGAGGCAGCATTTTACAAACTGTCAAGTCCCAAAATCAACTGAGAAGATTTCAACCAGCATTAAAGAAAAAATGAAAACTGTAAGAGAATATAATAGGAAATATCAACATACATAGTAATGGGAAATATGTTTTGTAAAACTTTCGTTTCTGTTATTTACTTCAATTAAAAAAAATTTTTTTTAATGTTTATTTTTGAGAGAGAGAGCAGAGCAGGGAAGGGACAGAGAGGGAGAGAGAGAGACAGAGACAGAGAGACAGAATCTGAAGCAGGCTCCAGGCTCTGAGCTGTCAGCACAGAGCCCAACACAGGGCTCAAGTTCACGAGCTGTGAGATCATGTCCTAAGCCGAAGTCGGACGCTTAACCGACTGAGCCACCCAGGTGCCCCTCTATTGTTTATTTCAAATAGAAATAGGGGCGCTAAGCGTCTGCCTTCGGTTCAGGTCACAATCTCACGGTTCGTGAGTTCGAGCCCCGCATCAGGCTCTCGGCTGTCAGCGTGGAGCCTGCTTGAGATCCTCTGTCTCCCTCTCTGTCTGCCCCTGCCCCACTCATACTCTCTCTTAAAAATAAATAAACTTTAAAAAAAAGAAAGAAAGAAGAGTATCGGGGTTGCTGAATAAACTGACGGCAGTAGCAAGCATTCGAAAGCCACTATCCCTCCTAGAATGTGGCCTGCAGTTGGTGGGTAATAAATACCTGTGGACTGGCTAACTGAGGGGCTGAGGGGCTGAGGGGCTGCGGCCCACCCACCCCTTCCCACAGCCAGGGCCCAGGGGGGTGGGCAGCTCACGCTGATGATGGCTTGCTGCGCCTCGTTGTTATGAACCAGCTTCGCTCTCTCCAGGGCCTTCTCAAAGTTGCTCACGGCCGACTCGAAGTCTCTCAGCTTGACTGGAAAGCAGGGAGGAGGCACGGCACAGGTAGATTGTGACACTGTGTGTTGCACAATGCGGCTGCCTGGCTGCTTCCGGGGTCAGTGAGAAGCCCCAGGCCTCAGGCAGCATCACTGGCCAGCACCACCCTTTCCGTCACCTTCCTGGGCCATCTCACCACTAAGGACCAGAACCTAGGAGCCTGAGTCTTGGACAGCAGGCCATTCAGAGAGGTCAAAGAGGAAACTCCAGGGCAGTGGGACAACCCCATCTTCTCCCAACTTAAGATTGTTCCAGAAGTGGAAATCCGTATTTTAAAAATGTTCATTCAAATTGCGCAAAAACGCTGCGAAGGCCACAGAAATATCAAAAGGCTGGATGCGACCCACGGGCCAGCAGCTGGAGTCCAGCCCCTGCACCTGCTCGATCTGAACCCAGAGAGGAAGTGGCGCTGTCTGAGCTCACTCACCCAGCTCGTTAGTGCTGGAGCTGGAACCCAGTCCCTGACTGACTGGCCAACTCCCCAAGGTTCTGAGCCTGGAATGCCCAAAGCCCAAGCTCTGCCCGCAGGGCTGCACGGCCTCTAGAACTCGGTGGCTCCCAGGCGGCTTCATCTGATTTTTTCCATCCCAGAGAGGGGAAGCTGAGAGGGGCCCAGCGGCCCTCGGGGGCAAGTGAGTCGAGAGTCGAGAGTCGACTCAGGGCAATGTCAGCTCTGACGGGTACACTGCATTTCCCCTTGAGCTTATACCATGACCTCCTAAGAAAAGGAAAGAGTTCTAGGAAAAGCTCCAGTCATCACACCTTCCCCCAGCTTAAAGCTTCCACTGGAAGTTTCTACCCATATTTTTAGGGAAGAATCTGATTTGTAAATGAGGCCCATGAGGCCCTGTGGATCTGCCCCTCATCACCCCCACCCCCGGCCCCCAGGGGCTCCAGCTGGAACTGGTCTCCCCCAGCCTTTTAAATCAGCCGAACTCCTAAATGCTTCTAAATGCTGTCCCTTTGGCTGGAAAGCTCTGTCCTCAGCTCTTGGAGCAGCTGGTGCCTTCTCATCCTTCAGGTTTCTGCTTAAAAGTGACTTCCTTGGACATGAAGGCAGGAAACGGTTACCAGTGGTCGTCCCTACTGTATGCCCAACTTGGCGCCTAGAAGGTGCCAAGGAAGTATTTGCAGTACGAGTGAGTGAATGATGATGCCCTTGATTACAGCACCCGCTGCATTTCCCTCCTCACTGCGGATCAGCTGCTCACCTGGGGCAGGGCACTGAGCTCTGGTCGCGGCTTCATTGCGTCCTAACCCGTGACCTGCAGCCATTTCTTTTTCAACTTCGTGTTATGAAATATTTCAAATATACACGAAGTAGATGGAGTAGTCTGATGAGCCCCCACTACTCACCCAGCTTCAACAATGATCAAGCTACCACCGATCTTGTTTCATCTATTCCTCCTCACCCCTGCCCCTTGCTGGCTTGCTTTTTACGACTTCATTGAGATGTAACTATCATATTATAAAGCGCACCATTTGTAAGTATACAGTTCAGTGATTCTTGGCAACTTTATGGAGGCGTGGGATGATCCCCATGACCCACTTTCAGAATATTTCCGTTACTCCGTAAAGGTCCCTCAGCAACCTGCTGAACCACTCAGCGCCTCGTTTACCCCTATCCCTCCCACCGTCTGCAAAATGAGGAAGATAACACCTTCATCATTGGTTCACATGGTGAGTAAGTGCTAGAATGCATGTGCACAGAGCACCAGGGCTGGGGGAAGTGGTGCTCTTCTGACAATGGCACAGTGCTATGCTGGTCTGTGGCCGAGCTCTTCGACAGCAGGGCCAGCTTCCAGGGTGCCCCAAGCTCTATCTGAGACTAGCTTCAAGAAGGCACTTACCACACGCTGGGCAAAACAGAGGGGTTTATCGTCCACCCTCAGAGTCAGAATTAACCTGGCCAGACTAAGGGGCACCTGGGTGGCTTAGTCAGTTGCGCATCTGACTTTGGCTCAGGTCATGATCTCACGGTATGTGAGTTTAAGCCCCGCGTCGGGCTCTGTGCTGACAGCTTGGAGCCTGGAGCCTGCTTCGGATTCTGTGTCTCCCTCTCTCTGCCCCTTCCCCACTCGTGCTCTGTCTCTCTCTGTCTCTCAAAGATAAACATTTAAAAAAATTTTTTTTTAAACAAATAAACATTAAAAAAAATTAACCTGGCCAGGGATACATTGATGGTAAAGCTTCTGGCCATGGCATGGCAGCGGGCCCTGAGGGCTGGGAAAGGTAGGGCAGTCCTCTCTGTGCCCATACCTTGTGCCTGTGCCACCAGAACGCTGGCGTTCAGCTGCCACTCGATGTCCCCTTCTTCCTCAGCACACTGCTGGGACTTCTCGCCGTAATGCTGGGCCTGCCAGGCCTGGTCCAGCTCCAAGTAGCAGCGGCCAATCTCGTGGAACAGCCAGGTCTTCTCCAGCGTGGTTTTTGCCAGAGGGATCTTCTCCTCCCACCTGGGAACATGAAGAACCAGGGTCGGCTCTTTCCACCCAAACCCTTTACTCGGCCACAGGAGGCCAGGGCTCCTTCCCGGGGCAGAACAGAACTTGTGCTCCAACTACCAGCTCTTTCAGACACGGGGATGGAGCCATAAGTGTTAAGATATTTCCAAACTAACAGAGCTATTTTGGTACATTTACGGAATCGAATCTGATACAATCGGAGATAATGTTTACAAACTTGCGTTTCAAATAACATAGGGGCACCCAGGTGGCTCAGTGGGTTAAGTGTCCAACTTCGGCTCAGGTCATAATCTCAAGGCCCCACGTCAGGCTCTGTGCTGACAGCTCAGAGCCTCGAGCCTGCTTGGGATTCTGTGTCTTCCTCTTCTCTGCCCCTCCCCAGCTCATGCACGCTCTCTCTCTCTCTCTCTCTCTCTCTCAAAAATGAATAACCATTTTTTAAAAATCTTAAGGGGTGCCTGGGTGGCTCAGTCGGTTGGGCATCTGACTTCAGTTCAGGTCATGATCTCACAGTTCATGAGTTCGAGCCCCACATGGGGCTCTGTGCTGACAGCTTGGAGCCTGGAGCCTGCTTCAGATTCTTTCTCCATCTCTCTGCACCTCCCCTGCTGGCTGTCTCTGTCTCTGTCTCTCTCTTTCTCAAATATAAAACATAAAAAAATTTTTTTTATCTTTAAAAATAACATAAAAATAACATTGAAGAATCTCATTAAGTATACAGAAGACAAAATCAATACCGAGAAAATATTAGAATAAAAAAAAAAACGCGAGACCTCAATAAAGTAAGAGCAAGATTAGAGTTAATCATTGTCTTCGGGGGGGTGAGATTGAGTAGTTTTTCTGCTACTTTTCCATATTTTCCAAATTAATATTTTAACAATAAGCACAGATTTACTAGAAAACATATTCTTTCTTTCTTTTTTTTTTTTTTAAAGTAGGCTTCACACCCAGTGTAGAGCCCAATGCAGGGTATGAACTCATGACCGTGAGATCATGACCTGAGCTGAGACCAAGAGTCTGATACTTAACGCACTGAGCCACCCAGGAGCTCCTAAAACATTTTCTTATAAAAAGATGCACATGGGTGGGTGAACTCTCAAACTCCTCCATCTTTTGGCACATAGACACCAGGGGCCATTCAGGAAACCAAGTTGCCTGGAGCACAGGGTCCTGGTGAACGAGTCTATTTCGATCCAGCACTGAGCACCGGTAGGACAGCTGCTCTCAGGGGTAAGCGAATGGGCCCGTGGAACCTCTCCATGCAGGCTGGTCGCCAGGCGGGCCAGGCTCTCTCCGGAGTTTCCCCGGGGCTGAGCTGCCCCATTGGAGCAGACTGTTGACCCAGGGTGGTTGCACATCAACACTTCAGTGATTGGGTCACCTGGAGAACTCAGCCTCCCTTCCCAGTGAGTCCACGTTGACTTCCCAGAGTCACAGAAGAGCCTCAGAAGAGATCCCCAAGGTCAGGCAGTTCCTGAACTTGCCCAAGGTGAGAACCATCTGGAGGGCTTTGTTAAAACCAGATTCTTGGGCTCCCACCCAGACCGGTAGAATCAGAATTTCCAGTGCAGAGACAGGTGTTCGTATACCGGTACTGCAGGGGATTCTTGTCACTGGGAAATTTTGAGAAGATCCAGCCAATTAACAAATGAGCCTCAGAGCTTACAAAACAGCTTGCCCCTGGTCACCTAGCAGAGCCTGGAGCCAAACTTGGGTCTTCTGATGCCTCTTTGCCTGGCATGCTGGCCCCTGGCTGGGAGTCTGGTGGGAAGTGGGGAATCCTGGCCCGAGGGTGGGGCAGGGACAGCCCTGAGCACTCACGTGTCGATGGCTTGCTGGAATTTCCCAACTCTGGCAAAAACTCTGCCGATGTTGTCAAGGGCTCTTGACTTAGCATCAGGAAGGTCACTGTGGGGAAGAAGCAGAATAAGTTATTCACTAGAAGTTGGCCATTCTTCGAGCTGTAGGAATTGAAAAGAAGCAAAGACAGGGCCTCTGGCCTCCAGGACTCGGGTAGGGTGGGTTGGAGGGATGATATCCAGGAGGCGAGGCTGTGGCACATAGGCCCTCTCGGGCTCTGTGGCCATGAATGAACACCTTTGGGATCTTTCCAGAGAATAATCACTCAAGAGCTTACCACATGTCCTTTGATGCAGCAATTTCCCTTCTAGGAATTTACCTGGAGAAGGGCATTCTTTAAAGCACTCTTTATAATGGTAAACATCAGAAACAATCTAAACCAGTGCCCTAGTGCTGGCAATTTTTGTGTATAAAAAAAAAAAAAAAAGTCCCTCACATATTAAGTTAAAAAGCCAGATTATAGGGGCACCCGGGTGGCTCAGTCGGTTAAGCATCTGACTCTTGATTTCGGCTCAGGTCATGAATCTCACAGTTTGTGAGTTCGAGCCCAGAGTCAGGCTCCATGCTGGCAGGGATTCTCTCTCTTCTCTCTCTCTCTTTCTCTCTGCTCCTCCCCTGCTTGCTCTGTCTCGCTCTCAAACCAAATAAATAAACCTAAAAAAAAAGTCAGATTATAGGAGCATAGACTAGGTCTATTGCCCTGTTTGTGCCAAAAATAAACATGCAGGCCTGAGGCACGATGCTGTGCCCCTGGCCTGACGATGGAGGAAGGAGCCATGGATGAGTTACGCTCAATGCACGGAGTACAAGTGTAGAAGGTGGAAAAGGCTGGAAACGGATTCTCCCTAGAGCCTATAAAGGGAGCACAGCCCTGCCAACACATTGGTTCTGGTCCAGTGACAATGGCTTACGACTCTACCCTTCAGATCTGTAAGAGAATGAGCGTGTGTTATTTTCACTCACCAAAAAAGAAGTGAATGAATAAAAAGTGGGCATTTTTTAAAAGATTTTCTCTCTTTTTTTTTAATAAGGTTTATTTATTTACTTTGAGAGAGAGAGAGAGAGAGAGAGAGAGAAAGAGCACAAGCATGCGTGGGAGGGACAGAGACAGGGAGAGGGAGAGAATCCCAAGCAGGCTCCACACTGTCAGCACAGAGCCCGATGTGGGGGTCAAACTCATGAACTGTGAGATCAGGACCTGAGCTGAAATCCAGAGCCGGATACTTAACCGACTGAGTCACCCAGGCACCCCTAAAGATTTTATTTTCAAGCAATCTCTACACCCAACGTGGGACTTGAACTCAACCCCAAGATCAAGAGTTGCATGCTCCATGGACTGAGCCACCCAGGTGCCCATTTTTTGGCACCTAAAATGAGCACCTGGGTGGCTCATTTGGTTAAGCGTCTGACTTCGGCTCAGGTCATGATCTCATGGTTCGTGGGTTCGAGCCCCACATCAGGCTCTGTGCTGACAGTGACAGCCCCGATGTGGGGCTCTGTGCTGACAGCTCACAGCCTGGAGCTTGCTTTGGATTTTGTGTCTCCTTCTCTCTCTGCCCATCCTTTATTCTCTCTCTCTCTCTCTCTCAAAAATAAATAAACATTAAAAAAAATTTTTTTAATGGGCATTTTTAAAAGAAGTTGAGAGGTGGGTGCCTGGGTGGCTCAGTCGGTTAAGGGTCCGGCTCTGGATTTCAGCTCAGGTCCTGATCTCTCGGTCCGTGAGTTTGAGCCCCGCGTCGGGCTCTGTGCCGACAGCTCAGAACCTGGAGCCTGCTTCTGATTCTGTGTCTCCCTCTCTCTCTGACCCTCCCCCCATTCATGCTCTGTCTCTCTCTGTCTCAAAAATAAATAAACATTAAAAAAAATTATTTTTTTAATAAAAAAAAAGAAGTTGAGAGGATGTAAGTCTAACTATTAACAGTGATTACCCAGGGGAAATGAGAGTATGAGGAAAACTATTTATTTATCCATATTGTTTAAATTGTGTACAGTATTCCTGTAACAACAGAAAAGAGAGTAAGATATTTCCATAAAGAAAAACACAATTGTTCCCCTTACATTGGTTCTTTACCATCACCACCATACGAACACTCTGATCTGTCAAAAACTTCCTCCCCAACAAAGAAAATAAGAAAACCCTCCTCCAATGTTCCCGTCACCCCCAGCATCTCCTCCCACTCTTTCCCTTGTCCTCACCCAAGGCCCTGCCATCCAGCGGGCTCCTGTGTCCCCCATGAAACTTGGCACCTTGGACTCATTCTCCCCAGTGTGAACAGAGCCTGCCTTTCAAACATGCACATCTCATCAAGCCATTGCTCTCGCCACAGAAACATGCACACAAAAGCACCGAGTTGCACTGTATTGCTGTGCATGATGACAAAAATGGAACATCCTGCATGTCTGCCCACAGGGACACAGTGCAAGAAAGTACGTTGTGTGCTGAAATTCCTTTCTCTGGAGCCATTTAAAGGACGAGACCCTTTCCAAGGCACATGCTTTTTAAAAACCACAAAAACGAGTTGCTTTTGTTTTGAGAATCCTAGGTATGTGCTTATGTACAGAAATACACAGGTAAATATATTGCAAAGGGGCCAGAAGGCCACATGTCTACATGACCCCAGGGAAGTGCGGGGGGTGTGGTCCTGGGAGGTGGGGGAGGAGGGGGGGACTTCCAAGTTCTGCTCTCCGTGCCACAGAGCTCTGGACCAAGTACCACACTCACACTAGTACTTGTGTAAAAACAAACTCGGCCCTCAGTCCTCTTCAGCATGGGATCTAGACTGCCACTCCCCATAGGTCCTGCCCCACCCCCCGCAGCTTCCACCCCTGCTGCTTCTCTCTCTCCGCCTAGGGTGCCCTCCTCCCTCTCCGCTGGTCCACTTGGTTGACCTGTCCTCTCCGAGGCCCCCTCAGCTCCCGCCAGTGCTCCCACCTGCCTCTCCTTGGACCTTCACCCACATTGTGCACCTGCTGCTCTGATGGCACCCCCGATGGCAGCCTCCCCCTTCTAGAGAGGGTGCTCTGCTATGGTGTGATGAATGAATGAATGAATGAATGAATGAATGAATGCTAACTTATTCATAATACCGTGTAACAAGAAACAATAGCAATGATAAAGCATGCAATCTAGAGTGTCTGAAGGGAGAAATGAGGGCTGGCAGGCTCTGGAGGTGGGAGGCACATGTGGGGCATTGCTGATTACAACGAGGGAGGACCTGAACTCACAAACAAGACTGGAGGCCCCTTCATGGGTGTTAAAAAGGGCCTAACGTTATCAAAAGAACACCTCTATTTGCTTAGCCACTTGGCGTGCATTTATCACATGCCCACTAAGTGGCAGCTGCTGGAAAGGGAAAGGGATATATGATAGTCCCTTCCAAAGTCCAAGGGGAGCCAAGATCCACATGGAGTGTGCAGAGGGAACATTAAAGGGGGATTTCTATATCACCCAGGGGACACACATTTAAAATTTGAAGGGGGTGGTGGTGCCTGTGCCTGAGTGGCTCAGTTAGTTAAGCAGTGGACTCCTGATTTCAGCTCAGGTCATGATCTCGCGGTTCGTGATCAAGCCCCACATTGGGCTCCACAGTGACAGTGCATGAAGCCTGCTTCTGATTCTCTCTCTCCCTCCCTCACTCATGCTCGCTGTCTCTCAAAACAAATAAACTTGAAAAAATTGTCTTAAATAAACAAAATTTGAAGGATGGGAAGGAGGGAGCTGATAAAGAAAGTGCTGGCTAGAGAGAAGGAAGTCCTCTTTAGGGGCTGCAGGAACAGAGCCACAAGGTGCTGGCTGAGGCCCAAGACGCCCAGGGGCCTGGAGAGAACTAGGTCAATTGGGGCCAGGACAAGTCAGGTCAGGAAGGGCAGACCACGCTGAGCAGAACTGGGAGCTGGAACTTCATCCCGACCCACGACTGGACTTGTTTTGCACAGAAGGGCCAGGTGGGCTCCAGGAAACCCAGGATGGAGGAATCAGTCTAGGAATGAGGAGGGTCTGGACTGAGCTGTGGGAGGGAAATGGAAAAACACCGAGGAGACAGGAAGGAGGAGGCCCAGACAAGACGTAGGCTGGCTGGGCATGAGCACGGAAGGGAGGGAGGAATCTGAGAAGCTGCCTGGGCTCCTTCTTGGGGACTGAGTGGCCAAGAGAGCCATCCCCGCAGACAGAGAACCCTGGAGCAAGAGGTTGGGGAGGAAGATAAGGGGTTCCACTTTGGACATGTTAAATTTGGGATTCCTGTGGGACACCCAAGTGAAAATGCCTGGGATTCGGTTGGCTATGCGGACCTGGGGCTCGGGAGGGAGGGGTGGTGAGAAGCAAAGGTAATAAGTAAGTCCTCAGGGCCTGGGAGACAGCTGGATTCACGGCACTGTCAACACATATCTCATTTCATCCTCATAGTCCCTGAGTCGGTATTATTATGCCTTCATCAGAGATGAGCAAACCGAGGAGATGAGCAACTTAATCAAATCCACACAGCCTCAGAGTGCCAGAGCCGGGAATCAAACCTGGGAATCAAACCCGGCCGTGTCTCCAAAGCTGCTGGGTTGTTTTCTACTTCCAGAACAGCCGCTATGGGATACTTCTGCTCAGTACGCAAAGGCCAGTGAGAGATGAACTGGGAACGAATAGCACATGGGGCTCCGGTGAGTGAGGAGAGGGTGGGAGGCAGGAGCCTTCAAGGAATATGGTTTGACCCAGGGGCGCCGGGGTGGCTCAGTCGGTTGAGCGTCCAACTACGGTTCAGGTCATGGTCTCGTGGTTTGTGGGCCCCGCATCGGGCTCTGTTCTGACAGCTCAGAGCCTGGAGCCTGCGTCAGATTCTGGGTCTCCCTCTTTCTCTGCCCCTCCCCCACTTGCACTCTGTCTTTCTCTCTTTCTCTCTCTCTCTCTTTCAAAAATAAATAAACATTAAAAGATTTTTGAAGAAGAAGAAGAAGAAGAAGAAGAAGAAGAAGAAGAAGAAGAAAAAGAAGAAGAAATAGGGTTTGACCCAAATGGAGGAGTGACAGGGAGCGCTGTGCAGAAGTGGGTTCACAAGAGGCCTTGGGTGCCAAGTGAAGGCAGGTGGTTTGAACCCGCAGACAACAAGGGGCCAAGGCCAGTGTGTCAACAGGGTTAGAAGGGTTGGGGGATGAAATGCAGGTCGCTGGAGGTGAGGTGTGGGAGCAGCTGGAGGCAGAGACAGCCGAGCCCCTGACCTGTGACTGGAAATGGATAATGGGAGGTGGGGGAGAGGCTCAGACTGTGGGCAAATGGGAACCGAGCAGGGGAACGTCATGGAGGGCTCTACAGGTTAGATTCAGGATGACTGGAAACTGATGGCACCTTGAGAGGGACCCTCAAGTCTTGGGAAGAGCTGATAGCTGGTATTCATACTATTATGGATACCTGGCACTGTCCTGAGATCTTTACATGGACTTCTGCGTGGTTTCTTCCTTCCCCCCTATCAGGAAGGGGATACTGTTATGCCCATTGACAGAGGACACCCAGCTGGGACAGGGGAGGTCCCTTGCCTAAGGCCCCACGGCTGCGGTTTTGGCTGCGAGGTACAATTCCAAAGCCCAGGTGAGGTGGACTCTAGAGCCCCGTGCTCTTGGTCAGCACCATAGTTTCCAAGACCCTGTTCGATCTGACCCCTGCCATTTGGCCTGGCTTCCTCTTGGTCACTCTTCCCCTGGCAATACTCTGTGCTCTCCAGCATCAAGCTTCCATCGGCCTCCTTCAGGGTCCTCCCATAGACCAAGTGTGCTCCCCAGGGCCCAGTCCTATCCTCCTGGAATATACTCCTCATAGCACTGGGTCCTGTACTTCTCCTTTGTGACACGTCTCACAATTACCATTTATTAGCTATGTCATTTTTTTGTTTTACATCTGCAGGGAGATGACCCTTATTTTGGGTCACTGCTGTGTTCTTAATGCTAGCAACATGTGGCAAGTCTGGGGTTGATATATGCTTCTTGAGATGATTTAAGAACAGAAATACCCTTGGGGCACCTGGGTGGCTCAGTCGGTTAAGCCACCCACTCTTGATTTCGGCTCAGGTCATGATCTTGCACTTTGTGAGATAGAGCCCCGAGTCTGGCTCTGCACTGACAGTGTGGAGCCTGCTTGGGATTCATTCTCTCTCCCTCTCTCTCTCTCTCTCTCTCTCTCTCTCTCTCCAAAATAAATAAATAAAAACTTAAAAAAATAAAGAATAGAAATACCCCTCAGAGCCAAACCTCTGGGAGCTTTCTGGCATTGGGGCCACTTCCTTCCTCTTTGTGGCAAAAAAGCTGACAGTCTAGGTCCGCCTCTTAGCCTCGGTCCTAGGAGTTCACCCGCCAGCAGTCCTAGCAAAAGGCCAGGCACGGCCCCTGCCCCCCTCGTCTACAGGCCCACGGGCCTCAGCCGCTCAGCTTTTCGTGGACACTCACTGTTCCTTGGCGATCTCCAGGTCCTTCCGGTGGCTCTGCAGGGCTGCGACCATCTGCCCCAGCTCAATCTGGGCGTTCCCTATGCAGCTGTACAAGTTTCCAAGCAGCTCATCCTTGTTGGGCACCTCCTCTTTGTTCCATTCCAGCACCTTCTTCAGCACCTTCTCAGCCTTCTGAAGGCTCCCTTCAGCATTGCCGCTGCTCAGCACTAGGAAGGGGAACAGGGAACATGGAGGCGGGAGCAGCCTCCTCAGGCTGAGGGGAGAACCCACCTCCCCACAGGGGATACCATCCACAGGCCAGCGAAACCAGGGTCTCAGGCCACAGTGCTGCATTCCACCGCCTGGCGAAGGCCTCGCCCTTCCAAGAACACTACCCACACATGTCAATGTCCTCGAGGCTCTTGAGGATGTAGCGGGCTGTCTGTGAGGGCTGCCGTTTGCGGTCTCGCAGCCATTTCTCTTGCATCAGCTTCCGGTCCCGCTCCCTGGCATAGATGGGCTTCTGCTGTCTCCAGAAATTACTGCGGGTGTCCAGGTAGTTGATGCCTGTCATGATGAGGTCCTCCACGGTCAGGCCGTGCTTGATGGTGCCTTTGATCAGGTCTGGGGAGAAGGGTGTGAGGAGAAACCAACTAGAACGGGCATGTAAGGGAGCTACCTCCTCTTGGCTGGGGATCCTTGCTGCGGGGGCCCCTGTGGGGCTCTCTGCTTTGAGTTGGAGAAAGCAAGGGCACATAGGTGACAGAGTAGCTCTATGTGGACCCAGGTGAGGCCAGAGCCCCCTTTCCAGGCACTCCCAGGGTGCCGAATTCAGTGCACAGGCCTCTTATGGCAAGATAGAAGGAGCTAGCAGAAGGGGCAGCTGGCGGATAGCTTTCTGAAAGGACCCCAACCCACAGGGCTCCCTTATTTCAGGTTGTGTCCTCTGAGAAGACTAAGTATGAATGCACAACCTGGTCCAGGTTACGAGTGCCAAGTGATTCCCCAGGTGCCAGTGGGTCAGTGCAAGCTGGGAGCCGGGGTGGGGGAGTGGGGGCGTGCCCAGGCTCTGCCCGCCTGCCTGATCCGAGGTTAGAGCTGGTAGCAAAACTGCAGGGCTTCTTGGGGATAAATTTCAGGCTACCCCTTCCTCCACAGAAGATCCTCTGGAGGGAAGGAAGTTTTCAGGCCTCTTTCAGAGATGGGCCAGCAGTGAAGCTGCTCGAGACACAGACCTGCAGGGCGTTCTGCAGATGCCCTCAGGAAGTCAGTTCTGGAGAAAAGGCATTTGATTCAAGGATGAATCCTGCTTAGGCTTATCAGCTAACGGCAAGACTCCCACCCTCCCGTTTCATTTCAAGGCTCTGCCCTATTTTCTGCCACCGCCAGCACAGTATGGTGGAAAGAGCGCTGGACCTGAGGTTAGGAGGCCGGCCTCTGGTGCCAACTTTGCCATGAACTTGCTTGTCACCTTGGACAAGTTACTCCCCATTCAGTGTCTCTCTTTCCTTATCTATAAAAGGGGGGATTAGACCAGATGAGGTTTCAGAACATTCGAGTACTAGTATTGTAGGATTCCCCCCAGCAAGTCCCAGCTAGATTTCTTTGCCCGTTGTACAAATTGAAGGCTCAGAGGATGCCCCTCCAAGGACCCACATCTCTGGTGTTCCCTCACAGGGCACCATAATGCCAAGAGCACTGGTTCTGAAATGGGACGTCTTAAGATTCAAGTCCACTGTTTACCTATGCGCCACCTTAGGTGAGTTACTTAACCTTTCTGCACCTGAGTTTCCTCATCTGTAAATGAGAACGCTAGGAAAACCTGTCCATAGGAGCATATCGGCTCATGTTACACGACAGGCTCTGTCTCCTGCTCGTGCATTAAGCACCCGTCCCAGATTTCTTCTGCCCCAAGTTCCCTGTCGCAAACAAAGTGTCTGAAACCTTCATCCAAAAGGAGCTTCTCCAGATACTCCTTGTCCACGTAGAGCTCGCCCAGGAGCTGGCGGACAATCTTCTCACTCTTCAACGAGCCCTTCCGCTTGGACTCTATCTTGGGGTGGTGTACGAGGTGTCTCATGGGATGAGGCTTCTGCTGGGCTTTCATACTCTGGGAAGATGGAGTGACACCCGACAGAGCCTCAACAGGGATCACAGAGTACCCAGTCATGGCCCCAGAGTCTATGATCCCAGACATCTCCTCCAGGGCCCTCTCTGTGCACCCAGAACCACGGAGTGTGTCTGGTCTGGGAACAAGACTGCTCTGGGGCCGGGGCAGAAACCCATGGCTGCCCGTGATGGGCAGAAGCTGACCGTCCCCAGGTAAGAAGGCCACTGAGACCTGTGCTGCTCAGGCCCATGTGGGCTTCTCCTTGGGCGGGCTGTGGTGTCAGAACCAAGGCCCTCACCTCAGCCTGCTTGCTCAAGAAGGAGACATCCCCTTTGTTCTTCAGCTTAATTGAAGAAGGACCTGCAAGGAGAGAAGTCTGGCTCAGGTCTGCCAGGCCCTCAGGCATGATCTATCACCTACTTTTATGTAGAAATGGCTGCCTTTGGCAGGGGGTGGTGGAGGTTGTGGCAAAGCTGGCTCTGAGCGAGCCCAGCAGATTACTGGTACCCGGGTGCTTGGAAGGAATTACAGCCTCCTAAGAGCTGGGCACCCCCCTCTAGCCCAAGGCCAAGGCCGCCAAATTTCCAAAAGAAGGCAGTCCCTAAGCACTGGAGGAGCTCTCTATCCCCAGGCATTTCCACACTCTGCAGCCCACCCAAGGAGGCAAATTCGTGCTCTCCTCCCTCCTCCCCCTGCCACCAACCTGACAGGTAAGTCCAGTCCTTGGTGCAGATGTGGTAAGAGAGGAGGCCAGGTCCTAGGGCAGGCTATGCTCAGAACCCCAACCTACCCTATGAAACCAGGCCAAAGACAGGCCTAATGTGAACAGCCTGCCCTTGGAGGAGAACCAGAAGTTGCAGAGCTGAGCACAGTGGCTCAGGAGCTGGTCCTCTGGGTAGACAGTTCCTAATCTCCAACAAAATCAGCAGCAGCTAAATCCAAGCATGCTCCCTGCAGGCCTGGTGGTGGCTGCTCACTCGTATCTCCAAGCCTAAGGATTCCAAGAGCCTCCCTGGATAAGGGCACAGGTCCAATGGTCACTCACTTCCCACTGAGTTGTTGATGGCTTCCTGGGCTTTCTGAATTCCAACTTTGAATTCTTGGTCAGGCCGCAGCTTGTAGCCTCGATGATAGAACACCAGCGCAAACTCAAAGTCCCCCATGGTGTACAAGGTCTCAGCCTTTTGTAAAATCCCCTGAAATGAGAGAAGTCAAATTGAGGTGGACAGACAAGGCTTTATGGGACTTAGGTGTGGTGGAACAGAGAGGGTCCTGGGTTGAGGATCCAGGTTGGGATGCAGGGGCAGGTAGCTAGATAAGTGACCTAAGGCGAGAAAACGGCATCAAACCCTAGGCAATCTGGTTAGCCTGAGTCCTCCCACCCATACGTAAAGTCACCTTACAGAAAGTCGGGTCACCCTGGAGCGAAGCCTCAGCATCCTGCAGGGATTTCTCCAACTCTCCCATCTTCAGGAAGCATTTGGACCGGGCAACCAGGCAGTTCTTATCTCCATTCTGAAGGTGAAGAGCCTAAGAAACGAACCACCCAGGTCGACAGGCACCAGGCAGCACGAGGTAGAAGCGGGACCAGAAAGGGCCTCCCAAACCCTCCTGCCAGGGCTTCCGGGGGATTCCTCAGGCCAGCAAACATGTCTCTGGATCTGATCAGACCAGAAGCAGCATAACACTGATCTTCGCTCCGCCAACTTGACTGTCTGCACGTAGCTCCTCTCAGACAAGGTCAAATCACTAGCTGTTGTGGAAGCGACTGGCTGAGAGAGATGCAGATACCGCTCTGTGGATATATGGAATTTCCCCAAAACATCTCGGATTCCTCCGGTCCACTCAGGTGACAGAAGCTTAGGATTTTTTTGCGCCTACTGAGTTCACCTACAAACCTCAAAAGGCTGCACTACACTCAAAATACATTTGTGAGGCTAAGCACTCTGAAGGCTAACGAAATGGGTTTTAGGACACCTGCCACTTGAGGCATCCATTCCCCAACTCTCTCTTCCTTACTCCCTTATTGAGAAGGAATCACTATTTCAGGAGATCAAGATGAAAATGCTAGCAAAACTGAAACTGTGATTTGGGGAGTAAGGCGAGAATGGAACACTTCTCCCCATGTCCTCTCTTCTGTCTGAAATCATCATAGGTGCTTTGACGTACTGTCCTTCCTGAGGCATCAGACTCCACTCACACCTTTCTAAGACCTACTTTTTACAGGAAGCAGCTACTGGCTTTTCCAGAAGAAGGCTACTTCTCAACCAAAGCTATTTTCCCTCAGGGTGTTCTTTTCACTCTGCCTGAGCTTCTCTAGGATGGAATGCGATCCTGAAAGAGGAGACTGGGTGGAGGCAGGAATCCTGAACTCAACCCTTAACCCATCTGGCCAACCAGTTCTGGTTTTAGGGTGTGGTTGGTGAGCCAAAGGGACAAAAGACTTTGGGTAGCAGTGGAGAAGCTTGACTTTAGGGGGAGTCTTGGGATGGTTAGAGGGCTATCCTGCCACTCCCTTTGGAATGAGAAGGATTGGTTGTAAAAGAAATTGTGGTAAGAACATCTAACAGCTTACTTGTGAGGGAGTATGTATGGTGGTTAGTATCTAGCCCTGGAATCTGACTGCCTGGGTTTGAATCCTTTCTCTTGCCAGTTCAATGAATCTCGGACACGTAATCCACTTCTACATCAGTTTCCTCGTCCATAAAATGGATTCATAACAGAACCTCCCTCATAGGGTCATACTGTGCTTAGCACCGTAGGACGGGGTGGATCGAGTCATACTAAGGTTATGTACAATGTTAGTGCTATACTGACCATCTGTGAGCAACTGTGTGCCAGAGATTGCACCACTTGTATATGCAGCCTCCAAGGGTAATAAAGGCTGCTCTGTGGAAAGAGGCCAGTGAGTCACAAAACATTCAGCAAAAAGTAGAAGTCACTGTTAATGCAGAGAATGGTTATTAACAGCAGAAGGCAAGTGAGAATTGGTAGAAAATGGCCGAGCGGTGCCAGTAGTGCGTCAATTAGACACAAATGAATCATAGAAACAATAGGGTCCTCCAGCACCACGGGGACCTCAATGTTACCGGGAATTAGAAGGGGTGATGGGTAATCGGTACGTTCAGAGCGCGACTCACGTTGCTGAAGCTCTGGGCAGCTTTAGAGAACTCCCCGCACAGATACAACCGCTCGCCTTCCGCCATGTAAGAGGGAAAGGTGCTTCGCAAGGTGTCAGCTTCTGGGTCCGACATGGTGACCGCATGCGGTGATGCTGAAGCAGAGAAAGGGAGGAAAAGAAGCCGGAGAACCTCTGTGTGGCGTGTAGAAGCCCCGTCTCCTAGCAACCGGGAAGCGTAGAGGTGCTTCCGGCCCCTCCCCTCGCTCCTTAGGGGCGGGAGTCCCCGGGACAACCGCTTCCAGCGTGCGCATGCGCCGGCCCAGCAGCGCACTGGGTGAGGGCGTGACCCGCGCGTGGCTGGTGACTGCAAGGTGGCAGCAAGGCGGCTGCGCTAGGCCGTGTTTACTGTTGCCTGCTCCGTCGGTTTTCTCCCAGGTTGCATCGTGTCCAGAATTTACAGGCAGCAAAGTGGGAAGAGGATTGGAGGCAGAATTCCAAGTAGGGATAAGGCATACGTGGCAAGGATGTGTGCACCATGTACGGCCACATTCAGGATGTGAGGATTTGCAAAAGACAGCGGAAGATACTGTTGGGTTGAACCTTACTTTAACCCATTTATTGAGCACCTGCTAGGGGCAGGGTCTGATCGAGGCCTTTCCTGACTTTCCCCACTCCCTCACTCTCTCTGTCAACAAGGTAGACTAGATTATTTCAGATTACAACAAACAACCTGCCTTTGCGACATTACTTTTTTTTTTTTTAAGTTGATTTTGAGAGAGAGAGAGAATCCCAGGTAGGCTCTGCACTGTCAGAGCAGAGCACTGTGACGCTGGGATCCATTTCACAATCATGAGATCATGACCTGAGCTAAAACCACGAGTCTCGGGCTTAACCGACTGAGCCATCTAGGCACCCCTGCGACGTTAACTTTTTAAACGTCAACTTCCAGTGGCCCCTGAGGCTCAGTCGGCTGAGTGTCTGACTCTTGATTTCAACTCAGGTCATGATCTCGCTGTTCTTTGGGTTCCTGTGTCCGGCTCCATGCTGGCAGTGTGGAGCCTGCTTGGGATTCTCTCTCTCTCCTCTCTGTCTCTTTCTCCCCCCAACTTGCACTGTCTTGGTCTCTCTCAAAAATAAATAAATAAACTTTAAAAAAAGTATATAAAAAAAACCAAAACATCAACTTCCAAAGCCAATGAGATTGTGACCTCCATTAAGGCAGGGGCCTTGTCATAACCTTGTATTTCCAAAAGTCAACTGTCTGGCACATAGTAGGAGCTAAATAAATCATTGTTAAAGTTTAAACAGTAAAAAGATGGTCTTAACCACACACATGTACACACAAATGGATACATGGAAAACTGAGGAAATCTGAGTAAGATCACTGAATCCTATCAGCGTCTATTTTATGTTGTGTTATTGACTGTGCTCAAGTTTTTCAAGGTGTTACCATTGGGGGGAAATGGGTAGAGGGGTACCTGGAATCTTTTTATTATTTCTTACAACTGCCTATGAATCTACAATTATCTCAAAATAAGTGTAATCAAGAATGTCTTTAATATCAAGATAAAAAATAATGTGTTTCCGGGTGCCTGGGTGGCTCAGTTGGTTAAGCATCAGACTCTTGATTTCAGCCCAGGTCATGATCTCATGGTCCATGGAATTGAGCCCCACATGTGGCTTGGAATTCTCTCCCTCTCTCTTTACCCGTCCTCTACTGGCACACACACACACTCTCTCAAAATAAATAAAACAAACTTAAAATATTAAAAAAAAAAAAATTAAAAAAACGCCCACAATCAGAGGTGGTGCTGGGCCACCTGACCCGCCAGCTGATTCAATTCGGGTGGGGAGCTGGAGCCCCAGGCCCGGCCATGCTGGAGCGGTGCTCCACAGGTGTTCACGGAGGACCTGAGGACATGATGGTGGCATTGCACAGGTGGCTAACGGCCACTGGCTGAGGAAGCTGCAGCAACTTCAAGGATATCACCCCTGACAAACTTCTCTTGGCCGTCAAGACCACAGTTTCCCTGGCCGTCAAGCTAAGCCGGGCCCAGCTGGGGGCTATCTGCGTGGGAAATGTGCTTCGGCTCAGGGCCGGAGCAATCATGGCCAAAATCGCTCAGTTTCTGAGTGACACCCCAGAGACTGCCTTTGTCCACTGTCATAGACAGTTTTCATCTGGGCTCCAGGCAGTGGCCATCATAGCTGGTGGCCTCACAAATGGGTGTTATGATATTGGCATGGCTTGTAGGTAAGAATTTCTTTCTGCCAGAGCTTACCAACCAACTTCTAACAATAAAACTAATCTTCATCTCCAAAAGCAAGCAAACAACAACCACCACAAAACACCCCACAATCAGGCACCACTACACAGCCTGACTAAAATAAAAGACTGACTTTATCAGATGTTGGCAAGGATGTTGAGCAACTAGACTCTCAAACGCCGCTGGTAGGAATGTAAAACGGTATGATCACTGTGAAACAGTCTGGCAGCTTCTTAAAATGTTAAACATATGCTTACCCTATGACTCAGCCATTCCTCAATTCTTGGAAATTTATCTAAGGGAATTCAAAGCTGTACACAAACATGTATAGCAGCTTTATTTTTATAGCCTCAAACTAAAAACAAACCATTGGCAGGTAAATGGATCAACAAACCGTAGTTAGACCACATAATGGGATACGACTCAGCAATAAAAAGGAAAGAACTGTGGTACATACATAATATGGATAAATGTCAAGCTAATAATGCTGAGTGAAAAAATGCAGATGAAAAAGACTCTATGATTCCATTCATATAAAATTCCAGAAAATACGGGGGCACCTGGGTGGCTTCGTCGGTTAAGCCCAAAAGAAAAGGGTGCTTCCTAGGAATATGGACAGAGGGCAGGTAGGGATAGAAGACGCAGGAGCACAAGTAGACTTTGGGGGGTGGTGAAGGATATGTGCGCTATCTTGATTGTGGCGATGTTTTCACGGTGTATACCTGGGTTAAAACTCATCAAGTTGTACGCTTTAAATATGGACAATTTATTGTACATCAATTACGTATCAATAAAGTCATAAAAAAAAAGCGTAGTTAAATAGCAATAACAATGTGTGCTTTGGGCAGGTGAAAAAGTATTTTGTGGTCTTGACAGCACCCAGATGAAGAAGGGAGCCAGGCACTATTTTCCTGGTTTCACAGATGGAACAGTGAGGGTGAGAGAGGTGACAGGGTTTGCCAGAAGCCACAGCACCAGGAAATAGGTGATCTGGGCTGGGGCCCATGCCTTAGGTTGGATTGGTTAGGGTTCAAAGCACTGGCATTAGTTCCCAACATATCTCAGCCATTTATTACCCGGGCTCCTTATGTTACCTCTTTATATCTCCGTTTTCTCCCGTTACAGCTCCTTCTATGGTGAAAAATAGCACAAGTACAAAAACATGCATAAAATACACAATTTATTAGATAATTATAGAATGAACACCCATGTAATCATCACACAAGTAAGTCAAGAAACACTGCCAACAGGGGGCACGCTGTGAGGCCTCTCCTCAATCACAATCTCATCCCTGCACTAGCTCCTCCCTAGGTAACCACCACCGTCCTGGTTACTACCCTAGTCTGAGCCCACATGGGTTCCCTCCAGGATTACTGCAATATCTTTTTTTTTTTTTTTAACGTTTATTCGTTTTTGAGAGACACAGAGACAGAGCATGAGTGGGGGAGAGTCAGAGAGAGAGGGAGACACAGAATCCAAAGCAGGCTCCAGGCTCTGAGCTGCCAGCACAGAGCCCGACCTGGGGCTCGAACTCAACGGACCACAAGATCATGACCTGAGCCGAAGTTGGTTGCCCAACCAACTGAGCCATCTAGGTGCCCCTATTGCAATATCCTTTTAACTAGATCTCTTTTTTTTTTTTTTATTTTTAACCCTTGCCCCCTTCCTTCTCAGCATAGCAGTTAGGATATTCCTTTAAGAGGCACCTGGCTGGCTCAGTGGGTAGAGTAAGTGACTCTTGATGTTGGGGTCATGAGTCCAAGCTCCATGTTAGGCATAAGCCTTACTTAAAAAAGGGGGGGGGGATGTAAAAAAAATAAAGTTGTCCTATTAAAAAATATATGTATTCCTTTTATTTTTTTAATATTTATTTTGTTTTTGAGAGACAGAGAGTACAAACAGGGGAGGGGCAGAGAGAGAGAGAGAGGGAGACATAGAATCCAAAGCAGATGCCAGGCTCTGAGCTGCCTAGTGCAGAACCCAACGCGGGGCTTGCACCCATGAACTGTGAGATCATGACCTGAGCAGAAGTTGGATGCTTAACTGACTGAGCCACCCAGGGACCCTTACATACAGATATTCCTTGTAAAATACAAGTCAGATCCTGTCACTCTCTGTTCAAACCCTACAATTGTCCCCCATTTCATTCTGAATAAAAGCTACTCTGTCCATCACTCCCTGTGCCACGTGGTCTCTTTACAGTTCCTTGAACAGGAAAATAGCAGACATGCTCCTTCACAGGGCTCTGGGTGTTCTCTCAGCTTCAAATGCCTTGGAATTGATCTGGAATGCTCCCTCCTAGCCACTTAACTGACCCCTTCCCCTCCTTCACGTATTTGTTCAAATTTCTCCTTTGTAATGAGGCTTCCCCCTACCACCCTATTTAAAACTGCAACCTACTTGCCCTGTTCATTGCTGTTTCCCCTGATGAAATGTGAACTACACAAGGCTTAGCATCTTTGCTTATTTCATTCATTGGTGCCCCAGTGTCTGGAATAGTACCCGGTACACTGCAGGCATTCAGTAAATATGTATTGAATAAAAGAACTAGAATGCAGTTTTTGGTGATAATCATTTCCTTGCTTTTCTTGGTAGTTTTCCCACCTTTGTGTATCCATTCTAAATAATATAATTTAGGTTTGTCTCTTTTTTTTCTTTAAATGTAAGGAAAGTGATTTGACTTTATATATGATGCATCGGGGTTTTTTAAACGTTTATTTATTATTGAGAGACAGAGCGTGAACAGGGGAGGGGCAGAGAGAGAGGGAGACACAGAATCGGAAGCAGGCTCCAGGCTCTGAGCTGTCAGCACAGAGCCCAATGCGGGGCTCGAACTCACAAACCACAGGATCGTGACCTGAGCAGAAGTCAGATGCTTAACCCACTGAGCCACCCAGGTGCCCCAAGGTTTGTCTCTTTTTAACTCTATGTAAATTGAAGCGTCCTATATACACACCTTTTATGTTCCACTCTTTTGCTCAACATTATGTTTTTGAGATTCATTCGTGTCGTCGCATGTGGCTGCAATTCATTCATTTCCCCCAGCTGTCAAGTTTTTCCTTGTATGAGCATATCACAACCCATCCAACCATTCAGCTGTTGAAGGAAATTTGGACAATCTCCCATGTATCTCCTGACATGTATGAGATTCTCCTGGGTACATACCTAGGAGTGGAGCTGTATGGCCTTCATGTATGTGACTCTTCAGTTTTATGGGATAATGCCGATGGTTTCCAAGGTAATTGAATCCATCTGCCCTCCTATCTACAGTATGGTTATCTCTTTGGGCCTCAGTTTCCCCTGCACCTCCTTTGTAAAATAAGAGGATTGGACTAGGGTATTTCTGAGGTCTCTTTTGGTTCTGATGTTCTGTGATTCTGTGATCAAGGAGGCCTAAATAAGCAGCACTCATGGCTTCACAACCTCAAGGCAGGACCTAAGTTATTAGGGAGAGAGGCAGACACAACCTGTGCTCGGGATGAGGCCTTCAAAGCCCCCTAGGGTGAAGCACAGTCCTAAACTCTTAAGACTGGTGTCAAGGTAGAGACAGCTTCATGGAGGCTGACAATTCTCATTCATATACCATGACTCCTGTTTTTTTCTTTCTTCCTTCCTTCCTTCCTTCCTCCCTTCCTTCCTTCCTTCCTTTCCTTCTTTCTTTCCTTCTTTCTTTCTTTCTTTCTTTCTTTCTTTCTTTCTCTTTCTTTCTTTCTTTCTTTCTTTCTTTCTTTCTTTCTTTCTTTCTTTCTTTCTTTCTTTCTTTCTTTCTTTCTTTCTTTCTTTCTTTTTCAGGCAGGGAGGGGCAGAGAAAGAGGGACAGAGGATCCTAGGACCTGAAGCAGGCTCTGTGCTGACAGCAGGGAGCCTGATGCGGGGCTGGAACTCACAATCCGATCTGTGAGATCACAACCGGAGTTGAAGTCAGACACTTAACTGACTGAGGCACCCAGGCGTCCCCACACCATGACTCCTGCTTCTGCCTGCCCTTGAGAGAATTTCCAAACACAGAGCGTGGCAAAGAGAGACAAGCAACAAAAATAATGAGTTCATTTAGAGAGAAGGTTAAAGACGTCAAGTGAAAGTCAAGGTTAAGTAATGTGGGGGGGGGAGGGGCTGTGTAGGTTCTGTTTTAGGATAAGAAGTGATAAAGTGGAGGAGTGCCTCCTGAAAGAGGAGGCAATTAAAGAGGAACACACCTGGTGAGCACGAGGCAGTGAGAGTTTTTAAGACAGGGTGAGGGCAGAGTTGGGGGGGTGACTCTGGAAAGACGCTGGACAGGAGCTGGTTGGGCTGGCTGGAGAATGTTTCCTGAGCACAGAAGCTGGCTCTGGCTCTGGCCATACCTCCCTGGGGAGCTTACCCCAGGATACATGGGCTCTTGGCCCTTGGCTCCAATTAGAGACTGCTCAGTGCTGGGCAAAAAGTGAATGCTGCAGGAGTGAGATCTTCCCTGGTTCCTCACAGGGTGGGTCATGATGGGCCTCTGCTGTAAGCCCTTGTCTCTGGTTGTTGCAAGGGGACAGGTGGGTTTAGAAGCGCACACTCAGGTAGACTCCCATCTTGGCTGCATCTTCTCCCTCTTCCCCTGACTTCTACAATTTCCTTCCTTCCTTCACATGTTCTTTCCAGCATTTATTCAGTCATGTATACAGTGAGTGCCTAACGTGTGCCTAGCACCATGCTAGGCCCTGGGGATGCCAAAAGACACAAGGCATGGTCCTGGGTCTTGAGGAGCTTCTAGCCAAGTTGGGGAGACTCACTGGATACGATTTCCTTTTCTTCCTTCTCACCTGCAGCAGGTGGTAGTGGGAAGGGCAAGGGACCTGGCAGCAGAGGGCCAGTTGCCCATCTGCAAAATGATGACGCTTAGCTCAAGCGGTTGTTGTGAGGAGTATGCATTAGCACCCATGACTTTGACATAGTAGGTGCTCAATGAATATTAGCTAAAGTGGATTAAAATCCAGGAGGGAGCCACTGGATAGTCTAAGGCCACTGAAACTGTTGTGGTGTGCCTGAAATCCAGGCACGGAGATGGTGTCCATATCCTATGTCGGGGGGCATGGACTTGTCTTCCAGCTCGATCTAGAAGAGGAGAGAGGTGATTCAAATGGCAAAAACAGAGGCACCTGGGTGGCTTAGTCGGTTAAGGGTCCGACTCTTGATTTCGCCTCGGGTCATGATCTCACCGTTTGTGAATTGACCAATTCAGAGCAGAAGAGCCTCTGTGGGAACATGGTGGAGTAATGAGAGAGTATTTCCTGGGGAGGTTGAAGGCTGTGGGGAAGGACCTAGCACTGAACCACTCAGAGAACTGAAAAATCCCAGTGCTTGGCTGGCTCACGGACCCTCGGGCCAGCACCTCTCCTCCCCTCACTCCCTGGACAGTTCCTTTCTTGTTGCCCCCACCTGGGGCTAGTCACATTTGGGCCCAGCAATACCTATATGGAGGATTTAATCATTCAGCAAATATTTATTGAGTGTTTATTATATACCAGGCCCTATTCAATGTGCCGGAGACACAGCAGTGAACAAAGCAAAGAGCCTCATCTTCGTGCACATATGCAGGTATATGTGAAGGATAAATTGTTCGTAATGAAATTGCTGGGGCAAAAGAATGTGCATTTAAAATTTTTATCGAGGGGCGCCTGGGTGGTGCAGTCGGTTAAGCGTCCGACTTCAGCCAGGTCACGATCTCGCGGTCCGTGAGTTCGAGCCCCGCATCAGGCTCTAGGCTGATGGCTCAGAGCCTGGAGCCTGTTTCCGATTCTGTGTCTCCCTCTCTCTCTGCCCCTCGACCGTTCATGCTCTGTCTCTCTCTGTCCCAAAAATAAATAAACGTTGAAAAAAATTTTTTTTTTAAAATAAAATTTTTATCGATATTGCCAAATTGATGAACATTTCTTACAGTTTATGTTCTACCTGGGTGACTGTTTCTGGATGAGTTGTATCTTTCTAGCCAGAGGGATAATCAGGGCACCTGACTACAATCTTCCTGCTAGCCCCTGAAGACCTGGAATTTCTGTCCCCCAAGGCTAGGAGATGTTTTCTTTCTTTCTTTCCTTTTTTAAAAAATGTTTTAAATGTTTATTTATTTTTGAGAGAGAGACAGAGACAGAGTGTGAGCGGGAGAAGGGCAGAGAGAGAGAGAGAGGGAGACACAGAATCTGAAGCAGGCTCCAGGCTCTGAGCTGTCAGCACAGAGCCCATTGTGGGGCTTGAACCCCTGAACCACGGGATCATGACCTGAGCAGAAGTTGGATGCTTAACTGACTAAGCCACCCAGGGGCCCCTCATAAGAGATGTTTTCTTTACCTACTGAGAGGTGACACTTCCCTGAGATTTGTGATCTTTGGGGAGATTCTTGATAGGGTTGGAGCTCAATCCATAGATTGATTGTTGGTCAGTCTCCAGGACCAACAGGAGAGAGGATGTGAGGAGTTGTTCTTTGAAAAGGACCATTGAGAAGGAAGCAACCATAAAGTGACATCATCAGGGATCACTTAGTTCAGGCATGGGCAGTGAGTGACTTTAGTTGACCCACTCCTGGCTACAGCTGAATTGGAGGAAGGAGGGCTTCCAAAAGTTCTTGTCCACAAGAATGTCGCAACATTGTTGCAGTGTGTCAGTGGGACCGGAGTGCTTGGCAGTGGCTCAGGCATGGTGATTCTCTGCATACTGGGCTGACCCCTTCACCTGAGTTGATCAGTGCTCCATTGATTCTCCTTCCTGGAGCTAGTTAGGCAGCTGTTAGGGTCCTGGAGCAGCTCCTGAGACCTTCAGGACTGGGGTGAAACCTCCAGAATGTCAGAGCAGTAAGTATATGTCCTGGTTTTCAGGACTGCTTGATTTCAAATATTCTGCTCCACCTAATTCACCAGCACCTGTCAGACCGGGTGTCCCAGTTTTTGGTTTGGAAAATAGCCTGTCTCACAGGTAATGGAGAAGGAGGAGGCAACAGTTCATTCATTCCAGTGTGGAAGCTTGCGATGGTGGGTAAGGGAAAGGAGACCTGCAGAGATGACCCCAGCCTTGTGCTAGAACCTCTCCGTTGAATTCTCAGCTCCGCCTGGAGGTGAGGCGAGTGGGACGCAAAGCGATGTGACTGGCACCCACCTAGCCCCACCCGCTCACCTCATCCCCTGCCCTATCCCACATTGGCAGGTTTACCTGATCTCTCAGTCTAGCCCCACCGGCTCAATAGAGAGAGCCCACGTTCAAATGCAAAAGCAGTCTGCCATCGCTACGTAAAAAGCGGGTTTAAGCAACTGTGTTCAGTGTCACCAATTTTAGGAGGCTGGGATGCGGAGGTTAGTTTCTCCCAGGGGAAGAGAAGGAGACTCCAGGTCTCTAAAACTGTGCAACAGCCTGTTCTGCCAACCCTCCCCCTCACCCCCCCACCACCGCTTCCTTCGGAGTGGCAGTCGGCCCAGCCCCTAAGTGATCAGGCCACGGCCCCCCGCCCCGTCCGTTCTCCTCCCGGCATAGCCCGGCCCATCTCCCCACCCGAGGCCCCGCCCCCGGCCCCGCCCCCGGCCCCGCCCCACCCCTACCGGATCCGGAGAGGCGGTGCCCACCAGCCCTCCGGACGGACACGCCAGCTGGACTTCAAGTCCCAGCAGCCCCTGAGGCCCGCCTCCGGGGGCAGAGCTATCCCGGGCAGCAAATTCGGAGGAGCCTTGGCGCTCAGGCTAGGGAACGCGTGTGACCAATCGCGGGGCCGCTCGCGCCGTGTGCCGATGGGGGCGGGGAGAAGCCCGCAGGGGCCCGGACAAAAGCCGGCTCCCGGGCGACTGCTGGAGGCTGGAGCGCTCCGGGCACTGGGCGGCGAGGCGGGGCCTGCGGAGGGAGCGCTGCGCACGGGCTTTCGCAGAAAGGTGAGTGGCGGGCGGCTGCTTTCGCGCGGGGTACTCCACCTGCCCGAGGAGCTTCCCGCCTCCCTCCCCCAACCCGGAACCGCTTTCCCCGGCGCCGTCTTAGTGCTCACGCGTCCTCCCTGCTTCTGCTTGGAAGTTGTTTTTTTTTTTTTTTTTTTGGGGGGGGGGGGACTTCGCTTTAGGTTAGCCTTCGCTCGGAACCCCGACTGGTGGCAGCGTGTCGACCACCCCACCCCCACTCTCCCACATTCCAGTTTCAGGGAGTTTGCATAGGGTGTGCCGCCGCCCTGGCTTCTTTTCCCTCCGCTAAATTGCATTTGCACCAACCAGGCCCCTCTCACCCCGACCGGGGCCAGTCCTCGAGCCTCTTCGGGCTTTAGCGGGCCTCCCTCTTGTCCCCATCGGGGTCACCGGTGGCCACTCGCCCCACTCCTATCCGGGCTCGGGCGCTTCCTCTCTTTTTTTGTGAAGAAGCGACTGAGTCCCGCGCCGAAAGTGGAGGGAGCGAGCCCGGCGCGTAGCCTTGGCGGGCCACGCGGCGCCGGGCTGTCCCAGGGTGCCCGAGGCCTGGCCTCGCCCGCAAGGACCGGGCCGTGGAGCACCGGCGCGGGAAGGACCCTCCTCGCTCAGGAGGTGTCGTCGGGCCCAGCCTCTAAGCGACAGATGGCCGGGGTGCCCGTCTCCCTCCCACCCCTGGCGCTGACGCCTGTGCCGAGCCTGGCCAAGGCAAGGTCCCGGAGAGGGCTGAGGATGCTGCCGCCGCCCTCCTGTAGGGCCTGGCAGAGGGCCAGACCCAGCGCCTGCTGCCCTCTCCAACCTTGGCAGATACTGTGCAGTAGCGAGGAGTTCTGCCATTGGGTGGTCCCCAGGGTCGGCCTGGCAGGAGGATTTTGGAGAGGGGAGGAGCAGTGCATGGCACCAGTTTGGCCAACCAGCCCACTCCTTCCACCCACTAACTTTGCTCTGAGGTCTTTCAGCCAGCTCAGATCTTGGATTTCTGAAATACTGCTTGAGGAAAAGCTGGTAGACCCCAGCTACCCAGGGCGGGGGTGGTAATTTTTATCTCTTAGAGAACTTCAGAAGCTTGGGCCAGATGACAGGAAGAGCCCTTGGAAACCAGGCAGCTGGTGTCTCCATCCCATTCTGACATGCTTGCTGCACTAGGGGAACCCTCACAGAATTCTGCCTCTTCCCTTTATTCCAGGAATTGCTTGTCCTCTTAAAAACAACCCCCCCTCCCCCCCCCCCCAAAAAAAGAAAAAACAAAACACAAAAACCAGTCCTATGGATACTGACCTATAAAGGAGTGCTCTTTGTCTTTCCCGGGGGGAGACCCCAAGTAGCATCTCCAGTGGTTCCTCTGCACTGGCTATGTCCCAGGGATACATTCCTGGGAAACAGTCTGCTTTCATTCAGCCTTCCCTGTGGGCTGCTTCAGTTCTCAGTGGCTGCTGTGGATGAACTCAATCCTGGGTCACTCACCCTGTCTGCAGAAAAGACCCCATTCAGCTCATAAAGTCCTTCCCTTGAGGGGAGAGAGAGGATATGTGTGGTGTGTGTGTGTGCGTGTGTGTGTTCAGGTTCCTTGGCATGATATCCCCCAAATGGTTTACACTTTACTTGTTATTAGGTGACAGTTCCTAGGGCCCCAGAGCGGACCCCTGGGGTCTTAGCTTTGTCCTAAAATCACCTATCACCAGTTCGAGAGCATATTCAGTTCCTGAGGAGGCAGCCTAGGACTCTGGGGGAGTGGATCCCCAGATCCAGATTGGTATACACTCTCAGCCGCACTGTCACTACAGTAGATGCTCTTAACTGGTGGTCTGTGGTCATAATCATAAGCATCTTGAAATGAGGCGCACATTTTTCAGGGCTTTTCTTCATGCGCTCGGGAATCTGAGACCTCAAGTAGGTTAAGAGCCACTGCCCTAGAGAGACTTCCAAGACCCTTCTGAATGATTAATTTTGCGAATTTTCTCCACCGAGACCCCTCCCTGGGTTTGTGAGCCTTCTTTCCTGCATTTGGTGAACATGCAGAGGCCAGATTCTTTCCCCACTTTTATTCCATCATATAAATCCTGTCTTGGCCTTGAAAGGGCCTGCCCAGCCATCTACGCCAAAGTGCTCTGGTGGCATATCTTATTTTGGTAAGCTGGTGAATCTGTTCTATCCTGTATCATCCCCTCGTTGTGTCCACCCCCTGCCCCCCTCCAACCATCCTGTGGAAATGAACTCTTGTCTTGCCTGGGACTCAAGAAAGTTGTGATTTTTCAGCTGCAGAACAGCCCTTTTCTTACCCCTTTCTTTACCCCTTTCCTTTGTCTGCTTTGGGAGGTGCCAGCTTTGAGGGGGTTGTTGTTCTGGTAGTGTCAGACTGTTCTCTGCTTGGGGAGGCTTAGCAAACTCCTGGAGTTTGTGATCACAGGTGCTTGATGTTTCTGAACCACGGAGCGTTACCAGCAGCTGCCGCCTCCTTTCCCTGCTTCATCTGCCCTAGGTTGCGCTCTGTTTGGGAAGGGGGTGGGGGCAGGTGTACCCATCTGATTTCAGGACCAGTTTTTCTGGTCTGAAGTCAAGAAGGTTGGGAAATGGAGCTGGAGTGGGTGGGGGGTGGGTGGAGGGCTGCAGGACCCAGGGGCTGGTTGAAGCATCACCTTTGGAAACTTTTGCTGAGGAGGAGCCGGAAGTCATCCCAGGGGAAAGCCAGAAAAGGGAACATCTCTTTTGAGCCCCTTCCCAGCTACCCCATTTTGGGCCAGACACCAGACTGAAAGCACCCATTGTGCTGAGTTGGAGACTAGCTGGGAGGCCGAGGGGGCCAGCCAAGCCGGTTGGGAGGGAGGTGGAGAGTAGCCTCTGAAACTTTGGCCTTCCCTGAGCTGGGGATGGAGACCCACCTTCTTGTGTGTATAAACCAGCTAGTCCCCCGGGTCCGCCGCCTTTTATTTGAACTTGACTTTTCTTCTCAGCAAATTCAGCAACTTCAGTTCTGGATCTCTGTGGAAGAGATTGGAGTGACTTTTCCTGATGAGGCCAAGTTCTTAGTCTGAATGACTTGGTTTCCTTTCCCTCCCCCTTCCCCTGATCCTCTCCCCAACTTGCTACCATGAGAGAATGGGTGTGTCAGGACAATGCGGTGGGGACGGAAAATGAAGAAATTGTCATCACAGACCCTTCTGTGAGGTGAAGGGGGGGACATGGCCTGGTCCTGGGAGAAATGGTCTTTTCTCTCGGGCTGACGAGTGTGGGGTTTTCTGGGGAGCAGGAATAAGAGTATTTGGGTTCAAGTCCTGGGTCCCCTGCTTGTTTGTTTGGCTTTTTGGGCAAGGTATGGTAGCTCCTCTGAGCTGCTATTCCTCATCTAAGAAATAGGATTATGAATCTCCGTGTACCTCACAGGGTTCGTATGAGATGACTTCTATATCCATGTGACCTGGGATGACTGCTGCCTCCTCCCCCAGCTTCGGCTCTGCTAGAAGTGACCAGTACAGGGTGGTCCCCAGAGAGGCCTCTGTTTTGCTCTAAATTAGCAAGCTGAGTGACTCAGTGGGGCGGGTGGGATGTACTGAAGGTCACAGTTTCCCTGCCCAGTGCCTGCTCTGAACTCGGGGGTGGGAGTCTAGTGTCCTGGGAGAAATGGACTCTGAGGTGACTCTCTGCTCCTCGAGGGTTTGATCCTGCCTGGGGTTAAGTAAACTCACCTGCCTGGCCTACAGCCTGATGGTGAGTGTAAGTGCGTGAAATGGGTGAGTCTGGATGTGGGGGAGACGAAACCTGTAGGGGGAGGGGAGTAAGGGCAGGATTGCACAATTCTGGCTGTGCGCCCCGTAGGTCACAGAACCAAAGGGTGTGTTTCAGTGTCTGTGTGGGACCTCGGGTGGGACCAGCACATGGGTTTGGGTCATACCACTGGTATTCCTGTCTCCCCAGCCAGCTGCCTTTTGCTCCAAGATGAATGTGAGCTGGTTTGTCGAGAGGAAGTAGAGACAAGGTTGAGGCCAAGAGACCTGGGGAACATGCCACCTTTGTTTATCTCCACCTTCTCTCTCCCTTCACTTCCTGATCCTCCTTCCCTGATGTCAAAAGTGCTCATTGAGTGGGAATGCAAACTGGTGCAGCCGCTCTGGAAAACAGTGTGGAGGTTCCTCAAAAAATTAAAAATAGATCTACCCTATGACCCAGCAATAGCACTGCTAGGAATGTACCCAAGGGATACAGGAGTGCAGATGCACAGGGGCACTTGTACCCCAATGTTTATAGCAGCACTTTCAACAATAGCCAAATTATGGAAAGAGCCTAAATGTCCATCAACTGATGAGTGGATAAAGAAGATGTGGTTTATATACACAATGGAATACTACTTGGTAATGAGAAAGAATGAAATCTGGCCTTTTGTAGCAACGTGGATGGAACTGGAGAGTGTTATGTTAAGTGAAATAAGTCAGGCAGAGAAAGACAGATACCATATGCTTTCACTCATATGTGGATCCTGAGAAACTCAACAAAAGACCAGGGGGAGGGGAAGAGGGAAAAGTTACAGAGAGGGAAGGAGGCAAGCCATAAGCGACTCTTAAATACTGAGAACAAACCGAAGGTTGATGGGGGGTGGCGGGGAGGGGAAAGTGGGTGATGGGCATTGAGGAGGGCACCTGTTGGGATGAGCACTGGATATTGTTTGGAAACCAATTTGACAATAAATTTCGTATTAAAAAAAAAAAAAAGAAGTGCTCATTGAGATCTCGCTTCCTTCCCTCCTGCTGGGCCAGTCCTCCTTCCGCCTCCTGAGAAGTGCTGAGATCTGGTCTTACTGTCTGGGGGCAGCTGGACATGGGTCTCTTCCCCTGGCCACCAGCTCCTGTTCCTCCCAACAGGTAGAGCAGGTCCCTCTGCGGCCATGTCGGCCAAGGCGATTTCGGAGCAGACGGGCAAAGAACTCCTTTACAAGTTCATCTGCACCACCTCAGCCATCCAGAACCGGTTCAAGTATGCCCGGGTCACCCCTGACACAGACTGGGCCCGCCTGCTGCAGGACCACCCTTGGCTGCTCAGCCAGGTGAGCCCACCCTCCCCAGGCCCTTCTTCCGGGCCCAGGGTCAGAGGAATAGGGACGGTCGGTTTGGTGGAGATGTCCCACCGGGTCACACGATGGCAGACTGCCCACATCAGTGGGCAGCGTGCAGTGGGCTGAGCGAGATTTTGTGTTCGGCTCCGGGCCCCACGTGTTGAGGCGCCCCAGCAGGGAACACAGCGCAAGGGCTTGGAGCTTGACTGACTGGAGTCCAGACCAAAGCTCTCTGTCGATTAACCGTGTGGCCTGGAGCAAGCTGTTTTACCTCTCTTGAGTGGCAGATTCCCCATCTGTCAGATGGGCGGAACACTCCCCCTGTGAGCTATAAAGATTAGCAGTAATGTCTGGAAAGCATTTGGTGTGCCACCTGGCACTTGTAGGTGCTCAGTAAAAGTGAGTGTGGGCTCCACTCGCCCCAAGTGCAGCATGTTAGGAATGTGTTCGGGCCGTGAGGAAGCGTGCTGCGGACTTTGTGTGGCAGCCAGCCCAGAGTAGAGGCTCCTCTGTCTTGGTCCCTGTGGGACCATTGTTGGGAGGCATAGACTTCTTGGGCAGGGCCAGGAGAGCGGGTTCTGGGGGTGCATGTTCCCTCCCAGCGCAAGGTAGCCCACCCATGAAAGGAGCTGCCTCGGGAGGTGGTGGATTTCCTGGCTGGCAGCGTGTGAGCAGTGCTTAGGGGCTGCTTGCTGGACCTGTAGACGGGGTCAGGCCCAGGGATGGGATTGACCAGACCTCTGAGGTCCTTGGTCACCACAAGGCTCTGTCCCACTGTTCTTCCTTTTGGAACACAGGTGCTGGTCCATATTCTGAGGGCTTCATGGTTTAGTGGAGCTAAGATGTCGCATAGGGAGGGTAGGGAATCACTCATGCGGCAGGTATGTGGTAAGTATCTACACTGTGCCAGGCCCCATTCGGGGCACGGATGGCTCCAGATTCCTGGTTGTCAAAAGAAAGGTATAGGCTTGGATAGGTGGGAAAAGCTTCCAGGAGTTGACACTGAAGAATGGATGGGTGGATAGGAAGCCATGCAGGCTGTCCTGTGCTTCGGGTCCCCAGACTCTAATCTCTTACTCTCCCATTTCTTTCCTTTTCCTCTTGTTCCAGAACTTGGTGGTCAAGCCAGACCAGCTGATCAAACGGCGTGGAAAGCTGGGCCTCGTTGGGGTCAACCTCACTCTGGAAGGCATTAAGTCCTGGCTGAAACCACGGCTGGGACAGGAGGCCACCGTGAGTACGGCTATAGGTTGGGGTGGAGGTGCTGTGGGAACAGAAGTGGATGTGGTCATCTCCAGATGAGCAGCCCTGTAGGCTCACTGCCTACTCGGCCACACTGCGGCCTGGGGAAGGCCACACTGCAGCCTTGGGTCCCGCAGAGCTGCCTGGTAGCAGGGCCAGTCTTGGTGCTCGCTCCCAGCTCTGCCATCAGTGAATGGCAAGATGGGCTGCAAAAGTAACCCCAGTCCAGTTCATGGCCAGGTAGAAATGGTCTGTTATTGGTTTGTTTGTTTGTTTGTTTATTTAGAGAGGGAGAGCAGGCGCGCAGGTGGGGGAGGGGCAGAGGAGAATCCCAAGCAGGGTCCACGCTGTTGGTGTGGAGCCCGACGTGGGGCCCCAACCTGAGCTGAGGTCGGACACTTAACTGACTGAGCCACCCAGGTGCCCCGGAAATGGTTTGTTTCTTTAACAGACCCATCACGGAGATGAGACTCTGAGGCTCATTCTGGGAAGTCCTTTCTTTTCTGTTTCCAGAAAGGGCACAGCAGCTTGTCGTGATGTGTATGCCTAAGAGGGCTGGCAAGAAAAAGTTGCAGAAGGCAGGTGCAGAATCTTTTAGGCAGAGACGTTATTAGACCAAGAGCCGAGGATGAGACTGGTAACACTGAAGAGGAAATTCAGTTCTTGGCTTCCCCCAGCTTGGTGATTAATGTCAACTCTGTAGATGAGAGAGCTGAAGTGAAATGTGGTTTAGGGAGGCTAGGAGAGGCTCAGAAATAAAATTGCACTTCTTTTCCTTTTTACTCCTGGACGGGGCTGGAGAACAGGTGAGGGGGAGCGGGCTGAGGCGGGCCTGAGGCCGGGAAGGGTGTGCTGTCCATGCACAGCTTTGCCCCATCTTGGGTGACTGTCACCAGGGCTGAGCTGTTCTCTTCTTTGGCCGTCCTGGATGCAGGGTGAGGATGACAACGAAGCTGTCTTCCTCTCTTCCTGGGCTCTCTCCAATCAGCTCTTTGTGGTAATTTCCCAGTTTTTGGCTCTTGAACTAAAGAGGGCCTCTTAAACTCGTATGTGGACCTGGGGCTGGAGGGATCTCTACTGGCCTTTTTGCTTGCAGGCCTTTGGCGAGAGGACAGCAGGACTAGGGGCTGAGTGGTGTCCCCAGAGAGGTCCTTGTGTTCTTTCTCCTCAGCTGCTGTTGGGAGGGGGCTGTCAGCCGTGTTGGGGCCGGCAACAGTGTCCGCCTCGGCAGGAGCGGCTCATTACCTCTGAGGGATCACTGTCTGGTCCCTGACTCAGCAGTGACGCACGCGGGCGGGGGGGGGGGGGTGGGCTTTGAGACACTCTGGGATGAAGGCTGTCTCGCCTCGGCAGCCGCCAGGGACCCACTCAAACTGATTAGCTCTGCAGGCCTGTTGTCCTCAGCCAGGAAAGTGTGCGTGAAGTTTTCCCCGTCAAGCTCTCCCTCCCCCCGCTCCCCCCATCCCTGCTGTTCCCAGGCCCAGACTTCTGTCCTTGGGCTGGGTCTCTCTGCTTGAGCTCAGGGATGGAGAGCCTTGATTTGTCTGTGCTCTTTAACTTGTGCTACTGATGGCAGGAGGGAGAGGAGTCCTGATGTCTGTGCTGTGGGGGCGGGGGCAACATTTGTTAGCCTAGCTCATTTGTCACCCTCCAGAGGAGGCAGAGAAAGAACGTGTGAGGTCAGTACACTGCAGTGTGGCTGGCAGTGGGTGAAAGAGTATCTCGTGAAGACTTCTTCAGCTTAGGGTCTGTGACCCCATTGCCCTGGTTTCTGGAAAATCTCTCTCTGCCAGATGTCGTGGCAGTAGTACCTGAGCCCCGGCTCTGGTGGGACAGCCAAGTAGAGGGAGCAGAGGGCAGTCCTCCTGCCCTGGGGGACAAGACCCGCTGGTCCATCTAAGCTTTATTTTTCTCAATCTCCATAGGTTGGCAAGGCCAAAGGCTTCCTCAAGAACTTTCTGATCGAACCCTTTGTTCCCCACAGTCAGGTATGTGTGACGTGACTCCAAGCCGGGTCTTCTCCCCCACTTTGTGTTTGTCGACTCTAAAATGATGAAAGGAGAAATCAAGCTGCTGGAGAAAAGTGAAAAGGACCAGACTCTCTGAGGGTCTGAGGGTGCCACGGAGCAGGGAGTCCAGAGATGAAGGGAAAGGCTTAGTTTGTAGCAGGGAGGAGTCAGGGCTGGTAACAGGGGACTTCTTGGTGCTGGGATGAGAAAGACTGGAAGGCAGGCACCCTCCCCCAGATCGGCTCACAGTGGCTGAGTCTGGACTGTCAGCTAGGCAATGGCCTCTGCTCTCCTCTTGTCCCCGAGGGGAAGACAGTAACTTTTTACATTTATTTATTTTGAGAGAGAAAGGGAGACAGAATCCCAAGCAGGCTTCCCACCGTCAACGCAGAGCCTGCCTCAGGGCTCAAACTCACGAACTGGCTCGTGACCTGAGCCGAAACCAAGAGTCAGATGCTTCACTGACTGAGCCACCCAGGTGCCCCTTTACTAGGGTTTTAGAAACGCACCCAAAGGGGTTGGGCTCGCCAGTTCAGTGCCCCTCCCCCACGTGGTACTGTCTTCCCCTGCAAGGCGGAGGAGTTCTACGTCTGCATCTATGCTACCCGAGAAGGGGACTATGTCCTGTTCCACCATGAAGGTGGGGTGGACGTGGGCGACGTGGACACCAAAGCCCAGAAACTGCTCGTTGGCGTGGACAAGAAACTGAATGCTGAGGACATCAAGAAACACCTCTTAGTCCACGCTCCTGAAGAGAAGAAAGAGTTGAGTGAGAGGGAGGGCAGGCAGGTGGCAGCGGGGGAGCGGGGAAGGTCGAGAGCTCCGGACACAGGGCAGGGAAAGCAAGGTGGTCTTCCCTGTGTGGGCATCCGCTGCCCTGCCCCAGCGTCTGGGTGAGAGGGAAGGCACAGCGCCTCCCTGTCCCAAGGAGGGGAGCAGGGGGCAGACAGGAGGCTGGCTCAGACTGAAATATGCCGTAAGCATCCCTCACCCCACTGGCCCTGTCTGTCTGGTACCAACACCTCTGGCTGCGTGCCTGACAGCTCCTTTCCGCCTCAGTGGCTAAAGAGCAATGTCCAGGGAGCAGGGCTTAACAGAGGGAAGCGAGAGGTTGGCAGGGCAGGCTTTGGGAAGAGGAGCTGTCAGTAAGAGATGGCCTCGGGGAGAGGGAGGTTTGGGACGTGCTGCCGAGCCTGTTCCCCCTCCCTGAAGATTGACCGTCCCTCTCTCCCTCCCCGCTCTAGGATTCTGGCCAGCTTTATCTCTGGTCTCTTCAATTTCTATGAGGATCTGTACTTCACCTACCTCGAAATCAACCCCCTTGGTAACTGGCTCTGCTGGCGTGGACCTGGGCAAAGGACAGTTATAACAGGGTCTCAGTGCCTGTGGTAACCCTGGCCTTGACGTTCGACACACCAGACCCCCCCTCCCCCCCACTCGTAGAGGGCACTACCGGGTGTGCGGTGTGTAGAGGGATGTCTGGGCTCGTGGAGTGCAGTCTCTCATTTCCGAGCTCTCAGAAGACAGCGATAATTCCTGTTTAACCACCTCCAGCTTTCTTTGCTCTTATTTTGTTCTGTGATGGGGAAGTCCTGATTTTGATTGGACTCTGCTTAGTGGCTATTCCTGGCAGGGGTTAGGCTGTTCTCCCAGGACCTGGGCTGCCCCTTCTCTGGTCTGACCGTTCAGGCCCTTCTTTCCTCTTCAGGCCCTTGGAGCACTCCCCAGGAGTTGGTCAATCATTGATCCCCAAGCTGGGAAGATCTTGGTCCAGGCCCCTCAGGCTGTGAGGGAGGCAGGTGGCATGAGCTGGCTCTGGCCAGGGCTGCTCAGGGCAAAGTCCAGATTCCAGATTCCATCTGGGGATGCAGCCCCTCTAATGGACCAGATGGCTGTTTGCTGACTTCATTAGTTAAACGACCCAGGGGTAAAGGGAAGATGGATGTCCAGTTAATGGGCAGTAAATGAATCCTGCTGGCTGGGGGCTCAGTGTACCCAGTGGTTTCCCACTCCCCCAGGCAACTAAGGCTTCTCCTGGCCAACCTCGAGAAACCCAGATATATACACCTAAGGGTTGGGGTGGGGGGGGGCCTCCCAACAGCAGCTCGTACCTTAACACTTTATGTTTTAGTGGTAGGGCTGTGGATGGGTGAATGGTTAGATATTTAAGGTATAGAGTGTAGCTTTTCAAAAAATGTTAAAAAATTGCCATGGCAACTAAACACGACATCCCTGTCACATTACCTGTAAGTCAGGGAAGGAGGGGAGTGGTCTTAATTAATTTATTTCTCTTTTAACGGGGGAAAAGCTGTGTGGAAGGGCCGTCCGGTTTCTTGCAGAGCTGGGCAATTGTTAGGTCTGGGTGGGACCCCGGGAGGTGGTGGTGGGGAAGCCTGTGGAGGGGTTTGGAGGTTGGTGGTAGACGCCTTTGCCGGGGGGGCTGGCATCTGAGTACCTCTGCTTTTCTCACAGTTGTGACCAAAGATGGCGTCTATGTCCTTGACCTGGCAGCCAAGGTAGATGCCACAGCTGACTACATCTGCAAAGTGAAGTGGGGTGATATAGAGTTCCCTCCTCCCTTCGGGCGGGAAGCTTATCCAGAGGTAAGGCTGGCTGCTCTGGGGAGGAGATGGAACGTGATGGGGACCTGGGGGAGGGTGACTAATCTCAGAGGAGCATCGGGCCCCCCCTTGTGTGCTGTTTATTTGGCAGGAAGGGAAGGTCGAGAGCCATTTAATTTTCTTAAAACCCCCAAAGGAGGTGGGGGTGGGAGTCAGCCAAGCCTCTGAATCCCGGCCAGAAATCCTTTTAGACTTCTCTCTCAATCAACCTCCCTGGGCTCTTAACTTGATTTGTTGATAATTCCGAGTGGATCTTGCTCATCCTGCCGGGGGAAGGTAGTTCTCTTGGCCACTTGCTGAGAATTTTAATTGCTCTTTCCCACCACATCATCTGAGAGGTCTTCACAGCAGGATTAGGCCTGTGAGTCATAACCCAGGCCAGGGCAAGAGGCTGGGCCGGAAGAAGGGGCGTGTGGTGAACCAGGCAGGCAGACATTGGGATTGGGGGCTGTTTAGAAGCAGGGTGACCTAGTGAGACTTGGGACTTGGGCAGAGGGTCAGGGACTTGAGGACAGAGAGAAAGGAGTTGGGAAGTTTGTCCCCAGGCAGCGACTGTGGCTATGGGTGGTTCTGGTCCTTGAGGACATCATCGTGTTTTGTCCCAGGTACTTAGGACCCTGCACAACCCCTCTCCCTGACCCTCTTGAGATAATGGAGGACCTCTTCATGTGTCTTCAGGGAAAGGGACAGGGTCCCAGGTGCTGGGACCTGGTGAAGGGGGTATCCTTAGGACCCACCTGTTGCTGTCTGGTCCCTAGGAAGCTTACATTGCAGACCTGGATGCCAAAAGTGGGGCGAGCCTGAAGCTGACCTTGCTGAACCCCAGGGGGAGGATCTGGACCATGGTCGCCGGAGGTGGTGCCTCTGTCGTGTACAGGTGACTGAGGGGCTACTGAAAGGATGGCAGCTGGGCCTACCCCGAGTCCATGTGTGCACAGCCTGGATGAGATTGCCTTACCTTGGAGTGGGGATGGGGGGGTCTTCATCTTCTCCCCTTGGCGTAAAGCAGGGCTCTGGTAAAAGCCTGCCCTGTACACTGTTCCCTGCAACTTTCTTACTTAAAAAAAATTTTTTTTAATGTTTATTTTTGAGAGAGAGAGGCAGAGCACGAGCGGAGGAGGGGCAGAGAGAGGGAGACATAGAATCCAAAGCAGGCTCCAGGCTCTGAGCTGTCAGCACAGAGCCCGACATGGGGCTTGAACTCATGGACTGTGAGATTATGACCTGAGCCGAAGTCGGACACTTAACCGACTGAACAACCCAGGCGCCCCTCTTATTTTTTTTTTTTAAGTTTATTTATTTGTTCTGAGAGAGAGAGAGAGGGAGAGAGTGGGGGAAGGGCAGAGAGAGAGAAGGAGAGCTAGAATCCCAAGCAGGCTCTGTGCTGTCAGCAGAGTCTAACGATCCCATGAACTGTGATATTCCGACCTGAGCTGAAGTCAAGAGTCAGACATATAAGTGACTGAGCCACCCAGAAGCCCCTTGTTTATTTTTATTTTTTAAAATCTTTATAGTTAGTGCTATGGGCTTCCTGCAGAGATACAATAAATGCAGAAAAGAACCCAATAGTAAACATTGCTTGGCTGTTTCCCCATCTCTCCTGCTAGTAGGTCACCACAGTGAACACGTTGCTGTGTGTCCTTCCAGCTGTTTTAATGCCTGTATAAGTATTCATACTTTAACAGTTTATAAGAATATTGGGATCATATTCCACAGTCTTTGCAGTAATTGGTTTTTCACTTAAAGCACAGTAGACATCTGTTCGTTTCTAGGCAGTAATCTGCCACGTTCCCTTCCAAGCCTGGCTGAGCTCTCCTCTAGTTGCAACCATTTTACTTCTCCGTTGGGCAGCCAAGCAGGGACTCCTGGAATATGTGATTCTTCTTTGTGTCGGGAGGTGCTCCTTGTTCCTTTTACTTAATGTTGTCAATCCAGGACCCCACTGTGGCTGGGGGCTGGCAGAGAGTGCTGCCCGGGAGAGCCTGATGCGACTTCAAGTGTGACTTCTGTGGACCTTGAGGGTCTGAGACCCGAGAGGTCGGTTCCATAAGCTGACTATGGGGCTTTCGGGGCATCTGTGTGTCCTCATCGGCACCAGGCTGCCACCCTCAGCCACTAGAGTCAGAATCAGCACTGACTTCCGTGTCTCCCTGACAGTGATACCATCTGCGACCTAGGGGGTGTCAATGAGCTGGCAAACTACGGGGAATACTCAGGCGCCCCCAGCGAGCAGCAGACCTACGACTATGCCAAGACGATCCTCTCCCTCATGACCCGGGAGAAGCACCCAGATGGTGAGACACACACGCTCCTTCCCCAGAATGGCCCATTGTGCCACAGTGGGAATAGCTTTGGGCGAGGAAGCACTGGGGTTGTGGTCCTGCTCCTTTGCGGCCTGGGGCTATTTAGCTTCTGGACCTCTGTTTCTCCAACTGTACAGTGGGCAGTGTGGCCTCTGTCAGATGGAGGCTGCGGGGAGGCAAGGAAGCGATATGTACATAAAGTTCTGTAGGCAGGTGCAAGGGAGGAGGTAGCAATGTGCTCTTACTGACTTGTAGAAACTCAGTTCTTAGTGGCCCACTTCTACACTCACTGTTTGGGCTGTGGGATTCCCAGCTTCACTTTACCGCCTGTCTAGTGTTTGGGGGCTACACATACCAGTTCCCTTTCCTTTGAGCCAATAGAGATTCCTACCAGGAGTATCCAGAAATTAAACCGGGTTTCTCAGTGGCAGCCAGGAATGACGTAGAGGTTCTGTGGGTTTGGATTAACCACCTGCTCAGTGGCATGGGTAATGGAGAGCTGAGTTGGTTAAGACTGAACGGATGTCAAGGGAGGTCAGCCTGCTCCCCAACCCACCCAGCCTCTGCACTGACACCTCCTAACAGTTGAAGGATCCGTGCTTAGAGAAGAGAGAACGCCCTCGGTTGGATTTCTGGTAGGATGTTCTACTTTTCTAGCCCTTTTTTGACCTCTCTTACTCCCAACACAGGCAAGATCCTCATCATTGGAGGCAGCATTGCAAACTTCACCAATGTGGCTGCCACATTCAAGGTAACCAGCCACCGGGGACCGTGTAGTCTCTGGGGAATGTGGGTTTGGGAAAAGCCAGGAAGGGAGGTTTCTGCAAGCAAAGTTTGAGGCAGAAGCAGGTTTCCATGACTTACCCAGCTGAGTAGGGGCTCTTGTCCCAGGGGCCCTTGTTGGGGATGCAGAAGACGCTGGGATAGATTTGGGTCTTCTCCAAAAGGTCAGAATGAGGAAAATGGATCGATGATCTGAGGCTCTTGCTCATCCAGCTGAGGCCTGTCAGCCTGGTCCCTGTGCACAGGTCAGGGGCGAGGGCACACAGTTCTGAGTGTGACTGCTGGTCAGAAAGGGCGACAGAGCTAACCTGGCTCAAGAGTCCTCAGGAGGCCATTTCTTGTTCTGTACTGTCTGACGCTCAGGGAATGTCCCTTCTGGTAGCGCATATTTGAGAATGATGGATAAATAAATGTCCACCTTGAAAGTCTGAGCTCTCATGAAGTGGGGGACCAGGCCTCATCAGTCTTGCCAAAAACAGAGTCTCTCTAATGGGTCCTGATTCAACAGACCAATCTGAAACAGGTGAACCTTGGCAGTTTTATTTTAACTTTTGAGCAACCCTATGACAAAGGCAGCCCTGTCGATATGGATGGTTACTTCTGGGAACAGCAACCAGGTGGCATGCCTTGGGGGACAGAAATTAGACTTCTGACCCAGGAGAGACCGCATTGGTGCACACCTGTTCATTCTCCCAAATTGTTTCCAGAGTTGATACCCATTGCAAGGGCTGTTCTCCAAAATCGCTGGAAGAAGCTTTAGTAGGACTTTGATATTTAAGTGGACTAGATCCTGATACTTCTGAGAACCCTTGCATAGGACCCTGGTCTAGATCCCCGCCACCTGCCCCCGGCTGCAATAAGAGATAACAAGAATGACTGGAGACGGCACCCTGTGCATTGAGGGGTGTGACTCCCAGGGACTCCAAACTGCTGCCCCAGCAACATCACAAGTGACTGCATATCCCGGGCCTTTCGGTTGCTTGTGCGTAGTCCAGTCCACACGTGTGAAATTCTTGACTGCCGGGGCCTGCCATGCTTCTTCGTGAGAAGCAGTCCTTGTTAGGTACACCTGGGATGTTCGTTCATCGTGATTATAAATAATTGCCTTATTTTTAGGCACATGTCTGTCGTCCCTTACTGCTTCCAGGGCATCGTGAGAGCAATTCGAGATTACCAGGGTCCCCTGAAGGAGCACGAGGTCACGATCTTTGTCCGAAGAGGCGGCCCCAACTATCAGGAGGGCTTGCGGGTGATGGGAGAAGTCGGTAAGATGGCGACCTTTTCTGTCCCCAGCGCTCTGTGCCGGGTCTTCGGCCACTTGCTTCTACTTCCAGTGTGTGCGCTCCTCTGATGCAGAGCTCGACCTGAACTTCACAATGGCTCAGAAAACATTTCCATTCAGCTGTTCATTTAACAAATATTTGTGGAACACCTGCTCTGTGTGGGCTGTGTGCCAAGCACTGGGGTTGCAGCTGTACATTTGACCGACAGTAATCCCTCGTGCTGTTAAAAACATTGACAGTAATGTCAGGTGGCGCTAGGTGACATGAAGGCAAACAAAGCTGAGTAAAGGATAGCTTGCGTGGGAGGGGACAGGGCCGGTTTTAATGGGGTGATTGGTGAAAGCCCCACCAAAACGGTGACATTTGAGCAGTGACCTGGAGGAGAGGAGAGAGCACTTAGCAGTGTCTGCAGAGAGAAGGCCAAGTTCCAAGGCCCTGAATGGGAGTGTGCTGCTGTGCAGGACCAGCAGGCAGGGCCGAGGGAGCGAGGGCAGGGTGTTGGCAGGTAAGGGTGGGAGGCAGTGGGAGCTATGTGGGACTGGTACAGGTACGGGGGAGCACTTGGCCTTGACCCTGGGCTGGCAGCCTCTGGAAGACTTTGAGGAAGTGGCACAACTTGATTTTGGGTTAGAAGGGTTGTTTTGGCTGCTGGGTGGAGCTCGGGCTCAGGGGCAGGAGGGTGGAGACCACTTGGGCTGTGGGGGGAGAGATGGGGACGATCGGTTAATTGGTAGAACAAGAGAGCAGAGTGCAGACCTCATTGCTAGGAGCACTTATGTGGGGAGCAGGGATTCACATGAAGCGTTGGAGGGGTGACAGACGCGTGCCATGCCCTTTGATTGGAGGGGCAAAATCTTGCCATCTTCCCATTTTTGCAAATCTGGTATCCGTGGCAAATAGGAACCTGCCTCAATCACCTGAAGGGGTGCCAGGTCCTCGTTTTCACCTACAGCTGAGTTCCTGCCATGGGCCCAGCCTTCGGGACAGCATGGTGAATGTTAGTCACGGTCTGGCCATTAAACTCACAGAACATTAAATAAGTAAACACTTACTAAGAGGTTGATCCCTCTCAGTTAGGGATGTGTACAGTGAAGTGGCAGGGGAGACGGAGGAGGAGGTGGCGAGTGACGAGGGAGCTCCACACAGAGGACCGAGGGGGGCTGGAGCCCCGAGGAAATGAGCCCAAGGCTCAGGCACAGAGGCCAGGCCAGGCGGAAGTTGAGGTTGAGGGATGGGAGGGCCAGGGTCTCGCTGCCCACAGCAGGACGGTGCTTGTGGCTGCACTTCAGGGTGTCGGTAAAGCCAGGTCTTGCTCTTATCAAAGCAGGTGGTCTTTGTGAAGATTTGTTTGGTGGTAAAAATATGACGGTTGGTCTATCCTGGATAATTGGCCTTGTGCAGAAGGCACTAGATGCCAGGCAGGGCCCCCTGCAGAGAAGTGTGGACGTGGACACTTATTTGAAGACTTGAATGGTGGATTCTTTTCTTTACTCACAGGGAAGACTACTGGGATCCCCATCCATGTCTTTGGGACTGAAACTCACATGACAGCCATTGTGGGCATGGCCCTAGGCCACCGGCCCATCCCCAACCAGCCACCCACAGCGGCCCACACTGCAAACTTCCTCCTTAATGCCAGTGGGAGTACCTCGGTAGGTGCCCCCTCTCCTCTGCCTTAAAACCTGCCTTGTCATCTTTGTTACCCTCTCCTACCTCCCTCCCATCCAGGACACAAGTGCCCCTCTTCTGTTCCTAGTCGTCTGTGGGCATTGGACAAAGACGGGCTGGTTTCTAGATCTCTGCTGGGTTTTTTTCTGCCCAATCAAGGTAGTATAATGGAAAGCCTACCGGGTTTTATTAGTTTAGTTTAGTTTAGTTTCTTAAGTAAGCTCTTTACCCAACGTGGGACTTGAACTCACAACCCTGAGATCAAGAGTCTCATGCTCCACAGACTAAGCCAGCCAGATGCCCCAAGACCAGGGGTTTTTAAATCAGACTGGAGTTCAAATCCTGTTGAGAGAGAGACCTTGGCAGGTGTCTTACCCTCCAGAGCCTCAGTTTGCTTATCTGTGACATAGAACAATACTAATTCCTATCTCAAAAGGGTTGTTGTAGTAGTACTTTTGCAAGCACTTAGTAGAAGATAGTGCTGTACAGGATTCTTATTACCTGATTTCTTTGGGGTCTTAAGGCTCCAAAGCTCAAGGACTAATAGTTCTTTTTCCCAGTTGCTACCTGTGACTCTTATCATGTCTCCTTGTCCCACCCCAGACTCCAGCCCCCAGTAGGACGGCATCTTTTTCTGAGTCCAGGGCTGATGAGGTGGCACCCGCAAAGAAGGCCAAGCCTGCCATGCCACAAGGTAAGTGGCAGCCAGCAGATTCAGGCACTCCCTGTCTGCCTGTCCTTTCTGGGCCCTGCTGGGGTGGGCCCTGCTGGGGTGCCGGAACATGGTTTGGGCTGTGCTGTAAGAGTGTGCATGGCACATGGGCCAAATGGACACAAGGACATGAAGAGTTGAACCTTCCTGAGCCTTTCTGTGGGCTCCCCATGCTGCACCTGGGTCACCTCGCTCCCCACTGTCTTCCCCTCTGTCCCCTTACTTCCGTGGGGGTGTGTGAGGTGGCGAAGGAGACAGGGTGACAGAAATACCTGGGGGTGGCAAGGCCTCCCAGACTCCACTTCTTTTTTTTCTTTCCTTTTTTTTTTTTTTAATGTTTATTTATTTTTGAGAGAGAGAGAGAGACAGAACATGAGTGGGGTAGGGGAAGAGAGAGAGAGAGGGAGACACAGAATCCAAGGCAGGCTCCAGGCTCTGAGCTGTCAGCACAGAGCCTGACTCAGGGCTCAAACTCATGAACTGGGAGATCATGACCTGAGCCGAAGTTGGTCATTTAACTGACTAAGCCACCCAGGCGCCCCTCCCAGACTCCGCTTCTAAGTGGAGAGCAGGAGCCTAGAGCTGGTCCAGCAGAGCAAGGGCCCTCACAGTGGTTCCTGCCCGCCCAACCTCTTGGGGCTCCTACAAAGACCCCCCTTCCTGTGAGCCCACCGTAAGAGCACACGTCATTTACCAGCCCATCCGCAGTTTGCCTTCTGTGTCTGTCCGTCCTCTGGTTCATCAGATGCGACCCCTGCCACCACCCAGCTCTTACAGCCAGTGTTAATTAATGCAGCCCCTTCCTGGTACAGGAAGTCTGCACTTGAGGCATTTTGGGAAATAGTTACACTGGCTCCAGGCACTCAAGATTGTACACTGTTTCCCCGCAGTCCCCAAACCAGCAGCTTTGTCCACAGAATGACAAGTTCAACCCTACGATAACCTGATCCTCTTACTGGGCTTCATGGGGACAAAACGGGATTGGCATTATAAGGGTGTGATGGGGCCAGCTGTCCCTCCACCAGGCCTGGGGGCTCTGGTGTTCAGCACACCTTCCAAGCCTTCTAGCTCCTCCTGCCCCCTCTCTGCCCCTTTGGCCCTTTGCTCTCTCTTGCTTCTGCTGTGCTGATCAGCACTCTCTCCTCTTCAGTCGGCTTCACTCCTGTCTATTGTGGAATAGACAAGACTTGGTGAGGGCGTCAGCCTTATGAGGCTTGTCCTTGGGATCCTTCCCTTTTCCCACCCTCTCCCTCTAAAGCCTCCAGCTACCAGCAGGTGACTCAGTTGCCTTGGTCATTTTCTTTGACAGATTCAGTCCCAAGTCCAAGATCCCTGCAAGGTAGGATGCCCCTGCCCCTGCCTCGCCCCAGCTCTGTGTGTGGCTTTGTTAGTGGGTTATAGTCTTAACTGTGTGCTTTGTTTCCCCCCCAAGTCCTAGTCCTTGCTCTCCCTCCCCTTCCCACCCCTGCTTAGTCACTCCCACCCCCACTCAGCACTCTCCTGGCCGGCTGTCTCTGGCTCTACACTCAGGACAGGACATGGCATGGAGCGCAGGAGCAACAGCTGGGCCCAACGCCTTGGAGAGTAGGGGTGGTGCCTGCTGAGGAGGGAGGGGAGTCCTGGGAAGGAGGGAGCCATGGACACTGAAATGGGGTGGAGGGTGGTGGCAGCACAGGCGCACGGAGGGCAGCCTCAGCTCTCCCGATTCCCATCTGGGTCTCATGGTCTCTTTTCCTACCAAGCCTCACCCCTGCCCGCTGCATCTCTGAGCTCTTAGTGCCAGCCATGGGTTTAGATTTCTCTGGGTTTTTGGGGAAGACAGGCTGGACAAGGGGAGATGTAGAAGCCTGGATGGATGTGCAGTAAATCTGTGGAGGGGATCTGGGTTTGGTCTGGTGAATGAGGTCACTGCTTACGAGGGACATTTTCAGTGCTCACTCACACGTTCACGCAAAGACACCTTCACCTGTTGCCTAAAGTGAATGGATTCATTGCTTCAAAGTGTCAGGGCTTCTGCTTCTGCTTGACTTTTTGACTTTCACAGCTATGAGAGATTTTGCTCCAGGGGAGGGGGAAAAAATTTCTGATGATGACCTTTGATACCTTGCTAAGGGGAGGGGAAGGGGCACCTAGGCTAGAGTCAGGTATCCCCCCGGAAAGGCCAGGAATGCAAACCTCTGACCATCTGCCTTTAATCCCTCTGGTTCCTGTCTCTGGCGAGATCCTTTATTACCTGAATGACCCAAGCACTGTGCCGAGAGAACAGGGGTCTACTCCAGTTCTGAGAGCTCTTCACCCAAGGGGTGGGCTTATCTTATTGTTAGTTCCTGAGCCAGACTTCGGAGGGAGAGGAGGACAAATAGTGCAGCCAACAGGGGCGTCTGGTGGGGGTGTTAGGCCTGCAGCAGGGGTTCTCTGAGGCCCTTGCTGCTGGTTAGCTGAGGATGACAGCCTTCTCTGTGCTCTAATTCTGTGCCTTTCACGCTGGAGGTACAGTTGGGCCTGTAGAGATTCCAGGCTTTGTCCCCTTTCTGTAGTCTTTTGGGTAGACAGATGTGTGTATGTGTGCTTGCTCGCACTCTGACTTGGGTCCGTCTGGGCCCCCCTCCTGCGAGGGTGGGGAGGGGCCAGGCCACCCTGGTTTGTATCTCCCCTCCTCCTTTGCACAATTGAGCTGCACCTTAAATTAGTATATAATCTGGCTCTGATGCTAGATGACAGGATCTCTGTCACTTGTCATCTCCAAGCTTCCGGTTCCTGGGACTGGGAAGTGAGGGTACCGGATTAGGTGGCTTCCTTTGTTCTGTGATCCCGTGTCTTGTGAGAACCCAGATGGGTCCGGTGACAGTAAGTCCCAGGTATTTGGAACAGCAGGAGCCTTGTGCTATGGGAAGCTTACAGCTGGGAGGGAAGAAGCAAGCCTGTGTAGGGATGAGAACCCCACATGCCTTGGGAGAGTGATCTTAAATTTATTAAATCACATCTTGAGCCTGATTAGCAAAGCCCACACTAGACTAGTACACTAGGTTAATTAATACCAGATGGCCACGGAGCTCAGTGCATTGATTTCCCTGGGGGAGCTGAGAACCTCCCTGGGGGGCTACTTTCCTCCAGCAGGACTTGCAGAGAAGGGAGAGTCCGGTCACCTGCCTGCAGGGTGGTGAAGGAGCGTTTCCCTTCAAGGCATGGAAGCATTTCTGAGCCTTTTTCCCCCCCCTTCTTTTGCCTCTCCTTTCTGCCCTGTGGGACCAGCCAGAGCATTGTTCTGATCAGGAAAGGGCCAGAGGGAGGAGGGCAGGAGGAACAGCACAGAGAATGTGGGGAGGTGCTGAGAGCCAGTGTGCTTAGGCCAGAACCTCAGGTAGAAAGAGTAAGGCCATGGCCAGCCTCTACTTTGGACCTACACTGACCTAGAATCATGAGGATTTGGATCCTGACCCAAGCTGATTTATGTCCAGCTTTAGAGGTGGTGATTGTTGGGTTGTTTAAAATCCTGCAGGTACTAGAATTAGGAGAGCTTAGTTTTTTCTTGGTGACTTTAAAAATAATTTATCAAGCCTTTGTTGGCATATAAGCAAAATGCTGATTATACTCTTTTCCTGTGAAGGTGAGCAGGTCCTGTAGGGATTCTCTGCCTGTGGACCTGTTCTCTGCATGGGAGTCCTTTCTGTGTTCGTTGCTAGCTCTTTACCAGCCAGGCAGGTCCTCTTAGCTCTCTTTGCTCTCTCTGCCCCCTCTTTCCAGAAAAAACGAGGCACCTCTTCCCCAAGTTCTCAGAACCCCATCCTCTTGACGTTGCTCTGCGGTGGTGATGAGCGCCCCTCCCTGGACTGGGCATGGAGGGGTGTGGCAACCCCTGAGGGCCCCCCGGGGGTGTGTGTTCTGGGTGCACTCGCTGTGTCTTTGCCCACCAGGAAAGAGTGCCACCCTCTTCAGCCGCCACACAAAGGCCATCGTGTGGGGCATGCAGACCCGGGCTGTACAGGGCATGCTGGACTTTGACTACGTCTGCTCCCGAGATGAGCCCTCCGTGGCCGCCATGGTGTACCCTTTCACGTGAGTCCCACCAGGGCGGGAAACTAGAGATGGCTGCCAAGTGGGATTTCCTCATCTCATCCCCCTCACTAAGAGCTGGGGGGAGCCAGCAAGATTATCCGCTTGGCTGGGGAAGCACCTGCCATCCCAGACTGGGGCGATCCATATTCCTGGGGGATCTTTTCCCCAGAGTTTGGAACTCTTTGAGGACAGAGGCCCTGTCTTTCCACCTTCTAGATGAAGCTCCTCCCTTGGCTCCGCCCTCCCCAGCCCCGACAGTTTGGGGCTGTCCTGACCCCTCCTCCTTCTCTCTCACAGCGGGGACCACAAGCAGAAGTTTTACTGGGGTCACAAGGAGATCCTGATCCCTGTCTTCAAGAACATGGCTGATGCCATGAAGAAGCACCCAGAAGTAGACGTGCTGATCAACTTTGCCTCTCTCCGCTCAGCCTATGACAGTACCATCGAGACCATGAACTACTCACAGGTAGATCACTGGGTCCTGGGGTGGGGAAGCAGGGAAAGCCCTTGCGTGGTGTCAGCCAGCACCGCCACCTGGGCTAAAGGGCTTGGCACTCGGGACTGGCTGGCGATCGAAAGTGGTTGGATACACTTGATCTTCGGAAGGTAGGGTTAGGGAGGTAGGGTGGTAACTGAGGGCGGGCAAGCCAGACAGGGCTGCTTACCTGGGCTAACAAAGAGTCCGTTCAGTATCATCTACCTCTGCCAGAACCTCCCTGTGCTGCTAGGACTGGCTCTAAGAATAGAATCAAAAGCAATTTCTTATGAAGTCATTACATATTTATTACAAAGAAAACTTAAATACTGTTAAATAAAAAGAAGAACATAAATGCTTCAGTTAAGTAAGTCCTATTTCTCAGAAACACCGTTGCCAACATTTGAGTGTATCCTTATCGGTACCTTTTTCTGGATTTGAACAGGTGGAATAATACTGCATGTAACTATTTTGTAATCCATTGTTTTCAGTTACTTTTTCTACATCAATAAATATTTATTGGCAACATCGGTTTTGCTTTTTCAGGTCTTATGGTGAGCATCTTAGATGAACATTTGCATATATCCTTAATTATTTCCCCAGCACAAATGTCTAAACCAGTCAGACTGTTGCATCAGAATGTACAGATTTGAAAGCCTTTGTTTGATCCATCCTGCCCAGGTGCCCTCCGGAAAAATTGTATGGACATAATCTCCATCACTAGTCCAAGAATGCCTGCTTCCCTGTACCCTGGCCAACACTTGAATGTTTGCGTTATAAAAACACATATTTGACGAGTGATAGGCATTCTACTTAACTTGTGTATCTTTGATGATTAACTAAGATGAACTTTCAAAAACATTTATTGACCATTTATATTTTATGAGTTGCTCTCCCTTCCTTTTTTTCTGTTGAGGTATTTGTCATTTTTGTTACTGATTTGTACGAGCCTTTATATTTTTTTTAACATTTTTTTAACGTTTATTTTTGAGAGAGAGAGACAGAGCACAAGCGGGGAGGGGCAGAGAGAGAGGGAAACACAGAATCTGAAGCAGACTCCCAAGTTCTGAGCTGTCAGCACAGAGCCCAACGCAGGGCTTGAACTCACGAACTGTGAGATGGTGACCTGCCAAAGTCAGATGTTCAACTTACTGAGCCACCCAGGTCCCTCTGTACGAGCCTTTATAGATTAAGATATTGATTCTTCTGTTCAAAATGATTGTCTGGTCCCAGACTGGCCTAGTTCAGCTTATGATGGGAGAATGTAAACTTTTGTTCCCATCTCAGTGAAACAAAAACAAAAACACACCTGCTGAAAATGAGTTGTTTTTTTATTCTTGAGCAAAGGTTAACAGACTATAGCCTAAGGGTCAAACTTAGCTCTCTGTTTTTATAAATAAACTTTTATTGGAACACAGCCATATTCATTCATATACATGTTGTCCATGAGTGCCTTCATGCTACACAGGCAAAGTTTAGTAGTTACTGCAGAGACCATATGACCGACAAAGCCAGAAAAAGTTTGCTGGCCCTGAGAGCCAGATAGAGATGGTTCTTGATCTTTCCTGCCCAACCCTCCTCCCCAACCCCCCCACCCCTACCCCTTCTGGCTTTCTCCCCCAGCCCAGTCTCTGGTCTGTGTGTGGAAGCAGCTCGTGTCCCGTGCTGGCCCTGGGACATAGAGTCGGAGACTCAGAGAGTACAGTGGAGAAAGCTGTAGATACTTGCTTTATGAGCAGGCATCAGGACAGGTGGGGGGGACAGGTGGGTCTGAGTCTTGAGGGTTTTTGAATGGGAGAGAATGTAGCCGCTTTGACGGTCATGGGTTTTCAGAAACATTTATTCCTGCTTAGGTTACTGAGTTACTGTGGTGTTAACCAATGGAGATTGGTTTCGGGTATCTATGCCTCTCGCCTCTCCTTTTGGAAGAGGATTGGAGTGATGAGGCTGGGAACAGAGGTCTATGGGAGGAAGGGGTGCATACTGTTAACATTACTTTGTTCTTAGAGCCTGGAAGGGGGCATGGAAGGTTGGTCCTGTATAGGTTGCTGCCTCGTTGCTTCATCTGAGGCACAGAGTTAACAGGAAGGGACTGTTCTTTAGATCCGGACCATTGCCATCATAGCTGAAGGCATCCCTGAGGCCCTCACAAGGAAGCTGATCAAGAAGGCAGACCAGAAGGGAGTGACCATCATTGGACCTGCCACTGTGAGTGTCCTTTTCCAGAAACCCTTTTCTTTCTTTCTTTCTTTCTTTCTTTCTTTCTTTCTTTCTTTCTTTCTTTCTTTCTTTCTTTCTTTCTTTCTTTTTAATGTTTATTTATTTTTGAGAGAGAGACAGCGTGTGCATGGGGGAGGAGCAGGGAGAGAGGGAGACCCGGAATCTGAAGCAGGCTCCAGGCTCCCAGCTGTCAGCACAGAGCCCGACTCGGGGCTCGAACTCAGGAACTGTGAGACCATGACCTGAGCCGAAGTCAGATACTCAACTGACTAAGCCACCCAGTTGCCCCAAGCCTTTTAAGTTCAAGGCTGTCTTATAAAGTTCTGGGCCCACAGAAAACTAAGTTGTTGACTCTTCTGTTTCCCTGTTAGGTTGAAAAGATTCAGAGAGTACCTATTGAAAGTGCATATCTACTTTAACGGGCCATATCTACTCTCTGCAGGCCATGTCACTTTTATAGTTTTAAGGGGCTAACTGGGAGATTTTCTCTGTCCACCTCCATACAACCATAGCATAATCTTTATTACTTTAATTGTAAACCAAAGGAAAATCTACCTAGGGGTTTTATGTGCCCAAAGGTCTTCAACATAGAAAGAAACTGCTCTGTGACTATTTTGTTGTTGTTTTTACTTAGTGGTTGAGTTAAAATTTTGTCCGAAGCTAAGATCTTTTAGTTAAGCAAGGGGCCTTTCATCTCAGAGGCAAGGGTGATTTTGAGCAGAGGCATACACCTGTGTTTCACACTTTAATGGGTGCTGTCACCCTTTTAGAGCCAAGGTGACTTAACCCCTGAGTATACATATCTGAACGTGCAGTAGTAGTGAGCCGTGTTTTACAAGTAAGGTTCTCTTTTTTTCCGCATAATGTCGCTCGCGGGAGAGATGAGATTCTTAAGCCAGAAACTCAGTGTGTAGGTGTTAACTCTCTTGGAACATTTTCTCCCCGTCCTGACCAGAGGGGGTTGAGCAGGTAGTGTTGGGCTTTGGGATTCTCCTGAGCTCTGTGGGGAGCTTACCTTTCCTCCCTGACTGCTGTTTCTGCCCTTGCAGGTTGGAGGCATCAAGCCTGGGTGCTTTAAGATTGGGAATACAGGTGGGATGCTGGACAACATTCTGGCCTCCAAGCTGTACCGCCCTGGCAGTGTGGCCTACGTCTCACGTTCTGGGGGCATGTCCAACGAGCTCAACAATATCATCTCTCGGACCACTGATGGCGTCTATGAGGGTGTGGCCATTGGCGGGGACAGGTGATCAGCTGGGCCAAGGCGGGCCTCTTACATTTGGGAGGGGCAGGCTGGGAGAGGGGAGCGGGATCCTCCAATCTCTGCTTGCTACCACTGAGTTAAGTTCATAAAACGGGCCATCTCTACCCTGTCTCAGGTCTGACATGGGCATAATATCAGAAGAAAACAGGAAAAGGTGTTTTTCAAAGGTATTTGGGCTTTGGGGGTAATTCTGTACGCTGTCTCTGTGTTGTGGCCATAGGGAGGCATTAGAGTGCAGGGGTTGGCAGGACCAATTCTGAAATCAGACCATGGGGTTCGAGTCCCAGTTGCTCTGTTTACCAGGGAGGCGTTCTGGACAGGTCCCTTACCTTCCCTGGAGCTCTAGCATCCTTACAGATCACGTGGGTAAAACAATAGCACCCACCTCATGGAGTCGTTGGGAGGATTTAGTGAGGTGTTTCTAGAAGGTAGCCTGGCACTTAGCAAGTACTCAGCAGGTGTTAACTGTAGTTGGTAATACTGAAAGGAAGAACTGTTTCTTTACTCTCTACCATGACCACACTCACACTTCTGGCTACCAAATGTTGGGATTTTTTTCCCCCATACCAAGCAGTTCTCCAGTTCTCTGCAGATACCAGCTGGGTGTTCTACAGTTCATTTCAGTTTTGACAGTATCTACTTGGAGTCAGCACCAGATCCCACAGGTGAAGGGCCCAGTCCCACAAGACTGCCCCCACTTCAGATGCCAATCATGAGTCTGGGCTTCCGGTACTCCTGAGCAACTGGCTATACACTGGGGGTCCCTGTGCCCCACTTCTTGGGTTGGTAATTGCTAGAATGGATTGTAGAACCCAGGAACAATCAGATAAAAGAAATGCATAGGGCAAATTATAGGGGGCAGTACATGGAGCTTCTATGTCCTTTCTGGGCATGCCACCCTCCCAGCACCTTGGTGTATTCCCCAACCCACAAGCTTTCCAAACCCCTTTCTTTAGGGATTTTTATGGAGACTTCCATCATGTAGGTATGATTGTGATTATTAATTCAATCTCTAGCCCTTCTCCCTTCCCCATAGAGTGGTGAGTAGGGCTGAAAATTCCAGGACTCTGATCATGTCTTGGTCTTCTAAAAAAATTTTTTTAATGTTTATTCATTTTTGAGAGAGAGATAGAATGGGCAAGGAGCAGAGAGAGAGAGAGAGAGAGGGAGAGAGAGAATCTGAAGCAGGCTGCAGGCTCTAAGCTGTCAGCATGGAGCCTGATGCGGGGCTCAAACCCACGAACCATGAGATCATGACCTGAGCCAAAATTAGACGCTTAAGCGACTAAGCCACCCAGGCGCCCCATGACTTCAAGGTCTTCTAGAGACCAGCCCCCATCCAGGAACTATGCAGGCATCCACCAAGTTGCCTTGTGAGAACAAGACACTCCTGTCACCCGGGAAATTCCAACAGACTCAGGAGCTCTCTGTAGCACCCCTGTCACTCAGAAGATTACAAGGGTTTTAGGAGCTCTGCATCAAGAACTGGGGCCAGAGACCCAGTAGATATTTCTTATTTCACAAATAGCATACTCATTGTATTTGTCAGTGGGAACAGTAATAGTAATTAGTAGGGTCATCAATAGGGTACTATTTTGGAGTAATGCCTAGTACTTAATACCATAACATGCGTTAGCCATTGCTTTTTTTTTCTTTTTTTAATGTTTATTTTATTTTTGAGAGAGTATGAGTGAGGGAGGGACAGAGAGAGAGGGAGACAGAGAATCCCAAGCAGGCTTCACGCTGTCAATGCAGAACCCGACTTGGGGTTCGAACTCAATGAATCTGTGAGATCATGATCTGAGCCAAGATACAGAGTCAGACATGTAACCACCTGAGCCACCCAAGTGCCCCAGCCGTTGCTATTCATTAATACTGCTGCTGCTGTTTGCCTCAACCAGACGCTGTTGGGAGAGCCTGTTACCTTGTTCATCTCCTGGCTCTCCCCTGTCATGTCAGATGGACTTCCCGAGTGAGGAAGGTCTCTTGCCCAAGTCTTGGGGGCTATGGCCTGTGGGACCCTCGTCGCTGGTGCTCCCTGACAACGGGCTCCGGCTCAAATAAGTCTGGGCAGTTTCACTGTCCTCTTGGGATTTAAAATGCTCTTGAAGATCTGTAGAGAAGCATCCTTTGCCTTAAACAATCCTTTTGTAAACTCCTAAGACAGGAGAAAAAAAAATACAGGTGACCCTCGAACAACATGGGTTTGAACTGCACGGGTCCACTTATAATATGCAGATTTTTGAAAATATAGTACAGCACTCCACATTTATTTTCTCATGGTTTTGTTAATAACATTCTCTTTTCTCTAGCTTACTTTAGTGTAAGAGTACGGTATATAATGCATAAACATACAAGATGTGTGTTAATTGACTGTTTTTGTTACCAGTAAGGCTTCTGGTTAAGAATAGGCTATTAGGGAGGTGCCTGGAGGGCTTGGTCGGTTAAACGCCCGACTCTCAGTTTCAGCTCAGGTCATGACTCACAGTTTGGTGAGTTCGAGCCCTGCATTGGGCTCTGTGCTGACAGTGCGGAGGCTGCTTGAGATTCTCTCTCTCTCTCTCTCTCTCTCTCCCTCTCTCTCTCTCTCTCTCTCTCTCTCCCTCTCCCTGTCTCTTTCTCTGCCCCTCCCTTACTCATGCTGTCTCTGCCTCTCTTAAATAAAGAAACTTAAAAAAAAAGTCTTTAAGAACAGGCTATTAGGGGGCTCCTGGGTGGCTCAGTCAGTTAAGCATCTGACTTTGGCTCAGGTCATGATCTCATAGTTCATGGGTTCGGGCCTGGTGTTGGGCTCTGTGCTGACAGCTCAGAGCCTGGAGCCTGCTTCAGATTCTGTGTCTCCCTCTCTTTCTGCCCCTCCCCTGCTCACTCTCTGTCTCTCTCTCAAAAATAAATATTAAAAAAAAAAAAGGATAGGCTATTAGTAGTTAAGTTTTTGGGGAGTCAGAAGTTAGTTTGATTTTCAACTGCATGTGGTGGAGGGTTAGCGTTCCTAACACCCACATTGCTCAAGGGTCAACTATGTATATGGACCTATATATAGACCTAGCAATAGCCTGCCTATCCTGGGACATCAGGTGGCACACTGTATTATCTATTACTGTGTTCGAAGAAAATCATGCAAACCAAGTGACTTCAAACTATAGTAAAACACTCATGGGACACCTGGGAGGCTCAGTTAGTCGAGTGTCCGACTCTTGGTCTCAGCTCAGGTCATGATTCCAGGGTCATGGGATCAAGCCCCTCTCTCTCTCTAGAATAAAGGTTTGAAACAACAAGAAAACCCCACATTTGTCCTTATAGTTTCCGTGGGTCAGGATTCAGGGCAGCTCAAGTGGGCATTTCTGGCTTGGGGGAGGGGTGGGTTGCAGTGACGTGTGAGGTGTCAGCGATGCTGACGGCGGGCCCGAGGTGGACGTCGCTCATCCACAGGGCTGGCAAGGTGGTTCTTCTCTGTGGGCTTCTCCACAGGCTGCTTAATGTCCTCAGGACATAATGGCCAGCATCCCCCAGAATGAGCAGTTCAAGACAGAGTGCCAGACAAGCTAGTCTTTATAACCCTGCCATGGAAGTCACTGTCCTAGAATCGCTTCTGCCACATTTTGTTTATTAGAAGCTAATCATTAAGTCTGACCCGTATTCAAGAGAAGCATGAGGTTCTACCTTCTTAAGAGAATTTGCAGCCATATTTTATTTAGTTATTATTTTAGAGAGAACATGCGAGCAGGAGGGAGGAGCAGAGAGGGAGAGGGAAAGAAAGAGAATCTGAAGCAGTCTTCACGCTTAGCTCGGATCCTGACATGGGGCTCCATCCCATGACCCTGGGATCATGACCTGAGCTGAAATCAAGAGTCAGACGCTCAACTGACTGAGCCACCCAGGCGCCCTGCAGCCATATTTTAAAACCCCCAAACATGTGCTCTCCAATCATCTCTTACTGCCAAGCGAACCTCCCCTCCCTGCCTTCTCTTCCCTTGTGCCTCATTTACTTATCACCCTCCCCACCCCCGCCATTATTCTTGAGGCATCTGTGGGCCTTCACCGGACACCCACACTCACGAAGAACCTCAGAGCATTCCTGGTACCAGCATGCTTCCCACACATGTACACACACCTCCCCGAGCCTCCTGACCCTGTGTGTTCTCTCTGCTGTCACCAGGTACCCTGGCTCAACATTCATGGATCACGTCCTACGTTACCAGGATACGCCAGGTGTCAAAATGATTGTGGTTCTTGGAGAGGTGAGTTTTGGGTTTCTTTAGAGAGAGTGGTCGTGATCGGGGGAGAGGGGCAGAGGGAAAGAGATACCTAAGCAGGCTCCATGCTCAGCATGGAGCCCAACATGGAGTTCAGTCCCATGACCCTGGGATCATGACCTGAGCCCCTGTTTTCTGTTTGTTTGATTGATTTTAATTTTTTTTTTTAACATTTATTTATATCTGAGAGAGAGAGTACATGTGCACGCAGGGGAGGGACAGAGAGAGAGAGAGACAGAAGATCTGAAGCAGGCTCCATGCTGTGAGCACAACTTGATGTGTGGCCCAAACTCATGACTGTGAGATCACTAACTGAGCCGAAACCAAGAGTCGGATGCTTAACTGACTGAGCCACCCAGGCGCCCCAGGTTATATATAACGTAAAGTGACGGTCCCTGGTAATTCCGCTCCCTGCCTAGACTCTGGGGCTTAGAGGTTGTCACTGTTAACACTGAAAAAGTTCTTGCTTCTTGGTGTCACAAGACATTTTAGTGCCAATAGGGGGCGCCTGGGTGGCTCAGTCGGTTGGGCGTCTGACTCATGTCTCATGATCCGACTCAGGTCATGATCTCACGGTTTGTGGGTTTGTGGGTTCGAGCCCCGCATCAGGCTCTGTGCTGTCAATGCAGAGCCTGCTTCAGATCCTCTGTCTCCCTCACTCTACTCCTCCTCCAGCCTCTCTCTCTTTCTCAAAAATAAACATAAAAAAAATTTTTTTTAAATAAAGAAAAACATAAAGAAGAAACTTTTGGCTGGCCTTGGTCTCTTGGGAAGTGCATAGCTGGAGTAAGAAGTGTACTTTTTTTTGTTTGCTTTTTTATGTTTATTTTTGAATGAGAGAGAGAGAGAGAGAGAGATGGAGCACCATGGTCGGGGGGTGCGGGAGAGGGAGACAGAATCTAAAGCAGGCTGTAGGCTCTGAGCTGTCAGTACAGAGTTGACATGGGGCTCGAACTCCTGAAACTGTGAGATCATGACCTGAACCACCTGAGTCGGATGCTGAACCGACTGAGCCACTCAGGTGTCCCAGAAGTGTACTTTTTTAGTTTGAGAGAGTCCTGGGACCTCTGTCTCTGCCTGTGCCTCTGAGCAGGTCAGATCCAATCAGATTAGATTCTGGTTAGATCAGGGACTTCAGAGGGTACCCACTGCCCTTTCACAACTCTTCCTTGCACCCCATCTCAATTTTCCAGGCTATTATTTGACCAAAGCCAGCGTCTCTTCATTTTCTAGCCAAGTTGTCAGTTAGGACTCTTGGTGCCTCTGAGCCCTGCCTGATTTGGAACAGATTTTCCTGCTGCGGTGCTGCCCACAGCAACTCTGGATGGGTTCCACTAACTAATGGGCTTTTTTTTGTTCCTTGGCAGATCGGAGGCACTGAGGAATATAAGATCTGCCGGGGCATCAAGGAGGGCCGCATCACCAAGCCCGTGGTCTGCTGGTGCATTGGGACCTGTGCCACCATGTTCTCCTCTGAGGTACGGCCGGGACAGGTCACTCCTGGACAGGAAGCCCGAAGAGGGGCATTCGAGGTGAACTGTGTGGTCCTCTCATTAAGCAGCTGGTTCCTGCAATGAACGTATTTACTTGCTTGGTTACTGCAAGGTCTGGTCAGGGTCCTGCTCTCTAGGAGGTTAAATCCAGTTGGGGGAGGCAGTCATCAACAGATTAAGGCCAGAACAAGGCTCTGAGTCCCTGCTTGGCGTGGGGCACACTTCTGTCTGGAGGAGTTGAGATGGCTTCACAGGGAAGGTAACGCACTGCGAAGGAGTTTGCTGAGCAAAAGGGACACAGAGGAGGGAGAGCACGCACCCCAGACGCATTGCTGGGGCAGGGCGTGGGGAGAGGCTGTACGTGAAAGTGCCCGGAGGCATAAAGTGAGTGCAGCTCGTCACCGGCATCCAACAGAAATGCTCCCGGGTCGCCTGGCTCCTGCTGAGTATGGCAAGCCAGGCTGCGGCCCCAGTACTCCAGCTCACAGGACCCTCTGTCGTGAAGATGGTCCATCCAGTGATGACAAAACCGAGGAAACAAACCCTTGTCCTTGATGAGTGATCAATAGTTGGGCAGGCTCTGAGTGTGAGGCCATAAGTGCTGTGTGCAGATGAAGATAACAGTTGGCCAGAAGGCTTCCTGCAACAGTGATAATCCCTACGCTGAAGCCCTCTACCCTTCCTGCCAGTAAGCCTGTCACCCTGTTCTTTCTCCCTGGAATGCCTGCCTTCCCCTCTGATATTCCATACCCACGTCACAGGGGCAGTATTTGTGTAGTTGCAAAATGCTCCTCTCCTTCAAACCAGCGGTTCCGTTCCTGCAGATTTACCATTGGGGTCTGCATGCAAAAATATTTCAGCATGTGTGCAAGCATACTCGCAATGTTGTAAGGGCAGAAAGCGGAACGGCCTGAATGCTGCTGGCCAGGAGAGGATATGTCATCCTGGCGCCAGCCATGTGGTAGAAACCCGGGCAGGCAGGAGAAGAATGAGGTAGATCTTGATGTGTTGGCATAGAAAGAATATGTTACATCAAGTATTAACGGTGCGAGGTTTGTGTTTTGTTTTTTTTTTTTCTTCCCAAGTAAATAAGAGGAAAGGGGTAGGTCATAGAATCATGCCTGTCTTTCAGACGTGACCTCTACTCTCACAGGCTAGAATCAGCTCTAGGTGGATCTGTGTGACCAGGGCAGGTCATTTGGCCTCTCCGTGCCTCAGTTTCTTGAGGTGTAAAATGGGGCTGAGTCTGGGTTGTTGTGTGGCTTACGTAAGAAAGTAATTGAGGGGCGCCTGGGTGGCTCAGTCGGTTAAGCAACTGACTTCGGCTCAGGTCGTGATCTCACGGTTCATGGGTTCAAGCCCCGCATCGGGCTCTGTGCTGACAGCTCAGAGCCTGGAGCCTGCTTCAGATTCTGTGTCTCCTTCTCTCTGTCCCTCCCCCACTTGTTCTCTCTCTCTCTCTCTCTCTCTCTCTCTCTCTCAAAAATAAATAAAATGTAAAAGAAAAAAATTTTTCTTTAAAAGAAAGTAATTGGAAAGGTCTGGCACATACAGGTTTTAGCAGATACTTGTTTCCATTCTTTAATTCACCTATTCCATGAAGCTCTTCATGATCCTTCTGGACTGTTTTCCTCTCCACCTCAGCAGCCAAAAATAATTCCTCCCTCCCCCTGCATTGTTTCTCTTAACCAGCTCTCCATTACCAGCCCTTCACCTCCCAACCCCTGCTATGCTGAGGACACCCCCAAGAGGTCAAGGACCTAACTCTTCTGTTTCTGGCTGGGCACTGCTCATCACCCCAGGGATAGGACAGGTCCTCAAGGTGTTTTATTTTTGTTTTTCCAATAATTTTTTTTTTATTGTTTTATTTATTTTTGAGACAGAGAGAGACAGCATGAGCAGGGGAGGGGCAGAGAGAGGGAGACACAGAATCTGAAACGGGCTCCAGCTGTCAGCACAGAGCCTGACGCGGGGCTCAAACTCACAAACCGCAAGATCATGACCTAAGCGAAAGTCGGACGCTTAACCGACTGAGTCACCCAGGCGCCCCTTCCCATTGTTTAAAAGTTAATTTTAAGAGAGAGAGAGAGCACATGTGAGTAAAAGCTGGGGAGGTGCAGAGAGAGAATGCCCAAGCAGGCTCTGCACTGCCAGTGCAGGGCCCTCTGTGGGGCTCGAACTCACAAATTGTGAGATTGTGACCTGAGCCGAAACCAAGAGTCAGATGCTTAATGGACTAAGCCATCCAGGCATCCCTCAATTAATTTTTTAAAACATTACAAAATTTCAGGCGTATACAAATGGAGTATAGTACAGTGACTACCCAGCTAATGGGTGATTTTTGATTTTTTAAACAGGCCACATGACCTTGCAGAACTTTCTGCCCTGTAGAGGAGGTAAGATAGGTATACAACAAAATCTCCACATGTTGGCAAGCAGAGTCTGCTCCTCAGGAAGACAGAATTCAGAACTGGGCAATGGGAGTAGAGACCAGGGGTATTGGCGAGGTGGCACTTTTCAGAACTGTGTTCCATAGAACACCGGTCCAGTAGCAGTGGTCCTCAAAACAAAAACCAACCAGAAAGGGGAGCTTCTATAAATTATGAGTATGTAGTGTAACCTCCCTTTTTAAAACTTTGATTTTAGCTTTGAGGAATCTCAGAATTAAACCTATTGAACTTCCTTGAACTCAGCATTTTCTATTTGTTTACATATAGAATCTCTTTTCCTTCCCACCCCTTCCACCATGCAGGTTCAGTCCTATAAAGAATGCATTGGGAGCCTGCAATTTAAAGCATAAGTTTTTGGGTTGGGTGTTGCTAACCAGAGCTGCAGTTCAGACCTGATTTTCAACACTTAAGGCCCCTTTTGTTATGCCTAGTGGGTAAGAGCACTGGGAGAGGCCATATTGCCTGACTTCAGATGCTACCGTATCCTACCTGTGTGGCCTTGGGCAGGTTACTTTACCTCTTTTATTTACCACTTTTATTTCTTTTCTTATTGGAAGTAGCCGTAGCTACCGAAAGATGAAGCGAGTAAAGTACATAGAAGAGTGAGTGGATGTAGTTATTCAAACAGATTAAGTATTTTTATGATTACCTGCCTCACCCCACCCTGACTGGGGCTTTGTAGTACATCTCATGTCGTTACCTCATTTTCCCCATTGCGTGGTCAAAGACACAATTACTTAGCTCTTCGCGTTCGTTTTCTCTTCCCTGTTGCTCCCTTCCCGTAGCCAGTCCCCCTCTGTGCCCTTGGGCTTAGAGTTTACCTCACTGTGCGCCCAGGCAGAAGGGGGCATTGCTTATCGGCTCCAGGTGATTGTTGCCCTGTGGGAATATAGACCTGGTGGTGCACGATCTGACTTTTTATTTATTTATTTATTTTTATTTTTTAAAACCATTTTATTTTTTAAGTACTCTGCCCCCATCATGGGCCTTGAACTCATGACCCCAAGATCAAGAGTGGCATGGTCCATGGATTAAGCCAGCTAGGCGCCCCACAATCTGACTTAGAAAAAAAACTTTTTAATAATTTTTTTTAAATGTTTGTTTATTTTTGAGAGAGAGACAGAGCTCTAGCAGGGGAGGGGCAGAGAGAGAGGGAGACACAGAATCTGAAGCAGGCTCCAAGCTCCAAGCTGGCACAGAGCCCAACCCGGGGCTTGAACTCATGAACCGTGAGATCATGACCTGAGCTGAAGCCGGATGCTTAACTGACTGAGCCACCCAGGTGCCCCTCCACAATGTGACTTTTTAAAAAGAAGCTAGGGGGGCGCCTGGGTGGCGCAGTCGGTTAAGCGTCCGACTTCAGCCAGGTCACGATCTCGCGGTCCGTGAGTTCGAGCCCCGCGTCGGGCTCTGGGCTGATGGCTCAGAGCCTGGAGCCTGTTTCCGATTCTGTGTCTCCCTCTCTCTGCTCCTCCCCCGTTCATGCTCTGTCTCTCTCTGTCCCAAAAATAAAAATAAAACGTTGAAAAAAAAAAAAATAAAAAGAAGCTAGGAATTTGTACTTTTACATGAGAATTTTTTTTTTTTTATTGGACTTATTTTATACAAAGTATGTGCAGGACAGTCAGATCCTGTTTGTGAGGATCAGCTCAACCTGTGGTTGCCAGCCTGCGCCTTCACTTCTCACAGTGATTCACAACTACCAGCCATTCTCCATCTTCCCCCTCAACCGCTGCCAGGGGGGCAGGGGGAGCTGAGTGCAGGTGTTTGTGGAGTTGGGCCGCCAGGCTTTGTGTTCTGGCTCCCATACACACCAGAGGTGTGACCCTCAGTAAGCTCCTGAACTTCTTGGTGCCTCAGTTTCCTCTTCTGTAAATTGAGCGTTATTTGGCGTCCCTGTTGAGTGAGCCTGTGTGAGGCTTGAATGAGGCGATTCACTGTAGAGTGTTTAACAGGGTCCGGCCTGTAATCGGTACCGACATTCCGGAGCCTTTGTGGCCTTTCCCCGGAGGGATTCACAAGCTGGGTAAAAGCTGCTCCCCGTTGCCTTCCAGGTACAGTTTGGCCATGCCGGAGCTTGTGCCAACCAGGCTTCTGAAACTGCAGTAGCCAAGAACCAGGCTTTGAAGGAGGCAGGGGTATTTGTGCCCCCAAGCTTCGATGAACTGGGAGAAATCATCCAGTGAGTGGACCGTGGGGAGGACATCAGCCTCCGGTTCCCTTTCCAGACACCCCCTTCCCCCTCCCCCCCCCCCCCCGAGGATAGCAGCTGCTGTGACACAGAGGTGACACAGTGTGTCAGCGTGCTGGAGTGTTAGAGGTGTTAGGTGTGGAGTGTAACTGTTGAGATAGTCTGAAATCTTTACCCTCTTTTCGGTTTTTGTTTTGTTTGTAGGCACAGCAGTTACAGGCCATTCAGACTGCTATTAAAACATGTTCACTTTCTGAGCCTACCTACTTGGCTGTCCCTTAAATAAGAGATGAGCATAGAAACATTTAGAAGGTGTCAGCCCTAATCGATTGATAAACAATGGCTACCCATTGTGTCTTCTCCTTCCTCCCCTCTGTCCTTCCTTGGCCTCCAGATTCAGCTTTCTATAAAGCCCCATGGGGTTGGGTGGGGGAGTGGGGGAGAGTCTTGGCCAGAACCTGTTTTCATTTAGTCTGTAGGAATCCACCTGGTGTAGGGCATTGCCAGGAGGGGCTACAAAGCTAGGAAACCTGGAGTTTTGGGGTTAGATGGAGCAACATTCCTAGGATGGCTTAGAAGAGCCCAGAAGCATAAAATGCACATGGATGTCTTCTCTCCTTCCCTTCCCCCGCCTCTCAGGTCTGTGTACGAAGATCTTGTGGCCAAAGGAGTCATCGTACCTGCTCAGGAGGTGCCGCCTCCAACGGTGCCAATGGACTACTCCTGGGCCAGGGTAGGTGACGCTGAGGGGTGGGTTTCCTGTTGATTTGGCTACGGTCCCTGGAAACCAGGCCCTGCCCTACTAGCTGGGGGCAACCCTGTAATCACTGCTCTGGCCTCCAAACCATGCCCCCGACGGCAGCTCTACTCCAAGGGCATAGATTAGAAAAAACCCACAGCGAGTATTCTTTGATTCCAGCCCCTCCTTGTGTGCTGGAGCTTGTGAGCTGGCCCCTTCTGACCAACGGGTAAAACAGATACAGGGCCCAAGAGGGCGAAGGGCAGCATGTATGTCCCACAGCCTTGTGGCCTGGTTGGAAATGGGGGCTGAGGACAGACAATGCCCCCTAGAGTTGTTTGCACTTGCTGAGGGGTTTCCAGGTGAAGTAGAGTGTCTACTCTGCCTGCTTGTCTAAGCAGCAGAGATGAAGAGCTAATGTTCGAAGTACACGAGAACTCTCTGAGATCAGATCAGTTTTTATTTATTTATTTTTAATGTTTTATTTATTTATTTTTAAAAAATGTTTTATTTATTTTTAAGACAGACAGACAGACCATGAGTGGGGAGGGGCAGAGAGAGAGGGAGACACAGAATCCGAAGCAGGCTACAGACTCTGAGCTGTCAGCACAGAGCCCGACGCGGGGCTCGAACTCACAAACTGTGAGATCATGACCTGAGCCGAAGTTGGACGCTTAACCAGCTGAGCCACCCAGGCACCCCAATGTTTTATGTATTTTTGAAAGAGAGCAGGAGCAGGAGCAGGGAGGGACAGAAGGGAGCAGAAGATCCAAAGCGGGCCCTGTGCTGATGGCAGCAAGCCCGATGTGGGGCTCAAACTCACAAACGGAGATCGTGACCTGAGCTGATGTTCGGACGCTTAACCAACTTAGCCACCCAAGTGCCCCTGAAATCAGTTTTTAAAAGACCACTACAAAAATGGGTAGGAAATGGCCTTTCAACTTGAAAAAATGCTCAGTCTCACTCATTATAAGAAGGTGCCAAAGTAAAAGCTGTGATACCAGTTTTCCCCTTTTGAGGTCAACAAAGAAAACAGTTCTTTGATAATATGTTGTGTTTGTATGGGTGTGAGGAACTTTGTGCGTTTGTTCCTTGAAGGTGGGTGTGGAACTTGGCACCACCCTTACTGAAAGGCCATTGGGTAATATCAGATTTCAGAGCGCTGGCACCTGGGGTGCCTGGCTGTGTCTGTTGGTGGAGTGTGCGACTCTTGATCTGATACTTGTGAGTTCAAGCCCCGGGTTAGGTGTAGAGATTACTAAAAAAAGAAAAGAGAAAAGAAAAGAAAAGAAAAGAAAAGAAGTGCTCACACCTGATGGCGTAATTCCTATCTAGAAAGCTATTTCAGGGAAGTGCTCGCACATTCACAGAAATGTGTTCAAGATTTTTCCACCTGATGGTTATCAGCGGAAGAACGGCTAACTTGTGGTTTTGCCATAGGATAGGATATCATACAGCAGTTAAAAGGAATGAACCAGATCTATGTATGTGCCTACATTTATGGAGTTCAAATTCATTGAGTAAAGGGAGTATTATGAGATAGTATATCATGATTATGAAAAACCTATGTACACAAAAACACTTTATGTATTCTCCATGTGTCTATATATAGATAAAAGTGGAGAAAAGCCAGACAGATGGCCCTTAAACGGACAAACACTAAGGCAGAAAGGCATTTTACAATGAAAATTGATCAGGGATAATTGGAGAAATGGGCTTATGCAGAGTTGGCAACAATGTCCCCATTGTACCCCAACTCTGGAAGCTGGAAGTTCAGCTCAGTCCCTTCCCCTGGGTGAAGGACATCTTGAGGGAATCCCCTATTTGCACAGCCCCCTGCTCATTACGTTTTGGTGGGGGCTTGGCAGCCGAACGTGGAGTGCTAGAAAAATTTCCCTTCAGATTCATTCTTGCATTTCTAAGCCGGGTGAGTTTGGGTTGGCTTCTGCTGGGACATGTTTGTGAGGTGAAAATGAACCTGTGGGTGGAAATCGCGCATGGCACTCCTATTTTCTATGACTGAAATGACACAACGAAAGGGTTTTTGTGCTTCTTTCTTGGGAGGAGTTTGAGCGTCGGTACCTGGAACACTTTGGTTCTGGCAGTGCAGACAGTGAGGCAGTCCTGGAAGAATCTCTGTGGTCATATCGTGCTGCTTCCCCCTGCCCCCATCTTTGCTCAGGAGCTGGGCTTGATCCGCAAACCTGCCTCATTCATGACCAGCATCTGTGACGAGCGAGGACAGGAGCTCATCTACGCGGGCATGCCCATCACCGAGGTCTTCAAGGAAGAGATGGGCATTGGCGGGGTCCTCGGCCTCCTCTGGTTCCAGAGAAGGTGAGGCAGAGGTCAGAAGATGGCTGGACACTGCCATCTTTGACTCAGAGTTAAGGATTTTCCCCTGAAAAGGGAGTGGGGGCTGGGTAGCCTTGGGGAATACGTCCAGGACTAATCTTTATGGCCACAGATCAATTGCAAGGCCAGAAGAGATACTGGCTGTTCCTGGGTCTTCCAAGGACAGAAAGGCCAGTCTCAACTAAGTAGAAAGCAGTGACCTCATCAGGGATCTTGGATCAGCCCCTGTCCTTGGCGCTCTTAAAGAAATAAGAGTAAATGTAGGCCTCTTGAGAGAGGTCTGGATGGGTCTGGTAGCTCAGAGTGCAGGCCTGATAGAGTTGCTAAATAGGCATGAAGTACCTTATATATTAGGTTGTCTCTCTTATCAGCCTGAGTGTTAGAATAAATTGGTTTCTCTGCAACTCCCAAACATAGCCCTCCCCTGGGACTGACAGCTGGGCAAGGGGGCCAGTGAATAATACTTAATTCACAGAGCCCTGGCTTGGGGTGGCCTTGGGCTCTGCCCAGTGTCTTGGTTTGTGTCATGCCCTCAGCTGCAGAGATAGTTCTTGGCCCAGTTTTGGGCCCTTCCTGGGAGAAGTTCATGGCGTTGTAACACCTCTGCAGATTTCCCTGTCTGTTCTTGCATCCCTATATCTCCAGACTTCATTTTTTTTTTTTTAATTTTTAAGTGTTTCTTCATTTGGCGGGGGGAGGGGCAGAGACAGAGACACAGAAAGCAGGCTTCAGGCTCTGAGCTGTCAGTGCAGAGCCCGACGTGGGGCTCGAATCCACGAATTGTAAGGTCATGACTTGAGCCAAAGTCGGACACTTAACCAACTGAGCCACCCAGGCGCCCCCAGACTTCATTCCTAATCATCAGTTGAGAGGTTGAACACTGCAGGAGACCTGGGGCTTACTACACTGGGAAAGGGACAGGAGTCTCACTTCTCCATATGGCACGTAGAAGGAAGTCACAAGTACAGGTTAAATTCTGTTGCAACGACTCATGCTGGAAGCCATTGTCTAAAGAAGAGATTGTCAACCCCCAGTGGCTAACTCTGTATTAAAAGCAGTATTTGCTCTCAGTAAGTTAGGAGCTGCTCAAGAATTGGAGGTTTTTGCCTCTAGAGTTGCTTGATATAGTAGTAGACATGGGAGCCAGCAGGTGCTTGGCTTTGTGGGTCAGCGTAGCTCCTGTTCAACGGCTCGCCTCTGTTCCAACCCTCGTCTTAGTGCCCCTTTCCTCCCCCTCTAGGTTGCCCAAGTATGCCTGCCAGTTCATTGAGATGTGCCTGATGGTGACGGCGGATCATGGGCCAGCCGTGTCTGGGGCTCACAACACCATCATCTGTGCTCGGGCTGGGAAGGACCTGGTTTCCAGCCTCACCTCAGGGCTGCTCACTATTGTGAGTACTGGCCTCCCGGGAGATGAGATCCGTAGGGGACACATGGTTATGCTGACATGCACTTGGCTGTCACAGGGTCCTAGAAGGAGCCTCAGAGTGTAAAACCCCGTGCTGGGGCGGTTCAGGGCATGCTGGATTGGTCTGCGAAGCTGAGGGAGTCTCTTCCAGCTCAGGGCATGTGGGCTTGCTTGTCCTACAGGGGGACCGGTTTGGGGGTGCCCTGGATGCAGCCGCCAAGATGTTCAGCAAAGCCTTTGACAGCGGCATTATCCCCATGGAGTTTGTGAACAAGATGAAGAAGGAAGGAAAGCTGATTATGGGCATTGGTCACCGAGTGAAATCGGTAAGTCGTGGCTCTCCTTCAGGACTGACCTGCATGCAGGTGGAGGCATTATTTTAGTGGGGAACACCCAGGCCCTTGACTCTCAATGTGCAAAGCTTTGGCTGTGTTGACAGATGTCAAAGATCAGGCAGCTGTTTTTCCGTTATAATGCAGAATGCCTTTAAACAGCTTTCCATTAGAACCACGTCAGTATGGACTCCAGAAAGGAAGGAACGTAGAAGCCTGAGCGTGGCAGTATAAGTGTGATGTTCTGTCTGAAAGAGGCCCTGTGCCGTGGACTGGAGCAGTGCTATCTGCTTGGGAACTGGGTGTTGGGAGTTGGCTGGCATCTGAACCACTTCCCTGCCCCACTGACCGATATGGTTTAGTGTGGGTCTCTTAGCAGACGATGCAGGCGCAGAGCTTTTCTTGAGATTTCAGTGGTGCTTTGCTGCCCCACGCCAACAAGTGCTTGCCAGTCTAAAAACTAAGAACTCTTTAGAACTTTGTTACAGCTGGAAGAGGCCGGGGCTACTGAACTCTTGGGCAGCATGGTTCGTGGCTAGAACCTAAGACTTTTGGTTGGAGAGTAGGTGAGCCCCGAGCCCCCTGCTGCTTAAACCGAGGCCTGTTGTTGAACTCAGTTAACATCTCCAGGTCTCAGTTCCTTGTCTGTAACATAAAAGGGCGAACCTACAGTTTGTTTTGAGGCTCAAGTGAGATTCAAGAGGACTTTAGAAACCTTAAGCCCTACAGCAGGGTCATAATCTGTGCTGCATGGAATCAAGACCCATGGATCAGGTCCCTAAAACACACCTCCTGGATAAAATATAAACATTTGTGTCCATCTGTGGCAGGAGCACAAACATGTCTTTTTTTTTTTTTTTAAGTTTATTTATTTATTTTGAGAGAGTGTGTGGGAGGAGCAGAGAGAGAGAGAGAGCAAGAATCTGAAGCGGGCTCTGCACTGTCAGTGTGGAGCCCAGTGCGGGCCTTGAACCCATGATCCGTGAGATCACGACCTGAGCGAGATCACGACCTGAAACCAAGAGTGGGACGCTTAACTGACTGAGCCACCCAGGCGCCCCCAACAGGTCTCTTAATGGCAGTGTCAGGGTGGGTTCCTCTGTAACTTTGGGTCACTTTCTAGATAAACAACCCAGACATGCGAGTGCAGATCCTCAAAGATTATGTCAAACAGCACTTCCCTGCCACCCCCCTGCTTGACTATGCGCTGGAAGTCGAGAAGATTACCACCTCGAAGGTAAAAGAGAAAATATCCCTAATTTCCAACTCATTGTTGTGGGTGAATTTCTTGGGGAAAACAAGAGCCAGCCTAGCTTCTGATTGTGCAGCCAAAATCAAATCTGATGTTCTGGGAAATTTTATTTCTGTTGTACTACTAAGTTCAACAAATACATACTGTCAACTAGGTGTTGGGTCCTTTGCTAGACATTAGGAATTGAACTGACTCTTTCTTTCCTAACCAGCTATGATGTTTTGGTGGGAGGTTTTTAAATTGTGGTCAGAATTTGTAGTTCTATTACTAGTAGTAATTGTGGAAAATTACAAAGAAAAAATGAGAAATGATGAGAAGTGCTTTGAATTTTTTGCCTTCCCAGAAACCAAATCTTATCCTGAACGTAGACGGTTTCATCGGAGTTGCCTTTGTAGACATGCTTAGAAACTGTGGGTCCTTCACTCGGTGAGCTCTGTGGTCATTTTCTTCTACTTTATTTATTTATTTATTTATTTATTTATTTATTTATTTATTTATTTATTTATTTATTTAAATAAGAGACGGACAGACATTGAACATGTTGGACAGAGGCAGAGAGAGGGGGAGAGAGAGAGAGAGAGAGAGAGAGAGAGAGACAGAGAAGGAGACAACACTCCAAGCAGAGCCTGATGTGTGACTCAAACTCACAAACTGTGAGATCACGACATGACCTGAAGTTGGACACTTCGATTAAGCCACCCATTTTCTTCTTCTTTACATTTATTGATGCTTGCTTGCGGTTTCCTTCCAGTTCTGAAAGCAATACATGCTCATTATAGAGGATTTAGAAAGTATGGAGAGGTATAAAGAAGAAAACAAAAATTGTCTGTAGTCCTACCACCCAGAGCACCCTTTTTCTCCTTTGATACCAAAGAGATCTACTTTCTCGTTCCTGGGCAGAAGTCGTACTGTCTGTGGGGAGGAGGGGGGGTCATGTGAGCCGTTTTAAAACCACAGGTTGATTGTGTGTTTGCAGGGAGGAAGCTGATGAATATATTGACATTGGAGCCCTCAATGGCATCTTTGTGCTGGGAAGGAGTATGGGCTTCATTGGTGAGTTGGTAGTTGTTATTAAGAGTTTGGTTTGGTCCCCGCCCCAGCCCCCCCCCCCCCCCATGGTTCAGCTGTAACACCTGGGTGGCAAGTTTCTACTAGAAAGATGTCACATGATCTTCATCATCGTTTCTAATCCTTCCTTTCTTACTTTAACTTCCCTCTTTATATTCATTCCATGGTTCCTTTGTTCTTGGAAATGGCTGATTGCTAGTCCAGGAAAACAGAATGAAATCCCACAGTTGCCTTTTAGCCAGGCCGGTATCCGCTTGTGTGGTGGATCTGGATTTACTTCCTCATTTTTTTTGTATTAGATTTTCTGTCCTCATCTTCTCCCCCTCGCCAAACTTTTAGCAGATCTCTCACCAACTCTCTTTTTGTTTGTTTATTTTTGAAAGAGAGAGAAAGAGAGACAGAGTGCGGGCGGGGGAGGGGCAGAGAGAGAGAGGGAGACACAGAATCTGAAGCAGGCTCCAGGCTCCGAGCAGTCAGCACAGAGCCTGACGTGGGGCTCGAACTCAGGAACTGCAAGATCATGACCTGAGCCGAAGTTGGAGGCCTAAGCGACTGAGCCACCCTGGCGCCCCCGACTACTCACCAGCTCTTAACAAAAAGATGCCTTTGCCCCATTTCAGGACACTATCTCGATCAGAAGAGGCTGAAGCAGGGGCTGTATCGTCACCCTTGGGATGATATTTCATATGTTCTTCCGGAACACATGAGCATGTAACTGAGCCCGGAACCATATGTCAGTGAAGTGAAGACAAGAACTCATCCCCTGGGAAGTAGCGTGCACACGGCTGGCACTGGAGCTTGCTAGAAAATGGGCCTGGAATGTAAACAGCTGCTGGTGTACAGGCACTGATGACACCCACAGGCTAACACTGTTCATTCCACACCAGGAAGCTTAGTACTTTTTTTATAAGCGTAGAAATAAAAACCAAGCCAATACTTGTGACCTTTGCTCTGCTACCTGCTGTATTTATTATATGTAAGCATCTAAGCACTGTAAGGATAGTGTTCCTCATTGTAGGGTGTTATGACGTTGCTTTCTTTTTTCCTTTAGTTAAAATTTTTTTCCCTTGGAGGAAGAGAATGAAACTTTTAAGACCTCAAGGTACTATCAGTTTAAAGCATCCCTAATGTCTTATTTTCCCACTTTCCTCCTCATATAACCAGAAGAACATTGTGTTAATCTGATTTTTAAAGATCTTTTTGTATGTTATGTGTTAAGGGTTTGTTTGGTATCTCACTGTAATGTTCTGTTGCAGACCAAACTCTGTTTACGTCAGGGGGATGGGACGTTGCATCCTTAGCCATTGTCACAAAACATGTGGAGTAGTAATTTAAAATGTAAAGTTGTAACATACATATGTTTAAAATGGAAACGCAAAGCAAAAAAAAAAGCTGTGAAATGTTTCGTGTTCTATGTCCTCTGTATTTATGCAACTGATTTATCAGTCTGCTAATGAAGTGTGGGTTCAAGGACTCGTCTCCAGCCAGTTTGCATCTATAATCCAGCAAGATTCTGGCAGCTGCCAGCTCAGTCTCTTCTCTGTATTATCAGTTTGGTTTCAATAAACTATATAGTAACAATAAAGACACACTACTGTCTCATGCCATCCATATCCTTTCCTCTCCATTCCTTTGAACGGTGCTAATTGTTTCACTACATGTCATTTTAAAAATGTTCATCCATCTCTACACACACACACACACACACACACACACACACACACACACACAGAACTCATCAAAACACTAACTTCAACCCCCCTGCTCAGGGGGGCCCTGGCTGGCTCAGTAGGTGGAGCATGCAACTGGATCTTGGGTTCGTGGGTTCGAGCCCCATGTTGGGTGTAGAGATTACTAAAAAAATAAACTTCTTCTTAAAAATGTTGGGAAAAAAACAACCCTGTCTTCTCCCTTGAGTCGGTACCTCTCCATTTTCAGTGAATAGGAACAAAGCTGTAACCCAGATGCTTAAGCCAAAAGCTCAAGAGTCCTCCTCTCTTCCACTTCTCTGGTTGTCCCATCTTACGGATTCAGCCTTTCATTATCCCTCTGATCTATCTATATGCTAACTAATGCCCCTACTTCCACTTTTTCATTATTTCTTCAGCCACCAGTGATATTTTAAAGCATGCATCTAATGGAGCCACTCCCTTGCTTAATAAAACCCCAAAGTGACTTTTATTCATCTTTTAAACAAGTATGTTTGCAACAGTAACTACGGACCAAACATTACGTAAAACAAGCATCCCTAAGCGTTCTCCTAACAGATACTATCCTATTTGTAGAAGATGAATTGGTTCCGAGATACTGAGTAACTTGCTCGCCCTCGTCCACTGAGCGGGGGCTCGGTCTCAAGTTTTTTTTTCATGTTTACTCCAAAGCCATTTTAAATCTTTAAAAATACACTGTCGCCACCCGAGACACTAACAATGGGTGACGGGCCAGGGTGGCTTTTGTCCTACAAAATGCCCACGAAGAGCGTGCCACTCTGACGGGAAGAAGACCCGACACGTGGGAGGGAGGTCGTCGGGGAGGGGGGTGGGGGGCAGCCCTACCCAGCCCTCTCCAGCCCTCTCCAGCCCTCTCCAGCTCTCTCCAGCTCTCTCCAAGGTGGCGCGGCTCCGGGCAGGAGCGGCCGCGCGTGCGCACACTAGCGGCGCCCAGCTCCGCCCTGCGCCCACTATTTATTCCCAGAATTCCTCTGTGTCGCACCAGAACGGCTGAATCGTTCCGAGACTGCGGAGGTCGGGCGCGGCGGCGTCAAGATGGCGGCGGCGGCGGTGGCGGCGGCAGCGGCGGCGGCAGCGGCCGCATCTCTTCAGGTGCTGGAGATGGAGAGCATGGAGACGGCCGCCGCCGGATCGGCAGGGCTGGCCGCCGAAGTCCGAGGAAGCGGCACGGTGGACTTCGGGTCTGGGCCCGGCATATCTGCAATGGAAGCGAGCGGGGGCGATCCGGGCCCGGAGGCCGAGGATTTCGAGTGCAGCTCTCACTGCTCGGAGCTGTCGTGGAGGCAGAACGAGCAGCGGCGCCAAGGCCTCTTCTGCGACATTACCTTGTGCTTCGGCGGCGCGGGCGGCCGAGAGTTCCGGGCCCACCGCTCGGTGCTGGCCGCCGCCACCGAATACTTCACGCCCCTGCTCTCGGGCCAGTTCTCGGAGTCCCGCTCGGGCAGGGTGGAGATGCGCAAGTGGAGCTCGGAGCCCGGGCCCGAGCCCGACACGGTGGAAGCCGTTATCGAATACATGTACACGGGGCGCATCCGCGTCAGCACGGGCAGCGTGCACGAGGTGCTGGAGTTGGCCGACAGGTAGGCGGGATGCGGGGGGCCGCGCGCCGGGCGGCGGAGAGGCTCGCCCACCGAGGGCCGCATCCCGGGAGGGGGCGGGGGAGGCGGGGAGGCAGGGCCTGCGGGTGGGACTCGAGGGAGCCCGTACGAGATGCGTTTGTTTGCGGCTTGTTGAGCGTCTACTGTGTGCTGTGGGGCGGCCACTGCGCTGGGCACCGAGGATGCGGCCGGTCTGACGAGGGCGCCCTGCGCTTAGGGAGCTCAGATTCCAGGTGGAGGGACAAAGGCAATGAAAAAGAAAGTCTGCCTGTAATCAGCACTGTGTTGACATTTAAAAAGGATGAAAGGACAGTGATTGGTAGAGGAGAGACCTTTCTGAGGAGGTGACGTTTAGACCGATCTCTAAACGGCAAGAAAGAACTGGCCATGCAGAGATGGGGGATGAACATTCCAGGCAGAGAGCGCCAAGGCCCTCAGTCAGGATCCAGTTCGGCTTAAAGAACTAAAGGAAATACCCAATGGAGCTGGGTCTAATGGGTGAAGGGGTTTGCGAAATGCGCTGGAATAAGGAATTTGGTTTTTACTGTGAGGTGGGAAGCTGAGTAAAGAAACTTCCTGATTTCATTATTTTATTTTATTTTATTTTTAATTTTTTTAACGTTTATTATTGAGAGACAGACACAAGAGTGTGAGCAGGGGAGGGGTAGAGAGAGGAGGAGACACAGAATCCGAAACAGGCTCCAGGCTCTGAGCTGTCAGCACACAGCCCGACGCGGGGCTCGAACTCACAAACTGCAAGATCATGACCTGAGCCCAAGTCGGTCACCCAACCAACTGAGCCACCCAGGTGCCCCTATTTTATTTTATTTTTGATATTTATTTATTTTTGAGACAGAGCATGAGTGGGGGAGGGGCAGAGAAAGAGGGAGACAGAATCTGAAGCAGGTTCCAGGCTTTGAGCTGTCTGCACAGAGCCTGACACAGGGCTTGAGCTCGTCAACCGTGAGATCATGACCTGAGCCGAAGTCAGATGCTGAACGGACCCAGCCACCCAGGCGCCCCTGATTTCATTATTTTAAAAGAGGATTCTGCTACAGTGGAAAATGGATTGTACGGAGCAGGAACGGATGCTTCAGAGACTGGTTAGGAGGCAGGTGAATGCCATTTTTAGAGATGTGGAGGACTCCCTTTTGGCAGTATTATATTACCAGGAACATGATTTTTTTTTTTTTTTCAACGTTTATTTATTTTTGGGACAGAGAGAGACAGAGCATGAACGGGGGAGGGGCAGAGAGAGAGGGAGACACAGAATGGGAAACAGGCTCCAGGCTCTGAGCCATCAGCCCAGAGCCTGACGCGGGGCTCGAACTCACGGACCGCGAGATCGTGACCTGGCTGAAGTCGGACGCTTAACCGACTGCGCCACCCAGGCGCCCCTATCCAGGAACATGATTTTAACAAATACCTATTGAGTGCCTGTTAATGCATCAGATCAGACACTGGGTTCTAAGGTGCTGGGACTTCCTGGTAAACAAAACAGACAAAAGTCCCTTTCCTCGTTGCGCTCACACTGGTAGATGGGCAATAAATAATTAAAATAGATGGCGTGTTGGATGATTGTTACAGCTTTGATGAGAAATTCAGCATAGAAAGTGCTCGTAGAGAGGAGCTGTGTTTTTTAATTGGGTAGATAGAGAATGCCTCATGAAGAAGACATTTTGCAAAGAACTGAAGGAGGTGAGGTAAAGAGTGTTTCAGGGGGCGCCTGGGTGGCTCAGTCGGTTAAGTGTCCGACTTCGGTTCAGGTCATGATCTCATGGTTCGTGAGTTCAAGCCCCGCGTCGGGCTCTGTGCTGACAGCTCAGAGCCTGGAGCCTGTTTCAGATTCTGTGTCTCCCTCTCTCTCTCACCCTCCCCTGTTCATGCTCTGTCTCTCTCTGTCTCAAAAATAAATAAACGTTAAAAAAAAAAAAAAAGTGTTTCAGGTTGAGGACACAGGTGGAAAGGCCTGAGGTGGGGCTTATCTGGATGTTTGAGAATAGTGGGAGGCCAGCATGGCTAGATCAAATGGGTGCAGGTTGAGAGGGGTGGGAGAGGCCCCAGGGTGGTGATGGGGGATGGATCCAGATTCCATAGGGCTTGTTGGCCTGGTGAAGGACTTGAGCTCTTATTTTGAATGAAATAGGAAGGTTTGGGGCAGAGGAACAATGAAATGTGATTTGAAGAATTCTGCTGTGATGAATAAAGGATGGGGCAGTGAGGAAGGGGCTGCAAAGGCAGAAGCAAAAAGATTAGGGGGTTGTTGGAATGGAATGGTGACAGAGGCTTGGATTGAAGAAGGAGAAGTAAAGATGATAAGTGCTTCAGTTCTAGATATGTTTGGAAGGTAGAGGGGACAAATTTGCTGATGGATTTGATACAGAGTGTAAGGGAAAGGACTGCTGGTTTTTGATACAAGCAATTGGAAAGATGGAGTTATTTATTCATTAAGATGTGGGAGAGTGTAGGAAAGCAAGTTTGGGAAGACCAGGAGTTTGGTTTGAGTCCAGGAAATGTCTGAATAGGCAGTTGGATATAAGAACATTGGGAGGAATATGGCATATAAGATGGTAATTAAAGCCATGGGACTGGATGAAAAATTACTTAGGAAGAGAGTGTAGACAGAGAAGGGGCAGGATTGAGCCCTGGGGTTCCAAAATGTTAAAGAGGAACCAGTAGAGGAGATGGGTCTCACAGGAAGCCTTTAAAAAAAAAAAAAAAAAAAAAAGGTATAGAGGAGGGAGTAGCCTATCCTGTCAACTGTCAACCGTAAGTGATCCCTGCATTTGGCAATATAGAGACCCTTGATGTCATTAGCAGGAGCCGTTTAAGTTAAGTCTTCGTATAAAGAGGGTCAGAATAATGGTACACATGGACATGTTTGGAGAATAGTCCAGGGAGGTCTTTTTTCCCCATCTAAGATAGGAGATACTAGAGCTTGTTTGTGTGCTGAAGAAAAATGAATCAGTGGAAGAGGAGAACTTCATGTTACAGGAGTGGGGGAATTCTTGCAGGAGCAAAGTCCTTGAAATCAAGAAGGGGATAGAATCAGTATTAATAATGGAAAAGTTGGACTGGGAAGGCAGAATATAGGGTAAAGCTACAGGCACATTGGGTGGTGGTAAGATGAAGTTTCTGATTGCTTGTTTTCTCATAGCCCAAGTTTGGATCGTTCATGAGAGGGTGGGGTAGGGTGGGGCAGGTGTAGATTTGAGACAGAGGTTTGTTGAATGAAAATGAGTAGAGAAAGGTCATTGCACCCACTCAAGCTATGTTTGTGTCTCACGTGGGCTCATTTTTCAGATTTGCTCCTGCTTTATAGGGGAGTTGGGGGTTAGGAGAGAACATCTCAGGCAGTTGAACTTCTGTCCATCTGTCAGCTGCTTGAGCAGCTGCCTTGTGATGGGCACTAAGTGCCTGGCAACCGTCATATCTAACCTTACCCATGAGCTCTGAGGCAAGAGCTCTCTCCCTACCGCCCGAGTACTCTGTCGATCATACCTACCTTCAAGGGCACTTACAAGGAAATAATAGGAAGTGCCTAGCACATGGAACATGCCTAGTATACATTAGCTATTATTGTCATCAAGCAATGTTTCTAAACACCCTATCCAAGGGAATATGTCAGAATTATCTGGAGCGCCATGCCAAAGATAGGAGCTCCAGGTAGGGGGTGTGAGCAGCCTGGGAATCTAGTGACCCTGGCACCCAGACATCTTTGAGAGTCACTAGAGCTCTTACCACTCTACCTTGTCTTTGTCTTCTAAGATGGTATGTTCCCTGAAGATGGTGAAGGAAGCCTGTCGTACTCATCTTTATATCCTAGTTAGATGGGTACTAAGCGCGATAACTGTAATAACAAATGGTTGAATTGAGAGCCCTGAATTGAGAGGCCTGGACTGATAAAGTCCATATTTTGTTTAAAGTTCTCAGTTCTGAGGACTTACTCTTGTTAAAGCAGTGGTCTCAAAGTGGCCATCCTTGGGACTGAGTTCTGCTAGATTTATGGATTTAGCTGAAACTTGTGGTATGTAATTTAACTTCAAATGAATTTAGGAGGGCAGACAACTTCTAGTCAGCAACATGCCAGACCCCTTCCATATGTTCGTTACTGTTGTTTGAGTTTGCCTTGCCATCCCCTCCCCCCATCATCTGCCGCCCAAGGAGAAAGCTCTAGTGAAGAGGAGATTGAAACCCTCAACACAAGGCCTCCACTGCTGTTCCTTCTGATATTGAACAGACAGAGCCTCCCAGGAACCACAGTTCCTATACCATCTAGTCAAGGCTTAATAAAGTATCTTGCTGAGACCCTGCCTCAAAGAAAAGGTTGGTGACTGACAAGGGATTAGGACAGGAATAGCATAGACAGGTTTGGATTGGGAATTGCCTTTGCCAATAAAAATAAAGTATGGAACTATTGTACTTTATTTTTTATTGGTTTTTTTTTTTTTAAGTTTATTAATTGATTTTGAGAGAGACAGAGACAGCACAAGTGGGGAAGGGGCAGAGAGACAGGGAAAAAGAATCTCAAGCAGGCTCCGCACAGAGCCTGATACAGGGCTCGAACTTGAGAAACTTTGAGATCATGACCTGAGCTGAAACCAAGATTCCGACGCTTAACTGCCTGAGCCACCCAGGTGCCCTTATTAAGTTAATTTTAATTCCAGTATAGTTAACATACAGTGTTATATTAGCTTCAAGTGTATAACATGGTGATTGAACAAGTCTGTACATTACCCAGTGCTTACCATAATAAGTGTACACTCCCCAATCTCCATCACCCATTTCACCACCCCCCCATCATCCAGTTTGTTCTCTGTAGTTAAGAGTCCGTTTCTTGGTTTGTCTCTCTTTTTTTCCCCTTTGCATGTTTGTTTTGTTTCTTAAATTCCACATAGGTGTGAAATCCTATGGTATTTCTTTCTCTGACTGTTGTACTTTTTATTAAAGGATATGTTCCAGAAAAACTTACATAATGAAAAGCACCACTGTGTGTATGTTACATGTATCATGTATAGTTGTATATATATTATATAATATGCATAATTAAAAAAATATATATATATATATAAAGATGACTTTATATATGCTTTTAAATATACTTTTCAGCATAATGGGGCGCCTGGGTGGCTCAGTCAATTGGGCATCCGACTTCGGCTCAGGTCATGATCTTGTGGTTCATGAGTTTGAGGCCCGCGTTCGGCTCTCTGCTATCAGCACAGAGCCTGCTTCAGATCCTCTGTCCCCCTGTGTCTCTGCCCCTCTCCTGCTTGTTCTCTCTCTCCTCTCTCTCAAAATAAATAAACTTTAAAAAATTATTAAAAAATAAATACGCTTTTCAGTATCATCCTTTTTAATTTGGGGGGATTTACCCTTTTTCAGATGTTGGCCATAAAATGAGATGAAGCTTACCATTTCAGTTTGTATAAACATGTTAACATGTATAACATGTTCTCAAAATGCAGCCACATAAAATGTGCACATTTGAAAATTCTTTTTTCTTTTCTTGATTTTAGGTTCCTGTTAATTCGTTTAAAAGAATTCTGTGGAGAATTTCTCAAGAAGAAGCTTCATCTCTCTAATTGTGTGGCCATTCATAGCTTAGCTCACATGTATACTCTGAGCCAACTTGCTCTGAAAGCTGCCGATATGATACGGAGAAATTTCCACAAAGTAATTCAGGATGAAGAATTTTATACTTTACCTTTCCATCTCATTCGAGACTGGCTGTCGGACTTGGAAATCACGGTTGATTCTGAAGAGGTTCTCTTTGAAACAGTGTTGAAGTGGGTTCAGAGAAATGCTGAAGAGAGAGAGAGATACTTTGAAGAACTTTTTAAATTGCTCAGATTGTCCCAGATGAAACCTACTTACCTTACTCGGCATGTCAAACCAGAGAGGCTCGTGGCCAATAATGAAGTTTGCGTCAAGTTAGTGGCCGATGCAGTGGAGAGGCATGCTCTGAGAGCTGAAAACATACAGTCTGGCACCTTCCAGCATCCTGCCTCTCATGTCTCATTATTACCTCGCTATGGGCAAAACATGGACGTGATCATGGTTATTGGAGGCGTGTCAGAAGGAGGGGATTATTTAAGTGAATGTGTGGGGTATTTTGTCGATGAGGACAGATGGGTAAACCTGCCCCATATTCATAATCACCTTGATGGACATGCCGTTGCAGTAACAGAGTCCTACGTGTATGTTGCTGGATCGATGGAACCAGGGTTTGCTAAAACTGTGGAAAGATACAACCCAAATTTGAATACGTGGGAACATGTTTGTAGTCTGATGACAAGAAAGCATTCTTTTGGGTTAACAGAAGTCAAAGGGAAGCTCTACAGCATTGGAGGGCATGGCAACTTCAGCCCTGGCTTCAAAGACGTGACTGTTTATAATCCTGAGCTTGATAAATGGCACAACTTGGAATCAGCACCAAAGATCCTCCGGGATGTCAAAGCACTAGCCATCGAAGACCGGTTTGTGTACATCGCTGCCCGCACTCCCGTGGACCGGGACACCGAAGATGGGTTAAAGGCTGTAATTACCTGCTATGATACGGAGACTCGACAGTGGCAAGATGTGGAATCTTTGCCGCTTATTGACAATTACTGTTTTTTCCAAATGTCTGTGGTCAATTCAAACTTTTACCAGACGGCATCATGCTGTCCCAAGAGTTATTCTTTAGAAAATGAAGAGGCAGTAAGAAAAATTGCCAGCCAAGTGTCCGATGAGATCCTTGAGAGCTTACCTCCCGAAGTCCTAAGCATCGAAGGAGCGGCTATCTGCTATTACAGAGATGACGTTTTCATTATTGGAGGCTGGAAAAACAGCGATGATATCGACAAACAGTACCGGAAAGAAGCCTACCGATATTGTGCTGAAAGAAAGCGGTGGATGCTTCTTCCTCCCATGCCACAGCCTCGTTGTAGAGCCACTGCTTGCCACGTGAGGATCCCGTACCGGTACTTGCATGGCACACAGAGATATCCTATGCCTCAAAACTTAATGTGGCAGAAGGACCGCATCAGACAGATGCAAGAAATACATCGGCACGCCCTGAACATGCGAAGAGTGCCAAGCTCTCAGATTGAATGCTAGGTGCTCTAATAGGTGCAGCTTAAAACAGTTGTACCTGTCTTGTGAGGCTGAAGATCCCCAGACTGTTACTTGAAAAAGTATGTCGATAACTTATTTTCTACCTACCTGATTATTGCCCCATATAAAGGAAACACAGTTAAAAACTGAAGAATGGGAAACACGATTTAATATGTGGTATTTTTTGTTGGTGTGCAGTCTTTGTCTGTCTTCGGTTTGTGTGGATGTGCTAGCCAAGTTAGATCTTATTAATGACAAGTGGAAGAACCAGGTATAGTTACTTGGCTGTTTCTCTGCCAACAAGTGAAAACTCCTTTGTCTTAGGGACTTGATGTTTTGAACATGCTTTAAGCAACAGTTTTATTTGCACGTTTACTTTGATACTCCTTTTAATTTTTTCCTGAATGGTTGGTGGTTTTGAAAAGAGCAGAACTTACGCATTGAGCCCTCATCTGCAGGAGGTATGTGCAATAGTGAGACTGAGATTTGAAGGGAAAAGCACAATGTTTCGGCAGGATGGTTTCTGAATATTTGCATTGATGTTTTGTTGTATGTGTTTATCTAGAAATGCTGTTTTGTTTATTTTTAGAAGAGATGACTAGTGAGAAATTTGTGATTGGCCCCATTATTTTTTGAATATTTTCCATTTCTTCAGCAACCGTTCTAGACTGGGAGCCATCACTCTGAGATGATGGTAGTTGGCAAGAGTGTTGATCTTTAGCTCATTGATTTAATACAGAGGACACTTATGTATATGAAATTTGTTTTTCTAAGAAGAAAAGTAGTATTATTAGGTAGACTGAGCAAAGGCATTAAAACATGTAAACACTTTTTTCAGAAGTTGCAGGCGTATTTGAGGATAAGTTAATGAGTGTAAATAATGCCTATGACAATCGATACAACAATGCCTTCAGTTTTAAATTGTCCTCTAAAGTATATTGTATAGAGTCCTCCTCATTCTTTCTAAAAGAAACTTTTCTCAAAATGGGAAGGAAGTGACAATTGAGAGAAATGTTGCGTAAGAGAAGCCTTACTGTTTCTCAGCCCTGACTGTTCTAGTAGTTTATCCAGTTTCCCTAGACTTTTATTCAGACTTTACCTGAGCCTCGAATACCAAATTTAGGTGCATAATTAAGGCTCTTAAAAATTTATTGCTTTAGTTATCTTTTATTTATTCTTATGCATTCTTCTGATTCTCTAACACACTCCCAAGTTTTATACAAATGAGAACTCAGTTAACATAAAGGACTCCTGCTCTAATGGTTTGCAAAATGGCTCCATTGTATATGTTTCTTATTTCTTTCAGAATATCATCTTCTTAGACATTCCAGGATACTGTTTTAGGAGTTGAACTCCAAGTGCAGTGATTATTTTTTTCCCTAGACCATTATACTTAACCTTACTGTATCAAACATCAAAAGGAAAAAAGCACAACCAGAAATTTTGGCTCTCAGTTTGCTGCAAGACTATTAATATCTAGTCCCTGGACTCTATACTAAGAGCTTTCCTGAAATTTTTAAGTTGGTATCCTTGCCTAGGACAAAGTTTTTCAATAAATGTGCCGGAAATCTGCTTTAAAACCATTTAATTTAGATTGGAGTGGGGGTCGTAAACTTCAAGTCCTATTTCTGTATGAGGATATATTATTCTACACCACCTCTACCATTTTATCAATTTCCATTTGTAGTTATTTTAATAAAAGCCATTTCAGTTCTGAGAAGTGCTCATTCTTAGTTGTGAGAGGTCTATGCACGTGAGGCAGAAAAGCTCGTTGAGTGATGTTCTCGTCTCTGATAGACTATGCCGCCTAGCAAACTTCCTCTTCTTAGTGGTGAAGTAACTCAGCAGCTCACTAAAATGGCAGTTTCTGTCCAGGAGGTGTGATATAAGGTTTTTGGATCTTATCTCTGAGTTGTCTTCTGAGACTGTCACTACCAAGTTTTTGGAGGGTGGCCTTTTTTCACATGATGCGACAAATTATAACTCATAAGATTTAGGTATAATCTGGTTCTGAAAACTTGATTGAAACTGTTGTTTTTTAACTCAGCAGGCAGCGTAGGCCATGGCTGAAAAGAAGGGGTAAGTCCTTCCTTGCATGATGATGTGTGCAGGTTTTCCTGATTACTGAATTTCTAATTTTCATATTTGAATTCACACGTGTGACTTCACATCAATAACTTGTGTCTCTGAAATATCCTAACTAACTTGTTAATAGGAAAGGAAACCAGATTTGCTTAAATCTGTTCAAGGCTGACATTCTGAAATTCTAAACTGAAAATAACTTCCAGAGTATTTGGAAAGGTTTTGATTATGACAACCAGCCTAAAGTGGCTCTTTCGGAAAGAAATTTCCTTTCTGATGAAAAACTTAAAGAATGTGTTTGGTCATTTAAACTTCTAAAAAGACAGCTTCACATGTATTCAAGTGAACCTTTTGCTGTTGTTGCTTTTGTTTTTGTTTTGTTGAAGGATAAAAGAGGACCAAAAAGTAATACCTTTGCCTAACCCCTAGCGTGACTTGTATCTTGGAGTGGAGGTCCTCCACCTCCACCTTACCCCACTGTGGTTTTTAAAAAAACAAACCCGTGGTGTATATTGAGAATGTCAGTCATGAGCTTAGTGTGTAAGTAGTACATCTCACTTGCAGACGTTTGCATGATGTCTTGTAGATCTTGTATATCCAACTTTGCTTTTGCTGTGCCAACTCAAAAATATTTTGCTGAAAAAAAATCTCAAAATTGATTGACATCAGTTTTGTTTTTATCACTTAGTTTTATATAGTATTGCTGGGACCAAAAACTTTTAAAATACATAGAACAGAAGTTTGAAGCTGGAAAGATAGTGTTTATCGAAGACTTGTGTGCTTTTGCTCTTTAAACTCTTCAGGCTACTGGTAAGGCAGTTTCTAGGGCACTCTTTTTTCTCTGTTTCTTGACTAGTGTAGCATGTCATATGTTTAAATACTTCATTCTCTGCTTCATAATTCTAATGAGACACTGTACTGTAGGTAGACAAGTAAACTAAACATATATTTTAGTTACTTGGCCTAATCAAACATAGATAAAGGGACTTTTTTGTACTTTCCTCAAATTAAGCTTAAATTAAAAGGGTGTGTTGGCCACATTTCCTGTCTTTTGAAAGTCTACAGAATTGTGAAGTAGGTTCCCTGCCTCCATTAGCAAAATAGGGTATTTCTAGGTTGCCATTTAACTGTAGAATATTTGAGAAACGCTTTGGTCTCTCCTTTAATTATCAAACATTTTGGCACAGTCCATCACTCCAGTTTGTTGCTTTCTTGAGAGTAGTCCATTTTTGTTGTTATAATGCCTACATTATAACGTGCTCTGGTCATTGGAAACCAAACAGCTCATAGTTGAGTGACATAATACAATAACAATAACATAATATAGTAGCCATCTCGCTTCAAGGAATTTAATTAGATAGCCAAATAACTGCTCTTTGTTGATTACCTTCGTAGGGCTTTTGTCTTACTCTCTGAGCATCACTACGAATGTCTGACACTGAAGCACATACAGTAGAGCACTTGTTCACTTAATCCTCCTGCATAATGCACTTGTGAAAAATTAAGCTTGCTAGATGTTTGAAGACTATGGTCCATGTGCTAGGGCTCACTGACTTATTTGTAAAATACATATTTAGTTCAAGCTGATACACAGTGACTTTTGGGGGCTATCAGTATCCAAGCCCCTACTCTACTCAAAGTATAATCTTGGCTATCTCCCTTTAAGTCAGAGGAGATGTAGAATTTAGGATGCTTTTGAGACATCATATTGTAAAATAGCCTGTTTTATGTTCCTAAAACTATCTTGTTCTGTGTTGAAGCTATCAGTTGTCTCAATGTAAGTTTTAAATAAACATATTTCTTTAGAGCTGGTTTGTACCGTGTGACTTTTCCCTTTTAATGATACACTGTTGGATACAAATGCTTACTTCCTTCCCTCTTACTCCCTCATTCATCCAACCTTTGGCTCCCTTAAGTTGAACATTTTCCAGTACTCTTACAAGTTTAAACACTGCATTTATTAAAAAAAAAGAAAAAGAGGTAATTCTTATTGCTTAGACTCTTTATTAGCTAAATGAAGAGGCTCATACAGGTAGGGTACTTGTCGAAGCGGAGTATTTTACTTCATCTCGCAGTGCTAATCCTGTGAAGTTGTCCCGTCTAGCCGCATATTCCCCGACGTTGGCCAGCCCCGGCACCACACAGCAGCTCAGGGCGCTGCGGTAGATGCTCATGTCATGGGCGTCATACCACTCGTCTGTCTTTTCATCATAGCATTCCACGTTAAAGGTGGTGGTAAAGCCGTTAAAGCCGCCCACCACAAACAAGAGGTCGTCTACCACCTCGATGCCAAAATTGCTACGAGGATTAAACATAGTGGGTATCGTGCGCCAAGTGTTAGCTACTGGGCTGTAGGCTTCCGCACTCCTAAGTCGATTCGCTCCGTCAAAGCCACCTACCTATGGACGGCAAGGGAAACATGGTTGACTGTGAGCCATTGCTTCTGTTCACCAAGGAAGAGGCCTTCTTGGGGGGGGGGGGGGGGACGACCAGTGATTTCATACCTCCCGCTTTCCATTATTTTCCATGGAAAATAATGCTTTCCAAATGCTGGCCGATAATAGCGTAAACCAATTTGCGAACAAAAAATCCAGAGCTATCGTTTTTGTGTGGTACAAGATAAACTCACCGCATATACGTGTTCTCCATAGGCAATTACACCTATGCCACTCCTCCTGCTTCTCATGGGCGCTATGACTGTCCACTGATTGCTCTCAGTGTTGTACACTTCTGCTGTGAACAGGCACTCATTTCCATTAAAACCACCACATATGTAGACCTGTGTGACGAGGGGCCCATGGTTATTAAAATCGTTACCTCTGGGGAGCAGAAAGAAAGGGTGTACGCATGGTGGTGGCAAAGGGACCCCTCTGATACCAGTCCGTACACTCTGAGTATCTTTTTCCCACGTGTGCACGCGTCGCTTTTTTCGTTGAATGTTTATTTTGAGAGCGCGTGAGAGGGGAAGGGGCGGGGCGGGGGGGGGGGAGAGCAGTGGACAGAGGATCTGAAGCAGGCTCTGCACTGACAAGAGAGCCCAATGTGGGGCCGGAACTCGTGAACCGTGAGATCATGACCATCGTGACCTGAGCCGAAGTTGGACGCTTAACCGACTGAGCCACCCAGGTGCCCTGCCCCGCATGTATTGCTTTTTAGTGAGTAAAACCTAAAAGGACAGTTACAAAGGGGCACTAGTTGCGGAGTCAGTACTGCAGCGTGGGTGCTGCCACGTCTATTTTCCATCCACCCCCAAACAAGTACTTCTGGGCCTGGTCTGCCCCCTCCCAATTCTTACCTTCCCATAGAGCGTGGTGGCACTGGCGTCACTCCTCTGCTCGTGCATGGGGGCGATGAGCGTCCACTGGTTGGTCTCTGGTTCATAGCGCTCAGCAGTGTTGAGACGCACGTAGCCGTCAAATCCTCCCATGGCATAAATAAAATTGCTGAGGACTGTCACACTGACGTAACAACGACGGGAGTGCATCGGGGCCACCTGGTGCCACGTTTTCTTGACTGGGTCAAAACGCTTAACGCTATTGAAATAGTCTACACTGTCAAACCCCCCAATGATATAAACGTAACCTTTCAAATAGGCTGCCCCATGGTAGGCACGGGGACTCTCTTCCTCACAAGTGACATTCACCCATCTGTCTGCCCGAGCATCATATGCCTCAATGGCATTGGTGGGGCTCCCACCACTCCAGCCACCGATTGCAAATAGGATGGCGTAGGGCAGGCGGGGCCTGGTGAGTGGGTTGGTGAAGTCAGAATTGGAGGGTCCATTCATGTTTAGATCATACATGGCCTTTAGGGCATTAATGATGACTGGCTTGCATTCCTCACTGTCTTTGACGTAGTCGTTCATCTTAACATTGTTCATGAAGTACTCAGCATGCATTAGGGCCAGGCGAACCTGAGAAGGAAACACAGAAAGTCAGATGAGGTGAAGGTACCTGGAAAACCCATGTCCTTAACTCCCTGTTTACAGTCTGCCTTTGAATTGCAGCAGGGTCCTATTTTACTTTGTGTTTGTTTACTTGTGTTTACTTTGTGTTTACAGCTCACAGTTTTAAATATTTGTTTTTCAGATGTGGTATACATTTGGATGCTGACAATGAGCTAGATAGAAGGTCACAGAGCTAGCCCCTTCCTTGGCCACTGGGCAGTACTATTAGACCATAAAAGGCTGTGGCAATTGTTCAGTCATTGAATATTTACGTTTCTCTGTATAAATAACACAAATTAGCCCCGGATGGCTACAATTGTGTATAACACTCGTGGTTTGGTGTCTAGTCCCACTTCTGCCTGGGGTTTGGGGAAACTCACAAGAAAAAAGGGTGAAAAGAAGGCCCTTTAGAATTCTTTTGAAGGCCTTGCCATCTCTTTCCCCCACTACCAGGGAGAATTTTGGTCAAAGAATATAACAGAAGGAACTAGCAATGCCAAGAGCAAAGAAAATTGCACAATTCCGCAGAATAGTAGGAGATGGCCTTCTATGTAAGTGTGTGTAAATACGGCCCCGGAATCTGCCAAACATCTGAACATGGCTCTTTGCACAGTCCCTCCGGGATAAATGAACCAAACATGAGCAAGTAAGCATCCCACAAAAAAATAACTAAACTTGACCTTGGGAAGCAAAACTGAAATATGCTGCTTCCTGTTTTGGGGGTCATGAGAAATCCATTTTAAAATGGCCTCAAATACAGCATCTTCTTGTTTGACGTTGAGCTCGTCTTTCTCAATGATATCCTTCAGTTCACTGACTGAGAGCTCTAAAAACTCGGCCGAGACTTTCACCATCTCCTCAAAGTTGTGCAGTATGAACATGTAGGCCTTCTGCCTCAGCTCGGGGCAGTAGTAGTAGTCTGTGAACTTGCAGATGCCGATACAGTTATCCAAACACAGCTCCGACTTGAGGAACTCACAGCAACCCCTAACAATACCCATGATGTTGAATTGGTCTGCAGCAGCCAGCAGTTTCTCCACATTGTCCGGCGTGATAGGGATGGTCCGGGTGTATGCATATTCAATAATTAGCTTCATCATGTCCGGGGAAATGCCAGGAATGTTGTATACCTTCTTTTCAGTGTTGTTCCAGCCACTTGTAAACAAAGCTCTGGAAAGAAGAAAGAAACTAGTAGCCACTGAAACATTTCTCTCCAGTTTCTCCCCCACCTTTGTTTGTTGAGAGTTTGGAAATTTCCCAGCTAGTGCACAGTGAGTATGCCGGAAACAAATTGGTGCGAAGAAGGGGAGGGTAGAGTGCGTGCTTTATACAGTGGGCAAGAGAACCTTGCCAAGAACTTTAACTTTGATCACTCTTCTTCTCCTCATGGTAACTAAAACTTTCCCCCATTTTGTGGATGGAAAAATTGGGCTCTAGACCTGGAAGTAAGACCTAGGTCTCTTCTATCCCAACTGAAGTCTACCTTCCTTCAGGAAATTAAACTTGAGCAGTAACACTTTTTTAATGAGCCCTGTTAAATTGACACATAACCCAGAATCTGATCACACCTCTTACTGCTATCTCCTGGGTCCAAGCCACCACCATCTCTCACCTAGATGATTGGGAGTAACCTCCTAACTGATCCCCCTGCTTCTGCCGTTGATGCCTCTGGAGTTTACAGTTCTACCCCAACCTCCTTACGAGTTTATGTTCCTCTTCCACTCAGAACCTTCCACTGAGATCCCTTCTGGCTCAGAGTATTATTATACAAAGCACTTCTCAGGGAGCACAGAAGTCCTCTGAGATCGGAACCAGTAATACCTCTGGCCACTTCCTCCCACCTTCCCCCTTATTCCATTCCAGTCCCACTCGCCTTGCTTTCCTTGAATGCACCCAGAGGTGCTTCATTTTTGGCCCTTTGTATATGCTGTTGCCTCTTCCTGGAAGGCTCCCCCTCTGCAGACCTCATTTCTCACTCCCACATCCCCTTAAAGTCTTTGCTCAAATGTCATTTTGTCCGCAAAGAGATCATCCTGTTTAAAATCACCACCCTCCTCTCCATACCTTCCTTTTCTCCCCCAGCACTTAATCTGCTTTGTGTTTTATTTATTGAATGCCTATTCCTCCTACTAGAAGGTAAGCTTCATGAGAACAGAAATATTTCTCTCTTTATTCATCATTTCCAGTACCCAGAATAGTGCCCGTCACAAAATAAGTACTCAATAAATAATTATCGAATGAACAAATGACTACGATCCCAAAACTATGTATTGGGCTCCTACTATATAGCTAGGTACTTTTTAAGTTGTTGAACAGGACAGAAGTCCCTACCCTAATAAATTTTTGCTTCCTTTTTCTAGGTGGTTTAAAGAAATATGGATCAGATTCTTCTCTAGAGCAGGGGTCTACAAACCTATAGCCTCTGGGCCAGATTCCACCCGCCTCTTTTTTTTGTACCGCCCATAAGCTAAGAATGTTTTTCACATTTTTAAATGGGGGGAACAGAATACAAAGATTCTGTGACACCTGGAAATTGTAATAAATTCAAATTTCTGTGTCCGTAAATAATTTTATTGGAACACAGCCATGCCCTTTCATTTAGTATTGTCTATGGCTGCCCTCCCACTATAAAGGCAGAGTATAGTCATTGTGACAGAGGCCGTATGGCCTGCAAGCCTTAAAATATTCACTCTCCGGTCTTTTTGTAGACCCTGTTGTAGGTCTAGATGAATGAGCATTTTTAGCAACAGATGGGACACATTTATCATATGTTCATTGGAATTGATTACTCAAACATTTTCGGCTCATGAACAAAATAGCTCTGCCATTTCGTGGGTGACAGTGGTTGTGGCCTAAACTCCCTTTATCTTCTGGTAAATATTTCCTTGATGCTTTCCCGAATCCTCCTTCCCATCTCCTCAATCCTTGTTAATTTATCACCCTGTTTGAGATGGTCTCTACTGGGATAGGGGCACACAGGGCAGCTGAAGGGGCACTGTCCTCTAGGTTTAAGTAGGAAATCCACTATGGTTGCCTTCCCAAAGGTATGCTAGGGTGAGAATCAAAGGGAAAAAAGCACCTGGCCCACCAATAGTTGGTTGGAATCCAGTTGAAAACCAGAGAGAAGAGGCCCCAGCCCCAGTTGTGTCTCTTCAGAAGAGACACAGGAAGACAAAGGAACCAGGCTACAGGAGCCCAGGGTTTTGACAGTGTCCCTCATGTAAGGTGACAGGTTGGGAAACATGAAATGAACCAAAATGTCTCAGAATAAGGCCAAGTACCCCTTCGGCTTAGTTTGGCAACCCTGTTATACCTAAAGTAGGAACTGCAGCTACAGAGGATGTTCTTGTGGGCATTGAACTCAAAGCCATTGACCTTGATGACCACGTCGCAGAGCTTGCCCTCCAGTCTAAGCTCGTTAAAGATCTCACAGGTCATCGCGCTCATCTTCCTCTCCATGTGAGGCTGGTGGAAACGTGTGGAGGCCGCCGCGCTCTCCATCTCCATGGCACCCTGGGACCAGTGGAGAGAGACTGCTCTCCTAGGGTGTCGGGAGGGTTGTGGGGGGCCCCTTTAGCCTGCTGTCGCTCCTTTTCCCTACTACATCTTTCATATAGGGCCCATCAGGCAGCCCAAGTTCCAGGATCCTGGGCTCGCAGTGAGCTCACTCTCAGGATTGTGCTCTCAGATTCTGGAACTCTCTCCTGTCCCTGTCTTCCTTCCTTCTCCCCTCCCCCACCATTCAGGCTGAAGGCCACCCCACACCTTCCGAGCCCTTGAATCCAGAACAGGACTGTGATCACCCACACCATATAAGAGTTTTTATTTATTCTAGTTCCTGTTGCCCACTTCAGTTGTCCAGTTCTGGATGAGTGTAGCATCAAGCTGCCCTCTTCCACTGCTGAGCACTTGTCTCCCCAGACCCTCAATTCCAGGAAACCGAGTCAGAGGAGGCAGAAGGGAGTAAAGCTGATTAGAGTTCACGCTGGCCCAGCTGTCCAGGGCCTTCCTGCCCTGCGGACTTGTGTCAGCCGCGCGTTTTCTTCTGTGATGAGGAGTGGGGCCGGTTAAGGACCTTCTGGATGTTTTCCAGAAATCACTCTATGGCTCCTTCAGATCCGCTCCTTTCCTGCGGCTTTTTTGTCATGCAAACGACCACTCCGGCCAGGGGTTTTGCTCTAGGCAGTGGTACCCGGTAACCCCAGCTCTTGGGACCCTCACCCGCCTCAATACAGAGCCCTCAGCCGGCGTGCTCCCCGGCGCGGGCGCCTCCCGCCCCCGGCCCCGCCTGCCGCCCGGCCCTCGGCCCGCGGTCCCTCGGCCACCGGCGGCCGGCGACGCCTGCGCAGTGCGGCGGCGGGGCGGTCGTTGTCCCGGCGCCGTCGTCCCGGCAGCGAGCGCCATGGCAGAGGAGGTGAGGCGGGAGGAAGCGTCCGGCGTGGGGCGTGGGGCGGGCCCCGACCCCCGGGGCGCTCCGAGGCCCCCAGCAGGCCGCCTGGGCCGCGCCGCGCCACCCCGGCCAGTAGGCGCCGCGGGCCAGGCCGAGCCCCTCCTCCGCTCCCCGCACCCCGCCCGGCCTCGCAGGCCTGTCGAGCCGGCCCCGGGCTCCCCCTGGGCCCAGCGCGGTGCGGGGGTCAGCGCTTCTCTCGGGTCTCGGGACAGGTGAGCACCCTGATGAAGGCCACGGTCCTGATGCGGCAGCCCGGGCGGGTGCAGGAGATCGTGGGCGCCCTCCGCAGGGGCGGGGGAGACCGCTTACAGGTACGGCCGGGGGGGCGAGGTGGGGCGGCTGGGGAGGTGACCTGCCCAGGGGGCCTGCCGGCGCTGCGGCAGACACTGCATGCCCTCAGCCCCTAGAAATGGCCAGCGGCCTGGGGGGCAAGCAGGCTGCCCCGCCCGATTTGCCCTGGGTTAGAGCCCACCTGCCCGAAAACCTAGATTTCAAATTTGTCAGTCATGCCCTGCGGCTGCTTCCTCTAATTAGGTCGAAAGCACCCAGCACCAGGCCCTGAGGCCTTATTTCCACACTAGCCCGGCCAAAGGGCTCCCCAGGAAGCTGCAGATATGGAGATGGGTCACCTTGGGAAGGACCCAGGGCATAGAGATGGCAAGGCAAGAGTCAGAGTCCTGTCAGCCTCCACCAAGAGGCTGGGCCTCCTCAGGCTTAGCAGGCTACTACCTAGGATTAGTTCTCCCTTCCCCCCTCTGGCCTTTCCTAGCTCCTGCAGGGCTTTGCCCACTGGCTGGGCCCTGAGCTGTTTTGCCTTGCATAATCTTCCCCCACCAGGCAGTGGAAGGAGCCTGTGTAGACAGCATCTCTCTTTTGCCTTTTAGGTTATTTCTGATTTTGACATGACCTTGAGCAGGTTTGCATATAACGGAAAGCGATGCCCTTCTTCTTACAGTAAGTCACATACTAGCTTGCTTTGTGGGGCTTAACAAGATGGTGGCTCCTAAGTGGCAAATAAAAGGAGTTCTGTGTTTTTGCAGACATTCTGGATAACAGCAAGATCATCAGTGAGGAGTGCCGGAATGAGGTACGTCACCCCCCTTTGTTCAGAGACTGCTATCAGGTGCTACTGCAGATGGTTCTTGGTGGCTCAGGTGGACCTTGTGTCATACACTGGGGTAGTGTTTCCTTTATGTCCAACACATGTGATGATTGGTGGTTAGAATATGGATGTGATGCCTGTTGCTAGCTGTGGAGTTTACAAGGGACTTCAACATTTTCTATTTAATCCTCCCGCAACTCCGAGGGGTGGATAGAACCATTATTACCTCCATTTAACAGATGAGAAAACAGGGGCGCCTGGGTGGCTCAGTCGGTTAAGCGGCCGACTTCGGCTCAGGTCATGATCTCGCGGTCCGTGGGTTCGAACCCCGCGTCGGGCTCTGTGCTGACAGCTCAGAGCCTGGAGCCCGTTTCAGATTCTGTGTCTCCCTCTCTCTGACCCTCCCCCGTTCATGCTCTGTCTCTCTCTGTCTCAAAATGAATAAATGTTAAAAAAATTTTTTTGAAAACAGACGCTTGGAAAGGAGAAGCATGTCATTCAAGGGTCATATGGCAAGACATGGAGAGCCTGGTTTTCCCATAGATCCGATTCTGTCCCAAACTCACTTGACTGCATTGTGCTATTTCTTTGATGATATAAAGAATAGAGCCGGGCCCGCTGTGCATTTCTCTGCTGAGCTCTTGCTGCCGAGTACCTCTGTCATTTAGCTTCATTTCGTTAGGAAATTCACTAAGTTATCTACTAAGTGGTCTTTCGGTCTGTCATATTGGTCAGCTTTTCCAATACTCCGTCATGATTGCTTGCTGTTAAGATAGGCAACAAATTCTACATAACTCTTCCTTTTCTAAAACCTGTCTCTCTGAGATACACTTTTAGCTTTACATAAGTTCTCACACTGATTACCTTTAGCAAGTCACTTTTTGTGGCTCCTCATGTGTCTGATCTTATCAGCTTCCAGAAAGCTGTATCCACAAATAAGACAGCAGGTTTGGGTCCCCTCTCTAGGATAATGAGGCTAGGGAAAACTAAGATTCTGGGTGTTGATGAGCTCCTGAAAAAAGTCATAAAGCAAAGCTTATGGATGAAATCTTTTTTCTTTTTTAAAAATGCTATTCTTGGGGCGCCTGGGTGGCGCAGTCGGTTAAGTGTCCGACTTCAGCCAGGTCACGATCTCGCGGTCCGTGAGTTCGAGCCCCGCGTCGGGCTCTGGGGTGATGGCTCGGAGCCTGGAGCCTGTTTCCGATTCTGTGTCTCCCTCTCTCTCTGCCCCTCCCCCGTTCATGCTCTGCCTCTCTCTGTCCCAAAAATAAATAAATGTTGAAAAAAAAAATTTAAAAATGCTATTCTTCTGTTGAATTCTCTTATGCTTTTAGAAGACTGTTCTCACACCCCCAAAAACGCACACATTGAGAACCTCAATACATTTTGGGAGCTTTCTCCCCTTGTCTGTGATCTTTGTACTTAACTCTCTTTTGGAACTGTGGTCAGGGACTCCACATTAGCTCTCATAATATTCTGAGATTGTGCCTGTATTAAAATTAAAATCCTTTACCCAATCGGTTCCCGTTTTTATTGGGTGCTGTTATTGACGGACTCTGTGTGACACATGGCTCCCGACGTGGCCTCCCTAGCCAAAGTGTCTGGCCTGTGGAAGGAAATCTTAGTAAGAAGAAGTACATGTACCTACTCGCGAGGTGGTTCACCTGATGTTGGTGTTGTGTTGGTTATCCACTAACACGCTGGGTCCCAAACTTGACTTCTATGATTTTTCTACTTCCATTTCCATGATTTTTGCCATATCTTGGTGATTTTTACTACATATTTTACTTTAAATTGGCCTATTATTAAAAATCTGAATGCAGTTCACTTAGAAAAGAAACAACCTTAGTGAAAGCATGAGTTTGAATTGCTAGGGTGGTTTTTTTTTTTTTTTCTTTTTTCCTTAATATGCACTAGAATGAATCTAAAACTACTAAAATGAAAACTGTTTATCCACGTACCCCCTAAAGTCACCTCGCCTCCCCCCTGAGAAAGTGTATCCCGTTTGGGGAAATATAGCATTAATCCCTTCTTACTGGTTAAACCCTGCTGACTGAGCTAGTGAGAACAACAAAATCCTAGTAACTTCTCACCTGATGGCAAAAGGTCTTCGTTGATTCTTAGACCTCATGGGATGACCAGCTGTGCAGATCGGTCACTCCCTTACACAGAGTTGCGTCTTCTAGGTGATTCTTTTTCTCAGGCTAATCGGTGGGACTTTGCTGGGGAAAACTTGATGCAGACTAACGGCTTTTGTCTTCATTGGGATGTTCCAGCTCAAAGCGCTCCTTCACCACTATTACCCAATTGAGATTGACCCACACCGGACCGTCAAAGAGAAGTTACCTCATATGGTAGAATGGTAAGTGACGATGGTGTTGAGCTGCTCCTGGCCCTCATGGTGGACCGGTCCACCTATTAGAACAAACTGTCCAGCCACAGTGGGGCGACCTGTGGCCACTGCTAGAGTGGGGCCCCACTAAGAGTCTTTGGAATGAGGTAGAAGCCCCTTGGTTTGGGGGGCGGGGATAAGTGCTTTGGGAGATAACTGGAGAGTTATTGGAACCAGTATTGCTGGATGGAGCCCCAGTTTTCCAGAACGTGGGGGTCACCGAGGGAGGGATTCAGAAGAGTTCTGACTTCAGCAGTTAGCTCACCCAACCCTTGTTCCTGTGGCTGTGGTGTGGCTTTCTTACCCTCTTCCTTTTAAGGACAGCCAGAGTCTTCAGGAAGTGGCGTGGTGGATGAGGCCTCCCTTAATCCTTCCAGAAGGGGACTTAGCCCTGAAAAGAGAAAGGACACTTTACTTACTTAGTGATTTGAATTTGGTCTTTGGTGGGGTGTCCGTTTCTAGGTGGACCAAAGCTCACGATCTCCTGTGCCAGCAGAAGATTCAGAAGTTTCAGATCGCCCAGGTGGTTAGAGAGTCCAATGCGATGCTGAGGTGAGCTTCTTGCTCTCGAAACCATTTGAAACTGGTTTGCTCACCAAAAAAAGAGTCTAGGAAGGAGTAGAGGGGAGTTAGTTGCTGGGGGAGCCAGAAGAGACATAGCACCATGAGTGGCTGTTGCAAAGAAGGTCTTGCTTTTCCTCTCGGGATACAGCTGAAGGATTTCCCGCCTTGGGTGCATCCTAGGAAGCTGTCTATTGCCAGTGGATATATTATGAATATGAGCAAGCCTTGCTCTCCTAGAACAAACAGCATCTAGCTCATTTTCTCCAATGGTAAAAAGACACTGGGGTCACCATGGTGGCTGGCGTTCTTAATCTAGACATGGGAGTTGGCTGGCCTGGGACGCTTGATCATTAGTGGCCTTCCCAATGCAGCTCTCTCTGCTGGCATGTTTACTGGAGGAGGGGTGAGGGCACAGAGAGGGAAGAGCCTGCTCTCGAGGATTGGGTGTCCTAACTGGGGAGAGCCATGAAAAGCCAAGAGAGTAGAGACACATGCAGATCCAGTAAGTGCCTGGGTGGGGTTGGGGTGTTACCTCAATGAAGCTGCCCCAGAGAGCTGCCTGGTTGTATTTTGCTGGAACAAAATAAGGCAGAAACCAACCAACCAACCAAAAGCCCATTTATATGAAGTTCAAGGATAGGCACAGCTAATCAGCGGTGATATGAAGGGAGAATGAGAGGGGATGGCGTTGGTTGGGAAGGGACACAAGGGAACCTTGATCTGGTTAGTAAGTACACGGCTGTATACATATGTAAATATTAGTTGAGTCGAACACTTAAGATTAGTGCACGTTAACCATTTACTGTATGTATTTTATGCCGCAATCTAAAATGTTTTTAAAAAGAAAAAACTTAAAAATATATCACCCAAGGAGAAAAGAAAGACTGGTGGAAGAGGCGGAATCCATTCATCTCTTTTCAGGGAGGGATACAAGACGTTCTTCAACACCCTCTACCAGAACAACATTCCCCTGTTCATCTTTTCTGCGGGCATTGGTGATATCCTGGAGGAGATTATCCGACAGATGAAAGTGTTCCACCCCAACATCCACATTGTGTCTAACTACATGGACTTTGATGAAGACGTGAGCCAGATCTTCTTTAGGCTGGGGATGGAGAGGGATGGGGACCGCCAGCCCTGGGGGCAGCACCCGCAACGTTAGCCCTGACCTGGGGAGGGAAGGGAGGGAAGGCATGCTGGCTTCTTGCTTCAGGCAGTTATTTCTTTCTTTATGCCAGCTAGAGACAGTTATTTCCTCTTTATTTTTGTTTTTGTTTATTTTTTAGAAAGAGAGCACGCGCATGCGCGTGCACAAGTCGGGAAGGGGCAGAGAGGGGGCGGGGGGGCCCGAAGCAGGCTCCAGGCTCTGAGCTGTCAGCACAGAGCCGGACGCGGGGCCTAAACCCATGAACCCGTGAGATCATGACCTGAGCTGAAGTTGGATGCTTAAGCCACTGAGCCATCCTGGCGCCCCCTAGAGACAGTTACTTCTGAAGGACCTACCTTTTGGTGTTTGGCTGACAGCTCTCTGCCCCGGGGTTCAGCCAGGCCCCATGTCACTGCCCTAGGTCCTATGCCATCCTAGGTACTCAAGGGCTTAGACTTTGACTTGTTTTCCTAGAGCCAGAGGTCAGCTGCTCCAACTCACCCTTGCTCTGACTTCTTCCCCTTAAAACCAATGGCTGGAATTTTCGTCCCTTAAACCTGTGGCGAGGACGTGGCCCACAGCTGGGGTTAGCACACATGTAGCCTGAACAGCGCCTGTTTCATGGGTTTCATGCTTCCACCAGAGTAGGTGATCAATACTATTTGGTGGTCCTTGTTTGTTGGAATCAGGGGTAACAACTTCTTTTTTTGTAAAAGGCCAGGTAGTAAATATCTTGGGCTTTGTGGGGTGGACTTTATGATCTGTCACAACTACACAATGTAAATTTATGCAATGTAAATTCACTCTGCTGTGAAAGAACGAGCAGCCACAGACAAGATGGAAACAAATGAGCCTGGCTGTATTCCAGTAAAACGTAATTTAGAAAAACAGGCCCAGTCTGGCCTATAGGACCCAGTTTGCCGACCCCTGGTTTAGACTACAGCGAGGTTTTGGCATTTCTGTGGCTCGCAGGATTCCCCTTTCTCTGCGACAGAGACGGTGGAACACTGGCTCTAGCTGGGTCCCTGTAGCCCTTCTGTCTGTCTCCTGATTATTTAGGGTTTCCTACAGGGATTCAAGGGCCAGCTCATACACACATACAACAAGAACAGCTCCGTTTGTGAGAACTCCGGGTACTTCCAGCAGCTTCAGGGCAAAACCAACATCCTCCTGCTGGGGGACTCCATGGGGGACCTCACTATGGCTGATGGGGTTCCTGGCGTGGAGAACATTCTCAAGATTGGCTTCTTAAATGACAAGGTGGGTATGGGACCAGACCCTATCTTAGTGGCTTGCTTCTTTTTCTTTTTTGATTTTCTTTTAAAGTTTATTTTGGGAGAGAGAGAGAGAGAGAGAGAGAGAGAAAGAGAGAGAGAGACAGTGCACACATGTGAGCCCCTGAGCGTGAGCAGGGGAGGGGCAGGGAGAGAATCCCAAGCAGGCTCCGCCGTGTCAGCACAGAGCCCAATGCAGGTCGATCTCAACCCAACCATGAGATCATGACCTGAGCCGAAATCAAGAATCAGATGCTAAACCAGCTGAGCCACACAGGCGCCCTGGCTTGTTCCTTTTTCAATCCCTGTTAACTAATGCCTAGCGAACACCTTCTGTGTGCTAGTCACTGTTAAGTATTAGAGGTACTAAGGTGAGCTACGAGCCACGTCCGCAGGAAAACAAAAGAGATACCCCGTGATGACAGCTGGGTTCGGCACATGGCATGACAGTGGGACTCAGAGACAGGGTCACTGGAGCCTGCACTTACTATTTGGTGCCACCGTGTTCCAGGTGTTTTAGCCCATTTAATCCCTACAGCAACTTTTTGAGGTAGAGACTAATATGCCTTGTTTTACAGATGGGGAAACTGAGGCAAGGAGGTTCATCTGCCCACGGTGACATAGTTTAGGAACTGGTAGAGCTGATTAAAGTCCTCCTAAGTCATACCTGTAAGATATGATTGAAATAGGAGATGTCAGTATTCAGGAGGTGGGCTTGCAGTTCAGAGAACAAAAATACAAGGACAGACCAGAGGCTGACAGGGGGTGAAATGGTCAAAAGGGGGCACAGTATGGTGTCAGGGTCGAAGGCCACCAGTCCTCCCCTCAGCCAGCAGGGGCTGAAGACCTCCAGAGTGCTTGAGCCTTGGGAAAACTCAATCCAGATGGGTTAGAAGTACATCTGGTTTTTAAATTTCAATCCTTGTGCTGTCCTTTGGACATTGACCCAAGGGTCAATTGTGGCACCCTGTACCCACTGCCATCCAAAGGGCAGGTCCCTGTAACGTCGAGCTGCAGCTCGGATGCCCTCCCTCCCCTGCCCCGGGTGCCAGGGAGGCAGAGGCAGAAGTCAGGGCATTCTGGGGCCTCTCGATCTTCCCTTCCCCGGGGCAGGTGGCAGAGCGGCGGGAACGCTACATGGACTCCTATGACATCGTGCTGGAGAAGGACGAGACGCTGGACGTGGTCAACGGGCTCCTGCAGCACATCCTGCACCGCGGGGACTGGATAGAGATGCAGGGCTCCTGAGTGCAGGCCGGGGTCAGGCGCGGGGGGCTGTGGAGAGGTGGGAGCCTCGCCAAGAGGCCGTCCTGCCCAGGGCGCTGCTTCTCCCAGGGCGGGCAGTGAACAGTCCAGGGTGGTGCGGCTGGGGAGCCCGTGCCCCTCCCTCCCCTCCCAGCGCCCAGGCTCCGGGCTCCGGGAAGCCCTGCCCGGCAGTGGGAGGGCCCACCAGGTGAACACGGGACCTGCAGGGTGTTACCACTCTTACTAGGGACCATCTAGCCCAGGGGTTCTTTTTTCCCCAAATTTTTAAACACGGAAAGCTGTTCTTTAAACAAATCTAATGTGTGAAACAGATCTAAATAAAAAAAAGGGAAAAAAACCCCAGCTGTTCTGATTCAGGGGGTGCAGGGCAGAGCCCATACCTCTTGGTTTTGGAGGAGCAGGAATCTCCAAGAAGCCACTAGGGCTCTATGGCACAGAATTTCAAAACCACCGAATTCACAGGCACCTGGCTGGCTCAGGCAGTGGAGCGTGTGCCTCTTGATCTCGGGGTTATGAGTTCGAATCCCACGCTGGCTGTAGAGATCACTTAAAAAAATAAAGTATTAAAACAACAACAACAACAACACTGAATTCACCCACAAGACCCTCTGAGCATGAAACGTGCTTGGGGGTCAGGGTGGGCAGGCGGGGTGGGAAGGGTGTGTTTCTGACCTGGAATGGTTTGACTTTAGGCTGAGGTATCCATTAAACTTGAAATCCCACTGGGATTGGTGGGATCTGGCCAATCCTATCTGCTGAGTTCCCTCCGTATGGATCCTCAGAGGGATCCAGGACCACCAAGATGGGTGACTTAATTAAGGGGAGTCAAGACCGGGACCTGAAGGGAGAAGATGCTCTGTGACAGGTGGGAGTGATTTCTGCTCTGACATCTTGCATCATTAGGCTTCCTTCAGAGCTCCTGTCCCGTGTCCCTTCCCTGTTGACTTGGATGGTCAAGGACTAACTGAATTCTCTAGGGTACCTTTTGAAGAGAAAATGTAAAGCAGCCAGTTTCACCCGGCATTTTTTTAGCCTGTCCTCCGAGAGATTCACCCCCTCATCCTGCTGCAGAGGATGCTGGCTGTGGGACACTTGCGTTTACCTGCAGGTCCGAAGGGACAGGTAGTGCTTGCTGTAGGTGCGTGCCATTTAATCCTCCACAAGGTCCCTGAAAGCAGGCATACTTCTCATTTCCGGGTGGCTTCAAGAAGACCAGAAACTTGCCCAAACTCCATAGCTAGGAGCTAGAGCCAGGATTTGAGTGTTTCTGACCCAAGCCATACTGTTTCTTCTGTATCGTGCCTTCAAACGGGCTTCAGTTCAGGGCTGGCCTGTTAGCTTCTGGGAAGGGGGCGGTTACCATGCGAGGCCAGGTCTGTAGCCACCGTCAGATCCGGAGGTGCCTTCTGGATGCTTTGGGTCCGGGAGTGTCTATTACTGGCCATGGGAAAAGTCATGTGTCTCAGGGTGCTGGATAAGAAACAGGTGCTTGTGGGGACAGGTCGGTCCAGGGAGTCCAGCACCAACTTTTTCTCTCCCAAGCTTCCCCTGCTCCCCCGTTCTTTCTTGGCTCAGGTCATTTTTGTTGCACTGGCCAGAGTCCAGCCAGGCAGGTGAGGGGCAGATGGCCTGCAGACTGCAACTCTGTTACCTTTCCTTTAGGCAGCAGGGTGGATCCGGCAGGTGGGAAAGGCTGGCCGCCCGGAGCAAGGAGAGGTGGGGATAGCTGAGTACTGGAACCAGTTTACATGGAAGAGAGGATTCTGACCTGTGCGGTTTGATCTAACCCCTGAGTCATGTATGAGGTCAGGGACCGCCTCTTTGTTCAGCTGGGATGGTTAGGAGACCCGGATCATCTCTCCACACCTTCCTGGCAGGCCCCTTTGTAGATGCCCACTCTGCACCCTCCCTCCGGCAGACTGGGGGTCCCTTTCCTTGGGGAGGGCCCCGGTTAGGCCTCAGGAGGCAGGAGGCTGAGACCAAGGAACACAGTATCTTGAGCTGATGAGGTATGAAGAGACGGCCCGCTTTGTTCCCCTTTCTTCCCCAATCTTTGGGTCTGAGGGCCTCCCCGCCATACACACAATGAAAGAGCACAGCCTGAGGTGTTTGGTTTAGTCTTTTATTTGGCACAAAGGAGAAAGGGATCTGACACCAATTTAGCCTTTTGAGTGTGCAGAGCTCTGTCCACTCCCCTCTCACCCCAAACGAGCCCCTCTTCCAAGTTTAACTCTGCCCTGAAACCAGGATTTCCCAAGGATTTCATAGCCCTAAGACCCATCCCAGTAGTTACCCTTCCTACTCTTCCGGTTCTCTGTCCCTTCGAGAAAGCAGCCTTCCTTAGGGATGAAAGGCAACACAAACCCAGCCCTGACTGCAGCACCCCAGGGGCCTTCAGCCGCTACTGGATGGAGTGAGGGGGTATGGGATAGGTGTGGGAGAACAGGTAAGGGGGGAGGCCCTTCCTAGAAGCCAGCCAGAGCTGAGAGAGGAAGACTGAGGGTCTGGACAGTCCTGGTTCATGCTCCTGGGAGCTGCTTCGACACAGAAATGGGGGCTGTAGGGGGGTGCTTGGGGACGGCAAGGAAAAGTACAGATAAAAGGGAAGCTTGGGGAAATGAAATGGTGAGCTCGGCTGGCCGTGTTCATTGTATGGTGATGCGGAGGGGAGGTATGGGTGAGGGGCCAGCAGTGGCCGCATCCAGCCCCTAGTCTCCACCAATCACCGGATTGGCTTTGTGACTCCAAAACTTGTAAGTGAGGGGTGTGGGGTGGGAAGAGAAAACCTGAATAGAGGTCTGTGCTGTGGATTTTACTCTCGGGCTGGTGGCAAGACCAGAGTCATCTCTGACCACTTTTTAGATGCTCCCAGCCAACATGCCAGCACAGGGGAGGGTGACCCTTGGAAGGTCAGCCCCACTGCCCACTGTCCCCCCCACCCCCCCGAGAAGTGGGCCTTTGCATTTGGGCCCAGGCCCCTGCCCTTCAGAGCTCCTCATGGACTCGCTCCTGGTCTTCGTCTGACTTCAGTTTGAGCTCCTCGACAGTGATCTTGCCATCCTGGTTGCGGTCCTGGTTCTGGAACATGTCTGCTATGGTCTTCTCTGGGTCCTGCCCAGGCATGAGGCGTCCTTTGCCCTCACTGACTTGAGCTTTGATGAAGGCGGAGAACTAGGAGCCAAGACAGCCGAGGGGAGAGGGGAGTGAGGGTCTCGCCTGAGTGGCGGTGGGTGGCCTTGGGAAAGGCCCTGGGGCACAGGGAGGCACAGAGGAGAGAAGAGCAGGTGCTGGGGGCCAGGCAGAGGGCGGGTGTGGAGGACAGGCAGCATTGGGGGGGTGGGGTGGGTTGCATGAAGAAGAGGCAGGGACAGGGGACCTAAGGTGCAGTGACCCAGTGCAAGGGCAGAAACAGGCACAGACAGGACAACAGACGTAGACTGTGTTTGCTTCATGCCACCACACGGGGTGGTGGTTTCTGTTGGGGTGACCGCACGGAGTGAGCTCCTCACCCACCTCCTCCGGGGGGACCTCGCCATCCTTGTTGAGGTCCAGGCCTTCAAACAGGTTGACAGGAGGGTCCTCGTGCCACACAAACAGGTAGCCGGTGGGCAGCCCCTCCTCCCGAGACACCAGCTCCACCTCAAACAGCAGCACTGCGCTGCCCGGGACACCCCGGGCTGGAGGGAGGGAGGACAGAAGGAAAGCGTCCCGATCAGGCCAGGGTCTGAGCCCAGTGTGCTCCCTAGCCCGCATGCCTCAGTTTCCCCTACTGGGCACACGGGATGTTTACAGAACCATTGGCAAGGCTTCCCTCACTCCTCCCACCAACCGCCCAGGCCCAAGGCGGGCGGGGGCAAAGGACCAGTCTGCCCCTCACCTCCGCTCTCTCCGTGCGCCAGGTGCGGGGGCACCACGAGCTGCCGCCTCTCTCCCACACACATGCCCTGCAGGCCCGTGTCCAGGCCTTCGATCACCTTATTGGCCCCCAGGGTAGCCTCCTGGGGGTCCCCGTAGTCGTGGCTGGGGCGGGGGGAGAGCAGATTCCCAGTTCAGCACCCATCCTCGTCCCAGGCAGGTTCACACCCCAGCGAGCCCGGCCCTCCCCGTTTCCCAGTCACTTCTGGTGCCCGCCCCACACAGCAGAGCGTGGGACCGACAGTTCAGAGATGGGGCGCCCTCCCCGTCTTGCCGCTGCCCCTGAAGTGTAGCCTGGAGGGCTCCCCTCTCCCTGCTTTGGTTTCCCCTCCACAAACAGACCTCCAGACTGCCAGCCTCACCCTTCCAGTCCCGCCAGTAAAGAGTCTCAGCTCCTCGTGCCCCACCCCACGCTCGCTGGATGGGAACTTATGGGGGAAGCACGAGTGGAGGTGCTGGGGGACTCCCCACGCCTGGGCCCACCCACCTGCCCAGCCCTGGCCCCGCCCCGGACCCACGAGGAGAAGAGCTTGGTGCCATCCAGCAGGGAGCAGTTGTAGTGGTAGCGAACATAGTCCCCAGACTTGGCGGTCTCGTTGCAGGTCTCAGGGGGCCGGGACAGTATCTTGATTTCCACTGGATCCTCAGGGTTGTGGAAGTCAATGACGTGGACGTCAAAGATCAGCACCGCGGAGCCAGGGATCTTGTCTCCTGGGGCCAGAACGGGGAGTGGATCGGCTCAGAATCCAGGAGGGGCTGCTCAGGCCTCCACGGAGGCCCCTAGACCTTCCCCGCCCTGTGTTTTCCAACGAGGATGGGATGGGGTGTTCGTCCCCAGGGTCAATTCTTCTTCAGTACCTCTTGTGGGGGTGAGGGGCAGGGGAGGGGAGGGGAGGGGAGGGCCATGCCAGTTAGAAAGCCCTTTACACACATCGTCTCGCAACCTCCCAGTAACTTACCCTGTTGGTCAATGTCCTTAGTCCCATTTTACAGGTGAGGACACTGAGGCTTCCAGCAGAGCTGGGTCTCAAGTCCAGGTGCTTTCTTTCTTTCTTTCTTTTTTTCTTTTCCTTTTTCAATCATCTTTTTCTTTCTTTTCTCTTTTTTATTAATAACTTATTTATTTTTCAATTTACATCCAAGGTAGTTAGCATAAGTCAAGTCCAGGTTTCTTTGCTTCCTAGGGCTACACTGTTTCTGTCCTCCCATAGCCACCCCCGCCTCCCCAGCTCAGGAGTCGGCTGCCCTTCTCCAGTATAGAAGGGAGAAGTGAGGGGAGGGCCCCTGGAGAAAAGGATGGAGTCTGTGTGGCAGAAGGTGGGTGGGTGATGGGTTTCGCGGCGAGAGGGGCAGAGCGGTGGCTGGTCCGGCCCTGTGCTGGGGAGGTGGGGGAGCAGTCTGTGGAGCTGCCAAGGGGGGTGACCGCGAGCACAGGGACATGCCTACCAGTCCCGTTCTCCCCATAGGCGAGGTGGGGGGGTATGGTGATCCTCCGGCGCTCCCCCATGCAGGCGCCCTGCAGCCCCTGGTCCATCCCTGGGATGATGTAGCCCCGCCCCACATAGGTGTTGTAGGTGTGGTTGCGGGAGTAGCTGCAATACAGGGCGGGGAGGGCGGGCCAGGGGGTCAAAGGGGCCCCTGCCCTTCCAGGCAGGATGGAGCCACCTCCAGCTGCGCCCGGGTGACCCCAGATCCTGCCTCAGCTTCTTCGGCCTTCCTCCCGCCTCCCCGCCACCAACCACACACCTGGAATCAAAGAGGGTGCCGTCCATCAGTGAGCCATTGTAGTGGTAACGCATGAAGTCTCCAGCCACAGCTCTCCGGACGCAGCCAGGAGGTAGCTCCAGTGTCTCCAGCTGGACGGTGTCCTTCGGATTGTGGACATCAATCAGTAGCACGTGGAAGACCAGGGAGGCCTGTGGGGGGATCACAGTCCCTGGGGAAGGGATAGACTTGAACCATACAAGTGGTACAACTGGAGAGCAAACCAGGGCTCCTTCTTGACTCAGGAAGGCCCATGTGGGCACCCTGTAAAAAGGTGCTAATTCTGCTCTCCAGAGACCTTTCCATACCCTCAGCAGCCCTGTTTCTTGCTCTCCCTGTAAGGCGTGAGCTGGATTTTCCCCCGGGCCACCACCAGCCCATCCTAAATGATTGTGTGAATCAGAATAAAGCACCCCTTCTTAGTGAGATCACCACCAAGAGCTAGATTTCACCCCTACCCTACTTGCCTCCTTGGCTGAGTGCCCTTGTGCAGTACACAACCTGAACAACTGTATACGGCAGCCCTCTTCTGAGGAATCCCCGAGTCCCTGTCTGCCCTCACCATAGCCTTTCTCGCCATAGGCCAGGAACGGAGGGATGATGATCTTTCTTCTCTCTCCAGGACACATGCCCAGCAGTCCCTGATCCATGCCCTTGATCAGCCAGCCAGAGCCGATGTAGGTGTCATAAGTGCCGCCCCTACTGTAGCTGCAGAGAATGAGGTAGAAGTGATGGTGCTGGAGATGGGAGAGGCCGGATGGGACCCGGACACCCTCCACATCATGCCACACAGTCCCCGGCCCCCCCCAGGACTCCCTCCAGCCCTCACCTGGTGTCAAAGGCAGTGCCATCCAGCAGCGTGCCATTGTAGTGGTAGCGGACAAAGTCGCTGTCCTGGACCGTGCGGGGACAGTGGGCTGGGTGCAGCAAGGTGCTCACCTGCACAGTGTCTGCCTTGTTCCACACATCCAGCAGGACCACATCGAAGTACAGGGTGGCATCCGGGGGAATGAGCCCCGCTGTGAGGGTCCAGCAGCCACAGCTCACGTTCGGTGCAGCTCCCCCAGACCCCTCGCCATGCCACGGTCCCTAGGGCCCCAGGACTCCCTCCGGCCCTTACCTTGTATCAGAGGCGGGTACCACATTTGCTGCAGCCCCAGGGTGGTGGGTGGAATGGACATTTGAATGTCCAGCTTGGCCCCTCCCTCCACCACTCCTAGTGCCCCTTCTCCCTAGTCAAGCTTGGATCCCACCCAGGGCCCTGTCATCGCCTTTCCCCCGACTCCAGGGCCGGGGGACTGAAATTCTAGTCCCAGACCTGCCACTATCCACACTGCATATTCAGTGTGACCTTGGGCAAGTCGCTCTCCTGCTCTGCGCTTCAGTTTTCTGGCCCTGGGGTCCTCCATTCTGACTCCTGTCTCCTCCATCCCCGTGCGGGTGCCCCGACCCTTCTCACCCACACCGATGCTGCCGTAGCCCAGGTGGGGAGGCACAATGAGGCGTCGCCGCTCGTTGACACACATGCCCATGAGGCCTCGGTCCATGCCGGTGATGAGGCGCCCCACGCCCACCACGATGGCCACTAAGGTGCTTCGGTCATAGCTGGGGGAGAGCGGAAACAGATGGGAGACACTGGCCTCGGGCCTTGATCGCATACATGCACAGGTGCGCGCACGCGCGCGCGCGCACACACACACTCAAGCCCCCTCCCTATCACAGGTGTAGGTCCACATGCTTCTGTCTCGTCTTCATGCCTCCCCCTAGGTCAGCCATGACTCCCACCTTAACAGGATGGGCTGTTACACAAGAGGAGTCCCCCAGGAGGCCAGGAGCTTTTATTTGCCCGGGATAAGGGAGGGCTGTGCAGGCCTGGGAGCTACCACCATCTGCTGACAGCAAAGGGGTGCTAAGTATGGCATAAAGGGGAAGGGAGCATTTATTGAGCATTTACGATGTGCCAGATAAATGCTTAGCCTGTTTTACAATCACCTACTTAATCCTTTCCCCTGTGAAATGGGCATTACTGTTTTCATTGTTCTGAACAAAATTTTTACATTTATTTTTATTTTTTTTTTTTATTTATTTTTTAATTTTTTTTTTTCAACGTTTATTTATTTTTGGGACAGAGAGAGACAGAGCATGAACGGGGGAGGGGCAGAGAGAGAGGGAGACACAGAATCGGAAACAGGCTCCAGGCTCTGAGCCATCAGCCCAGAGCCTGACGCGGGGCTCGAACTCACGGACCGCGAGATCGTGACCTGGCTGAAGTCGGACGCTTAACCGACTGCGCCACCCAGGCGCCCCTACATTTATTTTTGAAAGAGAGCGTGTGCAGGGGAGGGCAGAGAGGGGGAGACAGAGGATCGGAAGTGGGCTCCAGGCTGACAGACGAGTCATGACCTGAGCTGAAGTTGAACGCTTAACCAGCTGAGCCACCCGGGTGTCCCTGTTTTCATTTTTCTTATGACAAAAATTGAGACAAGAGACTGAATGACTTGCCCAAGGTCACACAGCTAATATGCAGTCTGCTCAAGTCTGTGTTTGTGCCACTGCATCAATGGCTTTTCCAGGGAAAGGAGGGGGCAGCAGAGCTGAGTGAGGGTAGGGATTGGTTTCCAATTTTGGAAAGGCCTGTTCTGAAATTGCCATGGCTTTCATTTTTATTTTATTTTACTTCTATTTATTACTTTTTGTTGCAGTATAATCGACATACAAGATTTAGTTTCAGGTGTACAACAAAGTGATTTGACATTTACATACGAGATCATACTTATTGTATAATAAGTGTAGTTAACATCTGTCACTGTCCAAAGTTAATACAATACTATTTTCTATACATTATATCCCCATGACTTATTTATTTTATAATTGGAAGTTTGTATCTCTTGACTTTTTTTTTTAATTTTTTTTTTTTATTTGACGTTTATTTTTTTTTGAGACATAGAGAGACAGAGCATGAACCGGGGGAGGGTCAGAGAAAGAGGGAGACACAGAATCCGAAACAGGCTCCAGGCTCCGAGCTGTCAGCACAGAGCCCGATGCAGGGCTCGGACTCACGGACTGTGAGATCATGACCTGAGCTGAAGTCGGTCGCCCAACCGACTGAGCCACCCAGGCGCTCCTGTATCTCTTGACTTTTATTGGCTTTTTTTTTTTTTTAATTTTAGAGAGAGAGAGCTAGGGAGAGGGGCAGAGGGAGAGAGAGAGAGAGAGAGAGAGAGAGAGAGAGAGAAAGAGAGAGACTCTCAAGCAGGTTCCATGCTCAGTGCAGAACCTGACGTGGGGCTTGATCCCACAACCCTTGAATCATGACCTGAGCCCAAATCAAGAGTCAGATGCTCAACTAACTGAGCCACCCAGGCACACCAGGCTTTTATTTGCTTTTAACTAAAGTTTTAAGTTTTCAGAAGTTAAGGGAGGATGGGAGATTTGTACTTAAAACAATTTTTTTTTAATGTTTATTTATTTTTGAGAAAGTGCGCACAGATGGGGGAGGGGCAGAGAGATCAAGGGAGACAGAATCTAAAGCAGGTTCCAGGCTCCGAGCTGTCAACATAGAGCCCAACATGGGGCTTGAACTCACGAACCGCGAGATCATGACCTGAACCCAAGTCGGATGCTCAACGAACTGAGCCACCCAGGCGCCCCTAAAATTTGTTTCAATGTTTATTTATTTTTGGGACAGAGAGAGACAGAGCATGAACGGGGGAGGGGCAGAGAGAGAGGGAGACACAGAGTCGGAAGCAGGCTCCAGGCTCTGAGCCATCACCCCAGAGCCTGATGCGGGGCTCGAACTCACGGACCGCGAGATCGTGACCTGGCTGAAGTCGAACGCTTAACCGACTGCGCCACCCAGGCGCCCCTAAAATTTGTTTCTATTATTTTATTTTTTACTGTTTTAATTGTTTATTTTCGAGAGAACATGCACACGTGACAGTGGGGGAGTGGAGAAGAGGAGGGGCAGAGAGAGAGGGAGACAGAAGATCCGAAGAGGGCTCTGCAAGAACTGAACCAAGAGGGGCGCCTGGGTGGCTCAGTCGGTTAAGCCTCTGACTTCGGCTCAGGTCATGATCTCATGATTCGTGAGCTGGAGCCCAGCCACAGCGACAGGCTCTCAGCACAGAGTCTGCTTCAAATCCTGTCTCCCTCTCTGTCTGCCCCTCCCCCGTTTGCACTCTCTCTCTCTTTCTCAAAAATGAAAAAAAAAAAAAAAAAAGAAAGAAACATTAAAAAAAAGAACTGAGGGGCGCCTGGGTGGCTCGGTCGGTTAAGCGTCCGACTTCGGCTCAGGTCATGATCTCACGGTCTGTGAGTTCAAGCCCCGGGTCGGGCTCTGTGCTGACAGCTCGGAGCCTAGAGCCTGCTTCGGATTCTGTGTCTCCCTCTCTCTCTGCCCCTCCCCTGTTCATGCTCTGTCTCTCTCTGTCTCAAAAATAAATAAACGTTAAAAAAAAAAAAAAAAAAAGAACCGAACCATGAGATTATGACCTGAGCCGAAGTTGGATGTTTAACTGACCCAGGCACCCCTAAATTATTTTATTTTTTTTCAAGTTTATTTATTTATTTATTTATTTATTTATTTATTTATTTAGTAATCTTTACCTCCAACATGGGGCTTGAACTCATGACTCCAAGATCAAGAGATGCATGTTCTTTTGACTGAGCCAGCCAGGCGCCCTGAGAGATTTTCATTTTGATCAAAGGGGTTAAGGGGTTAGGAAAGTCTTCCAAGCTCAGCACTGCACAAACTGGGGCCAGTCTGGCTTCTAGAGTCCCACCAAGGAAGTCATCCCCTGCTCCCAACCCCTCCCTGGCTTGGGCGGTGCTTCTGGCCACTGTCCACACCTCATTCTGCCCACTGAGCTGCTTCCTTCACGGTGCTCTTGTGAGGGCCCAAGCACTGCACAAAGTTCCTACCAGTTAAACATGATAAGGGCACCCAGTCCTCCCCAGAGTCAAGGCTAATCTAATGTTCCCTGAACTTGCCTTGGTATTTGCAGGCACTGTGTGAAGTTCTTTCATTCATCATCTTGCTTAAGCCCTATTATCTGCCTTAGGAAGGGAGGACTTAATTTTCCAGATTGTTTTTCATCCTCATTTTTTCAGATAAGGAACATGAGGCTTAAAGAGGCCTAATTCCTTGTCCACGGTCATTGGCTGGATTTGAACCCAAGGTCTTGGACTCTGGAGTTCATGTTCTTAATACACTGCCTGCCTTCCAAAGCCATGGAAGCTAATTTCCCGTGGGCTGAGTTGTGTGCTTTGGGAAAGGGTCTAAGAGGGACTGACTTCTAAGGATGCGGTGTGACTGGGACCTGAGGTTTAACCGAACAGCCCTGCCCTGCCCCCACCAACAAAAGTGACTTGCCAGAGCAGACTAAAAGGCCTGATCGGGTTCAGAACCCCATCCTTCAAACCCCAAGCCTGGCAAGATGGGTGGCAGCACTGGCCTGGTAGAGCTAAGATGGAGGGAGGTGGGGGGGCGGTGGTGCAGGGAGACCCAGAGAGGGAGGTACGAGAACCCTCCGGGAGCCCAGGGGGGCAATGCCCAGCCATGTGACACGTAGACAGATTGGGTCCCTATCTGTCCCACACGGAGCTATGCCCTACACTCCTAGATCCATCCTGCTGTCTTACAATGTTCACCCTTCTTTAACATGCTGGTTGCTTATAACCCCCACCGCCTCCAAAAAAGTTCTATTGACTCTTCTCTGGTTACAAAGGCACTGAAACCTGGGGCTGGAACCAGAAGGGATTCAGCCCGGGTGGAAAGGGAGGGGGTCCCAGGCTGAGACCACTGGAGGATTCACATGCATCAGGGACCATGCCCTTCCCCCCAACGCTGGGGACCAGAACCTCCTCCCTGCCATGTCTTTAAATCAAGCACTGTTGAGTAAATAGAGCAGTTCACCTTGATCATCAAACACTTTGGGGAATGTGGGAGTTTGTTGTGAAAGAAACTGGGGTCCTTTAAGAGGTGAGGGTTTGAAATTAAGGGCAGGGAAATCTTTGGGAAGATGGATGTCTGGGAGCCCCCAGCCTCAGGGTGCTGTGTTAGGGTTTAGGAGATCATGGAGTAAGTAGGGGATGCAGACACATCCTCAAAGGGCAATTAGGGATCCCCAGGATAGAGACAGCCTGGCCCCAAGGGGAGGGGCGAGTCTGAGGGCACCCAACCCGTTACCTGGAGTCAAACTTCTTGCCATCCTCGAAAGTGCCGTTGTAGTGGTAGCGAACAAAGTCCCCCATCTGCACTTCCCGGGGACAGGTCCTGGGGATGTGGTACCTTTCGATGACTACATCTTCCAGGGGGCCCCCGGCCGGGCTAGCACGGCCCAGCCCCCTCCCCACTGCCTGTACCAGCAGCAGCAACAACTGCAGCAGGGGGAGCCGGAGGAAGGTGCGGCTGGGGGGCACCGTGCGGAACATAGTGCCTGGAGCTGGGACCGCCGGCAGTGAGGGCGAGCGAGGGAGTCGCCGCCGACAACCTCCTTTCCCCCTCCTCCCGGAGCTGGCTCCCCCCCTTCCTGTCCTTGGTCCCCACCCCCGCCCTGGCTAGTCCACGTGGAATGGGGGCAGGGGAGAAAGAGCTGGCGGGGCGGAGGACGGAGGGTGGAATGGGAGGAGGGGGCAAGGCTGAGTGTAGGAGTCCAGGAATGCACCACAAAGAACTCCAGATCCAGATCCCCCCTCCCTATCTCCCGGGGCTCAGCGTCCTGGGGCCTCAGCCTGGGAGGGAGGTTCGGGAAAGCGGAGAAGTTGGAGCTGACCCCCATTAAAAGAAAAAAAAAAAAAAGAAAGAAAGAAAGAAAAAGTTCAGTGTCTTTTTTTCCCGAACCCCTGGGTCCTAAAGCCGGACTGAAGTATCCCTTGTTTCTTTCGTTGGCCTCCCCCCCAAATCTAGGCCTCTCCAGGTGGCTGGTGAGGCTCCAGAATCTGAGGGGGTGTCTCGGTACTCCCCCCGCCCCACATCCCCACTGTCTCAGCGATGGCCTCTCCAGGATCGAGCTGCGTGGTCCCGCAAAAGCTGGACAGTCAGGACGATCCCGCGCGGGGATGGACATAGGTGGGCGGCAGCGAGAGTGATGTGTGCGGGGTGAAACCAGGAGTGCGCCTCCGAGTCGCGGACTGGAGCGGAGGGACACTAGAAGTTACTGCTTCGGGCTAGGGGCGGAGAAGGAGCAGGAGGGACTCTGTAATGGAAAGAAGACCAGATGCCAAGGTTTGGGCAGAGTGGTGGAGGCGGCGCTCCCTCAATGTCTTGATCTTAAGGTGGGGGACTGTCTTTGCGTGGGGAGGGGCTTTGCGGGTCCCCTTCCCTGCGGGAAGCGTTCCTCCACCCACTTACCATCTGTCAAGGGGAAGACCCCCCCCCCCCAAAGGGCAGGAGGTCGGCCAACGTAGGGGCCTCAGGGCCCCGGTGGGCCCTGTGCCCCTCGGGAGAGCTGACCCAGACCTCGACTCCGCCCTCCTGCCGTCGCTGCCCGGCGCTAAGACCCAGCGGGCGCCCCCGCCCGGCCCCCTCGGCGCCCCCGCCCGCCCGCGCGGCCTGGACGCCTCCTCGGCCCGGGAGAGCCGGCCGGCGCGGCGCGGCCATGGGGCGGGCGGCGTGGGGGCTGTTGTGGCTGCTGCTGGGCAGCGCCGCGGGGCAGTACGAGAAGTACAGCTTCCGGGGCTTCCCGCCCGAGGACCTGATGCCCCTGGCCGCGGCCTACGGGCACGCGCTCGAGCAGTACGAGGGCGAGAGCTGGCGCGAGAGCGCGCGCTACCTCGAGGCGGCGCTGCGGCTGCACCGGCTGCTGCGGGACAGCGAGGCCTTCTGCCACGCCAACTGCAGCGGCCCTGCGCCGCCCGCGGCCTCCTTCCCGGGGCCCGAGCCCGGCCCCGATGGCGGCCGCGGCGACGAGTGGGCCCGCGAGCTGCGGCTCTTCGGCCACGTCCTGGAACGCGCCGCCTGTCTGCGGCGCTGCAAGCGGACGCTGCCCGCCTTCCAGGTGCCCTACCCGCCGCGGCAGCTGCTGCGCGACTTCCAGAGCCGCCTGCCCTACCAGTACCTGCACTACGCGCTGTTCAAGGTGGGTGCCTTCCCCTGCGCCCCCACCCCCCACCCCCGAGACCCACCGGCCCCACCCGGGCTCCTCCAGTCCCGGATCCTTCCGCCCTGCCTCGCCCTCCTCCAGCCCCGCCGCGCCCCCGGTCCTGGAGCCACCGTCCCACCTCGCCCCCCTAGGCCGGGTGCCCCTCGCCCCTGGCGCCCCCTGCCCCGCCTCGTCTCCTGGGCGCAGCTGGGGCGCGTCGTTCGGAGCCGGCATCTGATTCCGTCCGGTCTCGGAGCAGCATCGATCGCACAACCAAGGACAGCCAAGCCCCCTTGTGCACTCAGGGCTTCGATCTCTGGCCCTTCCGACCCTCTCTGTCCCTGTCCCGCAGGCTAACCGGCTGGAGAAGGCGGCGGCCGCGGCCTACACCTTCCTCCAGAGGAACCCGAAGCACGAGCTAACCGCCAAGTATCTCAGCTACTACCGGGGGCTGCTGGACGCCGCCGAGGAGCCCTTCACGGACTTGGAGGCGCAGCCCTATGAGGTGGGCTGGAGGGGTAGGGCTGGCCCTGACGCTCCTTCCTGACCACCGTCCCCCCGCCCCCCGCGGGGCTTGTACCGGAGGGGAGGTGTTGGAGGTCTCCCTGACCCCTCTGACGCACCCCTCTAGGCGGTGTTCCTCAGGGCTGTGAAGCTCTACAACAGCGGAGATTTCCGCAGCAGCACCGAGGACATGGAGCGGGCCCTGGCTGAGTACCTGGCCGTCTTTGCCCGGTGTCTGGCTGGCTGTGAGGGGGCCCACGAGCAGGTGGACTTCAAGGACTTCTACCCGGCCATAGCAGGTATTCCCCTCTTCCTCCAGATCCCTGTGGGTGACCCTCTCACCCACAGGGCCCTGCTTCCCAGCGCTCCTAAGGCCTCTTAACGTGTAAGTATTCATCCCAAACGCGTGTATGGAGCACTCAGGAGGTTCTTGGGAGGTGCACAGAAATAAGGTGTTATCCCTGCCCTGGGAGCCTTCAGTCAGTGAGAAAGGCTACAGTCCTGAGTGTCCAAGGTGCTAGGCGTTGGTGCAGAGAGGTGGTGACATCCCAAAAAGGCCTGAGGACGTTGGTTTCACAGGCCTCAGGCGGAGGGCAGTACAGGTGCAAAGGTGCCGTGGTCATGTGTACAGAAACAGCCCGGCAGGTGTGTGCAGAAGGCAGTTTGTGGCCAGAAATCGCACCTGGTTAGGGATCCCTGACCACGGGGTGCCTCAGCGGGGACAGAAAGAACTCTCCTGAGCTTCTCTACCTAGGCTTCCCACCTCCAAACCTCATCTGCCTCAGAATGCCCCAACTCCCTCCGGTTTTGGGGTGGGGGTTGAGCTGCGGGGGTGGTAAGGCGGCCCAGGCCACAGTAGTTGCCTCAGCACTGCCCTTTGTATCCTGAGCCAAGTCTTTACTGGCATTACCTCCTGTGGTGGCATCGGCTGGGCAGGCACCGGCTCCTCACCACTGCCTCCCACCCCCTAGATCTCTTTGCAGAGTCCCTGCAGTGCAAGGTGGACTGTGAGGCCAACTTGACCCCCAACGTGGGCGGCTATTTCGTGGAGAAGTTCGTGGCCACCATGTATCATTACCTGCAGTTTGCCTACTACAAGTGTGAGCATCCTGGTGGGCTTGGGATGGGGGGGGGGCGGGGGAAGAGAAAGCATTGCCCTGAGAGTTTTACAGGGTCGTGGGGAGCCGTCCCTCATATGTGAGGACCCTGCGTGACGGCAGGGAAGGCTGGGGGTGGCAAACAGGTGAGAGGAGGGGAAGGAACAAAGAGCAACCTTAGGAGAATTCAGAAACCTCTTGGGTAAATGGGTAGCCAACGACTCCACCACAGTCGACAGTTTACAAAGGCCTACCACATCTGTTGATCTCACTTGGTGCTTTCACCCATCCCCTGCAGCTGACATTACGGGACCCATTTTTCAGATGAGGCAACTGAGGCTCATAGAGCTCAAGGGGCCATTAGTCACATGGCCAATGAAAAGTAGCACCAGGATTTATGGCTCTCCTCGTCTGGGGGAGAGCCTGGCATCCACGGGGGCCGGGATTGACGAACTCCAGAGTTCTTGCCATGCAGAGCTGCCAAAATTCAGATGGAGGCTGGAGTTGGAGTGGAGGAGCTAAGGACCAAGGGGCCAGGAGACCATTCATGGGTCCGTTGGTGAAGAGGTTGAGGGCAAGGCTGCTGGGCTCTCATTCTCAAGTGCCATTATTCTCCAGCTGTGTGAGCTTGAGCAGTTTACCTAACCTCTCTGTGCCTCAGATTTCTTGTCTGTATATTGGGGATGATGATAATGGTGAGGCTTAAATGAGTTACACGGGCTTGGCATGTGGTAAATGCCCAGTACATTCTAGCTTGCATTATCATTTGGGTGGGGTGAAGGGGCCAAAAGATACTGTGGGGTGGGGGGGACAGCTGGGGAGCCAGGAGCACTGGACTGAAGTGAGAAAGGGGGACGGTCTAGGAATGGCTTGTCCCTGAAGGCGGGGAAGTATGGGGGCTACTCCTCACTCCTGTCCTGCCCGCAGTGAATGATGTGCGCCAGGCCGCCCGCAGCGCCGCCAGCTACATGCTCTTCGACCCTGACGACAGTGTCATGCAGCAGAACCTGGTGTATTACCGCTTCCACCGGGCTCGCTGGGGCCTGGAGGAGGAGGACTTCCAGCCCCGGGAGGTGGGCACTGCCTTTGGAGGCACTCTTGGGACAGGTGGTTTTAAAAAAAAATTCTGGCTTCTTTGGAAGGCAGGGTGGGAAGTGAAAAGAAAGACTATGGGTGGTGATTGGAGTCCTGGGTTCAAAGCCAGCCCCACCCGCTCAACGGGCCTGGGAACATTACTGATCCTTGCTGAATACGTTGCCTCACCTACAGAATGGTAGCACAGCGCCCAGGCTGTGGGAGGTGCAAAAATACCCGTCCATTACCACCTGCTCCCCTCACCACTCTCACTGCTGGCTTTTGCCCTCCTTCCCAGGGACTCCCTAGCTTGGACCCACTAAGGAAACCCCTGGGAATCTAGGGCAAGACTGGCAGCCATGGGGCACATGGTGCCACCCTCGATTTCCTTACTAGTGGCAGACATTGCTAATCGATTAAAGAGCTCTTTCTAACAGAGCCCTCCCAATCCTCCCTAACCTCTCCAAACAGCTATGATTTTTCAGTCAGCATGTGACTGATACCTGTTCCTTGCTCCTTGAGCTGAAAAAGCGTGCGGGGGGGGGGGGGGACCCAGATCCCAACTTGGCTCCTCTACCATCTGGCGGCAGGCTCTGGCTTACCTCACTTTCCCCCCTTCCTCTCAGGAGGCCACGCTCTACCACAATCAGACAGCAGAGCTTCGGGAACTGCTGGAGTTCGCACATATGTACCTGCAGCCAGATGATGAGGTAAGTGGCCACTTGCTCTCTAGGCTGGGCCATGGCGGGGACCCTTGATCTCTTCCTGGAGGGCCTCTGTGCCAAAGCTCGGCCCTACCTCGGGGGGCAGTCAGCTGCTCCTTATCTATACCTGCTCTTTGCTCCCCACTCAGTGTTCTCATGCTCTCCTTCTCTGCGTGTCTGAATGTTGCCACATAACTCCCCCAGCCCAGCTCAAGTGGCGCTCCTCCGGGAAGCCCTCCCTGCATGTTCTGGCTCTGCCTTCTGGGCTTGCAACACCAACTGTGACCCTCTGTGCCTCCCTGACCCTGGAGTTACTTGCAGCCCTGATCCATCCCTTCTCCAGCCAGTCTCTCAGAGGTTCGTGCTTTGGGATGGGGGACCAGGTTATTCCCAGCTTTTCCACAGCGCCTGCCCCAGAGCTGGCACCGGGAAACTGAGTTTGAATGAACCAGTGAATGAATGAATGCCGGTGCCAGGAAGGAAGGACTGAAGTGTGATCCCTTGATCCTGAATGAGGGGGTTTGGGAGTCCAAATTTCTGTGAGGTGTGGCTGCTTGGCGCTTATTTATTTATCCATCCCCCACTTTGTTCACTCACCCGTGCCCCCACTCATCATGCATGGGGGAGGGGCTATGCTGTTTGCACCCCGGCTTTGGTGACAGCCAGACTTGGCCCCTCTGCTTACCAGCTGGGCAGCCTCCAGGCAAGTCTCAGGTACCTCTTGAACTTCGGTTCCTGCATCTCAAATGGGGAGGGTGATGCTGGTGTCACAGCATTGTGGTGACCGTGAAATGAGATCAAGTATGGAAAGCATCTTCCCCAGAGCTGGCCCAGAGCAGGTGCTCGGTGGATGGTGGCCATTTTTATTACACTTATTTGTGGCCTGCTGTTTGCCAGACAATGTGTGGGGCTGGGGTAAGTTGATGAAAAGGTACAGTCCCCTTCTCAAGCAGCTCACAGTCTAGTTGGGGAGGCACAAACAGTGCTCAGGAGAGGTCAGCACGGGGCACCAGAGGAGGGCTCCATATCCAGCCAGGGTCATCGGCCAGGGCTGAATCCTGGAGCTGATGCCTGGCATTGGTGAGTCAATGAGAGCGATCCAGGCACGGGGTGGGGGTGGGGGGGCAACCGTGTTTCTGGCCAAGAAATTGCATGAGCAGACAGCATGCAGGGAGTAGCGGCATCCGCTATGGCCATGGAATTTATGCTTAAAAGGATGGCCTTGGAGAAAGCAGTGCTTACGCTAACATTGACTCTCTGTCGGGGGAGCCCCATACATCGGTGCGGGAAGTGGCAGTTTGGGAATGGGACCTTGTGGGAGAAACCCTCAGATCAGTCCTGTGTGGGATCTTGAGACTGGGGAAGGAGGGGCTTTGGGGGCTGAGATGGGATGGGGGGCCCCTCGGCCAGGAAGGGAGCCGGTCTGGGTTTGTGCCTGCTGTGACCTCCTTTCTTTCCCTACCCTGGGGCTGCTGTAGATGGAGCTGGAAGAGACAGTGCCGCCTGTGGAGCCCAAGGATCCCCCATCCGATGCCGAGTTCGAGGGGGAGGGGGACTACGAGGAGGGCATCTATGCTGACTGGTGGCAGGAACCGGATGCCAAGGGTGATGAGGCGGAGGCCGGTCAGTGACTCGAGTCGGGGTGGAGGGTGGGGATGCAACCTGGGATGGAGGTTGGCCACAGAAGGATCCACATACTGGGCTGCAGAGGCAGTCGGAGCGCCAGGACCTCCCGCCTCGGGGGGCTTCTAGCCTGTTAGCCAACCCTGTCCCACTTTGTGTGTGAGGGGGTGGCATCCTTCTCAGAGCTGGGACCAGCTGAGACCTGTCCTAGGGAGCCTCGCTCCTGCCTGCCCCCTTGCCCCCAGGACAGCCCCCAGATGCTCTTTGGGAGTGGGTGGGGGGGACTAACCTGGTGCTCCCTCCTTTCCTTTTCAGAGCTGGAGCCTGAACTAGCATGAGAAGAGAGCTACCCTTGCACCCCTGAATTGCTGGGGAAGCCTGGGCCCAATGGGACCACCCTCACCAGCCTGGGCAGCAGCAAGAACTATTTATTAAAAACGTAAAATGGACATAGCTGACCAGGCCCCATCCGATCCCACCTGTGAGCGCTGCTCCCCGGGTCCCTCCTGTCTCCTCTCTGGGTCTCTGGACCCCAAGTTGGTGGTGCTACAGCTGCTGATGGCCCTTCCTCCTCCCCAGGGCTCTCCTCACCCGGACAGTCTCCTGAAGAAGGTTCCTGCTCCTCCAAGTTGGGGTCTCAGCCTGAATTTCAGAGACAGCAGAGGGGCAGCCAGTGTCACGAAGAGCACTGGACCAGGAGTCCAGCGGTTTCTGGCACGCTGGCAGTGGGTGCTCAATAAAAGTTTCTTGTTGAATGAGTTGCAGCACCTGGGTTCCAGGCTCCCCTGGGCTGAGGGTGCAGATCCTTCCTTGCCTCCCTCTGCGTCCATCTCCCCTCATCTGTAAATAAGTGGTGGGCGAGGGGGCCAAAGGCACAGTTTTGGCCTCGGGGGACCCTGGGTGGTTGTGAGAGCAGAGTGCAATTGCAGATCTGCCACCAGGGGGCGTGAGCACACAGTTCCTTTCCTGGTCCCTGGAAGATGGTTTCAGATTTCTAACATGGGTTGTGCTGTATTTTCCTAGTCCAGCATTACTTCCCCTCAGGGAGTGTGGTGAGCGTTGGGAGGGGGCTAAGGACATTTACTTCCGGTTTTTACTTTCAGGCATTTACTGGCCCAGGTTCTCTAGGGTCTGAGCGAGCAAGCCCTGCCTTGCTGTGTGCCCATTCTCCCATTCCTCAGCAGAGGTTGGGGCTCCATCGGAACAGCCAGAGGGGCCCTAAGGACACAGTCTGATAACATGAGACCTAACGGTGGCATTGGGACTGCCAGATCCTCTTGCCCAATCTTGCTTCAGCTCCAGGGGGGCAGAGAGTCCTGAGGTGCCGAGGTAAGGATGATTTCAGGTGGCTGTTCGGCGCTGTGACTCACCAGCGTCCTCCCCATGTTCCACAGTGGGAAGGTGGGGGCAAAAAGGGCCTCTCTGGAGAGGGACCCTGGGCCAGGACACGGCAGGTAACAGTTCTGCCCGATTCCCCATGTTTCAGGCCGCCCCGGGGGGCAAGGTGCTGTAGGAGGCTTCTTTTGCTACTGGAGGGTGGAACTGATGCTGGGAAGGCCCAGTTCTCACTGCCCACACCCCTGCCTTCCCTACTGATGGGCCAGGGGACCTGTTCTGGGCCCTGCCCATCTCTGTGCCCGGGAGGACTCTCTGCCTCACCCCAAACCCCTCCCCTGGGTCTTTGGTGGAGACAAAGACAGGAAGGCCAGAGTCGGGCTGCAGCAGGGCTGGGTCAAGGCTGAGGGCACCGGTGACCTCACTCCCTTCTCTCCACGTAGGTGGGTCTAAAGTGGCAGCGTCTCCTCAGAGCTCCCGGGTGCCAGGGTGGCCCTGCTGCGCCCCACCCCTTTCTAGCTGCTGTGCTGTCAGCTTCCACCGAGGCCCCGCCCCCTGGTTCTGGGAGGGGCTGCCCTTGGGGCTGGCACTGCGGAGGAGGGGAGCTGGGATGCGCTGGAGCGTGCCTGCTGTGAGTAGGAGCTTTGGAATCTGGACAGCTGGGTGTGAGTCTGAAAGCGTGTGTGTTCGGGAGCGAGAAGGTCTGTGTCTTGTGTGCTGCGTGGACGTGTGGGTCTGGGTGTGAGCCTGTGAGCCTGTGTACCTGTGTCTGAGAATGTCTGTGGCAGTTTGGGGGGTGACTGTATTTCTGCACATGAGCGTGAGCATTCATGAATGTGTTTCTAGAGGGGTTTGCTCACTCAGCACATGTTTATTTACTTTAAGTTTATTTATTTTGAGAGAGAGAGCACGCACAAGTGGGGTAGGGGCGGAGAGAGGGAGAGAGAATTCCAAGCAGACTCCACACTGTCAGCACAGAGCCCAACACGGGGCTCGATCTCATAAACCATGAGATCATGACCTGAGCCGAAATCAGGAATTGGACGCTCAACCGACTGAGCCACCCAGGCGCCCCTCAGCACATATTTATTGAGCACCCAGTATGTGCCAAGCCCACTGTAGGTTGCTGGGCATACAAGAGTGGGCCAAGCAGGCCAAGCACCCTGGTTTCATGGAGCTTGTGTTCCAGCAGGGAGCTATGCAATAAGCAATAGGTGTTATAATAAAGTTACATGATTAGTCTGATAAATCAAGACAGGAAAATAGAGCTGGGTAGGAGGGAAGGGGAGACCTGAGGGGTGGCCATTTAAGATGTGTGTTGTGTGTGTCTAAGTGTGCGTCTGCGAGTGGCTTCTCTGAGCATGTGGTGGCGAGACAGAGTGCGGGTGTGACGGGGATGTCCCCAGCTCCTGCCTAGGTGCTCCCCCCACGTCCAGGCTGTTGCCCAGGCCCTGTAGCCCCATGTCCCTTACTCAGCTCTCCTTTCCTAGGCAGCCACCAGCCCCTCCCGCCTCTCCCTGATGCCAGCGTCTCCCCATTGCCAGGCCAGCTCCCCAAACCGGTGAGACCGAGTCCCAGCGTGGGCCCTCCAGCCCATTCTCCCAACCCCACCCTGTGGGGATGCCCTCGCCTCCTCCACATCTGTCTCACCTGTTCCCTCCTTACCCTACCCCCCACCACCCCACCCAGCACCTCATCAGTCATAGCATCTGTAGTATAATGGGTAGAAGGTTAGGGAAGGCCAAAAAGGCACGGGGGATGATGACCTCACACAGTAGGGCCAGACAGATGCCACAGAGGTGCCCAGACCCGGAAAGACCCCATCCTAAGGCGAGCATCACTGCTACGATGTAGCAAGTGCCCACCACGTGCTGGGCACTCAGCAGGTACTCAAAACAGTCCTGTGACATAGATAGCAATTCCCTTGTGCTACAGGTGAGGCTGAGGAATGAGAAGCAACTTGTCCAAGGTTCCTCAACTTGTCCCAGTTGAGTGGTGGCTGAGCTGGGTTTGAAACTGTTCTCCCCCAAATCAGTGCTGCTCAGAGAAAGAGAAAGGTGTCGGCTTTGGGGCAAGATGTGTGGACAAAGCCCCCACATTGCCGCAGCCCGGGGAGGGAGGCGAGGGCTTCCGGGAGGGAGGGGGAAGGAAGAGCAGGCTGTCAGGTTCTGTGTCCCAGCCTGGATTCCTGAGCCTGCCCCCTCCCCCACCATTGTCAGCTCCTGGTAATTGGGCCCATGTTAGGGAGCCTGGGTACAGACTCTTGGGGGTCTTGAATGCTGAGAAGTCACGGCCAATGCAGGGGGAAAGTCCCAAGGCTCTTCCAAAATTCCAGTGAATTCCAATGGAAAAAATTCCCCCCTTAGGTTTGAGAAACAGTTCTTTTTTTTTTTTTTTAATTAAAAAAAAATGCTTTTATTTGTTTTTGAGAGGCAGAGAGACAGAGGCGTGAGCAGGGGAGGGGCAGAGAGAGAGAGACAGAATCCGAAGCAGGCTCCAGGCTCTGAGCTGTCCGCACAGAGCCCGATATGGGGCTTGAACCCATGAACCAGGAGATCATGACCTGAGCCGAAGTCGGATGCTTAACTGACCGAGCCCTCCAGGTGCCCCAAGAATCAGCTCTTAAAGTCTCACCCTGGTGTTCCCCTTTCTCTGGGAGAGTAGGGCCCCCCTGGGGACAGAGCGTGACTCCCTGGGGCGGAAGGCCGTGTCCAGTTGGCACTGGTACCAACAGCGTAACCTGACAGAAGTCCCGGCAGCCGCAGGGCCCGAGCGCCCCCACCTCCCTGCAGCTTCCCTATTCTGGGCTCTTCATCCAGTCTTGCAGCTCCTTTCCAAGGACAGCCCTGGCAGATGGCCCTACCTTCATGGATGGGGAAACCGAGGCCCACTGAGGCTAGAAGGCTGGCTTGGCCCCAAGATGGCTCGAGGATGAGGTGGGAATATGTTGGGGCCCCAGGCTACCCACCAGAGCCAGCCCCGGCCCAAACCCCGGGCCGACCTGCGGACACGTCACCTGTAACCACCACCTGCCTGGGTCCCACTTGGCGCCAGGGCACCTGGATAGCATCTCTTCTGTCCCCTAAACAGCCCTTGGGGTGGGAGCGCCTCTCATACCCATGACTCAGGTGGGGAAACTGAGGTAAGGGGGAGGACATACCTGCTTTTTCATACACACCCCACCTTAATCTTCTGAATCTGGGAAGAACTCACTAAGGTAAGTCACTCCCAAAGTCCAAGAGAACTTAACATTTTCTATTTGGGGTCACCTTTTTCATCTTTCCTATTATTTATTTATATATCTATTTTTATTTTTATTTTTTGAGAGTGTGTGCACTAGCAAGGGAGGGGCAGAGGGGGAGGGAAAGGGAGACTCTTAACACAGGGTTTGATACCAGGAACGGGAAATCATGACCTGAAAGGAAATCAAGAGTCAGAGGCTTAACCACTGAGCTACCCAGGCGCCCCTTATCTTTTCTTTTAGAAGAATGGGATGCTATGTTCCTGGAGCAAAGTAAGGAGTGGCCACATGAGATGCCCTCCTTTTCCCTTGACCACTTGGTCAAATCCTGGTGGCCTTCCTGGAGGAAGCTGGGAAGGAGCAAGGTTCAGCCAGTCTTAGTGGTGAGTCTGGTCTCTCTCCCTGGCCGTGGTGGTGTGGAGAGCAGGGGGCTAAAGAGGCCTCGTGGCCATGAAGGACATCCCATCAAAAGCTTTTGAGGTGCGGGGCGCCTGGGTGGCGCAGTCGGTTAAGCGTCCGACTTCAGCCAGGTCACGATCTCGCAGTCCGGGAGTTCGAGCCCCGCGTCAGGCTCTGGGCTGATGGCTCAGAGCCTGGAGCCTGTTTCCGATTCTGTGTCTCCCTCTCTCTCTGCCCCTCCCCCGTTCATGCTCTGTCTCTCTCTGTCCCAAAAATAAATAAACGTTGAAAAAAAAAAAAAAAAAGCTTTTGAGGTGCACCTGTCTGGCTCAGTCGGTAGAGCATGTGACTCTTTATCTTGGGGTTGTAAGTTTGAGCCCCCACATTGGGTGTAGAGACTACTTAAAAATAAAATCTTTAAAAAAAAAAAAAAGGTTTTGGTATCTCCAAATGAGGTTATGCTCATAGTTACAGGGACACAGGGATACGAATGAAGTCAGAAAATGCTTGTCGTATGACTTTAACCTTTAGCACAATTATTTTGACAAACCTGGTTGGTGATGGTGGTTGGTGTTGTTTTGTTTTGTTTTTGTAATATATTAGAATCCTCAAAAATGGAAATGTCCCTGGCTTCGGAGCAGCCCCCCCCCCCCCCCACACACACACAAACACACACACTCTTTGGATGGATCTGGCTTCTGTCCGGCACCCTCTGCACAGTGCAGTCCAGGCCTCACCCGCCCCCACGCTCCCACCCCTCCCTCCCACCACTTCCAGACTCTCTTCTGGGGCCATAAATTATCCATGGGCTGTAAGTTGGCTGCGTCTTCAACGGGAGGCTGAAGTGCTAATGAAATATTCAGAGATCTCAACTTTCAAATTCCCTGGTGGCCACAGGATGGGACTGGGGAAGACAGCATTACAGTACAGGGTCAGGGGCCTCCAAGCCCTGGCCCCAGTTCCCACCCTGCCGGAGTCTGGGGCAGGGAGACTAGGGAGGTGGGGGAAAGGTCTCAGCACCGCCCTCAGCTGTGCCTCTGGGTGGCACCCTCCCCCTCAGAGGCTTCAGCGCCAGTGAGCAGAGGTTACTGATTTTGACCCCTGGGGTCAGCAAGTCCCCACTAACCGCACCCCACCCCCCAGCCCTGGCTCTTGAATCTGCAAGTTTTTCCCCTCAAGTCCCACTTTGAGCTGACTTCCCACAAAATTGGTCTTCATCTCCTCCCAACACACACACACACACACACACACACACACTGCACCCCACCTTGTTTGGGATGGAAAAGACCTAAATTGGTGGGCTGGTGGGCAGGAAACCAGGTTTGTTCGAGTCCCAGGCCTGCCAGGAATTTGCTTGTGTGACTTGGGGAAGTTCCTCTCCTGGCTCTAGCCTCAGTTTCCCCATATATACAAAGAAGGGGGCTCTGATTGTTTCTCCTTCCTCTTCCCAAGGACTCTCTACAGGTGTGGGAGAAATTCCTGCCATCAGGGTGTGTGTGTGTGTGTGTGTGTGTGTGTGTGTGTGCGCGCGTGCTTGTACACGTGTGTGCCAGGGGAGGGGTGGCCTGTCCGTGGGAAGGGCGCCTGTCAGGGCAAGCATCTCTCCTGGCTTGTTGGGAGAGGGAGGGGCAGGCAGGCTGGCAGGCGGGTGGGGCCTCAGCTGTGTCAGCCTGTTCCAGGAGTCGCCCAGACAAGGAACAGCAAAGGGGTGACTCAGGTGGCAAGGTCTCCCCCCCACCCCGAACCAAACTCTCAGAAGGGGGAGGGGTTACTCAGAAAGCCAGGGAGACACAACTCTAGAATACAATCCCAATGCTTGGAGCCCACCCTGTTGAGTCCCTGAAATACTGGAATTGTAAATTGTTGAAGGGTGGGGGGTTAGCGTAGGTGAGGGGGCACCTGCCCAGATATAGTCATTCCCTGGAGAGGTCCTGACCCTCTCTCTTCCACCTCCTCTCCCTCCACCGCCACCTCCAGCCCCTGGTATCTCACCCTGGCCTGGGCTATTTCTAGCCACCCTATCTCTGTTTTCTTGTCTCCCTGTTTTCCCTTTGACATTCCATCCCCACCCACACGCCTTCCAGTGAAGTGTCTTGGGAGCTACCTCTATAATTAAGAGCCCTCCCCTGGGCTGGCTGGGCACACACCCTCAGTACCAGGCAGTAGGCAGTCTCTGGCCTCCAGGCTCCTCCCCTGGACAAAGGGCAGCACAAAAAAACCTGTGATCACGATCACTTCCCCCACCCCAGGCGCCATGCACCATTCTATGTGCTCTTGCTTTCAGGATGCCTGGGCCCCCTCCAGCCAGAAGAGCTTGGGAGCTAGAGGTTCTTTTGCCACCAGTGTCCTCTGCCCAGCCCTGAAGCGATCACAGTGAGCAAGTCCCCCCACCCCAACACCAGCAGGCAGGGGCCGGAGGGCAAATGGAGGCCCACATACAGAGATCTCAATTAGTTACAGACCAAGCTGCCACACTGTTAAGTAAGATGTACCTTGACAAGTATCGCCCCAGGATGATCTGAAAGGCCGGGATGGAATTGAGAGTTCTGACTCCTTCTCAGAATGGGAATGCAGCGGCCTGGGGAGAAGGTCCCCTGGCCCTGAGCCCCTGGGTCATCTGCCCTTCCGTCCCACACCCAGCAGGCTACAAAGGGCTTCCAGCACATGTGTGTTGATTCCCCAGCTGCATGTCCGTGCTGTGTCCATCCCTCCCCCATAACTGCCCCGTCACCCCTTTGCCTAAGTGTGCACATAACACGCATGCTCCTGCTGCCCATTGTCGGGAGAAGGAGCCAGAATGAGAGAAGTGCAGGCTCCCAAAGCAGGGTCAGCTGTGGGTAGGGAATTCCTTTCTGGTCCAGAGTGTGGTCTCAGAGGGGAGAGGGACGAATGCCGTGTAGGCTCCAACCCCTCTGTGGCGGAGGCGGGGGGCATCCCTGGGAGGACCAGAGCAGAGGCAGGACCCAGGGCAGAGGTGCCTTCCCTGTGGCTGTGGATGGCTCTGCCCCAAGGCTGAGAGAAGGCCCAGGCTCAAGATACCGCTGGCTCTTTGCATTGCCTTTGATTCTAGTCTGGCCCACCAGGAATAACTTCC